>NC_086320.1:161220170-161836003 GCF_036172605.1 Pelobates fuscus
ACACTACACACTGCACCCCTGACATTCACAGCACCCCTGACACTGAAAGCACCCACACACACTGCACCCCTGACACTTAAAGCACCATCACTCACACACACTGTTCCCCTGACACTCACAGCACCCTCACACACAGCTTCCTCACACGCACATAGCACCCTCACGCAAACACAGCACCCATCACACACAGCACACACACACACTGCACCCTTACCCACATAGCACCCTCACGCAAACACAGCACCCATCACGCACACACACACACACTACACCCCTTACACACACACTGCACAATACGCTTTCCTAGCATTTTTGTCTCCTGGTATCCCATCTATGGAGACACCAGAGACAAATGTCAAGCAAACACAGTGCAAGCATGTTATTAAAGTCGCTTGCGCTGTGCAGAACAAATAAAGGGTATTTTTGTCATGCTAGAGCTCTTCAGCAGAGCTCTGCGCATGATCTACCCTGGAAGAGCATTGAACCAACATGCTCACTTTGTGATGGGGTGTGCTTGTCATTGGTGATGACAAAACACACCCTATTGGCCCCGCCCCCTTTTTAGTGGGCCTCTGTAATTAAAAAATGCCCGGGCCGAATTTTCTTCCCAGACCGGCCCTGTATAGAGGGAGCCATGTTACTCTGTATATAGAGAGGAGCCATGTTTACACTGTATATAGAGGGGAGCCATGTTACTCTGTATATAGAGGGAGCCATGTTTACACGGTATATAGAGGGAGCCATGTTACTCTGTATATAGAGAGGAGCCATGTTTACACTGTATATATAGGGGAGCCATGTTACTCTGTATATAGAGGGAGCCATGTTACTTTGTATATAGAGGGAGCCATGCTTACACGGTATATAGAGGGAAGCCATGTTACTCTGTGTATAGAGAGGAGCCATGTTTACACTGTATATAGAGGGGAGCCATGTTACTCTGTATATAGAGAGGAGCCATGTTTACACTGTATATAGAGGGGAGCCATGTTACTCTGTATATAGAGGGAGCCATGTTACTCTGTATATAGAGGGAGCCATGTTTACACGGTATATAGAGGGAAGCCATGTTACTCTGTATATAGAGAGGAGCCATGTTTACACTGTATATAGAGGGGAGCCATGTTACTCTGTATATAGAGGGAGCCATGTTACTCTGTATATAGAGAGGAGCCATGTTTACACTGTACATAGAGGGAGCCATGTTACTCTGTATATAGAGAGGAGCCATGTTTACACTGTATATAGAGGGGAGCCATGTTACTCTGTATATAGAGGGGAGCCATGTTACTCTGTATATAGAGAGGAGCCATATTTACACTGTATATAGAGGGAGCCATGTTACTCTGTATATAGAGAGGAGCCATGTTAACACTGTATATAGAGGGGAGCCATGTTACTCTGTATATAGAGAGGAGCCATGTTTACACTGTATATAAAGGGGAGCCGTGTTACTCTGTATATAGAGAGGAGCCATGTTACACTGTATATAGAGAGGAGCCATGTTTACACTGTATATAGAGGGGAGCCATGTTACTCTGTATATGGAGGGAGCCATGTTACTCTGTATATAGAGGGAGCCATGTTTACACGGTATATAGAGGGAAGCCATGTTACTCTGTATATAGAGAGGAGCCATGTTTACACTGTATATAGAGGGGAGCCATGTTACTCTGTATATAGAGGGGAGCCATGTTACACACTCTATATGTTACTCTGTATATAGAGAGGAGCCATGTTTACACTGTAAATAGAGGGAGCCATGTTACTCTGTATATAGAGAGGAGCCATGTTTACACTGTATATAGAGGGGAGCCATGTTACTCTGTATATAGAGGGGAGCCATGTTACTCTGTATATAGAGAGGAGCCATGTTTACACTGTATATAGAGGGAGCCATGTTACTCTGTATATAGAGAGGAGCCATGTTTACACTGTATATAGAGGGGAGACATGTTACTCTGTATATAGAGAGGAGCCATGTTTACACTGTATATAGAGGGGAGCCATGTTACTCTGTATATAGAGGGGAGCCATGTTACACTGTATATAGAGAGGAGCCATGTTTAAACTGTATATAGAGGGGAGCCATGCTACTCTGTATATAGAGGGAGCCATGTTACTCTGTATATAGAGGGAGCCATGTTACTCTGTATATAGAGGGATCCATGTTTACACGGTATATATAGGGAAGCCATGTTACTCTGTATATAAAGAGGAGCCATGTTTACACTGTATATAGAGGGGAGCCATGTTACTCTGTATATAGAGAGGAGCCATGTTTACACGGTATATAGAGGGGAGTCATGTTACTCTGTATATAGAGGGAGCCATGTTACTCTGTATATAGAGGGGAGCCATGTTACTCTGTATATAGAGAGGAGCCATGTTTACACTGTATCTAGAGGGGAGCCATGTTACTCTGTATATAGAGGGGAGCCATGTTACACTGTATATAGAGGGAGCCATGTTACTCTGTATATAGAGGGAGCCATGTTTACTCTGTATATAGAGGGAGCCATGTTACTATCTGAGGTGGTTAACTATGATTGGCCCTGGCATGTTTGTTAGTCTGGCCTGCATGGTTGTCTGGCATGAATAAAAGTAGCATGTTTCAACTATATTAGTAGTTAGACTAGTTTGCACTAAAAGATGGAAGACATCCTAGTATGAATCGTGATCAACCACTCTCAGAGACTATGCATTGCGACATGTATATGATGTGGAAAGGTTAACTGTTATGACTGTCTATAGACGAAGTGGCTTTAGCTGCACCTTAAGGATCACCAGTCCGTGGGTGCTGTATCTCTGCGACTGCTATTCAGGAGCCATAGATTGCCGGGTTTTGTTGCCAATGCTATTCAGGAGCCGTAGATTGCCGGGTATTGTTGCCAATGCTATTCAAGAGCCATAGATTGCCGGGTATTGTTGCCAATGCTATTCAGTGGGTGAGTCCTGTAGCCTCCTGGTGGGCTAGAGTCCATAAAGCCCGGTGCTGGCCCTCCAAAGTCATGGTACTGCCCAGTCATCCTATGCCCGTTCGGGGCCTGGGTCTGAGGCTGGCACATGGAGCAGAACTGCAGTGCTTGGTAAGGATACCGGTCCGGTCTCGTACCTGCAGAAGGGGCTGTAGCATCCTGTGAGGGGTTTGTAGTCCGACAGGGCTCTGGGTCGGCCCCGGTGTTTTCGGCTGGTGGGGCCGGTCGGTCCGCCTCGCGGGTCCGGTCCGGTGCCTCTCGTCTCTCTGTGTGTGCCTCAGAGGCCTTTTGACATCTGACAGCTGGCTTGTCTGAACTCTTAGCCCGCCAGCTTTTACCATACAAGCTGGTGGAGTCTGAGGCGTTCCAAAAATTTGTGAGAGGCAATGCAGAGAGAGGAGTCTGAAGAAGCGGAGTCAGAGGAGAAAGGTGGCTTTGATAAGGTGGAAGACCAAACACAGCAGGCGTCCCAGGGGGCTTGTTGTAACCGTTCGGGGAACCTTGGTGTTGTACGTGGCTGAGTGGAGGAAGAGACCTTCAATGACATCAGTGAGGACAAGGAACGGGACATGGCTAGCTTGGTATCCAACCTTGTGCAAATGGGGAGTTTGCGGTTGTGCAAATGGACTGTTTGCGGTTGTTTGCGGTGCGTTAAACGGGGAGTTTGGTCTGTCATTGTGAAGCGGGCGTAACCCTTACACTACCTGATCGATACAACATCATACCTGATGTTTTAAAGCACGTTATTCCAAACAATTTAGGAATGTTAGGTGATTTATGCCCTTTATGGATTAAAACCAGACTCTGCATCAACTATGTAATTTTCCATGGGAGTTTTGCCATGGATCCCCCTCCAGCATGCCACAGTCCAGGTGTTAGTCCCCTTGAAACAACTTTTCCATCAATATTGTGGAAAGAAAGAGTCCCTGTGGGTTTTAAAATTTTGCCTGCCTATTGAAGTCTATGGCGGTTCGCCCGTTCGCGAACATTTGCCGAAGTTCACGTTCGCCGTTCGCAAACGGAAAATTTCATGTCTGCGACATCACTAGTGATATACTGTATGTTCTTTTGAGCTGGCTATTGTGAGCAGTAAACAGATGCCTTTCATCAGATTTCTCCATTCCCTTAAAAACATGACAAAGATTAATGATATAATTTACCTCTGGTTAATGCAGATCAACAGGATTGATAGCACTGTGAGGCTATAACATTGCCCAGAGCCGTCGCAAATTGTTGTATTGGGAATGGCAGGCCCAATCAGAGGATGTACATAGGTTTAAGGGACATGCTGGATCGGAACGGATTATATGACCTTTTTTTATTGGCACACAGGTTCTTGCACCTAGAACCAGATAAAATAGGCTTTATACAAGATGAAATGTTGGGAGCTAATGCTACTTTTATCTGTATATATGTATTACACTAGGTGTCTTTACCTTTGTCTTTTATTTTCTCCTTGAGCTTACCAATTGGAGGACAGAAGAGGGACAGTGTCACCATAGCATAAATCCTTTAGTGATATCTGAGCATGCCCTCAATGTGAGTGTATCCATTTATAGTCACTACTTACATAAATCATTAATTATATTACACTATTGTTGGTTTCTTTTATATGTAGTAGGATTCACCTACCATTTATGTACACTGGCTAATATATTTACAGTGCTCCACTATATCTACTTGTGTTGGCTTTTATGCCACTTAGTTAGTTTTTATTTTTTTCCTGTTATAAGGTTTATTTACACTTCTCTGATGGAGGATGCATAAAGAAATACCAGTAGGGTTGAAAAGAGCTACTGTTCTGTTTGTATTGTGACAGAATGTTTACTTCTTAAAGGACCACTATAGGCACCAGACCACTTCAGCACAACCACTTCAGAGAAACCACTATGTTTACACCTCAGGGTTAATCCAGCCTCTAGTGACTGTCTCCCTGACAGCCATTAGAAGCCGCTTCCATGATTTACATGGAGTAAATTGCACTTATTTGATGCTGGATGTCCTCACGGAGTCTAACGTCAAAAAAGATCCTCATAGGAAAGTATTGAGTAATGCTTTACTGTGGGCGGTTTTGAATGAGCGCGCTCCACTCGGAAGCTGACGTCGATTGAGGAGGAGAGGTCACCAGTGCCAGGGGAGCCCGGCGCTGGATTAAGGTAATCAAATAAATTATTAACCATTTATTCACCGTGGAATGGTGACTAGGGCTCTATAGCGTTAGGAATACATATTTATATTCCTAACACTATAGTGTTCCTTTAAGCATACAATTCCATGGTTAATGGTAGCTTGAGGTCAGGATGGATGAAAATATCAATGTCCTAGGAAACAATTGCCTATATCTCTTCATATTGGCACTTGTCGTCTTGAGTGAAGTCATTGGGATATGGTCTTGCAATACTTTTGAGTTAACTTTCTATAAAACAAATTTGCAGTTTGTGAAAGTCAGAATGCAATGCAGATCTTTTAGACTTATGGCCTGTAGCCATTAGACATGGAGTCTAATTTAGAAAATTCCATCTAAAAAAATGTGTTCTGATCATTTATTCTAAGAACCATATCCTCTCTATTGTAAATACGTATTGTGAAGTTGACTTGCCATGTCTTCAAAACATAAGTGCCTGATTTTCCTCCAGCCAGGCCAAGTTGGTATAGATCAAATTGCTCCTAACCAGTGGAGCCATTAAACAACAAAACCATAATTTAGACAACCTCTACTTACAGAGTCTTAAATAATCATGCAAGGGCAATGGTCCAAGAAAAGTACCCTGTGTCTAGGTAGAAGATGTAGTCAAGCATGAATACATGAACATATGTCAATGTGTACATATACATAAAAACATTTTTGCTGCACTCTTATACAGTAAAGCCACCCAGTAAGCATTAAACAAACATGTACAAAAAATAGTTTAGTGTGGTTCAGTGGTTTATAAATAAATATATATATATATATATATATATACATACATACATACATACATACACACACACACACACACACACACACACACAAATATACAAGACAGGAAAGTTCTATAACAATCCTCTCCACAATCATCTTCATGGAAAGTCTAATTAACAGAAGCCAATTTCATTAAATTGCGTCTAAAATTCTTATTCGTATGTGTAGCATTTTAAATATTTGAAGAATGTTTTGTCTGCAAATAACTCTAGAGTATATATTTTTTTATGTTATTTGCAAAGGACTAGCTGTGACAACCAAAAAGAAGCGGTAAATGTCAGTGCGTAATTATAAAATGTACCACATAATTTTATAGTGTGTGAGTGCGTTTGAGATGATGAGGTAATTATAAACGAGGAATGCAGTTAATGAAACTTTATTAGTTTGTGGTTTAATGTTTAATATATGTATAATATATTTAATTACCTCTTACCCCTTAATTTTCTTATCCAGGCATAGACTGGATGTCTGAAACTCTCCCTTTTCTCTACTATGAATATGGTGACTTCATAAAACATGTTGGAAACATTCTCTTTGTTCTAGATCCAGATACCCAACTAGACTACAATAAGCAACATAAACAAACATATAACAAAGCAGTAATATGTTATGCATAATAGGGTAGGATAACGGTTTCCTGATCACATACTGTGGAGTGATGATCAATATTACAATGAAAGGGAAAGTATGCAGATTTCCCCCTGCTCCTTCTACATCCAGTCAGATGTGGGATTTAGTTTTAAATATAAAATGTCAGCAGACAATAAATGTCTACCAAGCCCCCACATCATGGACAGTAGTTTAGAGGACGAATACAAATTGTCAGAAATCCCATGACTGCTTTATCACTTGAGGTGCTGCTAAGGGTTCCTTCTAATATCACACCCTATGTGCTGTTTTGTCTGTTTTTAGTTAATGTATGACTCTTACCCTATATCCAGCGTGATGAGATGAAATGATTATATTTTTAGCCTGGGAGTTCCCAGTTCTTTGGCTCATTAAACATTCTACCCTCACAATCAAGTATTGGGCCATGTGAGTGCACCTGAAGGTCCTACAACTTTTTAGGATCTACATACCAAATTTAGAGTGGTTACAACATTTGCAGATTCTCATCAATGATTAAAAAATCTATTACAATGTCCACTAAACTTCATGTACAAATTGTTTTTAGCTTCTGCAAAACAAATCCAATTCCTTTTAATCTATCTTTGAACTCATCTGTCTGGGATTCAATGAAAAAGACTCCACAAGTATCCTGGATTGATCAACTAGTTTGTTCATAAAACCGTAAAATAACAACAGTGTCTAATGTATCATATGCACAGAAAGATCATCAAACCGGTTCCCACATCAGCCAAGCTTCGGGACTATACCATGGCAGGAGATATGGAGATCAATTAGAGTCCCTGATCTTGCGTCCCTGGGTCCAGAGGGACAGAAAAGAAAGTGAAGTTTCCTATACCCCTGTGTTTCACTTTACTATGCTAGACATCAAATAGATGTTTAGATGAGCTGTTCTATTTGAGCTCAGATCTTTAACACTAGTGAAGAAGGCCAAATATGCGATGCCCCAACAGAAAAAGGAGAATCTTTCCTTTTTTTTTTGTAAGGAAACCCATGCGTAAAGACCACAATTACTTGATAGCACTGGACCAGCATTTTCCAACCTATTCCTCAAAGTACAAAAGCAAGATTAAAGTCCAGGATCGAAGCATTTCCCAGTTCTGTTGCAATGGGGATACTGACAATCCAAGGACCATTGGTGTGTCTTGAGTCTACAACATCTGGAGTGCTGAAGGATGTGTATCCCTGCATCCTATCATGCAAATCATAATGGGCATGACATTGTCTAATAAGCAGATCCTAATTATACGCAAAGTTCATCCAATATACTTGCTCTGTTGACATCAACAGACGCTTCCACTACTTGGCCATAATAAGATAGCTCACTGTAACAACATGCCAACTTTCTGTTGTCACTTATATCCAATATATCCATTTTGTATATGCTCTGTTGTTATCCCTTCTGTCTTGCACATAATGCTTTACTTCATAATTTAGGTTTTCATAATTTTTGTGACTATGAGCAACTCATGTTTAAATCAAAACCCGGAGACTCAGCTTTTAAGTCTGTAGTCAGATCTGCATTTTATATAACATGAAATCAGAATAAACACAGCATACAGAGTGATCTGGTTACAAAATATTTATTTTAACATATTTATCATCAAAGCTCTTTTTTCATACAGAAATACAACATGCATAGACCAATATGGCCTGTCCCAATGTATATTTAACATAGTAAATATAGTCTCTTTAAAAATAATAATATAAATATTTACTTTAAAAAATATTCACATAATAAATTTAATTAAAAGTACAGGAGATGACTATGAAGCAATCAGTTTCACCGCTGCTACAAATTACCCAACTTTTAGCTTGCATGAACAATCTCCTAAACTCATCTCCACTCTCTGCTTGACGTAGCAAACCACAAAGCAAACCAGAAATCTCTTTACATATCAAGATTTGATTTACTCCAGTGAATTATTTAAAATAAAATAAAAAAAGTAAAAAAAAAAAGTAAAAACACAAAATAGTTTAAGACAAAGAGGTGTTTTTGCAGGCCAAGCTAAAATACAGAACGGAAGCCCTTCTGAGTCTTACATTTGAGGTAGACTTGTATGCATGAAATATTTCCTCAATTATTGCAATTTTTTTTGATTGTCCATCTGCACTGCACAAAAACCTCCATGTGCAGCTACTTGGGTGTGGAGATAAGGTTTGAATTCCATATATTATCATCCAGTGTTTTCCTGATGGCTGTTTGAAACGCTGTTTGTTTGGTTGTCCACCCAACATTTGATTCATGTTGATCCTTCCAAGCAATGGGTCCAGTAACATAATACTCCCTAACCTGGCAATAAATGCTCTCAGTTGTTCAGGCTTATTATTTTTCTTTTATATGGTTCAATAGTTGTAGACGTTGGTTTATCTTATTCCTCAAGTTGGACTTTAGTTCTTCAACCAATGGCAGCATTAAATGTTTAGTGTCCTCCATGCATTGAACTATCAAGTAGAATTGACCAAAGGCAAGTCTATTGCTCGTAGAAATGCCTCCCACGTTTTTTTTCTTTTTTTCAGTTAACAGTTAGTTACTATGATGTTGTTTTTGTGTGTTTCCATAATTCTCTCTTTTTGTGTGTCCTGTGGTGTGTTTCGTCCTTCTTTTCATTAACTGTGTTCATGAGCCTAGCATAGACAAATGCTCTTTCAATTGAATTCTTAATGTCTTCCGATCTGCCAAGGAAAATTACTTTTGTTAATTGAAATATGGATGGGACAATGGTAACATTTTCAAACATAAAATATTTTTGAATGTTACAAACAAAATACTTGAAACTGTTGGCCTATTTATGACTTTAAAAAAAAATAGATGTATTGACAATCACTCATAACCATTTAAGGACCAATGATGGTATGATTAATGCATAAAACAAGCTTTTAAGAATATAAAACACACCCCAATTGTTTACCTGTGATAAAAAGCATGTTGGCATTTAGGTCATTAGGGACCAGATTGAAATAACGGCATGAAATGCAATTGGCCCTTAAAGGGTGAAGCATTAACTACCTTAACACACAGGGTAGTTTGAGGCTTACATCTTCTGTGACTTGTTCAACATTTTGTCACTTGAACATGTTGAACATGTCACTAAAGACTGGATTTTCAGCAGAATCAACATAGCACCTTTTGAATACATCATGGTTTGTGTGCAAAGGATAGAACAATTTTTAAGGTGACAATGTTTATAGAGCTGGGAGAGGCTCAGCAATTCTATTAACTTTCTAATGCACATAGGAGATGTCACTATACGTAAGAAGCCTGATTAACCAGTGTGCTATTTAAAGAGATCAGCAAATACACAACACGGCCTCTCACCTTTTCATCTTTTCAGTTCTTTGCAGTTGTTTCTGAATGCACTGTACTCCGAGACGAAGACCACTGCATTTTGTGGCCTCTTGAATGTGTCCGTTTTCTTTTTCTTGAGAACTCTGGACACTATTGAAAAAAAAACAAGAGCCTGGTATATAACTAATGTAGAAACACCTTTTCACAACACATTTTTAGATAAGGAAAGTCTCAGCTGCAGGTGTACATAAAGTCAGCTTTGGAAATTCTTTAGATAGAATATTTGCACACACCTGAGTTCTGCAGTTTGGCAGAAGTCCATACATTTCTTGTCTGTGTGTTTGGCACACATACATCGGCTTGTTGACTGAAGGACTGATTCTGTGTCTGTGTCCTGTATTTCCCGCCTCATACGAGGACCTCCGAGACCATAAGGAACAGTTCTCCTATAAAATAAATAAATATCACCCTTAATACTTTTTATTGGTTTTAATTATCAAAATTGAGTCACACAAAATCTATAACGACATAGACGAAGCATGATGATTAAATATTGTGGGGAAAAAAAATACCATCCTCACATTGACAGACCATATCTTTCTTAATTTATCTGTTACGGTCTGTTACACACATTTTGTTTTTGAATGCCTAATCCAATCAATACTTGGCAAATATCAGAAAATCAAAACTTCCCACACAGCGCACAGAGCTGCAACCTCTGTACTCAAAGGCTTTAATTTTCCATTCACTTAATTATATACAATTTCACAAATTGCAAACCTTGGTTTCACAGTAGCATACCAGTAAGTTACACAGGCTGTGACCTGTATTTCAATTAATAACTTCTTAATGGTTGTTAAATCATACTTTAGAAACATTTTACTGTACATGCCCAAGAGGTAAGAATTAAAGCAAATATTTACAGTATAGCACATTACGCTATGAGTGCGAGGTAATCAGACTAGTCAACAGCTAATCAAAAGCCATGTCATTTCTATAGCTAGGATTGTCTTTTCAATGTAAACGTGAAATCTTGGGCAAGTTTCGATTAAAAGAGGAAGATAAGTCTATTTTAACATTGCGGATTTGCCTTGTGTTTGGAACTGCATTTATCTTAAAATGTTGTCAAAATCAACAACAGCAAAAAACAAAGAGCAATTCTATACTTTAATATAAGATGAAAAGCTGAGGAGGTAACATTTTCTATAGACTATGTGTATCTATAAATAACTTCTTCAAATAGAGAGTTATACACTAAAGTATAAGAACTGGCTGGAATTCATAGTGAATGTGAAATGTTAGCTAGCACTGAAACCACAGCTGACTTGGAGAATAATATGAGTTATATTATTTTGGTCTAAAATTGGAAATTCACTTAGAAAACCTTTGGAATTTCCAAGAAATCATAATTTAGTGAGTAGCCCTGTCACTATATATAAAATATATAAAAAAAAAATTTGTGCATTGATTTGACATGTCCCTGGTTCATATAGCTAATACTGGGAGTAATATAATCAATTACCCATCTTTCTATACAAGCATCATGGCACTCATAGACTAAACCTGATTAACCCCTTAAGGACCAAACTTCTGGAATAAAAGGGAATCATGACATGTCACACATGTTATGTGTCCTTAAGGGGTTAAAGATGAAAGGTTTCCATGTTGCTTATTTTAAAAGATTATTTCAATGACACATCGGATAGAATGAAGAATGAACCTTGAGTCAGATATGTTTAGAATATTTCTTCATTAAAAACCCAATTCAGTTCCAACCTACTCCTCAAGGAAAACCAACGTCCCATTTTCTAGGTTGGTGGTGCTACTTTATGACTTGACTTTGATTGATGTCTCTAAATTTTTACCCACTTCTCAAACTTATATCTGTACTTATTTAGTGATTTCCTATTTTAAGCATCAGTTATAGGGCCTGAGTAGATTTTCATAAAAATCTAACACTTGCAATGCCCTGCATATTTAGTAACAGCAGTCATCTAGTGTCCTGCCAATGCCAAGTAGGACAGTCTATGTTTTAGAAGGATCCTTACGGACCAGACTGCAAGTATGACCCAGATTAGAGATGGCAAAATGGTGGATACCCAGCTCTTATTAAGGATTGAAAAGCATTGTGGGGGTTGAAATGCTTCAAAGGCTGGCGATCTGATGATTGTCGTCCACTGACATTGAATATTATTGGTCCTTAACATGATAAATCTATGAGCTTTTTAATGCTTTTATTTTTCATTAATATGGCGACTCAAAGAGTTAACTGCCACTTGGACTCTATCTGTAATTACTAGTGAGATATTATTATAGAGCTGTAAGTACTTTGGCTGGAAATCCAGCAAAGCATTTCTAAGTACAGGGATAGGCAGAGCAGTTATGAAATAGCAATAAAAGAAAATGTCTAGTAAGCTTCAGCATTTTAGAGAAAGCAGACAAATTGGTCGAGACTGGGGTGTGCCAAATGGTCATTACCAGCTGTCAATTTCAGACTTTAATGGGTTATGATTGCTAAATCCCTAAGCATTTATCCCATCGTGTCAATTTTCTCCATATAAAGTGTCTCCCAAAACATTAGATTTTTTTATTAATTGCCCTCATTGTAAAATAATGTTACTTAATCTAACAGTATTCCATAATGAGCTAGTAGCAATGTCTCTTACGTATGCATATCCCTATTTTCTTTTTTTTTTTTTCCCTCTCTCTTTCTCAATCTTTTTCTCTTATGTGCTAAACTGTAGGCTGATAGAATAATTTTTATGATCAATGATCATCCATTATATGAATACAATGCATGAAAGTCTGAAGTGCTTTTAACTACTGTGCAAGTAGGGAGAGAGTCTAAGTGCATGGCAACTGACTTACTCAGGTGTGTTGATCCAAATAATGTCCAGGTGGCAGAAGTACACGCATTCTTTATCCATAAGTGAGGAGCAGGAACAGCGTTTATACCTTCGTGGTCGCCAGGGGGCGCTAGGGAGGGAGCTAGAATCAGTCTTTACATCTGGAACTGAAGCCCCATCTTCAGGCATTGAAATGATGCCGCCTGACACTGTAAAAAAACAAAAGAAAGATTATGTCAGCTGAGAATGCTTCACATTTAACTCTTTATGATAAATGCTGGCATTACAGGTGAAATTTAAAGCGATATTGTATGAGTATGAGTCATGCTAGGCACATTGTATCTATAGTCACTGTAAATTGCAGCGTTCTATATTAAACAATACTGATGGTTCATAGGCAGTAGGACATAGCTACAATTATAGCTCACTACACCACAAGCCATGATTAACCCCCTGAGTGCCACTCAGTCTGGCTGCACAGCACTGGGATATGTTAAACATGTCAACATGTTTATTTTTAGTTGCAAATACCAATGTGTGACAGGCTGACAGTACTAATTGCTGGGTTCTGTAAGCAGTTATTGTTAGGGCATGCCTGTGAGAAGTGTATGGAGTAATGGGAGTTGGGATACACAGGTTCTGTATACAGAGCATCCTATGCTAAGAGCTATGCACTATGTCAGGGGTATAGCAGCTGCACCCACTGACATTACTACTAGCAATGCATCAATACTAATAATCAATAGCACAAACAATACCTATCAATACCACACAGGCTATACACAGAGAAGTATCGATTGGCCCAGAAAGCACTCCCCATCCGCAATCTATATTCAGCCGCACTTAGCACTATTACCCTAACATTGAATGCACTGTATCTGTGTATATTGTACCTTCTTACCCTGACATGAACATCCCTCTCTGTACACAGTATTTCCCCATATTCGGTATACTCCTATTGTACAGCGCTACGGACTTTGCTGGCGCCTTATAAATAACAATACTCCATATAGTGCCAGCAGCTCCAGGGATCTCCCACTGTCACATCAGCCCGATCAAGTCTCTTAGAGAAACGTATCCTTCCTTAGCCAGTGTCATGGAAAAAACAGTAACTTGAGATCGCTTTCTATAAATACCCTATGTATATTATCCTTACAGCCATTGTACCCCGATACCTCTATAATATCCATGCAGCCAACCATGGTACCCCGATACCTTTATAATATCCATGCAGCCAACCATGGTACCCCGATATCTCTATACTATCCATACAGCCAACCATGGTACCCCGATACCTCTATACTATCCATACAGCCATCCATGGTACCCCGATACCTCTATACTATCCATACAGCCATCCATGGTACTCCAATATTTCTATACTAATCTTAAAGTCAACCATTGCACCCCAATATATATATATATATATGAACATTAAAGCCAGCCATGGTACACCGATATTCCTATACTAATCTTAAACCAAACCATGGTACCCTACAATCTCTATAATAACATTAAAGCCAATCATGGTACCCTAATATCTCTATTCTAATCTTTAGCCAGTCATGGTACCCCAATATCTAAATACTAACTTTAAACTAAACCTTACAGATAAGTGTTGTACCCTAATAATTTAGTTTCCTAAATCCACTCAATAAGGCACAATACCCCTATGTTACCCATAAACCTGGTAATCCGGTGTCTCTATATCACTTACCCCAACCTCTATAACGCTATGACTTAGACCACAGTACCTCTACTAATATCGCAGCCAGTGTCCTAGAGACCGGTATCTCCATTTCTAGACCCTTCCTACTAACAGCTACTGTGCTAGAACTCCTATAGTACTCTTACATGAACATGATAATCCTGACTATATCTACACCATTGTTTAACACTTGTAACTTTGACAATATATCATTTCATTTCTATATAAACAGTGAAAACAATCAGCCAGTATACAGTGTATTAGTAGTACCATGCTTGGCAGTTTATGTTAATAGTGCGGATTATATATTATAAATACTATATAATATGATCATTTTCCATCATTGCAGTATGAGTGTGCCTGTGATCACACCTTACTGCATACCTCTCTGGATCACTTCACACAAGCCAGGGCAAATCCAGTGTCCATACCCTATTATTTAATTGCACAATCCATGCTCCATCAGCCCATTCTCCCAGATCATGTGTGCTCTTTAAATGGAGTGCTCAGCCTGGAACACCCAGAACTAGTTCTCTTGTTATACTGCCTGTCTGTCAGCTTGATCTCTGTGTGAATCTCTCCCATAAACCAGACCTGCAGCTCTCTGCAGTAGATCCATAAACCGCCACTAAACAGCAGCTTAACGTGCAGCAATAATTAGCTAGTGTTTATGGGAATGATGCATTGTGTTCAGAAATCTACCCCTTTTAATTACTTATTTATACACAATAAGAAGACGGAGACCTAGCAAGTTACAAAACACCTTCTAATTATCATCTTTCTAAAATAATCCAAAAATGTATTTATTGGGAACAGTAAACACACACAGGTGCATATGGTCCAGCATCGGTTCAAATTTAAATGATGCAGAACTCCATCAAAAGAAAAAAAAAAAATCGATATAATGTTTCAATTCTCTATTAAAACTAATCATTGAATTCGTTATTCAGCTCTCTACATATAAAGGTTTCAGAGACACATCAGGTGATTCATAAGATCGGACAAAGTACTGAGCATTCTGAAAGTCGAATTTAGAATTTCAACTTTCTATTCAGTAATATTCACGCTGACACTGTACCGACATCAGCCTGGGGCAATCACTTCTTCAAAAGAATTTGGATTCAGGTGCTATTCTGTAAGACCATCTATTCTACGTAAAAAAAAAAAATAAAAAAAAAAAACGATCTGGAGATTTTGATAAATACCTGTTAAAATACCAACTTGCTCAATCCAGTTCTAAAGTGTCTTGTGAATTGTCTCCAACAAGGTGTACAGCCAGGTACATTCAAAATAAAGTCTACCTTGCATTTAAGTTCAACAGTATTTCTGCAAATCATTTAAATGTATTGGATACAATTGAAATCTCTAAATCAAAGTGGCTAATGAAATTTCATTAAAACGTGTTTGTATTAAATTATGTTAAAGTTACATAACAACTACTGTACCTGTTCCTGAAGTCACTTCGAGCAGAGCCACCAACAAATAAATAATCGTTTCTAAATCCATCATCAGACTGGAATAAAAAATATATATCTTCTCGAAAAAAAAATAACAACTGAAAATGGTAATCCCAATAAAAAGTCAATAAATAGTTTAAATGCCTTGTTATATCACCTTGGTTAAAGTACAAAGTGTTCTCGATCAGGTATCCAAAGTGGAGAAGGCACTCAGGACCTGTTAGTTCTCAGAGAGGTCTCAAAGTGATTGTGATGCTTCCAGATTCCTACCTCCTTTTTATATTGAATCGCCATAGAGTTTATAAACAGCTCTCAATTTATATTATCCTTAGACAATGTTATTGTGGTATTAGTCACCGAGAAGCAACGTGCAGACTAAGATAAGGGGGAGGCTGGAAAGGAAATCTCAACCTAACTTCACAGAGAGAGACGCTGTCTGACAAACTAATGGGCAGGGCTAGTAGAAAATCCCCATTTAGTCTTTTTTTTTAAAACGTGCACTTGTGTATTCCTGCCACTAGAGGGCGTGTAGTGCCATTCTGGACAAGTTTGCATGCACACAGAAAAGGAATTCCAACTCTCCCCACTGATCCTCTTCTCATATACTCAAGTAATTACACTCCTGCTTCACCTGCCAGCTGAATATTAACACCAACTGGAAGAACTGGAAATTTAAGGTCAATGCTGTTTTAAGAATAAGAATGTGCAATTACTGAACAGTTTCTTTTTCTAACATTGGCCTTAATAAAAACAACTGTAGATTATGTCTTGAATACTATGGAATGTGACTTAGTACTTTGTCAAAGTCTGGGGGAATGCTCAGTCTTATACTGTCAATTATTTTCAATGAAGTGCTGTAAATTGATTATTTTATGTGTCCATTAATTGGAATGCATTTGAGTGAACGGTTTTACAGTACAAATGGCTAAAAGATGGACAAGAAATCTTTCAATTGGATACAGGCTCTGAAAGATTATTTGTTGTCTTAAATCAGGGTGTCCAAATGGTAGATCGCCAGATGTTGTAGAACTACAACTCCTATGATGCAGAACTTTTTGCAAGTCGTTAAAATGACAAAGCATCATGGAAGTTGTAGTTTTAAAATATATGGGGCTCTACCGTTTGGGGAACCCTGTCCTAAATAGCGCATTGATCATAAGAGCCCATTAAGTGAGCTAAGTTCTGCACTTCAGCAACAGGAATTACTTCCCTTTAGTTTGAATTGTTAACAATTCATTTTGGATTGTGGACTCCGTCATGGTCGATAATTAAGTTTTCCATATTCATCATGTTTCATCGGACATATATTATTTATATAGATTGCATTGAGTAGCATATGAAAAGCATTGACATATAGTATGTAGCATTCATATTATGCAGGGAGGATATCAAGTTATTAATCAAGGAGCATATTAATTCTACAGTGGGTATGGTAAACCTATACATAGTGTTTCATCCACTGCACAAGGTTCCCAATCATTTCAAACTCACTAAGCTGGGAGTGATCAGGTACTCCTGAAACTGCTGACACAGTATGTAGTGAATACATACATTTGTACACTCAAAGATTAATTGAACAGCAATCCAGTTGTGTAAACATATAGATATCACCTATTGTACTCATCCCTAGTAAATCACAAACAATTGCTGTAATGAAGTCTCGTTTATTGATATGACTGTGTCCTGTTGTATTAATTCCCATAATGATACAGCACTCTGAAATTTTATTATGAAATAACAATGAGCATTTGCACCTACAGAATACTTTGTTTTTACAATTAAGCATTACCCAGAGCTATACATATAAAATCTTACATGAACAAAGTTATTAGATGCCTGTTTAATTTCTCATCTTTCCCTCTCAGCTGATGTATTGAATCATGTGCAAACGGTTTTACTAGATGCTCAGGAGTGATGGGAGTTTGAACATTCATTGCTCAGGAGTGATGGGAGTTTGAGCACTAACATATTTGCTCTTGAATTTCACAGTCTTATCACAATAAAAGCTACCTCCCCTTGTGTGTTCCAGAAGTGTAGTATTTTATAAGGAACCCATATTATCAATATAGATCTGACTCTGTATTCAGTACAAGACAGGGTAAATGTATAGAACATTTTAAATCAATAAAGTATATGCCTTTATGCTAGCAGGAGATCTTACACTTTACTGCCAAGGTGTAATAATAACAACTTTCATTGAAGTTTATACACTAGACTAGGGCTTGAGTTGCTGTGCTAGTAATATTTGATTTATAACCTCACTTATTATTTATTTATTTATTTTGTCCTAGCAATAGCCTTTGCTATAGTTTCAGACATGTTAAAAAGAGTCCACTGGCAAATCCTTGTTCTTCCGTCTTCTTTTTGTTTAGTTTACTTGTGACATTTATCACTTTGCTTAATTTTTGGATCGTTTTCCTATTAGAAAAAAAATCAGCTGGATTTATTATGACAAGTATAATAGAGGCGAGTGTGAAAGCAATCAGAAGCCATTGTCTTTAATAGCACTGATTCTATGTTGCAGAGAATGATGTAATTACAGAGCTGTCTTTATAGAATGTTTTACTAAATTAAAATCCTTTACAGACAGTACTTTGGGTAAACAACAAGGATTTACAGGGGCAAAGCACTAAGGATTACACAGAGTTTGCATACAACTTGTAAAATACTGCGTGATATCATGGACGTGAAGAAAAGTCCAGGAAAACAGATTTCTCCTAAAAAGTCACTTTGGATGCACAATCTCCTAATGCTGTCCTTGCTTACACAGTTTTGTTAAGTCATGGATTGCTCAAGTTACAAATAATTCGATTGACTGGTATTCATTACACTCCACTTATTTATTTATAATTTTTTTTAGTTTGTTCTTTTGCAATGCTAGTTAACATTAACCCCCATCTAAAACAGGAATAGCAACATGTACTTATATAAATTATTTCCTTAAATCGCTCTGGCCCTTTCAAGCTGATAGTGTTTAAGCGAGTAAAGCATATAATTTCTCCCCTGTTGAAGAGTGGCTCTATACTCTATTTCGTGACTATATTACATGCCAGTGAATTGGGAGCACTATCAGGGTTATGCAACCTTTGGCACTCCAGATGTAATAGATAGGGCTGGCGCCACCGTCTGGCGAACTAGGCATTCGCCTAGGGTGCCGGCCTGCAGGGGGCGTCCACCGGGATATTTCCTGCTCTGCCATCAAATGCCGGTGACCGGAGGAGAGGGGACGGAGCAGGTAGGTGGCGAGAGAGGCTCTTCTTGAAGCCTCTCACTCCTCCCTCGCACGCCCTCTGTAATGCCGGGAGCCGGAATATGATGTCCTTCCAGCCCCCGGCATACTAAACAGCGGGCGGGAGGAGTGAGGAGCTGCTCCACAATGGACCCCAGGGAGGTGAGTGCTTGTCAGTGAGTGAGTGTCTGCCTGTGTGTTTGTGTGTCTGTCATTGAGTGTCTGTCAGTGAGTGAGTGTCTGTGTGAGTGTATGTCTGTCATTGAGTGTGTGTATGTGTGTTAACTAGTGAGTGTGTGTGTGTCAGTGAGTGAATGTCTGTCAGTGAGTTTCTGTGTGTGTGTGAGTGAGTAAGTGTGTGCGTATGTCTGTCAGTGAGTGTGTGTGTATGTCTGTCAGTGAGTGTTTGTGTGTGTGCGTGTGTCAGTGATTGAGTGTATGTCTGTCAGAGTCAGAGTGTGTGTGTCAGTGAGTGAGTTTATGTGTGTCAGCGTGTGTGTGTCTGTCAGTGAGTGAGTGACATGAAGGGGCGTCAAAATGGATCTTTGCCTAGGGCGGCAGAAATCCTTGTACCGGCCCTGCTAATAGACTACATCTCCCCTGCTGCTTTGCCACTATTATGGCTGTAAGAGCAATCTGGGAGATGCAGTCCACAACATCTGTAGAGCTGAACTTTGCCTACCTCTCCGACTAGGTCCATTACTTACGTCAGTGGCAATCACGGTTCTGAAGCTAAATCCTGAGCTGACTTGCTTTGATATAGATGCTCTTAAATCAAACTAAATAAATGTTTCCGAAAATCATCTGT
The DNA here is from genome assembly GCF_036172605.1 of Pelobates fuscus. Taxonomy (NCBI): domain Eukaryota; kingdom Metazoa; phylum Chordata; class Amphibia; order Anura; family Pelobatidae; genus Pelobates; species Pelobates fuscus. The sequence continues at coordinate 161,240,075 of NC_086320.1, forward strand.
TATAAAATAGATTGAGCATTGGCAAGCTTTTTCAAAGAAATGTTGGTAAGACAAGCTTTAGTGATTTTATTTCAAAATTATTGAATTGGGAGCACTATCAGGGTTAGGCAACTTTTGGCACTCCAGATGTAATAGATAGGCTGGCGCCACCGTCTGGCGAACTAGGCATTTGCCTAGGGTAAGACAAGCTTTAGTGATTTTATTTCAAAATTATTGATACAGTGATCACCTCTTAACCAACTGTCTGTTGCAGATGTGCAGCAAGATATTCAGCAATATCAATTCAATTAGGGAAGTTTCGGGTGGTTGAAATGTGTAGCCCTAAAGGAACAACAGGATAAATCTGCACATTCTGCAACATCCAAGCACTACGGTAAGTAGCACTTAAAGTTTTCTTTATACTTTTGTGGAGCAATGGCAAACCAAAACAAATCAACTTTTCAAGTTTAACTTCAGTGATTTAAGGTGGTCCTGGTGCCTGGAGTCTGTATGTGCAGTGTTCCACTATGTACATCAGACATTTGTATATGCTATATAAACATTATTAAATAGTGTGGTGCTGCACCTTAGCATTACCCCCTGCACCTTTACTTGTTTTCTTCCTATCTTTCTGTGAGAGCATCTTAGCTTTGACAGATGTTGGGCTTCTGAGCAGCATTAACGTTTAAAGCAACTTTAAATCTCCAGGTACTGCAGTAACCTGTTCACATTTTTCCTTTTTTGCATGCATGGCTGAAGCCTTTGTCTTCTTGGCTATTAAAGTCGTATGCAAGATGAACTGGTTAGAGTCCATGGCAAACCAATAAAAAAAAAAACAATAAAAAGTAAAATTGGATTCATACACTCAGTCATAGACTACCTTAACCCCTTAAGGACACATGAAGGAAAAATTCCGTCATGACTTCATTTTATTTCTGAAACTGTGTCCTTAAGGGGTTAAAGGGAGCAAAAATTCAAGGGGCTGCAGCCCAAAAATATATTTGATAGGACGATGGATTTTTCAAGTAAGTGGATTAATCTCAGAAGAGCAGCATTAGGCTGCTAGGGTAGGACCTGCCAAGAATGGGGTACATTGACGTTGTGTCAGGCTTTTGCAATATATGATCATATACTGTAATATAATTTTTTGCCTAGGTGAGGTGTTTATTTTAAGAAAAAACTATTACATTCTGTGAGACTTGAAATTGCTGTTTAGTGAATAAGTGCACTGGATCTTGTATGTTATATATATTATTTTATTTAAAAAAATAATAATAACATATATATATATATATATATATATATATATATATATAATACCCTAGACAATGATTAAGATGTAGAAATGTATCTTCCAGATTTCTTTCATTGCATTATAGGCAATTCTTAATACCACAGCCACAATCTACCATATAAAGAGTCAGGCTAGGTACCATAACTACAACATGCCAATTTACTGGTTATGGGGCTAAACCGTTTTTAATGGTTTATTTAAACTGGGAATCTCAATGCACTTACAACCGAGTCCCCGTTAGCTGACATACTCAGCCAATACTTGACATTAAAAAATGCAATTTATATTGCTGATGCAGGAGTAGAATTTCTGTATTGGAAATAGACAAGCAAGGAGCTGACCATGCAGGCCCCCTGGTTTGGTCAAACCATTTAAAATAGTTTGACCAAGTGCTAGGGGACAGTATCCACATGCTAATGGTATCATTACTATTACATTGGTATGCAGTAGTTATGGTGCCTAGACTGTTTCTTTAAAGAATGTATCATGATTGATACGTGGTACTTATACATCGGACTTGCTTTAATGATAGCAGGATGTCCTCAGATGCACTCTGCCATTCTCCACAATGAAGGCATATTGTTTTTATTTGTAAACTAATCATGTTTCTAAAACATTTTATACTCTCTGAGATTACAATAGAAAACAAAGGAAAGATGACAGAGAAAACGATAACAATAATAATGTATTTGACCTTCAGAATATTTAACATAGCTTTCTAGTGCGTATCATGCAGATTGCAAAGCCATGCTTGTTTCTTCAGAAGTTGCCAGGAGAGCAAATCTAAAGCACGTGACACTGATCCATTTCCCACAGTGAATCACCACTCATGTAACCTTCAAGGGTTAGTAACCGCACAATAACTATGGTGGACTACAACGACTATGGTGTAGATCCAATCAAAGCCTCTGTGACCTCATTGGAAGTTATCCTTCTGTTTTACATATTAAACCCAGCAGGAATCTGTGTGTAAATGAAACCAAACATATTAAACGTAACAAACATATTACCGTTAAAAAGGAGGATTTTTTACAACACAGAGCCATGCACTCTGCATGTATCCAGGGAACAATGGTGGGTTAGTATCTGAGTCCCTATGAAGCATCTAAAGTACCCGGTCTTCTCCTGCAGGATGGCAGTTAGCTGAGAGTGCACAGCTGGTGCTCTCATCCAACCAGCACAGCCTTTCATTGACGTGCAGGAACCCAGCGGGTCAAACCAAAAGTAAAAAGAAAATAAAGTCCAAGTGCACTGCCGCTCTGGCTTTTTAATTCAGTAGATAAAAGCATCTAACATGTTGCTTCCTCCAGGCACAGCACTTACTCATGGTCAAACTATGCCAACATGGTTTGATATCCTACAGTTAAATGGTTCCCTGCCACCATAACCACCACAAACTGTACCACTTGGCTCATGGCACGTTCCTTTAATGCAAGCACAAAACTCTAGCACTAACAATAACAGCAGAACAAGTTGAAAAGCTGTATAATGTATATTAGTAGCCATAGCATTATAGCATTGTGAATATTGCACTTACTCTGCTCTTTAGTTAGTTAATACTAATCCAAAGATCTAAACAGGAAGATGTAGGCTCAATTAATGATATTTAATTAGTTGGTTTGTTTTCATTCTAAAAATTAGTTGGTTTTTTTTTGTTTGTTTTTTTACAATGGGAGAACATGAGTGAAGCAGTAGCACCTATATGTTACATTTAACCCTCTGCAAATGGACATTACTTGATGACATTATTCTGCTGACGAGTTGATTGACAATATATGCCATTATTATTAATTATGTTTATGCATATGATGGAATAGAAGGAACTCCTGCTACCTACATAGGAGTCAATAAAACATTAACGCTACAAATAATGCATTTGTAAAACACCCGTTTATTCTCTTTTACTCAACACCAAGCAGACATAACACATAAGTAAGGCTCTCACACTTGCACAGTGTAAAGCTCTATGATAATGGTATTTAACTCAAAATAATTTACCTAGAGTCTGATTTTCACATTGATAGTATATGGAATAAACAACATAATGATTACTATCATGAACTTTACATCAACAGTATCTCCTATATACCGTATATACTCATGTATAAGCCGACCCGAATATAAGCCGAGGCCCCTAATTTTACCCCCAAAAAATAGGAAAACTTATTGACTCGAGTATAAGACTAGGGTGGGAAATGCAGCTACTACTGGTAAATTTCTAAATAAAATTGGATCCTAAAAAAATGATATTAATTGAATATTTATTTACAGTGTGTGTATATAATGAATGCAGTGTGTGTGTATGAATGCAGTGTGTGTATGTATGAGTGCAGTGTGTGTGTATGAATGCAGTGTGTGTATGAGTGTCGTGTGTGTATATGAGTGCAGTGTGTGTGTGTGTGTGTTGCAGAGCCTTGGTGGGGGGTGGGCATTTTTATTTTATTTTTTTAATTATTTTAAGATATTTTATTATTATTATTTTATAAATATTATTATTTTATTATTATTTATATATTTTTTTCGTCCCCCCTCCCTGCTTGATACATGGCAGGGAGGGGGGCTCTCACTCCCTGGTGGTCCAGTGGCATTGGCAGTTCAGTGGAGGGGGGCTGGCAGAGAGCGTTTACTTACCTCTCCTGCAGCTCCTGTCAGCTCCCTCCTCCTCCGCGCCAGTCCGGTCAGCTCCCTCTGCAAGTCCCAGTGTAAGTCTCGCAGCCGCGCTCTCGCGACACTTAAAGTGGGACTTGCAGAGGGAGCTGACCGGACAGGCGCGGAGGAGGAGGGAGCTGACAGGAGCTGCAGGAGAGGTAAGTAAACGCTCTCTGCCAGCCCCTTCCTACACAGCCCTTTGTCTGTATTATGGCAATGTAAATTGCCATAATACAGACATTGACTCGAGAATGGGGTTTTTCAGCATAAAAAATGTGCTGAAAAACTCGACTTATACTCGAGTATATACGGTATATAGAAACGGTTTCACAATTTAAAGTACGAAATAGAGCAGACAATATTTATTGTAATATTTTTGTGGTACCGACAAGACTATGACCTTTTATTATATGTGAAAATGGATCACATAAAGTCAGAACTGAATGTTTAGGTTAAATGGCCAGGATTTCATTGTGAACATGCAGCTTCTCAACATCTCAGAATAAAATGTCACATTCTCAGGATGAATGGGCAAAGTTTCAGGAATTATAAGCAGAGTCTTTGGAATGTACCGGCAGGCCATCATGGCCCCAAGCTAAATGAGTACAGTCTTAAGGTGAATTATTCAATCCTCACAGTGAATTGCAAGAATAGTTCAGTCTGAGAGTGAAAAGGGCACACAAGGCAAAATCTTGTGGTAAATTATAGAATGCCTATGTAGATGGTTAGAATCTCAGGATCTCCTGGTGACTAGGCAAATTCTCTGGTTTAAACGCAGAACAGGTGTGGGATTTTACTGGTTTGAAGTCTCTCATTGGTCCCCAGTGCGTGGAGCAAAATAATGAAAGGGCTACTTGGTCTGGTCATGGGATCCCTCTTTGTCACACATAATAGATGGGGAGCCATTTTGTCAGACCATCCTTGCTTGTTCTGAGATCTTTAGGATTTCAGCTCTTTGTGTTTGTTTTTACTACAAAGACCAGTTTCTGGTCCCTATGGGTTTTTGGTTGTTGGTATGATCCGCTAGTAAGAATTTACTATATTTATGTGAAAGAGAGGTTTGTCAACAACAGTTGAGCATAACCAGTTTTGAGTGTTTTATTTTTTTAATGTTGGTTCTACTCTTTACCTCTTTGAGTGTGGCAGGACCATTCTTCTGAAGTAAAGGAAATATCCTTGCAAGTTTTACTTTGCGTCTGTGCTGTGTATACTCGCTAACAATCTATTGCAAATAAGGCATTAAATGCTTCAAGAAAATATACATGTAAGCTAATGTATTAAAAAAAACGTAAAGCTTGTTTTAGTGAAAAGTTTAACACACATGCATAGAAAGAGTGTTTTTCTTTTCCATTTAGAGTGTAGTGTTGAAGTAAGCTATAATGCTCTGAAACCGTCCCCAGTCTAATAGCAATTTAGCAAACCATTTAGGAAAGGTTTGATATTATCCAAGGTTCTAATAAGCTCACTGCCACCTCAGTCACATTCATATAATGGAATTAACACCTCCACACTATCAATGGCAACGTATCCAGCTATGGTGACATTGATTGACTGAGAGCACTGGACTAGCCCAGCAAGCTGCAGAGGTTTGAATACTCCTTTGAAGTTCTTTGCTAGCCGAGCATTGCTAGGAGATAAAGACCAGCAATAACTAGCGGATAATGATGTTTAACTCCCCTTAATAACTATGTACCATGTCGTTGGTAACAGTATTATGACAACGAATGTCCAAAACACACCTTGACATTTTAAGCAACTAAAACTGGAATCACCAGAAGCAAAAATGTAAATAACATGTTTTGCTGAATTTCGGAAAAAAAATAAAATATTTAATTTTGTAGTCAGCTATTCATATACGCGCATAACAGGAAAGAGTTTGCAATACTGTGTACTTTGGAATTGATAGCTCAAGGCTACTTAAGTAGACATGTTGAGATTATGCTGCATTTTTCCAGCTTTTAATACAGAATAACATGCAGCATTTTCTGCCTCATTCTGGTTTTGCTGTCAATAATTGCTCTAGCCTATTGACCCCCTAAAATTGACATACATAAATATGCATATAACTGCAAGCTGTTCGATCATTTTTAGATGTATTGTGGACATGAATAATGGATATCCTCTTGGACAACTATGGGCTTCACCTTGTTTTCAAAGTATATTCAAATTTACATTACACTGCCAAAACAAACGATACATAATCATATCATGTAATAGATATACTGTATATATCTATTACATGCTATAGAAAGATATATCGTGTAATATATATGTATAGTAAAAATAAACTTAGAGCTTGCAATTTATGTAAAATGTTAAAGGCAACCAGTGGTAGTAGTTATGGTGCCAGGAGTGCCTGTGAACCCTTCCTGTGTGAGTAGTCAAACCATTTAAGAAACGCTTCACAAATTGCCTGGCTTCTGCTGGGCACTGGCTGATTTTTTTTCTGGAGCCCATAAGCTCATGCAAGGAGCCTTCATTAATTTCTGTGCTAAACCGTGCTGTAGAAAGACAGTTCATTGGCTGAGTGCATTCAGCCAATGAGCTAAGCCCTGCGCTGTCACACTTAGCCAGTGCCCAAAGTCGAGCAGCAGAGGAAGAGGCCACTGGTTCATGGTAGTCCCAGATAAGTTGTCAAACTGTTCTTAACTAATTAAACTGCGAGCTGTAGTGGTCATGGTGCTTAGAGTGTTCCTTTCATTCACAACCTAAATCTTTAACAAAAAAAAATACAGGCATCAGAACTCTGATGAAAGAATTGTCATAACGTCTCAGTATCGAAATTGTCTTACAGTAGTCATGACTATTTTCTTAAGTTACGACAGATATATTTTGAGCACCCCGATGTAATATTATTCAGGTTCCATAGGGCTGTTTAATGTAAACATGTTTCAGCTTTGTTTGGAATGTAGCAAATAAGTTAAAAGTTTTACACTCCTAACGCTGATCATTCCCCAAAGGTATCTTCTTCTTGAAATTATGTACTTGTATTTAAGGTTAATTTATAGGTTAACACAGATAATTTAACTTTATTGGTTCGTTTTCAAATTTTGTTAAACTAATTTCTTCCTGTCTTAAGGAAAATTACAAAGTCAAGGGTCACAGTCTGTCAACTTTAAGCTGTCCAAATACTAAGCACAGTTTATCATTGTGACGTAGGGTGCAAAATTGTATTAAATAATTTATTAATTCTAGACACTTTAAACACAACTCCTGGATGTTATGTGATCATAATTCAAAATTAGATATGTAAAATAATAATTACAAAAGATATTTGCTGAATAAATACCAGAAATGTTAATTTTAATTGACTTTTTTTAACATCATCAAAATATTTTCACCAATATTTAATTTATTTTTCTATCAAAATATATTTGAAACATGTCCATTGTTTGAAATCCAACTCCTGCCAAGTGCTTTTTTTTATTGCCACTGTAATATACATATATTTTATAAATGCTCTTGATAAGCCTAAATCTTTTATAACGTATGCTAGAAACATTTTGTAGACGCCTGAAGGAAATTTCCAATGTAATATTGCAAGTCCAAACATACAGTAAATGGAAGCGTTTTATATCAATTCAAGTCTTTCATGGCTATAATCCTCCGTTTACATTCATCATTATTTTCATGGATGTGGAAATTAGTCCTTGTAAATGTGACAGGAGACCAATACTTTGGGGTAACAATGGTACATGAAAGCGTAATTTTATGAATCATCCAAACAAGAAGTAGAATTTTCCATACGTTATTCACATTTTTAATGGAGTTTTGATCTTGGTGGATTAAGTCACTATCATTTATTTTATAAAGAGATGAAGGTTTGTAATAATATTTTGTGAGCGAAATACATTTTGGAAGATGTAATTGCTGTAGCTCCTTAAAGACCAAACTGTTTAAAATCAATTTGTGCCTAAAGGACAAGAGCGCATTTGTAATTCTTGGGATACATTTAAAAAAAAAAAAAAGACGGGTTTATTGTGGGAAAAAAAAAAGATTGAAATTTTTCACATTTTTGCCTCTAACGTAAACATAATTAGATCATATGTGTAAGATTTCAATTTATTTTGGTTGTTAGGGTGTCAACTCAAATGGATTGCTATACTTGAACATCTTAACAATTTTGAATATTTGTTGTCTAAGTTTAATAATGGTCATAGAAATCAAAATTGCCAAACTGAAGTATATATTTCCATAAAGCACACATCCTATGATATTCCGCTGAGTGTATTCTGACACTTTTCATGAGACCATTGTGTCACCGGTGACTGCGAAACTTTAGTTCTAATGTTTATTTCTGTTTAACACGGCTTTGGGCTCTTGCTGTATATTTCGTGAACCCGAAGTATGTTACTGTAGCAGAAAAAATGTGATCAGCTACATATTATCAATGCAGCAATACCCCTCATACCTTTAAACATTAAAGTGTTTCTTATGGGTCTTGTTGCATTATGGGACATTTCAACATCCAAATCGTTCTCATAATCCCATAAAGGCATACCATTTGCAAAAAGAGGACACCTTGGGGTGTATATCTAGCCCTGTTGTGGCAGCATTTTTAGAACCGGCACAGTCATGATGCAGGGTACTATGTAGTAATCCCTTGCCATTAAAGCTGGAGTAGAGCTCTAGCGTTAGGGATTGTATGGGCTGGAGAGCTTGTAGGATGCCCTCTTTTAAGTTACTGTGATACTCAACTTCCACCAATCTCCACCAGGCTTTGCTCAACTATGAGCAATGAGCATTGTAATCTACAGCATCCTGTAGACAAGACTGTTCTAAACCTTAATCAATCCTAAACCTCAACATCCCCTAATGGTAACTTTAACAATAACCATTATGTCCATTTGGCCAAAAGGGTTAAGGCCGGTTCAGTGTCAGTACTGTCATGATGGCAGTTTGACTAAATCTAGTCCTGAAGGAGCTGTTAAAGAGACACTCCACTGCCAAAGTACAAACAAATAAAAATCACTGTTTAGAAGATATATACCCCAAGTAAAAGCATACATTAATTTGTGTTTATGCATTTTTTTCATTTGGGAAATATCTAAAAACAGCTTGCAAAACCTGCAGATATCTTGTCTGCTGCATTTGCAGACCCGCCTCATCTAACCCTGCCCAGACTTTCTGTGGCTGTCCAATCACAGACTTCCCAATGCAGTTTAATGAGAAATCCTTGCAAGGCAGGTGTTCTGAGCTATTGCTGCTAACTCCACTGAGCTAACAAAACCAGAAAGTAACAAGAATGGTTGTCTGATTAAAAGGAAGAGGTAGTGTAAAAATGTTAATTTATAAGTGTCAATTGCTATTAAAATCTGCACTTTTTGTCAAATTTTAAAATGAAAGAGGACACACTCTTCACATGCTGAAGCTTTTTAGGGGTCCTGTGAAATAGCTTTTGTCTATAAGATGAAGATTTCATATGTCAATCCAAAGTATTCATTCACAAAGCGCAGCTTAAATATAGAGACCCATTAGTGCAGCCCAAATTTATTCAAAGAGCAGACATTTCAGGAATGCCACCACAACCACTTACAGATCCATAGGGCTCCCAGTGCCAGGACTGCCACCACAACCCCTTACACATGTATAGGGCTCCCAGTGCCAGGACTGCCACGACAACCACTTACACATCTATAGGGCTACAGTGCCCGGACTGCCACCACAACCACGTACACATTTATAGGGCTCCCAGTGCCAGGACTGCCACCACAAACGCTTACACATCTATTCTATAGGGCCCCCAGTGCCAGGATTGCCTCCACAACCACTTGCACAACTATAGGGCTCCCAGTGCCAGGACTGCCACCACAACCACTTACACATCTATAGGGCTCCCAGTGCCTGGAATGCCACCACAACCACTTACACATCTATAGGGCTCCCAGTGCCAGGAATTAGCTTATTGGTCAAGATTCCTGTCATCATTCACGTAATTTTCCCTCCCTCTCTCTTGTTTTACCACTTTTCCGAAATCCAAAGCACTTCGGACCAATGTAATTTGGTTCAGTTGGGCACTGCATAAGCATCTGAATGTCCGAATTGCACGAAATTCATCCGAATGTACATTCGGAACAAAATGAATTGCAGATGTCTAGTGATAAGTCACCTTAAACAAGAAAAGTTATTGTTCTATGGGAATTTTCACTAGAAGAGTGATTAAAGTCAAACAATTTTATTTAGCATGGTTTCCTATTCGCACTTTTTTCATATTATGTTATATTATATTTGTATTATGTTTTTATAGTATGTAGATTCACATTCCACTTGAGCAGCAACCATATATATCAAACAACCTTTTACAAAACGGCAGTAGAGAGAATAATGCATGGATAAGTAGATCAATTTATTTAAGATCCTTAAACTTTCATAAGAATTTTCCTTTCTTGCGAAATTCTGTGGTTTTCTTTTCTTTTTTTACAAGCCGCTTTGAAATACATAGTCACACTGAATTGTTTTCAAATGGATGGTAATTAAGATCGAGTGTAGTTTCATTCAGAAAAGCATCTAGATGAGGTGAAAGCTTAGCCTTTAGGTTTCTGTTTACACAACATATGTTTTTAAGAATGTCATCTCCCCTATTTGTTGAACATCCTTATGCTTTATATGTGAAGCGGACTTTACTAAAAAAACATTATGGTAAATCCTGCGGTGGTAAAGTTCAGAATATTACAAAGTCTACATATTTTATTTTAAGCTGCTGTTCCACTCCAGTAATTAGAGAATTTGAAAAGATATTTTTGTACATTCAAATAATTTGGAGAACCCCTTTTAAAAAAATATTATGCATACATACAAATCTATAATTAGAAATTAGCTAAATAAAGTGTATTTTTGGAATATCTTGGTATCTTGGGTGTGCCATAAAATGACACAAGTGTTCCTCTTTATAATCTATGCCTAAAAAGCCCTCTTTCCTATTTAAAATGTTTATTTTTGGCACAATCAGTAGACTGGAATATAGCTTTAAAAATAGCATTTCCAATCTATTTTTATATGTACATTTTTGGGTTAGATTTTGTGACTGGGTGGATTTTCTAATCCACTACAACTTAATTAGTTTCCTGTTCACACTAGCTCCTGGTAATCAGATGTTACTGTTATTTTCTAAATGCTTCCACAATAAAGAGGGAAATAAATGTTTTTGTAATCAAAATATTCCGTGTTAAGTCTCAGATATAGCGCACAAGAAAACGAATCCTCCTCTAACGGTGTAAAGAGAAAGCAACAAACAAAAAATGTTAGAAGTTAGACAATATCTCGGGACTTGGAATGGTATTGAGATGTTCTACACTCAGTGTTGTAACTATAAAGCATGAAGAATGCATTTCTTCGCACTTCTTAACACTCCAACCCTTATTATAAAGTATAATTAAATCATGGCAGGTTTTGCTGTTTTGATAAATTCATTTTAGACTAAAGTAAACATACATAGTTGAGCAGTGAGACTACAGGGACAGGATCTATACACCAATACTGCTTCATTAAGCTAAAGTTGTTTTTGTGCTTTAAATCATCTCTACCTTTGATAGTCCTGTAATTTCACCCCTTATAAAAGTAGACCTGCTACAAATAGAACAGACAAATAAATTACATCAAATCAACATGTTTACATCAATAATGTATGTAATCCTAAAAATGTAGAATCCAAATACAGAGCAACAAGTTTCCATAAGCAAAGATACAGGTCTAAGAAAACAAACCTAATGATATCACTGCCATATTGTCTCTGCAACATGAGGTAACATATTGATATGCTAATAATAACTGTTTCCTTGACAGTAAACAGTAAACATGCATTTTCTATTTTGTTAAGCTGTCTGACCAGTTAGTGAGGGATAGTTGTCTATAAAGGGACACTCCACTGCCTAAATAAAAAAATAAACAATCACTGTTTGGTGACATTCAAGTCTGCATTATTTAATTAAGGGTATATCTAAAACCAGCTTGCAAAAAATACAGATCTCTTGTCTGCGTGCTGCCTTTGCAATCTCTCCTCTTCTAACCCAGCCCAGGCTTTCTGTAGCTGTCCAATCACAGACTTCCCAATGCAGCTCAATGAGAAGTATTTGCAAGATAGGTGCAGTTGGACAATTGCTGCCTCTTGGGTCTAGCTCTTTTGAGGGAAACAACCATGAAGTAACAGGACTGGTTGTCTGATTGACAGGCGGGGGAGAGGTTTAATTTCTAAAAGTGCTACTTTCTATGGAAATCTGCAATTTTTGTAAAATGAAAGAAAGAGAACACATTTCAGGAAGATGACGTGCTTTTGTGGTCTGTAGTGTCCCTTTAAACCTTGTTCTTTCTTGTGAAAAACTTTCCCTGCATAATGTCTCAGATTCAGAAACAAATTATACAAAAGATATTTTTAACAAAATTTTCTTTAAAAAAAAATGTCAGGTCCATTTACCCCAACATATTGAAGATATACTGCCCCCTATTGATTTTGACCTTGGACATAAATCTGACTTAGAATTTATATTTCTTCATGTGCAAAATTTATTTTGTAAGAATGTTTGGACTTTTTCCCTCCCTAATTGTAACTAATGTATTGTTTTTGCTACATTTTTTTTTAAAATCAAGTGTATTTTTATTATTTCTCTAAAAGAAAACTGATTAAAAGAATTCAGTCCCTTACTATTGCCAATAATATAATTTATATGTATACGTATACTCTATGTGTAAAACATTGGAATGGATGTGGACTCTGAGAATTGCAGAATAAAACTGAATAAAGATTTAGCCTAGGCATCTTTTCACTGTGCTCATTTAAACAAGAAATAACAAACTGATGACAACATCTAATTAAAAAAATATATGAATTTTTGGAAACGGTCATAAATTGTGATTCCAAGAAAGCTTTTCTGGCCTTGATGAGCGCAAAGTCATGTGTAATTGTGCCAAGATAAGTTGATTTTGCAAGACAAGATTCTCCTTCCAGAACGCCAAAGATGTTAATCAATATTGGCCCATTATTAACCCTTTAAAGATTTTACATTCTTGAATCAGTAGACTGAGCACGGTGCGTGAGACACAGATGTCGTTGTTGCATACTAAATCCTCAAAAACAAATCGAGAATGGATATTCTAAATTTTTATTGGATTTATAAAATCACTTTCATTTATGTGACTCTTATAAAATTACTACTTTGACCAAATGTAATTAAATTCCATTTTAGAACATTGTTGGCTTTCATACCTAAAGTTTTCTGAACAATACATATTTGTCTCCGTCTTGCTCCTCGTTTATATCATCAATTTCGTTAATTTTTTTTCCACTGCACAGCTTTACCTCAAACAGTAGAACCAGTATTTATCATCAACAATGGCTGAAAATTATACTGCAGTTTCTCTTCTGGATACTGTTAGGATATGGCACACAAATGCCTTCAAGGAAATCTGGGACACAGTGAGCGATATGGTTCAATGGTTTTTTACCTGTGCTGCTGTGCTGCCTTCGATTTGAATTTTACCTTTTGTTCCTGCTGTTATAATCATGAAAACATATTATTACATGCTTTTTAATTCATTCATGAAACAACATATCCTCACAAAGTCGAATTTACAGTCTTTAACTGGTAATTTGAATTCATTGTTTAGCTTTGTTTCAGAAATCCAGGCATTCTGAGAAGTAACTATAAACATAATTCTTTTCAGGAACGGTACAGAATTTATTTTCACTAACATGTAAAAAAAACCTGATCATATAGAAACATAGAAACATAGAATGTGACGGCAGATAAGAACCATTCGGCCCATCTAGTCTGCCCAGTTTTCTAAATACTTTCATTAGTCCCTGGCCTTATATTATAGTTAGGATAGCCTTATGTCTATCCCACGCATGCTTAAACTCCTTTACTGTGTTAACCTCTACCACTTCAGCTGGAAGGCTATTCCATGCATCCACTACCCTCTCAGTAAAGTAATACTTCCTGATATTATTTTTAAACCTTTGTCCCTCTAATTTAAGACTATGTCCTCTTGTTGTGGTAGTTTTTCTTCTTTTAAATATAGTCTCCTCCTTTACTGTGTTGATTCCCTTTATGTATTTAAATGTTTCTATCATATCCCCCCTGTCTCGTCTTTCCTCCAAGCTATACATGTTAAGATCCTTTAACCTTTCCTGGTAAGTTTTATCCTGCAATCCATGAACCAGTTTAGTAGCCCTTCTTTGAACTCTCTCTAAGGTATCAATATCCTTCTGAAGATATGGTCTCCAGTACTGTGTACAGTACTCCAAGTGAGGTCTCACCAGTGTTCTGTACAATGGCATGAGCACTTCCCTCTTTCTACTGCTAATACCTCTCCCTATACAACCAAGCATTCTGCTAGCATTTCCTGCTGCTCTATTACATTGTCTGCCTACCTTTAAGTCATCAGAAATAATCACCCCTAAATCCCTTTCCTCAGATGTTGAGGTTAGGACTCTATCAAATATCCTGTACTCTGCCCTTGGGTTTTTACGTCCAATATGCATTATCTTGCACTTATCCACATTAAATGTCAGTTGCCACAACTCTGACCATTTTTCTAGTTTACCTAAATCATTTGCCATTTGGCTTATCCCTCCTGGAACATCAACCCTGTTACATATCTTAGTATCATCCGCAAAAAGACACACCTTACCATCAAGACCTCCTGCAATATCACTAATACACATATTAAAGAGAATGGGTCCAAGTACAGATCCCTGAGGTACCCCACTGGTGACAAGCCCAAGCTTCGAATATACTCCATTGACTACAACCCTCTGTTGCCTGTCACTCAGCCACTGCCTTACCCATTCAACAATATTGGAATCCAAACTCAAAGATTGCAGTTTATTGATAAGCCTTCTATGTGCAACAGTGTCAAAAGCCTTACTGAAATCTAGGTAAGCAATGTCTACTGCACCACCCTGATCTATAATTTTAGTTACCCAATCAAAAAAATCAATAAGATCAGTTTGGCATGATCTCCCTGAAGTAAACCCATGTTGTCTCTGATCTTGAAATCCATGTGTTTTTAGATGTTCAACAATCCTATCCTTTAACATGGTTTCCATCACTTTCCCCACTACAATGATTGGTAAAATAAATCTGTTAATGGTTTTGCTAGTACACCACTAAGCTCTTTTAATAGCTTTGTGTGTATTCCATCAGGTCCCATTGACTTATTTGTCTTTACTTTTGACAGTTGAAATAGAACCTCTTCCTCTGTAAACTCACGTGTAATAAATGACTAATTTATCCTTTTTCTTAACGGAGGTCCCTTTCCTTCATTTTCAGCTGTAAATACCGAACAAAAATATTCATTGAGGCAGTCAGCTAGACCTTTATCCTCTTCTACATACCTTCCTTCTTTTGTTTTTAATCTAACTAATCCTTGTTTTACTTTTCTTTTCTCATTTATGTATCTAAAACAAGTTTTGTCCCCCTTTTTTACTGACTGTGCTATTTGTGTGATTTGGAAGCTCTTATAACTTGCTTAGCCTCTTTCTGCCTAATCTTATAGGTCATTCTGTCTTCCTCACTCTGGGTTTTTTATAATTGCTAAATGCTAACTTTTTGTTTTTTACTATTTTGGCCACATCTGCAGAGTACCACAGTGGTTTCTTGAATTTTTTGCTTTTACTGACAAGCCTAATGCAATTTTCTGTTGCCTTCCGTAGTGCAACTTTAAAATAATCCCATTTGCTCCAGTCTGATAATGACTCCTTTACACATATTCTAATTTTAGAAAAGTCTGTTTTTCTAAAGTCTAAAACTTTTGTTTTTGTGTGGTGTGACTCAGTCACTGTTCTTATATTAAACAACACTGACTGATGATCACTGGATCCTAAACTTTCACCTACAGTAATATCTGATACCAAATCTCCATTTGTTAATACTAAATCTAGTATGGCCTCTTTACGAGTTGGCTCCTCAACGACTTGTTTTAGAGACAATCCCAGTAGGGAGTTTAGAATAGGTGTGCTCTTGGCACAATTAGCTATTTTTGTTTTCCAATTTACATCAGGAAGATTAAAGTCACCCATGATGATAACTTCCCCCTTCATTGTTATTTTAGCTATTTCTTCAACTAGTAGATTATCTAACTCTTCAATTTGTCCTGGGGGCCTATAAATCACACCTACACGAGTTACTGTGTGATTACCAAATTCTAACGTAACCCAAACGAACTCTATGTTCGCCTCACTAACCTTTATTAGGCTAGATTTTATGCTATCCTTCACATACAGGGCCACCCCTCCCCCGTTCTTGCCTTCCCTGTCTTTTCTATATAAAGAGTACCCTGGTATTGTTATGTCCCAGTAATTTTTCTCATTATACCATGTCTCAGTAACAGCGACTAAATCTACACTATCAGTTGCCATTATTGCCACAAGTTCATGGATCTTATTCCCTAGACTGCGAGCATTTGTAGACATGACTCTAAGCTTATCATTTTTTAACACACTTGCTAAAGGCACCTTCTGTCCTTTTTTGGGGGGACAATTGGATTGATGTTTTATCACCCTTTATATATAATCCTAATCTCAGGATATAATCCCAGGATAATATATTGCTATATATCAGGGGTTCTCAAACTCCGGCCCCCCAGATGTTGCTGAACTACAACTCCCATGATTCTCTGGCTATCTATGTAATTCAAAGAATCATGGGAGTTGTAGCTCAGCAACATCTGTGGGGCCGGAGTTTGAGGACCCCTGCTCTATATGTTAAAGGAACACTTGAAACAGCATAATCATTACAGCACGCTGTAGAGGTAATAATGCCAAGACTGCCCTGGACACCTTCCCCCAAATGTAAGTAGTCAAACTATTTAAGAAAGATTTGACTCTTATCTGAGGTACACTGGATGTAATTTCCTGTCTCCACTAAAGCTTTTTAGAGAGCTCCTTCTGAGCTAAGTGGTGCAAGGCTTAACTCATTGGCTGAGCGTGATCAGCTGACACTCTCAGCCAATGAGAAGGTCTTAAGCTGTCAGCTTCCGGCTCTCCTGGCTGCAGAGTGGAAGCTGGGAGCAGAACCCGACATGCCCCAGGTTAGAAGTTAACCCCTTAGGGACACAGCTTCAGAAGCTTGTCTTACGCTTAATGACACAAGCAATTTTGGCATTTTCTGGCTGTTTGCGTTCAACTGCAATTTGCATCTCTCTCGTTTATTGCACCGACACATATTATATACTTTTTTTTACAGAACAGAAAGGGCTTTAATTTGATGTAACATATATATATATATATATATATATATATATATATATATATATATATATATAAATGTGCATTTATTATCAAAAAATACAGAAAAATGAAAAAAACATTTTACATTTTTTTTGTATTTACAGTTTTTGCAATAATAATGTGTGCATAATTAGTGCAGGTTAAAGAAAGCAATTAAAAATAAATTAATTTAGTTGTTCTGATTTACAGAATATATAATGTGTCTGGGATGTTAAGGTTTTTTTTGGTAGTTACAGGTCACAAAGCACAAGGAGTAAAATAAACTTTTAATGTGGAGCAATTTTAGAATTTGGTATGTTTGTCTTGTAAGCTTAATAGCCATAAAAGAAAACAAAATTGCCACACAAAAGTATATATTTATATAAAGTAGACATCACAGGCTATTTACCTAAGGTTGTTTTGACACTTTCTACGTAGTCATTTCACTGCCAACCTCTGCTAAATATTGGAGAAAAATTGTGTTTTTTTGGTTTTTGGCACACAAACTTATAACAAAGAACCTCTCATGTGTATTTTGTAAAGTTGGTGTGTGCTATTCCTTTACATAGTTTTATTTTGTGTTCAGTTACACCTGCTGAGTAAAATGACACCCCCTTTGTATGTCTTTGCCACTATTTCGTGAAGCTACAGTGCCATATGTGAGACCTGTCCTTTTCAGTATTCACAGTAGATTTTTGAGAGACGGATTTAATGAGCCAATTTTTCCATTTGGGGTAATATAACAGTTTGACTGTTAAAAATAAAAACCACGGGGGGGCGTGGCCTGACGCTGGAGCTGGTCGGACGCATGTAAGAGCAGCTCCGCCAAGACGAAGCCAAAAGAGCTTAAAATAATCGGAATACTGAGCAAAAACCTACACACAAAGCGAGAAACGAGGCAACCATGTCCCAGAGACAAAAAAACAAAGCTGGGAAGTCTGAACGTGCTTCTTTCTTCCTAACGAAAACCGCGGCCTCCAAACTGAGAGAGAGCCTGGAGCCAGCGCAAGATGGCGGCGACCAGAGGAAGCGGGAAAACTCCCTCTCACCGCGGACAGCATCTCCCAACACAGCAGAGGACTTACCGCTGACACTAGGAGGAATCCGCGCAATAATGGCAGAAGTCACAGACAACATACAACAAATCATGAAAAAACAGCTTCAAGAACTAGCGTCTGAACTTCGTAAAGAGGTACAGGAGATAGGTACCCGCACAGCACAGATCGAGAACAAAATGGACGAATACGCCGTGGCACATAACAGTCTGGCAGACAAGATCCAGGAATTGGATGATATCCTGGGGGCGCAGAGACTAAAGTTGGCAGATATTGAGGACAGGTCTAGGAGAAATAACCTCAGATTCCGGGGAGTCCCAGAATCAATACAGAATACAGATCTTCACAAATACCTTTCCGAAATGTTCCAAACCCTCACGCCTGAAATACACCCGGACCAATTGATCATAGACAGAGCACACAGATTACGCAGACCAAAGCATCTACCACCAACAGCAGCAAGAGATGTAATAGCCAGGATACACTTCTTTCACGCCAAGGAAAGAATCATGAGGGCTAGCAGAAACGCAGGCATGCCAGAAGAATACAAAACAATTAAAATCTTTGCGGACCTGTCGGCGGAAACGCTCCATTTTAGGAAATCCCTAACACCCATCACCACCGCCCTAAGAGAACAGAACGTCAACTACAGATGGGGATACCCAGCCAAACTCCTGATCTCACACCAAGACTCAATACACTCAATCACAGAGACAGCACAAGGATTACAAAAGCTAAAAGAATGGGGAATACCGCTACCTACCACGTCCTCCGTTCCATCCACCAAGGTTCCGAGAATGTCGCCGGAGTGGTCGACCCAGTGAACCAGCTTGGATATACGTAACTATGTACCATACACACTACAAATTTAGTACTAAGGGTTATACACATGACTGAAAGCTAACATACTTTATACCGCAAGACGACGCCATATATGCCTAGATCCTACTTGGCACCAATGATTGTGGACTGGGAAAATAGCAGCAACCATGCTGGTTAGACTCTGACTCTGCCCAATATCAATTGAAACACGATCCTGAAACTTGGTGTAGATGGCGACAATCTTCTCAGCCATTGAGGTTTAAAATATTTATAACTCTTACAGTTGTGTGTTGCATAGACGAAAATTATGTTTTGCAGACTTATGTTTTATAGGTTTATGTATTTAAAACTGTAATTGCTCTAAGGTTTCCAGGTGAATGACCGACATGTTAGGCATATTCACCTGCACCCCCTCCACCAACCGCGCCTACTTGATAGGCCGCGGGACAAGGCCCCAATTTTGGGCGCCGAATTGGGCACACCGCCCACAGTTAGTTTTGTTCCCCCTCCTCATCCCCACCCCATCCTCCTTTAGGCAAGCAAAGAACTGCCCGCAAAATCAGCTTACTAAACAGATATACTGTGATTTGTTTATGGATAGTGGAGATAGCCATGAATTACTAATACGACTGACCACTGAGCAAAAGACCATAGCACACTGTAATAAACCGCATAACATGAAAATAGTGACCTATAATGTTAAGGGGCTGAATACCCCGGTTAAGAGAAGGCTACTACTGCAGGAACTCAAAACCAAAGGGACAGACATAGCCTGTATACAGGAGACACATTTTAGTGATGCAAAAACCCCTGAACTATACGCGAAATTGTTCCCAAACCAATACCACGCGATATCGACGAATAAGACCAAAGGCTCATCTATCCTAATCCACAAGAATGTGGCATTTGTAGAACAGGATAAATTTATAGATCCTCAAGGCAGATATATCATCCTGATAGGCCTTTTTAACAATACCCAATACACTTTGGTCTCCGCATATTTTCCTAACACAGGCGCAGACGCATTTCTCAGACGCTTATTACAAAAGATTGAGCAACTCAAAATGGGTGGCCTGATTCTCTGCGGAGACTTTAATTTCATCGCATCTCCCGAAGAAGACACGACTGCACAACACAGGGGGGCAAGAAAAAAACAGATGGTATCTGTATGTAAAACATTAACAAAAAGACTTATGCTCCACAACCTATATGATGGCTGGAGAACCCTACACCCGGGGGAGCGGGACTATTCCTTCCACTCTAAAGTACATAATACCTACACCCGCATAGACACATTTTACGTAGACCAACAAACACTGGCACAAGTCTCGACCTGTACCATAGGGGATATAACCTGGTCGGATCACAGCCCGGTGTACTTAGAACTATTTGATTCATTTCAATTTAAAGGGAGAGGGACGTGGAGGTTAAATGAATCGCTCTTACACGATCAGACTTTCCTACTCCAGATAAAAAAGGAACTGGCCGACTATTTCCAAAACAACTCCAATGGAGACGTATCTGAACAAACTGTGTGGTCAGCGCACAAAGCAGTTGTCCGGGGCCTCTTTATTAAACGGGCCTCCCACCTAAATAAGAATAGACAAATGACACAGTTAGAATGCCAGAAACAACTGGCTATAGCGACTACACAAAACAAACTGAAACCCTCACCAACCTTGGCCCATCAGGTTCAGACTCTGACAAACCGGCTGACGGAAATTAACGCCGCCAAAACTGCCTACTACTTACACAGGCTCAAAGCGACAGCATACCACCATAGTGGGAAAGCCACAAAGTACCTAGCAAACCGCTTAAGAGCGAGACTAGCATCAGCTAGAATAGCACACCTACATACCACAGATGGCACAAAAATACAGAACCCCCTAGAAATCTCTCAGGAATTCGCGAAATACTACTCAAAGCTATACAATCTACAAGATCAACCCAATGCCAAACCACTAAACGAAACCTTAATTCGCGAATACTTAGATAAAATTCCCCTCCCACAAATTCAAAAGTCCCAAATTATTGAACTCCTAGAACCGATCACCTTGGATGAGGTCTTACTCACCATAAAACAACTACCAGCAGGGAAATCCCCGGGAGCAGACGGGCTATCTAACATGTATTATAAAAAATTTGCTGATATACTCGGCCCAAAGCTGGTACAGGTGTTTCACACAGCGACAGAATCAGGAAAACTCCCTCCAGAAATGCTCCTAGCCACAATTGTGACCTTACCCAAACCGGGCAAAACCCAATGCAAAAACTTCAGACCCATATCACTACTAAATTCAGACGCCAAGATATATGCCAAAATTTTAGCGACCAGAATAAGTAAAATCCTACCGACTCTAATTCACGACGACCAGACAGGGTTTGTCCTGGGGAGGCAGGGGATGGACAATGCCCGCAAACTATCCCTAGCAATAGAGAAGATGAGAGGATCAGGCCCAGGCGGTCTTCTACTAGCACTAGACGCTGAGAAAGCCTTCGACCGCCTGGGCTGGCCTTTCCTCAACCAGGTGCTGGGAAAATTCGGGTTCCCACAGAAACTCATCGATCAAATATTTGCCTTATATGCCCAACCCACAGCTCAAGTACTACAAGCGGGGTTCCTGTCACAACCTTTCAAGATAACAAATGGCACGAGACAGGGATGCCCCTTATCTCCTCTGCTATATGTGTTGGCCTTAGAACCACTACTTGCAGCGATTAGAGACCACCAAGACATAGATGGGATCGACTGGCACGGGAGACAAATAAAAATTAGCGCATATGCAGATGATATACTATTATATATAACAAACCCCGAAAAATCCCTACCTAACATCATGAACCTTATCACAGAATATGGGACGTTGTCCTACTACTCTCTCAACACAACGAAGACACAAGCACTAGGACTTCGATTAGAGCCACAGGTACTAAAGCGATTACAACAAAAATACTCTTTTGAATGGCGCACTGGGAACTTAAAGTACTTAGGCCTAACATTTACTAAAAACCCAAACGAAATGTTCCCCTCCAACTACAATAGAGTATGGAATGAGTGTACGGAAATTCTGAAGGGCTGGGGTCAAATATATTTGTCCTGGACAGAACGCATAATAGCGATCAAAATGTCCATCCTGCCGAAACTCCAATATCTATTTAGGAACCTCCCCCTGAGAACACCAAATTCGTACTTCAAAAGCATTCAAACGAAATTGCTGCAATTCACTTGGGGTATGGGAAAAGCGAGGATCTCACAAAAAGTACTGATGGCCCCTGCGAGGAGCGGAGGGATGGCGTTCCCCCACGTCAAATCTTACTATCAAGCCGCAGTACTATCCTCCTTGCTGACGCACCTTTCAACGGTGAACAGACCCCAATGGCTAGATATGGAGAACTTAGCTATAACCCCCTTCCGGGTTCAAAACCTGATGTGGCTACCAAAACACGCTAGACCAACAATCCCAAATATACCCACACAGATTGGTCTGGCACTCCAAACATGGGAAATTCATAGAACGCACTTTGAAACTAATCACCCACTATCCATGGCGACCCCTATCGACGCTATCGCTCACAGCATCCACACATTCCATGCAACACCCTGGAAAACTATAGGCGTCACCCACCTAGCCCACATACATGCAGCAGGCACACTAATGTCCTTCCCGAAACTTTGCTCTCTATATGACGTTCCACATAAGATGCAGTACTCACACATACAACTCCAATCCCTACTTAATAGATATAACAAAGAACAGACAAACAAACCTGATTCAACAAGTGGATTGTCAACATGGGAAAAAATAGGGATCTCGGGAAAGATCCCACACAATTTTAAACCTCTATCTGATTGCTACAAAACCATACACCCTCATCAACCGTTTCACAGTTCCACGCAAGCACAACATTGGGCCTCAGACCTTCACACTACCATCACTGAAGATCAATGGAAGCGTATGTTGGCCTCAGTAAAAAAATCGGTTAAATCAGCACAACTTATAGACCAATACCAAAAAACAGTGTACAGGTGGTATATGGTACCTACCCGATTACATAAGATATTCCCCCAAACACCCCCGATATGCTGGAGATGCACAAAAGGCACTGGGTCTGTGCTACACATTTGGTGGAGATGCCCAGAACTGAAGAGGTTCTGGGAAACCATACAACGAATAATAGCACATACCACCAAAACCACAGTAGAACTCGACCCCCGGATATTTCTATTATTAGACATACCCAATAGTATTCCATCGGCTGAGAGGAAACTAATGTACCATATCCTGCTGACAGCACAAAAGTTAGTAGCGAAATCCTGGAAGTCCACAAATATCCCGCCCATACACCACCTTGTCCAAGATGTAGATAGACAACTAATTTACGAAACGCAATACAGCTCACTGCATTCAAACTCACAAAAACACAGGGCAACGTGGGATCTGTGGACCACCTGGCGAAGTAGCAAAACAGACCAACCAAGAGCACAAGACCCAGGTTAGGCCATAGAAGGGATCACCACCCAGGAACACAACCAAATTGCACCACTCACTTATGGTGGATAGGAACAACAGGCCAATACCAGAGACGCATCACAGCATTATTAGTTAGATAGGGCCAAGACATCACATATCCCATTGTAATGCTTGATGTATGTACGTAAAATGTATAAAAATCTGTATGGTAATTGCTTGCCTTGAATCCCCCCCCCCCTCCTCCCTATCCCACTCCTTTTTCTTCTGTACCCCTTCCCCCACCCAACCCTCATTCTATGTTACCAAAACTCAATAAACTTCAAATTTCAAAAAAAAAAAAAAAAAAAAACACAAAGGCCTACCATTTGTAAAAGTAGACACTCCAGGGTATCTCATATGGTGCATATTGTGCCTTAACATGCCCCAATTTTTTCACCAATATATGCCAAAGTATGTGGTAAAAAATTATTTGGGGCATTTTTTACATACGGATTACATTTTTGCTGGGCCTTTTGTATATTTCATATGTGCCACTAAGTTCAAACCTCCCAAATTATGCTCAGCTAAGTCTTCTGAGTAAAATGACACCCCCATTGTATGTGTTTGGCAATATTTTGTGAAGTTACAGTGCTGTAAAGGAGACGTGACAAGTTTAAGTTTTTAAGTGTGAATGTTCATGGAGGGTTTTGATGTGTCCGTGTTCCGCTTTTGAGCACTTGAGCAGGCTACATATTACAACTACACCATAAAGGCATACCATTTCTTAAAGAACACATCCCAGGGTATTTCAAAAGGCATATTTTGAACCTTAGCGTGGGATCATTTTTCCGGTAGCTTGTACCAAGTGTAGTGGTAATAAGCTTTTTTTCTGCCTTTTTGACACACAAAGTGAGTTTGCACTGTATATTTTGCAAACCTTATGTGTGCTACGACTGTAAAATACTTCATATGTTGCTCAGCTATGTTGGCTGAGTACAGCAATACCCCCGTATGTACCTTTGCCAGGTATATGTGAATGTTGAAGGGGCACATTTGAGACGCAGCCATTCATTTTTTTTTCTAACTTTGAAGTTTTACTCTGTGTCCATGTTCCATTTTGGAGTAGTTTAGATGGTTGGTTATTGAAACATCCCCCCAAACACATACTATTTATTAAAGAATACACCCTGGGGTAATTCAAAAGGCATATTTTGAACCTTAGCGTGGGATCATTTTTTCTCTAGTTTGTTCCAGGTGTAGTGGTAATGAGTATTTTTAAATGTATTTTTTACTTTTTTAAACTTTTTTAACTTTTTAAAACTAGTTTTTAAACTTTTGTTTTGCTTATTATTTTTGAAAAACTTTCTAAACTTTCTTAAAACTTTTTTTTTACAGATTTAACATTTTTCTAAGCTTTTTTTACCGTTAACCCCTACCTAGCAGTAAGCAGCACTAACCGTAAATTCCCCATTTGCCCATAACTCCCACCCACCCAGCTAGCAAAATATATAATTATAAAATATTTAAATTAATTAATTGAATAAATTGAACCCCTGAAAGTTAATAAATAAATAAAAGTTAATCCTCAGGGGTTAAAACAAATTAGATCACAGTATAATACAATAATACAATATAATAGGCAGTGATCGACTGGCAGGGAAGGGGTTAATTTTTTTTTTTTTCGACTGGCAGGGAAGGGGTTAATTTTTATTTGGACTGGGTAAAGGCGGGTGTCTTTTTTTTTTTTTTTACTTAAACGTTATTAAAACTTTTTTTTTAAAAAGTAATTTTTAACTTTTTAAAGCTTATTTTAAAACTTTTTTTAACGTTAACCCCTAGTTAGCCTAACTCAAAATCCCCAAAATTCCCCACTAACTTCCACCCACCCCAGTTAGCTAAATATATAATTTTAAAATATTTAAATTAATTAATAAAATACATTTAACCCCTGAGGGTTAAAAAAAAATAATTAACCCTCAGGGGTTAAAAAATAAAATCAGATGACAGTAAAATGTAATCCCTGCCAATTGATCACTGTAGTCAGTGATCAATTGGCATGGAAGGGGTTAATTTTTTATTAAAATGGGTAAATGGGGGTTGGGATTTTATTAAAACTTTATTTTTTTTTACACAGTGGGCAGGATCAGCACTTATCCGTCTCCCTGCACTTCACACTGAACCCGGAAGTGCAGGGAGGCTGAAGGTGAGTATACACGGCACATGTGCCCGCTCTGACATGCTGTCAGAGCGGGCACATGTGCTGGGACAGCCCAATCTGGTGCTCCCGGTCTGCCTCTAATACAGCCTCTAATGCAATCGCGGTGATCTGGGGTTAATTTTACCGCGTGACAGACGAGGTCCGTCACCCGTCGTTAATGGTATCCCCAGGATGACGGACCTCGTCCGTCACCCGTCTTGAAGGGGTTAAACCATTCAAAATGGTTTAACTGATTACAATTAGGGGCACCAGGGCAACCATTGCACTATAACCACTACAGAGTGCTGGAATGTTTATGGTGCTTTTGAGTGTTGCTTTAAGAATAATTATTTTATTTTCATAAAGTTAAGTTATCACTTTTTATTTTGTACTTAGAAGCTTTGTTGAACCCAGAATTTGCATTATGTCTATTAAGTCCCTAAATTCCTGATGCAGGACCTGTGACTCTCATGGAACATGTAACGACTGGAGGGAAAAAAGCAAAACCTAGAAAGTAATGTAAACAAATAAATAAAGATTAAATAACAGTGAACACATAAAAATATTTTTTTCATTTTATAAGGCTACTTAAAATCAAGTATCTAAGCAAACAAATATGGGGATTCAGTCCCACCATATGGCCATATAGTGTGAAGACCACCACTAATTCACAGAACCCCAATATCAGTGGGTCCTACACTGATTCCAACGAGGGAGACAAATCAAATAGTGATAGTGCTAAATAAGCTAAAGTGTATTCTAATGATCTGTTGTAACAACATTGTGAAAATATATATTGCAAAATTAATGTGATAAAAGCAATACTAAAAAGTGCAGTATCAAAACTTTTGTTCGAACTCTGAAAGAACACCAGTTTTTGCAGTTCACATTAGTACGTTCCATACAGAGGAATATAGCTCTGTTGTACTTATCGGCCTTTTGTGTTCTATTTAATCAACAACATCTTTGAATCTAGATTAATATTATTGCCAAAGAACCAGTTTTGTTGCTTAAAGGGTCACTCCAGACCCCTAAAGCCCTTTAGCTTGTTGAAAAGCTTTGTGTGTGTGAAGAGTATGTATTTTCATTTTGAAAAAAATGCAGGTTTCAATAGGAATTGACACTTTTATGAATTAACCTGGTAACACCGCCCAGGCAGTCAATCAGACAACTGGTCCTTTTACTTCCTTTTTTGGTTAGCTTAGTGATACTAAACTTAATAGGCAGCAACTGCCAAGAGCACCTGCCTTGCAAGGATTTCTCATTGAGCTGCACAGGGAAGACTGTGATTGGACAGTCACAGAATGATTGGGCAGGGTTAGAAGGGAAGGGATTGTAAAAGCTGCAAACAGGGGAACTGCAGGTTTTTAAAATGCATATTAAACTGTGTGCATGTTTCCTGTTCCCTGCCCCCCTTCTGGGCTGGGAGCCCAACAAGAGTTGCCCCTAAAGCACAGCCCATTCACCCACAGGGCGGACCGCAGACCTGCAAACCCCAGGGCCCATGATCCTGCAATCGAAAACTGCAAGATCAGCAGACCGAGAATAAGGGCTCCCAATGCAGCTCGGAGCAGAAGTCGCAGAACACGCCGTGCAAAGGTACCAATCCGATATGGCCCACAGGCTCCCCACAGCTACGACATGAAGCCGAGACCCACAACGCAACCACCTACGGGCAAGCCCACCACACGGCTCCGAACCCGTATGATATCACGGAAAGCCCCAGAGAAGCTGAAGGAGACCACACTTACCTGCAACATAAAAGCAGACCTACACAGAGACAGACGGACAAGCCAGCCAACGGAACCAGCGATACTGCCCCTACCTATGTCCCAGCAGGACTGCCAAGTACCCCGATCATCTATCCCAGCGCTGGACATAGGCTGACGGCGGGCCCAATGGCCGGGACTCTCAGAGGCTCATACCTAAAACCTCTACCACAACGGACGCCGTGTTTGCCATTCTGCAGGCTCCTAAACAGAGACCCATCAAACCGTAGATCTTAACAAAATAAGCCTAAAATTGCTATGTGCCAATAAGCAATATGTGTTTATACTTATCGCAAATGTTTAGCAATGTGATGTATCGATTATGACTGTAACAGAATAGCCCGTAGCGATAGTCTGCAAGCACCATAAGCCTGATTTAAATGTTATGCACACAGACAGTTTAGCCAACCTGTGAACAACTAGCCTGCAATACTCTCTACTTTCATTATAACCTGTCTCATGCGAGTCCTGTTTCTTACTTTATTAGTAATCAGTTTGGATATAACTCTGTGTCAAGCGTTAATAACCCAAAAATGTGCAAAGTTTTTTCCACTGCCTAATTAATGCAAATATTTTTTTTTTACTATGCATGCTCTTGCTGTTGTGGCAGGGTG
This sequence comes from Pelobates fuscus, assembly GCF_036172605.1. Lineage (NCBI taxonomy): Eukaryota > Metazoa > Chordata > Amphibia > Anura > Pelobatidae > Pelobates > Pelobates fuscus. Next base: position 161,268,109 of record NC_086320.1, read on the forward strand.
TGCTATATGTGATATTTCATGCACAAATAAAATAAAGAATAAAAAAAAAGTGTGCATGTTTTACTTTGGGGTATATCTACCAAACAGTGATTTTTATTTATTTTGTGTTTGGTCTGTAGAGTGTCCCTTTAACCCCTTAAGGACCAAACTTCTGGAATAAAAGGGAATCATGACATGTCACACATGTCATGTGTCCTTAAGGGGTTAAAGGAAGATGAAACTAGCATTCCTATTACTATCTTGGTGGAGTTTTCCACCATATGTAAATAATATGAATTTTGTAAAGATAATTATTAAGTTGTACATTAGCCATGAATTACAAAACATAAAAATGATGGTATTTTATTGAAAAGATTAGTGAAGTGATGTTTAACATTTCAAAGTTCTTTTGTGAAATAAGTTGCGACAAACACCAGAATAGACAGATATGATCACAAATTCATACCAGAGTCAAAGGGAATTTTGTACAGCATACTTAGTGTAAGACCTGCTAACCATGCTTTTTTTTTAAACTAAAATTATTACTAATTATTCAATTAACAAACACAATTATTCAATTAACAAACACAATGTTTTAAAAAAAAAACTGTTTCAGAAAACACAAGGAAAAACCTTAATTATAAAATATGTATTCTGTCTTAATGATGTGTATGAATGAAAACAAGATATCTAGATTTATTTTTATTTTTTTTAAATCTATGTGTGAGGCTACTATAATTATTTTGGCATAGTGAATTGAAGAAGACAGCACAACATTCAATGCTCCCATGCTAAATTTGAATTGGATGTTTTTCCATCTTGGCTATTTGGTCTGAATTTGATGATCACTCATCAACTACCCTCAACTCATATTTAATTCCTCTCTATGAGTCTAACGATTCATAAGGTTGGTAGCAATAACAGAGATTCCCATATAGTGGTCATATTAAGATAAAGAGGTTTTGAAAATGTGGTTGTAAGTTGTGGCACATGTCAACATAGTTTGTTGTAGAAACATATGGTAGAGATTCTCTTTAAGCTGATTCCTCATCGTCTGCTTCTCATGCTTATACTTATCTCTCACCTACTAATCACACTAATGATCACTAGAGTGGCAGTAAGAATGAGTCGATGACGGATATGTCCCACCTACAGAAGCAATGGTAGAATGTGTGGGATTTATAAATATCAAAGTAACACAGCTACCTTTTCTCAAATGTTTGCAGCTCATCACAGATGCCAAATGCATTGTGAAATTTGCAACCCTAAAAGCATGCATACATCCACATGAATAGCTGAGTATTGTCTTTGTAATCTGAAAATTTGACTTCAGAGGTAAATATAGGATAATGTCGAAAAAGCTTAACCTCAGGGCAGGAGGTTCTAAGAAGTGGGAGATTAAGTCAGTTTTCAAAATCAAAGGACATACTCCGGGAATCCATTATTACAAGCTAGACTGTCTTTATGAACATATTGCAATTATTAGTTAGTATTCTTCATTGGTTTAATTATTTGATTATACAATCTCCTCTCTGGATCTCTTTTGAACCCAAAGTTGGAAAATACAAGGGAACTAGATAATTTCACTGGGGCGTTGTGATATATTATGGATTGTATTACAGCTTTTATATGATTCTGTTGAGTACGTAACGGTCTATTAAAAAAAAAGTAAGTTGTATTAAGTTTTAGATCATTATATGATACATTGTTAAAACATTATGTTATATAGTTAAATTGTTTTAATTTAAATCATATTTTATTATTTTGAGCTCATGTTATGTTTACTTTCATGTTTATTGTATAATGAACATAATTTGTATATGTTTCAAAGTTTCACCTTCAAAATGTGAACAACAAAAATCAATATGAGTTCATACAATACATTAGTACATGTAATTCATGACTATGCAGAATTGCTGATGCTTGTAAATGAGAAATATGCTCTAGAGAAATATTCTTAAAAACATTATTAGATGGAGCAGAAAAAAAAGTACTTTTAGCACTGGTTAACAAGTACATTAATATAATATGCTGCTTATTTATGTATGCGCTGTTCAAATATTTAATACAAATCAAAACATATTTACCAGCAGCCACATTTATTGAGATGTCCCTCAAAATTCCTGCCTTTACTGTCGCTTTCTGTTTGCAACTCAACTTCCCCCAGCAATTCCTAACAAATATAACTCCCCTAAATCATATTTACTAATCCCTGATACCTCTACCCCATCGTTCCCATTTATTAATGGTGCTTAGAGGTGAATCATATACATAGTCGTTGCCTATGCACCAACATAACATCCTTACTATTCCCTACTGTTTCCTTAAAGCAGTTCCATGGGTTCTATTACTACACTTTATTTGGACTTTATGAAAATCTGCATAAACCAGATCTGTGGCCTCCCTAAAAAAGTTTCTTACATCATCTTCTTTTAAATACTTGGGTATGTCCATAATTCACATTACATGTTAACTGTGTCTCCTGAATTAGACTCGCTACTTGCTAAAGCCAAGAACAAATTAGATTTGTAAAATAAAATGGCATCTCATGTTGGTTGTACAGCCGGTATCCAAATTAATCTACTCCCTTGGTGTCTCCGCTTACCAATTATAGTAATCAGATCAGACCCTGCAATCTTTTACAAATAATTTCACATTGTGCTCTCTAAACAATTTTTATATCCAGTTAAAATTAAGTGGTCTGGGTGTTACCTAACTTTATTTTTACTATCATTGGGCCACCCAAAAAATGCAGGTAAAATAGCAGCATGCACATCCTAGGGAGCAAAAACAGGTAGGCATTGAGCATGTTGTGTTCTGCTGAGACCTCCAATCCATGTGCATTTGGAAACTAGAGAGGGTATCACCCTCACCCCTCCTTCTACCTGTCTTACAATCTTTCACACTAATGTGTTATGGCACAAGATACTATATATGTTTAAATCATGTCTACTCGCTCCTTTTCCTTCACTCATAATGTTTCTAATATATATTCACCTGTCATGAAACCAAGAGATTTATATTTCTTTGAAGAAGATGGTATCTACTCATCTTTATGTAGATGGTCAAGTCTAGCCTTTTTCAGATCTATCATCAGAGTATATGGAAACCGACTGTTACTTTATTAACCTGTATGAATCGCAAATGCCAAATATCTTTAATATGGGCAGAATGACTCCTAACCATTGCTGGAAAAACTAGGGAGATGACTTTCACGTCTTTGATAAGATTGCACAACCCTTCCAGAAAGCTTTGGCAAAATGTCTTACATTCAAGAGAAGACATTCCTTCCAGATCAGGGATGTTTCCACTCTCCAACACCCTGGAGAAACTTGCCTTTTCTGACAACAAACTAGCTGCAATACTAGCCCTAACTGCAATCATTCAATCACACAAATGCCATCCTAGCATTGCCACAATGGTCCGTTTATATAGACCCTTCAATACCTTACTTCTGAATTGACAGTTTTTGTTGTTCATGTTTGACCTGAATGGGTATAACCACGTGGCATACATTCCTTCTGTAAAACGTTCACACTTTATGTCTATAATGTATCAAACACTGTCAAATACTACTATTGAATAATATTTCTGTTGTTGTCCAAGCTAGAACTGCATTTTGTTTTGCTTTGGTTACATGTATATCAGAGCCATGTTGTCTACTTGAATGGTGTAAGGGCTGCTCTTACTTTGTATTGGTTAATTCTAGACATGTGCAATTCGTTTCGGTCCGAATTTAAATTCGGACGAATTTCGGTTAATTCGGACATTCAGGTGCTTCCGAATGTCCGAATAGTGCAATTGACGAAGTGCCGAATTGTCGAAGTACCGAAGTGCCGAAATTACCGAATTTCCGAAGTGTAGTAGTGCCGAAGTGCCGAATTGCTGAAGTGCCGAAGTTGCCGAAGTTCCGAGGTGTCAAAGTGCCGAAGTTCCGAAGCACAGTATTGCCTAAGTACTAATATACTTACCCAGTGAAAGAAGAAGAATGTTACACTGTATACAATTTCGAATAAAAAGTATGCAAACATAGACAAGATTCAGCTGTAAGCATTTGCAACACAAATCAACAATCAAGTAACACATTCATATAAAATGTAAGTTACTTGGCCAGTCAATGTAATGACAGGAATGAATAAGTAGATAACTCCCTAATTCCCACGGTATTAGGGAGCTATCTACTAAAAGGCTGAAAGACCTAAATTGGTCTTTCAGCCAAATTTACTAATACTAAATACTAAATTGTGCGAGTAGGGGCACAATTTACTAATACTAAGTAATTTTTACTTGGTATTAGTAAATTTGGTTGAAAGACCAATTTAGGTCTTTCAGCCTTTTGGTAGATAACTCCCTAATACCGTGGGAATTAGGGAGTTATCTACCAAGCGGCTGCAACAAAAGTCCCGAAATGCCGGAGTTCCGAAGTTGTCAAAGTTGCCGAAGTGTCTAAGAGCCGAAGGTCCGAAGTTGCCAAAGTTCCGAAGTGGCGAAGTTCCGAAGTTCCGAAGTGTTCAATTGCCGAAGTGCCAAAGTCCCAAATTGATGAAGTCCCGAATTTCGGAATGCCAAGCCGAATATTTTCCCCCTGCACATGCCTAGTTAATTCTATCTGTTTCTTTTTTATTTGTTTATATAACCATTGAACAACTCTCAATAACCAAAGAATGTGTTGGAAACAAAACAATAATTGATCACTCCCACTTTTGCATATTCCACCCAAATTATTAAAGGACCACAAAGTTTATTTTATCTTCATTGGACTGAGACCTATCTGCATAATGGCAAACTTTTCAAAACATTTTTTGTAAATGGTCTGATTGAGTTTCCCATTTACCCCAACTGAAATCTAATCAAACTAAATCAAAACTTACAAAAATAACTTAATATCAGTGAAATAAACCATTGAGTTTGTACTATTTTAGCATAACTGTTCAAAATGGGTCATATTTAATTCTTGATTTGATCACACCTGACTGGATGAACAAACAATGTCTGTTACTAGAACGTTAAAGAATACATGGATCTTCTCAGAAGGAAATAATGGCCTGCTGATGGGCAGATGTGAGGTACAAAATCACAATGCAAAGCACAATGTGTCTGGAATTTTTCAGAGGTCTGCTGTTTGTTTTTATGCTCTGGCAAGGGCACTTACAAAACAACTAGCATTAGACATGTGTATGGGCAAAATGTTAGTTTTGGTTCATTTTGTTCCAATTCATTATTGCCAAACTTCAGTAAAATCATAATTTTAAGAAGTTCAGTATCAAAACTAAATTTGTACAGCTTTATTTCCATTATTCCAAAGGATACCAAATAAGGGCACTGTCTAGTAGATAGCTTCCTAATTTGGCATCCATAGTAAAATTGTAATACCAAATAAAGGAACCAAATTAAGCCAAATTAAGAAAAGGTTTTTTTTCTTAATTTTCACCTTACAGGTAAGTAGTAGATAATTACCTAATTTGGTATCTTTATGTGGAATTGCCATAATTAAGGGTACCATATTAGGACGCTGTTGTGTTTAGTAGATAGCTCCCTAATTTAGTATCCTTAAAATGCCAATCTCACCATTACGGAGCAATCTACTAAAAAGCTTCTTGATAGATTAACATTTTAAAAATACTATCGGGATCCTGGGGTAAGTGCAGGGGATGCCATCTGGGTCCTGGGGTAAGTGTATGGGATTCCATCTGAGTCCTACTTTAATTGCAAGGGATACCTGGCATCTGGCTGTAGTGCCAGTCCAGGGGTTGCAGTCAGGGTGCCTGAGCCACAAGTTGCCATCCCTCCCCTGTGCGCAGCTAATGAGCAGCTAATGAGGTTCCTGTGTTGCTGCCGCATATGACAGCAAGCTTTACCATGAACTGGCAGCAACCAGCTTCCTTCTCGGCTACGCAGTATTTTATTTGCAGGCTCAACCCCTCCTTACCCTGGTATCTGCATAGCTTTCAGTGACATCACATCTGTGTGTCAGCAGAGCATGGTGGGAGCACATGGCGAGTCAGTAGTTTCAGTTTGTTTATTGGGGTTATTCCTGGTTCCAGTTCAGAGGGTTATTTTCGCCCTCAGTGACCCCCCAAACTAATACCTGTTAATGCAGGTATTTATTCATTAGTTACCAGCAGGGAGGTTACTGGATCCATAATAAATGTTGCCACTAATCAAACAATTACATGGGAAAGAAAGAGAGGGGGCAGCATGGAGGTAGAGAATTATAAGGGAGAGGGGCTGAATAGAAGGAGAGGGGGCAGCATGGAGGGAGAGAATAAGAAGGGAGGGGGCTGAATAGAAGGAGAGGGGGCAGCATGGAGGGAGAGAATTGGAAGGGAGGGGGGCTGAATAGAAGAAGAGGGGGCAGCATGGAGGTAGAGAATTAGAAGGGAGGGGGGCTGAATAGAAGAAGAGGGGGCAGCATGGAGGTAGAGAATTAGAAGGGAGGGGGGCTGAATAGAAGAAGAGGGGGCAGCATGGAGGTAGAGAATTAGAAGGGAGGGGGGTTGAATAGAGAGAGGGGGCAGCATGGAGGGAGATAATTAGAAGGGAGGGGGACAGCATAGAAGGAGAGGGATCAGCAGAAAGGACACTGGATTTTTTAATGAAATGCTAGCACTGCTACCATGTTGTAAAATTAATTGAAATCCTAGATATATTGGGTAATTTATCAATCAGGACTAATTAGTGAATCTCTTTGGAGTTAGTTTTCATTATTTGCTTTTGGTGTGTAGAAATTATTACATGTAAAACTGAGAATGTATACATATAGGGTGTCAAAAGAAATTCCTATTTTGCCTTTAAATTTTTTATATATTATGTATGGGTGCACTTAAACAGAAAGGAGGACATTTTGGTAGAATGAATACATACATGGCAAAACTGCCATAAACGCCTTGGTCACAAACACATCAAAAAGCCTTGGTCATTAGGGGTTTAAATTAATGTTGTTTACTAATCCAGGAGTCCTCTTCTGCCCTCAGTGTAAGTAGTCAAACTGTTTAAGAACATTGTGACACCTAGAGTGCACAGCATTCCTGTTTTTCCTCCTCTGGGGTGGAAGCTCCTGCAAGGAGCCTCTGTTACACCTCTAGTCTAAGCCCTGCAGTGCAGGTAGCGCAATCGCTTGACGCGCTCAGTCTGTGAATACCTCCATGCTGGACTCAGCTCAGGGACGGGAGTTTCTGGTTAAAAAAACACCCCAGGCAACTTAAGAAAAATAAATAGATTTATGTATCAGTCCTAATTGTTAAATGCCTCGTACGTCTAAAATTTAGATTGATTTTTGTAATTAACCCTATGGCAACCCTGCTCTCCTGCCTTATCAGAACTGGATTTTGATTTAATTTTATAAATCTTTCATATCAATTTAAATGATATAGGAGCACCTTACGAAAAAAAAAAAAGATTAACCCCTTAAGGACACATGACATGTGTGACATGTCATGATTCCCTTTTATTCCAGAAGTTTGGTCCTTAAGGGGTTAAAGGGCTACTTGCACCCTTCTTCAACAATTAAATTATTCTAATTTGGGGGGCTGCCAAATATAGGATCTGCCCTTGGTGCCAAATGCTCTAGGCACACCCTACAGCCCTAGCTGCACCCTAGTACATCTATGAAAACATTACTGATGATGGAGTCACTTTGATGCAATAACTTTATATAACTTTGGTTAAGTGTTACAATTGAAAGCAGTGAACTCACTCCATTTCATATTTTTTGACTTACCTCTATTTTTTCCTATGTTCTTTGAATGGTAAGTTGATTTGGGTAAACCATTTTGGATTTTGTGCAAAATGGTTAACCCAATTATTTCTAAGGTTCATCTGCCCCTAGCACACCCTCAACTAATATGTAAACCTATTAAAATTTCAATACTACTGATTACACGTTGTCTCCCATCCGTCTCCCATCCGTCATCATATTATCATTATCATATGTTATCCTTATTGTAAAAGGAAACAGGCATGTAGTGATCGTGCATGGATTAATAAATATTTGTGCAAATAAAACTCTTATATCAAACTTCATCTTGCACAAGCTGACCCAGACTATGATTTATTTCAGATCTTTTACTGGAGTTTCGTGTCATTTCACAATGTGTCAGAGGCATATTTTCTTTGGAATTTTGGATAATTATCAATTATCCTTGGAGAACTCTATTTGTTAACTAAACCCAGATACAGAATTTTTGAAGTATAAGCAAAACATATGGCACATTATTTAGCTGCACAGTCAGTGGCTTTCTGGATTGATAAATATGAAAGATGAGGTTTTCCAGTTCCAAAGCCACAGACCAGTTAAGTAGTAATAGTAATAAGTTCTCCTTTACGAGTTGGCCTCTCTCACTTCTTGGTTTTCACTTATCCTATATTGCTTTGCCAAATTAAATCATAAAAAAACAATGACTCATTACTGTGGAGTATCTCTAAGAAGAGATCTTCAACTTTTACTCTAAAAAATAAAGTGCACAAAATAAATAGCATTTTGCGGTTTTGATTTAGTAGTATATACAGATACCATAATGTGGTATATGTTTAATAGTTTATGTACCAGAGCATAGTTACAATTCTAAATGCTCATATTAGTTGTATGAAACAGCCAGCAACGTTACTCTGTTTCATTTGGCTGATTGGAGAATACAATTTATTTAATAAGAATGGCGTAACATATTGACATAATACCAAAATGTATTATTTTTGTTCAAATATTTGCTATGTTATAAGCACATACATGTCCTAACCTTGTTGTTTTTTTTTTCTTGTATGATTGCTTGATGATTTGAATTGTTCCATTATATACTATCTGTTTTATTAATACAACTCTAGAAAGAAAAAAACATGAAATTAGATAACGAACTATAAATAAAATATGCGTTGAGTCTATGAGACTCCAACATTAACTCAGAGAGAACCGATCGGCTTCTTCACCTCTCATATCAAATTTTATATTGCCCAACTCAGCTGTGCTGACTAACGTTGATGCCTGACTAACGATGATGTGTTAAAGGGCACCTACGCATAGTCTTTCTAACCGTAGGATTTTTGTAACCAGTAAACAATAAATTAAATAGAGGAGTGAAGGTTTATTTTATTATTTTTAATATGCCTAATTGTTGCATAGTAATTATTGGATTGCTAGTACCATTAAACTGTTTTAGGGAGGACACGTACAAATGTTCTATATACAGTATAAGTAAGTATTGATTTATTGAGGTCAAAAGAGATATGTAGGATGCCTGCAACAGTTACAAAAGCATGGACTTTTTGCAAGATAAAAATGTTTCTGGAAATCCTTCATTCATTAATTATATACTTATTGGTATCTTCATACAGATTTGTGCAATATGGGAATATCCTGCTATATCGCTTGCAGGTATTTTGGTTATAACAAGAAGTTTAGCATTTTGCAATTAGTTCTCTTTCCATTAATTCTTCTTTGATAATTAGCAGCGTTAGCAACTACTTTAATGCTTAACTTTTTAAATAACTGTGTTATTATGTTATGAACAGAAATACAATTATTTAATGAATTACATTTTTGTGACAAGCATTTAAATACAATTCAATGTTAATAAAGGTTTAATTAATTTTATTTAGAACAGTAACAAGGAACTATTTGCAGGTACCAGGAACACAAAGGATAGCAAATAACAGCCTCCTGGCTCAACTTCCAGAGGTAGCGATGTTAAAAAGATAACATTGTTGTTTTTTATCACTATTAGGTATCTTGAAAACTTCTACTGGAATGTAAAATATGCCGGCTAGATTTATTTTCAGAGATTATTTATAGGTTTAATTTTAGTAAGAGCCAGGTGTTGCCCTGGCACTTAGAAAGCAGCTGACAAAAAAAAGTGTTGAATATGTAATTGGGGGACCATTACTTTAAGGCACCCAAAGTTATCTAGACTCCGCATTGTGGAAAAACCACCACCTTGTATATGGATACTGGAGTTGAGAAATCCACAGTTTATGTTAACATTATATTTTTTCACACCCTACCATGCACCAGTGGGTGTCCAGTATGGTTAACAAGGAACCCAAGGATTTCAAACATTTAAATTAGATTATCCCCCGTTTCACAGCATGGAATGGAGAATCTGTTGTCCCACTTCTTCATATTAATGACCCATAAATCCATCTCACATGGAGTGGGCATATTCTGCCAGGTCCCTCTTGTTAATCATGGGTCCTTATTAGACTTTTTTTTTTTTTTAAACTCCCACCCCAAACCACTCAAGAGAAGATTGTCAGACAGAATCTCTTCTACCACTGAGATGGTTCATGGAACACTATTTGGTACATAGTTACTGGAAATCATTAGTGAAATAAACCATGCTGGGAAGTAATAATATCAACAATTAAACAGGTAGTAGGAAAATAAATATTAAAATAGGAAGTAAAGAATGTATCTTTCCAGAATATCCTTATTACTCTCCCCTGCACATAGATCGAGAGATGCATGTTCTGGCTTGAGGGTCCTTAAATGAAATTAAGGGCCTAACAGGAAGTGCATGGTATGGGAGACAGGGTACATGTAATGGCTGGCAAAAGAGTAGTGGTAGGGTCATGGAATAGATCTAAGATCACAAAGTAGGCGGATGTGGTCCTGGATGCCTGGGTCTACTTTTAGTCCAGTACAGCCCTGACTGCAACTATCTATGAGAAGAGGTCTTAAACATCATGAACTCTTATAAACTAACAAACAAATAAGACACAGTAAAGGAGCCTAAAACTACAATTTCATTTGTTTTTAACCCCTTAAGGACCAAACTTCTGGAATAAAAGGGAATCGTGACATGTCACACATGTCATGTGTCCTTAAGGGGTTAAAGAAGCATGACGATTATCACCTTTAATTGGGTTAATGATGCAACAAACGTCAGTGAGGATACCTTTAGACATGTGTGGTTTTGACTACCCGTGTTACCAATAAACATTACGCTCAAATTTATAATATTAAAAGATTATCATGGCAAGTTAAAACTACATTGATAGCTAATCCTTCCTTTTTATTAGTTCAAAGAAGATATGAATTCAGTATCTTTGTGACATTTAAGTTCCTTTGTATGTAATTTGCTAATGGAAACATATGGATAAGAGGTACTGAAAGACTGTGAGTGAGGAGGGGTAGCGTTGTGTGCTAGCGAAGACATTATAATGAGCTATATCAGACACAGAATTCTTCTCGTGAGGACTTGTTGTCTGTTTCTAAGTCCACACAGGACAGATGTTTCTTCTTTGTAAACATTTTACAATGGAATAATCTCTTTTAATTCCTCAGGTATTCACTGTGATAACATACACTATAATGAACTAATGGCATGCGTTTATGTCATGGACAATTTCTAAGGAATTCTATTTTAGTTCAGCAAAAAATTAATGGAAACTTATTGAATGCATTGCTTTTAATAAGCCATGTACAAAATAAACTAATCTATTTGAAAGTCAAACACATTAAACGTGTGCATTTTTTCCATAGTCATGGAAAGCATGCATTGTGCATATGATTTACTATGTTTTGGGGAGCAGATGTCATATTTCTGTTCTCTTTCATCATTATTGACATGATACAGGACTTGTGGTTCCATCTCATCTACAGTCCCAAAAGAGAGTCTGGTTAAGTAAGTATATCAGAATAAAGTGAAAATTCAAACTGAATTCCAAATTTAGGACTAGAGTCGCTTAAATGATAGCACAGCTGACTTAAATAATGTTTCTAGTTTGGCTATTTTGATCCTTAATTTTGACATTTACTTTGTATTCACTCACTTTAGTGAATGACCATGAATGAGTGCATTAGATATGAAGGCAGTCCTAATTCCTCAGTTTGAAGCTACCAAAATCTTCACCCTGACTATAAGTGTAAAATGTCTGGTTTTGAACTGGACACTTTACCAATTGGAGACTCTGTTCAGGAAAGAGTCTTACCTGGACATATAGGCTGGTTATCATGAGCTAATGCCATTGTTTGATGTCTAGTATTATAGTTAGAAAAATCAAACAATAATAGATGTAGCAGATACCCAATCTAAGCAGCCACGTGACAGAGAACAAGCTTATTGCGTATATCCAAAGTAGAATAACATTATCTATAACTAAGACTCTAAGACCACTAAAGTCACCCATACAACCACTTCAATGACGTAATCTGGATGCAATGGTCTTCTGGTCCATCCTCAGCTTCTCCTGCTGTCTTTTGTGATTTTCTATGTTTGGTGACTCTAGTAAATAGTATTCATGTGGGAGAGCTCCATACCATTGTCCAATCCCCTCCCCCCCCCTCTAAAAAAGGGCCAAAAGAAAATAGGTCCCATTTCCCATGAATATTATTATTAGAGCTACCACTCACCGCCAATGGGTGGTGGCGGTGGTGGGGACATTAGGTCCCTCAGTCTAAAATTAGTATCCCCCAGACAACAAACTGCATAACAATGTGCAATGTCAATCAGCAGTTTGATAATATAATGTTTATAAATAAATGGTAAGACCACACCTTGACTATGATGTGCAATATTGGCTACCTGTTCTAAAGAATGACATTATGGGGGGGCGTGGCCGACCAAGAAACTAACAGGACGCATATCGGTGGAGCTCCACAAAGGCCCCACCAAAATAGACAAAACTGAGCCAACAAATCTAACTAACAAGCAACTACTCACAACCCCCCAAAAAGAGAAAGCCATGGGGTGAAAAAATAGGAAAAACCAGAAGCCGGAGGCGTCTGGACAGTCCGATATCAGGCAATCCTTCAAGAGACCCGCGCCACCGTCCAAACCCAAGATGGCGCCCGAAACTCGTTACAGCCCGGAGATCTCGGAAGACTCCGAAGCAGAGAGGGAATCCCCTGCCTCACTGGACCCAGGCGACGCATCCTCAGCCTCAGAGTCAGAAGATGATTCTTCTCCCTCCACAAAAGGAGATATAAAACGGCTACTCACGGCCATGCGGAAGATCTGGAAGGCTGACATACAGCAGACTCAGATCGAAGTCGGCGACATCCGCAAGAGAGTACAGGAGGTGGAGGAGAGAGAGGCCTCACGAGACCTGCAACACAGCCAGACTAAAAACCAGCTGGAAGGACTCACAAAGCAGGTCCACTCGCTACAGAAAACAGTAATCGGCTTGGAATCCAGACACCGCCGGCTAAATGTTCGACCTAAGAGGAGTGCCAGAAGGGGTAGGTGACGAAGTCCTGCTCCCAACTGTGAGGAAGATGATAGCCTCTATGGGCATCACGAACAGCCCAGAAACCCCCTATAAAAAAAAACCTTCCGAGTACGGAAGGCAGCGATAGCCCCAGAAACAGCGCCTAGGGATGTCATTGCCTTGACCAGAGACATAACCACACGTAGCGCAATAATGAAACGCTCCAGAGAAATGGGCACAGTACGGCTTGAGGGACACTCAGTCTCAATCTACAGCGACCTACCCTTTCAGGTCCTCGCGGAAAAGAGGAAACTGGCCCCGGTGGCCAAACGGCTACGAGACAACACCATCAAATACTGCTGGGACATGGGAGGCTCATTGGTGGTACCATGGGGGAGGGATACTTTAACCCTATCCTCAACCGAGGACCCACAGACACTTTTACAAACCCTCAAGTTGCCAGATGACCAACAGGAAGGAACAAAAACTACAGTACCAACGCCAACAACACACCAGAACCCGGAGGGGCACCCACAACCCAGCAGGGGACTGTACGTGAAAAAGATCCGCAGGTTATCTGATAGAACGTAAACACATTAAAGACTGCAACCCTTCTATTCTTGCCCCCAAGAATGGCGCTTATACACAACCCAGCCGCACGACATAAAGTCTTCTGTGTCATAACGTGTTCTAAGAGATTACATCCCAAATGTATCTTATAATATAATACTTCTAAGACATACAGAGCCAGACTGTATTCTTGCATGACACACTGTTTACCTATTTTACACATGCTATGGTACAGATGTTTAAAGAAAAAATATTTCAATAAAATTCAAATTGAAAAAAAAGAATGACATTATGGCATAGAAAAAGTACAGTGGCAGGCAACAAAATTAATAAAGTAATAGAACATTTTAACTATGAAGAATGACTAAGAAACTTAGATCTGTTTAGTTTAGAACAACGGCGCCTCAGAGGGGATATGATAGCAATATACAAATATATTTGGGACCAATAAAAACCATTGACTGGAAATCTCTTAAAGGGAAACTCCAGTGCCAGAAAAACGATCCGTTTTTCTGGCACTGGAGGGTCCCTCTCCCTCCCACCCACCAATCCCCGGTTACTGAAGGGGTGAAAACCCCTTCAGTCACTTACCTGGGACAGCGGTGATGTCCCTCGCCGCTGTCTCCGCCTCCGCGACTCTCCTCCTAATGATTACGTCGGCCGGTGGGCGAGACTAATCTCGCTCACCGGCCGAGGAGACCTAATGCGCATGCGCGGAAATGCCGCGCATGCGCATTACGTCTCCCCATAGGAAAGCATTGAAAAATAATTTCAATGCTTTCCTATGGGGTTTTGAGTGACGCTGGAGGTCCTCACACAGCGTGAGGACGTCCAGCGACGCTCTAGCACAGGAAACCTGTGCTAGAACCCAGGAAGTGACCTCTAGTGGCTGTCTAATAGACAGCCACTAGAGGTGGAGTTAACCCTGCAATGTAAATATTGCAGTTTATGAAAAACTGCAATAATTACACTTGCAGGGTTAAGGGTAGTGGGAGTTGGCACCCAGACCACTCAAATGAGCAGAAGTGGTCTGGGTGCCTGGAGTGTCCCTTTAAGAAAATAACTATACATAAGATACAAGATCACAAATTTAGACTGGAAGAAATTGTATTTTGTCTAATGCAAAGGAAATTTTTTTATAGTAACAACAATAATGATGTGGAATTCTTTGCCTGAAGAAGTGTTTTTATCAAAGTCTTTTCAGATGTCTAAACAGCAACTGGATGAATAAGTGCAAAAACATAATATTCAGGGATATCATTTTTAATTTGTGGGGTAATAGCTTCTTGATCCATGGAGAGGCCTGACTGCCATTCTGGTGTCAAGAAGGAATTTATATTTCTAGTTTGTTACAAAATTGGATAGTACTTCAAAACAGGTGTTTTTTTGCTTTATTTTTGGTCAATGGTAAAAATAGATGTGGTAACGGCTGAACTTGATGGAAGCATATATTTTTTCTACTTTGTAAATATGTAACCTGCTGACCATTGGTTGATAGCTTCCACCCACTGGCCACAGTTGGGTTTAGGGGGATGGCCAGTGATATGTCTTCCTTTATTATTTAATTTAAAGGTCCCAACCAGATACCCACATGTGAGGGCATGGGGGAGGGCTATGCCCAGTCACTAATTTTAAACATTTAGTAGATACTCATAGTGAGGTTTCAAACTTTTTTAATGTGGTGGCTGGTTATCGAGCGCTGGCCAGCCGCTAGATAATTAACCCTTGCAGCTCTCAGGGTTTTTAACTAGTTGCCTGCTGGCTTCTAGTGCTGCCAGTAATCAAATAGTTAAAACAAATGATATCCAGGCCCACAATCGAACCATTTTGGTAGAGATTTCACCAGTGTTCGGTTTGGCTGAAATCTGGACAAATTCGGAGCCTGAATTGCGCAATCCAAACAGGTAAATATTGTGAATGTCGGGATTTTGCAATACAAATCGCCCCATATTGAGCCTCAGAATGAGGCAATTCAGGCATAAACGAACAACTCAGAATGTTCTTAGTAAATGACAAAGACACCCATTTAATTCTTCAAACAGTTAAATAATATTGACTGTTTTCACTCAATTTGTTTTTCTAACTCTGGCTGGATTTAATGCTAGCCAGAATTTTAGCATCTGATCCTAATAAACAGGTCGGCTGTTTGGAATAATAATAATTGTAAGCATGTTTATCTGCCTTTCTATTGTCTTACCCTGTTAGTCATTAAAAAAAATGGGAAGGGACTAAACTCTTAGATCCCCCCAACCTATATTAATAGCCCCAATTCACTGCTATTGGGTGCAGGCTGTGGGGGCACTTGCCCCCTCTATTTACTTGAATTATAAACGCCACCCGCTGGCCACGGTTGAAGGAACTGGGGATATGTGGGACACTATATTCCCTGAGTTATTATTTTGTTATAGCCCCACCACAGAGGCTCGGAAGGGACACTATGTCTGCCTGAGTTACAATTTGTTACAATTCCACAGTAGGCGTACAAGTTGGACCTGTTCCAGGAGCTCCCTCTAAACTGGCTGCATGCTGTTTAGTGGACATCCTCACACCTTCATCATGGGGGAATTATTAAACCTCCCTTATACTAATATGGGAGTTATACTGACCCCCATATGCTTTTCCCGCTTACTGCTAATGATGCCAATGGCAAATAGTCTGAAAAAGCATTTTTATACATTGTTTAGTTGTCACATTTGAAGGGGCCATTTTGGGGGTATTATGTGCCCATAAAATGACAATTAAATAGACAAAGTCTATATTTGGAATGTGAAATATAGCCTTCGGTATCGATATCTGGCCCTATATTTCTCTGCTTACTTTAACAGTGGGATAAACTGCCAATACATTGCCAATATACCGCTGTAATTGCCAATGCTCAGCTGTAATTAAATCAAGACATTCGTTAATTGAGAGTGTATGCTTTCATGAACATTCAGGTATCCTCTTTAGGCATGTAATGCAAATAAATATGAGGAATCTCTGCTAAATACAGTTACAGAATAGTTTATTTAGGTGTATAGAAGTAGAGATCAAAAATAGCAAAGAACCAGACACTTTGGTCATTCACCAGTAACAAGAGGGTGTGAAATATTCCACTTATAAATCCAGTCAAAGAAGATGCAACATGTCCTTCACCCTTCCTACAGGAATCAGAATGCATTTATCAAGTTGGTTTTACATGTGACATTTCGACAATTCCCTGTCATGAATCAGGCCTATACTTGAAAATTTTAAGCTTGCCCATTAGTTTAACCTCTCATATTTTTCTCTGTCTAAATAGTCTCATTAATACTTTTAATGATGATCCATGTAAATTATGTATCCATTTGTTTGTTATGATTTTTGTAAGCTCGTTTGAGTAGGGCTGTCTTCACCTCTTGTATCTGTCTACACTACTTCTGTTTGCTAATTATTTGTTGTTGATAATTATATAACCCCACTGTTTGGTTGCAAAGCAGTGCAGGGGCTGATGCAGAACAACATCTCAACACTCTATGTCCAAATCTCCATATTTCCCCACCACCATTTTCTGACTCTCTCTCCCTATTCTCCCTTCACACCTTTTTTTTTTAAATTCTCCTCCTCCTAATTTTCTGTCTCATCTCCAAATTCTTTCTTAAATCTATATTATATATTTATTCACCCCATAGCTTTAGTATGCAGCAACCTAATAAAATGTCAAATACCAGGACTCTTCTTTACTTACTCACTGTACAAGGCCACACACTATATGATTTTTTTTTATATGACTGCATCTTAAAGTAATATTAAAATGCAAGTACCTACATCAAGCAATCTGACATGAGTACCTGTCTAGAACATTGCGGTGGGTGCGGTGCGGGATTAGAACATTTGCCCTAGTGCCCTATCCCAACCACCTAGCAGCTGTAGACTCTCTTGACACTCCAGGAACTAAACCTGAACTCCACCGTGGCATGATTTGACACATTACACAACCACTAATAACCAGAGGCGTGACTACAAACTACGGGGCCCCGGTGCAAAAATTGCCCTGGGTCCCCCCCCCCATATGTCTACTTCCCCCCCTCCCATAAGTCCCCCCGCTACCTAAACACACATGCAAACAAACAGATACACATGCAGACACACACATAGTGTAACGGTTCCTTTAAATGGTTCCCTTCACTTTCCAATCTATCACTTTAAGAGTCTAATTGAAGTTCATGGATCCACCTATTTAAACCTTCAACTTCAATATCTCAGTGCACAATTAATGTGTCTCTACCTGTGTGCAGTCGACACCTATTTACCCTGCTACAGGTACCTTTCTTCTAAGTCCTAGTGACTCTTCCAATTCCCCTCAAAGTTAATTCCTAGTTAAAATTATTTGCCTATTACTTGTTGCCAATCTGGATTGGACTTTAAACCTTCTCACGGATTCTCCTTATCTACTTATTAATTGTTTCCAAACCGGATTGGATTTGACTCTTCTTTTGAATATTCCTATGGACTGATTTACTGCTGCCAAACCGGATTGGACTTTAACAAATCTTCTGGATTTCCCCTATAATTATTCAAAGTAACCTGGATTATCACCTAAACATCGCTCTCAATCCTTGTGACTATCCTTTATTCTCCCAGGACCTACCTCTCATCCTAGTGAGTAGTATGTATTTTTAATTTGTTTGACAAATATATTGTTTAAATTATTACAGATTTATTGAGCCAAAATAATTTGTAAAACCATTTTAAATGGAGACTACTGCCTCTATACAAGCTTTTCAAGCCCTACAAAGAATTAATTAATTGATTTAACCATCCAATAAGATTGTAGATTTAGAGAAAGACTTAAGGAAAAATCCCAAACTTCTCTATATACCAGACTGCCTTATTCTTCATCTTCTCCAATTAGCCCTAAACCTGAACCTATGGAGATTGGTTCTTACAGGAGAGGAGACCATTAATGGCTGAAGAAAATTAAAAAGGAAGACACTTAATTTATGTATATATTGTGCCTCCTCCTCTCATCAACTTCCTGATTGCCCCATCATTAAACGGAACAAGATTGGTAAGTCCACCATGCTTGTTTCCTCCAACTATTATATTTCAAAGAACCATTTTTCAATTATTTTTTTCAATTCTTGTTAATGGAAGAATAAATAGCCTTTCAGCTGTAATTGACTCAGGAACTAATGGTTGTTTTATTAACAAACAAATTGTAGAGAAATTAAGTATTTCTTTTGCTAAGAAAACACATTCCACTCAAATTATTATTTTCAATGGTTCCGTCTATTCATATGGTGCAATTGTATATCAAACTACCACACTTTCATCAACCATCAATGATATTCATTCTGCAGAAATCTACTTTGATATTGTTTCTTCTTCAATTTTTTACATAGGTCTTTGCCTTCCTTGGCTTATTAAATATAATCCCTCCATTGATTTTTCTAATAATTCAAAATGTTGTAATTCTACTTGTAAAAAACAATGTATTGTAGGATCTACCACCCTTAACATTCCAGATCATTATCTGGAATTTCAAGATGTTTTTTGTAAAAAAAAAAAAAAGAAGCCTCTAAATTACCCCCTCAGGACCATTTGATTGTCCTGTCAATTTATTGAAAGGATCAAAAATTCCTTTTAGTCATATATATCTTCTATGAGAACTGGAACTTAAAACCCTCCGTGACTACCTTGGTACTAACTTAGCAAAAGGATTCATATGTCATTCTACATCTCCTGCAAGAGCAGTTGGTTTTTTTACCAATAAAGATGGAACAATCAGACCAATAATTGATTATTATTATTAAATAAAGTAACCACGAAGAACCGTTGCCCACTCCCACTAATCCCTGAAATTTTGGAGAGAATTAAAAATGCTAAAGTATTTACCAAACTAGACCTCCGGGGAGCCTATAACCTTCTCCGTATAAGAGCCAGAGATGGATGGAAAACAGCTTTTAGAACAAGGTGTGGTCGTTTTGAGTACTTAGTGATGCCATTAAGCCTTTGTAATGCTCCTGTCTTCTTCCAATATTTCATATATGTTATTTTCAGGGATTTCATAGATGATTTTATTGTTGTTTATTTACAGTTGCAAGAAAAAGTATGTGAACCCTTTGGAATGATATGGATTTCTGCACAAATTGGTCATAATATGTGATCTGATCATCATCTAAGTCACAACAATAGACAATCACAGTCTGCTTAAACTAATAACACACAAATAATTAAATGTTGCCATGTTTTTATTGAACACACCATGTAAACATTCACAGTGCAGGTGGAAAACGTATGTGAACCCCTAGACTAATGACATCTCCAAGAGCTAATTGGAGTGAGATGTCAGCCAACTGGAGTCCAATCAATGAGATGAGATTGGAGGTGTTGGTTACAGCTGCCCTATAAAAAACACACACCAGTTTTGGGTTTGCTTTTCACAAGAAGCATTGCCTGATGTGAATGATGCCTCGCACAAAACAGCTCTCAGAAGACCTACGATTAAGAATTGTTGACTTGCATAAAGCTGGAAATGGTTATAAAAGTATCTCCAAAAGCCTTGCTGTTCATCAGTCCACGGTAAGACAAATTGTCTATAAATGGAGAAAGTTCAGCACTGCTGCTACTCTCCTTAGGAGTGGCCGTCCTGTAAAGATGACTGCAAGAGCACAGCGCAGACTGCTCAATGAGGTGAAGAAGAATCCTAGAGTGTCACTAGGAGACTAAAAGTCACTGGCAAATGCTAGCCTCCCTGTAAGCGAATCTACAATACGTAAAACACTAAACAAGAATGGATTTCATGGGAGGATACCACAGAGGAAGCCACTGCTGTCCAAACAAAACATTGCTGCATGTTTACAGTTTGCACAAGAGCACCTGGATATTCCACAGCAGTACTGGCAAAATATTCTGTGAATAGATGAAACCAAAGTTGAGTTGTTTGGAAGAAACACACAACACTATGTGTGGTGAAAAGAGGCACAGCACACCAACATCAAAACCTCATCCCAACTGTGAAGTATGGTGGTGGGGGCATCATGGTTTGGGGCTGCTTTGCTGCGTCAAGGCCTGGACGGATTGCTATCATCGAAGGAAAAATGAATTCCCAAGTTTATCAAGACATTTTGCAGGAGAACTTAAGGCCATCTGTCTACCAGCTGAAGCTCAACAGAAGATGGATGTTGCAACAGGACAATGACCCAAAGCATAGAAGTAAATCAACAACAGAATGACTTAAACAGAAGAAAATACGCCTTCTGAAGTGGCCCAGTCAGAGTCCTGACCTCAACCCGATTGAGATGCTGTGGCATGATGACCTCAAGAAAGCGATTCACCCCAGACATCCCAAGAATATTGCTGAACTGAAACTTTTCTGTAAAGAGGAATGGTCAAGAATTACTCCTGAAGTATCCGGTGTGTGTCAGTTCCTGGAGGTGCGGATACCGCCCGGGGTCACTGAGGGGAGTGACAGTACACAGGCTACTCACTTCAGATTGGACAGGTAACCTGGAATAAAAGTTTGAAAAAAATAGTTTAAAAAAACAAAACCCCGTGGGGCGTGGCTAGCCGAGCTGCATGGCAGACGTGTTCTCAGTGAGCTCCTGCTTCATCGACTGAAAAAATACTATAATTGCCGCAAAAAGAAGAGCAATTGCCTGAAAATCAAGCTACATCAAGCAGTAAACCCCTCAACAACAGAATGGGTCGGAAGAATAAAAAAATCGCCCGCCTGGAGAGCCCTTATCAGCCTGATATCAGGCGATCATTTGAAAGGCCGCAACCGCATCCACAGCCTAAAATGACGCTGGGCAGGCCTCGGAGTTCCAGCGACTCAGACTCATCCGAATACGGGGAAAACCCTCAGGTCGCAACCCCGGACGTAGAACCGATTGAATCGGAATCATTAGACCCTGACGACTCGCCTTCTACGAAAGGAGACATTAAAAAAACTTCTCCTGGACTTAAGGGCGCTGTGGAAGGCAGATCTGACGGGGGTCCAAACAGAGGTAACAGGCGTAAAAGAGCGGTTAGACAAAGTTGAAACACGAGGGGGAGAACGGGACATTCTGCTGGCTGAAGCCAAAACACAAATTGACTCACTAACACGTCAAGTCCACAGACTTACCCACTCCGTAACGGCTCTGGAAACATGCCACCGCAAACGGAATGTCCGCATCCGCGGAGCCCCAGAAGAAGTAGGCACGGAGGCCCTGCTGACTTATGTCAATAATCTGGCCGAGCTAATGGGGGCAAAAAAAGAAGGCGACGCATGGCCGATAAAGGCAGCGTTCAGGATTCGCAAAGCCCTGACCGCTCCCGCAGATGCATCAAGGAACATAATAGCTGTTACCCGGTATACTGCGGTTAAGGCCGCCCTAATGACCTATTCCAGGAAGACTCCCTCCATCACAGTAGACAACCACCAGGTGCAAGTCTATGCTGACCTCCCGTTTCTCACCTTAGTGGAAAGAAGGAAGTTCGTGCCGATCACTAGACAACTGAGAGACAAGGGCATCAGGTACCGATGGGGAGTAGCGGGTACCCTAGTAGTCCCACTAAAAGACTCAATCTTGACACTGTCTGCTGACGAAGACCCAGCGGGATTCCTTCGGGCCCTACAGCTACAACAACAGGAACCTGTAGAAGACATGCGAGACACCATGAACAGTGAAAGTGGGGCAGGGGCAGTGCGTGCGCGAGAGCACAACATCCACAGAACCCTTCACGGACTTGAAAGGGGCAAAGACAACAGCCTGCGCTCTCACCGCCGCACGGTGAACACAACTCCTCGTACTACAAGCACTTCCAGCACTTCAGGCCCCGCAGGAACCTGAGACAGCAGCGGCACCAAAACATCCGTAATTTGCACCTAAACCCACAGACTCATGTCTTGCCCGCAGTGTTTGACCCCCCCGTCTTTCAGTTTTCAGCATCCAGTTTCCCCTTGACAGACTGCATGTATTACAGGGCATGATAAGATGTACATTAATGTAGACCATATCTCCTCATTTACCTGTGTATCTAGGCAGCAAATGAAAAGTCTAACCTTAAGTTTTGGATGACGATTTAGTGCCAGTAGCTGTGGTTAGCACCGCATGAGTCTACCTAACCCTCTTGCACTAAGCGCACATAATATATGACTAAATACGACCCGCATAACTGCAGATAGAGCCTTAATTATTATATCACTTTAATATATTTTAGACGACATATATTATATACGTCAATAAGCCTGTGGACCCAGGTTCTGTTTTACTTCCTAGCAGTCGTAGCAGGTTATAAGGTTCATTTAGAGGCTTTCTTATGCAGATTGTAAATTCCCACTGTATGTCACTTTGTTTCCTAGCACAGGACGGTTGCTACCAGTAATATGCCTACAGCTACAAAGGTTGCTCCCCGTATGGGGGAATACATAGGTACATCTCCTGTCCACCCATGTTGCAGCAGAGAAGAGGTCCACCTTAAGTGCCTTCTCATAGGAGGGCATTACCTGCTGACATGGAACAAAATTCACCTGTATAGATTCACACCAACATAATCGCGATCATATTTCATAAACAACCACTGGCTTGTTTAAAATGTTTAATCATATTTTATAACTAACTACTGACTAGTTTCAAATGTTCACTATAAATGAAAACTGTGCAGCTATTAATGTAATTTTGTTATATGTGCCACGACATTGTTTCCTATGTACACTTGCTAGCTGTTTGTCTCGGCTATCGTGGCCACCTCTATGTGTCTGTATATTTTCTGCACATCACAAATAAAGAATTAAAAAAAAAAAAAAAAGAATTACTCCTGACCGTTGTACACGTCTGATCTGCAACTACAGGAAACGTTTGGTTGAAGTTATTGCTGCCAAAGGAGGTTCAACCAGTTATTAAATCCAAGGGTTCACATACTTTTTCCACCTGCACTGTGAATGTTTACATGGTGTGTTCAATAAAAACATGGCAACATTTCATTCTTAGTGTGTTATTAGTTTAAGCAGACTGTGATTGTCTATTGTTGTGACTTAGATGATGATCAGGTCACATGTTATGACCTATTTGTGCAGAAATCCATATCATTCCAAAGGGTTCACATACTTTTTCTTGCAACTGTAGATGACATCCTTATATTTTCACAAGATAAAGAGGTACATATTAAACAAGGTACTCCAACGCTTAAAGTGGCACTGTCATGCCGAACTTACCTTTCTTTAATCGGTTCCTCTTCTCTCCCTCTCTCAGGATCTGTTCTTTATTTCTTCATGTCTGTTCTAGTTTTCTTCAAAACATAAGACAAAGTAGGGACTATTTGTCTTATGGAGATTTCCTACGCCTGACCATCTCTGACAAGCGGAGGAGCAAAGTGTGCTTCATTTCCAGTGGTCAGAGCAATTTTCCCACAATTCTCACCTTTCTTCCATGTTCCCGTGAAGCCTCCTTTCACTTTTCCCGAACGTCCTGTCATTTAGACAGAACGCAGGCGAAACTACCGAATTGCGTCCTAACAGAATGAGAAAATGTTCTCCATTCGTGTTAGGAAGCAATTCGGGACTTTTTCCGGATCGGAATTTCATTAAAATAAATGAAACTCTGATCCTATTCATGCCACGGATGCATCTTGCAGCCACTTAGTAGATAACTCATAGTTCCCACGGTATTAGGGAGCTATCTACCGAAAGGCTGAAGGACCTAAATTGGTCTTTCAGAAAAAATGACTAATACTAAGTAAAGATTACTTAGTATTAGTAAATTCTGCCCTTACTCGTTATACCGTGAGTAGGGGTATGTCTACTAAACAGTGAGCAGCCAGTGGCCACTGTTAAAAAAAAAACCTATAATCCCCCCTCTCGAGCCCACACCTGTGCCGCGCGAGTGGGGGCTATTAAACTGAAGGGGAACCTAGCGTCCCCCTCCAGCCCCCACCCCTGAGTGGAGAGTGGGGGGCCCTAAATAAGTATGGATTTTACTATTCTTACTATAGTAGACCGTCTCACAAAGATGGTTCATTTCATTCCCCTCCCTTCTATTCCCTCTGCATCTTCACTTACTACAATATTCATAAAGGAATATATCCATCTTCATGGAATCACTGATGAGATTATTACAGATAGGAGAGTTCAATTTACAAATAGAACATAAATTATTGACTGCCTTTTATCCCCAAACAAATGGGCAAAGTGAGAGATTAAACAGTATTTTGTAACAATATCTCCGTATTTACACCTCTCACCAAAAGGATAATTGGACCTCCCTATTACCTGTTGCTGAGTTTTCATAAAACAATAACATTCAAACGTCTACAAAATTCTCTCCTTTCTATTCCAATTATGGCTATAACCCTAAACTCTCACCTCTAAAATGTAATCTTAATGAAATTCCTGATTCAAACAATTACTTGTCTAACATCAAAGAAACTCATATCAAATTAAAAGAAAATCTTTCACTCTCAAAAGAAAGGTATACAAATTTTGCCGGCCTTAAAAGAAAAGGTTATCCTTCTTTTCCAATTGGTGACAAAGTCCTTCTTTCTACAAAATTCCTCAAACTTCAAACTCCATCTAAAAAACACTCTCCCATATATTTTTGGATCCTTTTGAAATTCTTGACCAAATTAATTGTCATTAAGAATTCATCCTGTATTTCATTCAGCCCCTTTAACCCCTTTAGGACCAAACTTCTGGAATAAAAGGGAATCATGACATGTCACACGTCATGTGTCCTTAAGGGGTTAAAGCCCTATCTTTCTGATGATACAGAACCTATTGTTGTGAATGATGAGGAAGAATACAAAATTGAGGAGATATTGGATTCTAAAATTCGTTAACGTAGTTGAATAGAAAGGGTATGATGATTTACACAATCAATGGGTTCTGCATTTTAACATACATGCCCCTGAGTTGTTGGACGCTTTTTACTCCAATTATCCCCTAAACCTCAGAGCTCCCAAAGGCAGCTCTTTGGGTTGGGGGTGTGTAACAGTTCCTTTAACTGGTTCACTTCACTTTCCAATCTATCACTTTAAGTGTCTAATTGAAGTTCATGGATCCACCTAATTTAAACCTTTACCTTCAATGTCTCAGTGCCCAATAATGTGTCTCTACCTGTGTGCAGTCAACACCTACAGTATTTACTCTATTAAGTCCCAGTGACTCTTCCAATTCCCCTCAAAGTTAGTTCCTAGTAAAAATTATTTGCGCATTACTTGTTGCCGACCCAGATTGGACTTTGAACCTTCTCATGGATTCTCCTTATCTACTTATTAATTGTTTCCAAACCGGATTGGATTTGACTCTTCTTTTGGATATTCCTATAGACTGATTTTCTGTTGCCGAACCGGATTGGACTTTAACAAATCTTCTGGATTTCCCCTATAATTATTCAAAGTAGCCAGGATAATCACCTAAACATCGCTCTAAATCCTGGTGACTATCCTTTATTCTCCCAGACCGACCTCTCATACTGGTGAGTAGTCTGTATTTTTAATTTGTTTGACAAATATATTGTTTAAAATATTATACATAGACACACACATACAAACACAACTACACATACATACATACAGACACATACATGCATACAGACACACATACACACACACACACACAAACTCAAAATCAAGGAAATCGGTCTAGATGAAAATGCTTGTTCTTGGGTAGAACATTGGCTTAAAAACAGAGTACAAAGAGTTGTCATTATTGGTAAATTTTCAAGCTGGACAGAGGTGGCAAGTGGTGTCCCTCAGGGGTCTGTTCTGGGACCCCTTCTATTTAACATGTATATAAATGATCTTGAAGACAGCATTGAAAGTCATGTTTCAGTGTTTGCAGATGACACAAAACTTTGTAAAATAATACAATGTGAACAAGATATTACTTTGCTGAAGAGGGATTTAGGTAGACTGGGGGACTGGGCACTCAAATGGCAGATGAAATTTAATGTTGAAAAATGCAAAGTTATGCACTTTGGCGTAAAGAATACACAAGCAACGTATACCCTTAATGGAAGCGAATTAGGGATAACAACACACGAAAAGGACTTGGGAATTGTTATAGACAACAAACTATGCAACAATGTGCAATGTCAATCAGCAGTGGCCAAGGCCAGTAAGGTATTGTCATGCATGAAAAAGGGCATTCATTCTCGGGACGAGAATATAATTTTGCCTCTTTATAAATCACTGGTAAGACCACTTATTAAAGAAGGATATTATGGCACTAGAAAAAGTGCAGAGGTGGGCTACAAAATTAATAAAAGGAATGGAACATATCAGCTATGAAGAAAGGTTAACAAATTTAAACCTATTTAGTTTAGAAAAATGTCGCCTGAGAGGGGATATGATAACATTATACAAATATATTCGGGGCCAATACAAACCATTGTGTGGAAATCTATTCACAAATCAGACTTTACATAGGACATGAGGCCATGCGTTTAGACTGGAAGAAAGAAGATTTCGTCTAAGGCAAAGGAAAGGTTTTTATACTGTAAGAACAATCAGGATGTGGCATTCTCTGCCTGAAGAAGTGGTTTCATCAGAGTCCATACAGATGTTCAAACAGCTACTAGATGCATACTTGCAAAAACAGAATATTCAAGGATATAATCTTTCAATGTAGGGTAATAACTGCTTGATCCAAGGATAAATCTGACTGCCATTCTGGAGTCAAGAAGGATTTTTTTTCCTAGCTTGTTGCAAAATTGTGCTTCAAACTTGGTTTTTTTGCCTTCTTTTGGATCAACAGCAAAAAACAAATGTGAGGAAGGCTGAACTTGATGGACGCAAGTCTCTTTTCAGCTATGTAACTATGTAACTATGCATACAGACACACATACACTAACAGACACACATGCAAAATAATTTAGTCACTTGTTTTCTACCACTTGTTTTCCCACTCGGACTCCCTCCTCTCCTTTCTTGCGGTTCTCTATGATTGCTGGGAGGAAGTGACCGGGACAGTCAACATTAAGCAGTTTCCTTGACTCTTACCTTTCCTGGAGATCCATTTCACAGACAGAATGCGTGTATCACAGGACTTTGTCCTGCACATTATTTTTCACCCTCTATCGCTCCTTCTAACCCCTGCAGAACTATATCTCCCCCTTCTCCTCAACCCTTGCGCAGATTAGTGGGAAAAAGAACTGGGTGTATCGCTTATTTATGCTTAGTGGTAATATATCTTTCTAATTTTCCGTTCCATGAATAGTTAACACCAGGAAACATGGCTGGACTGTGAAAAAAAAATCAGTCTGGGCTTTTGAAATCATAACAGTCAAATAAAAGTGACATGGCCATTGAAGGGTCACGTTGTGTCATCATAAATTACAAATATAACCCCACAAAGTTGGTATGTTAGTTTAATGTCCCTCCTGAAGTCATGCAGAAAGTGACTTAATGACACACTTGTGCTGCATTCACTGCTGAATTGTCCTAGTGTCCCCATAAGTAAACCAGAGGACAAAAGAGGGACAGAGTTTAAAGGGTGTTGGTTGTGCATGTGTGTAAAGTCTGCCTATGGTGCTGTATGTGTTTGGAGGCTGCATGTGAGACAATGTAAAGGGATATATGTCTGGCTATAGGCTGTAGTGTGTGTATAGGTGTAAAGTGTATGTCTAAGGGATGTAGATTGTGTGTGTATCTAGGGGCAGTAAGAGTTGTTTATGGGATGTAGTGTGTCTGTATGTCTGTTTAGGGACTGTAGAAAGAGAAGTAGTGTAGGTTGTGTGTATAGGGGGTGTAGAATGTTGGTATAAGCATGTGTACTGTGACTGTGATGTATGCTATGTGGCTGTAGTGTATGTGTATAGGGATTGTAGTGGGTGTACAGGTGCTGTGAAGTGTATGTCTATAGGGGTTGTCGAGTGTGTTGTGAACTGTAGTGTAGAGAGTGTACTTTGTGGAGAAAGTGTAACAGGGATTAACTGTTGGATAGGCGTTGTAGAGTAAGAAGGGGAAAGGAATTAAGAGAGAGACAGAAACATTTATACCCCCGTCCCTCTTGTAACATGTGGTGGGACATGTAGATCCTTCTTGCTCCAGTGAGTGCACCCTCCACTAGGTATCAAGTTCTTCCTTGAGCTCTGACACTAGTGAATGTGAGAGTATCGCCATGTAAACAAGAGCTTAAGGAAGCAACGCACTGCTTGCTCCCCCTCTAACTTGTGTGCAGTGGTCACGTGAAGAAGATCTTTGATCTTTTGGTACGTATGATCAGTGTTCCTGAAACTTTTTGAAATTCGGAAGAGCTGAAAAAAATTTCAAGACAAAATGGTTCAGCCAAAGCTATTTTTTTTTCACCATGCAGAAGTTAGATATGCCGCTCCAGCAAAATAATATGATTATTTCTTCAGTATGCCAACTATTTCAATTATTGACCCTGTCTCAACTTTTCCTTCCAACTCTTTCTTTCCCTCTCTAAATCCAAATACTAAGGGGTATTTATATTGATGTATTCAAGGAGTCTCCTTTACAGCTTTAATTATTGTCTATTCACTTTTTCTTTTGTATTTTTATGCTTTTCACGTGTCTGACTGGCTCATAAAAGCCTTATTATGTATTATTCAATACTTTGTTATAGTCACTAATTAACTCTGTCATTTTATATTGCAAACCACCTCTTAAAAATATCAAGAAAAAGTATTTAAATTATTTGAATTTACATTTTAATTTCAGATTTGCACAGAAACATCATGAGAAAATGTATTGCAAGCACTATCCCGAGGCTCCTACCAACACCTTATTTACAAGCTCTTATTATATGCTATGCAAGCAGGGTTACTATATGTCACCTTTTACTAGGTAATTTAGGTGTCTGTAATTAAAGAGACAGTAGGATCGCCCTAAATATACCCAGGTTTAAATTGCAATGCTTTCATCTATCCTTCCAGTTAATTGGAATGCTATAATTTCTTTCTCAATTAGGTGGTGAAGAGGTGAATCATCTGGAACATTTGATTTTTTTTAAAGGTTATATTTAGCCATAAATAGTGGTATAATTATCTGTTTCCTGTGATTTGTACAATCTGATATGAAACCTCAATGTTTCATGCACATTTTTATCTAGAGCTGACAGATATTCAGTTTCACACACCTGGCTTCGGGATGCAGAGTTTCTAGAACACTCCCCCATATGGTATGAAGCTACGTGCTTCAACTAATCGATGCTTTGGGAGTGAATGTAGGATTTAACAGAAAAGCACAAGTTTTCATCACACCTATATTTATTCATTTTTTATTTCATTCAGCATAGGTGATGCTTTTAAGTTTCATCACTAAAATGAATAAATCTAGAATACCGATTAAATCTAGAATATTGATTGAATTAATCTAGAATGTCTTTGGATCAACAGTAAAAAAAACAAATGTGAGGAAGGCTGAACTTGATGGACGCAAGTCTCTTTTCAGTTATCTATCTATGTAACTATTGGCAATGTTTATACTTTTAGGACAAGTTTGATTCAGTAATAGTGTATTCATGTCACAGTAGATAATACCATTCCCAATACCTATGTCCTTGTTGGAAAAGTTGCTATTCAATAAAACCTTTAGAAGGTCTGTACATTCTTGTCAATTCTTTATGTAATATTGACTAAATAGTATGTAAGTAAGCTTGTTTCCATGTTAGTCGCAATAATATGTCGACAAGGCAGCAGTATCTAAAATGAGTGTCGCTATAGTTAATGATTGCCAGCTGTCTTCACGTTACAAAACATTTTTTTTTTAAAAACTCTAACACTAGGAATGTATAATTTCCATTTTTAATGTTAGAGTTTTGCTTTCCATTTTTAGTTTCAGAGAACAACCCCCCCCCCCCCCCCCACCACCACCACCACCACCACCACCACCTCTTTTGCTATTAAAATATATTTTTAAAATCTCATTTAAGCTATCATGTTTTTCCAGCGGTGGCACAGACTCCACTTAGCAGATGCTCCTGCAATGATGAGATCATCAATGCTTATGATCTTCGATACAATCTAAAGCATTGGAGACCCATGGCACATGTGTTTAAATCTGCGCTCTCTGCTAATTGGCTATTTCATAGAGACAGTGTTTGACATCATGCTGTGTGTGATGATGCCGAATATTAAGACCTTAAATTTTCAATCTGACAGAGGTGTGTTCTTGGCAAAATGAACACATTGTCATTTTCTCAGAAACAGCAATGTTTTACATTGCTAGATAAAAGGTAAGATGTAGTGGATTTGTACTTAAGAAAGTGAAAATCAGCAAATGAAGGACGCTTTAAGCCCACTGAAACTTTTTTGTCCTATACAAATTAGTAAGATGCTAATCTCTAATCAGCACCTGATTTCCATGCTAGACAATAAAACATGTTGCTAGCTAATAAAAAATAACATGTGCCTCATGTAAGTGTAAAGATGAAAATACAAGTAAATGCCTCTAAACACTCATTACATCCTACATTAAAAAAAATATTTATTGTATATTTATTATAAATTAAGTTGTTATAGCGCCATGAGGTCCCAGGGCACACTCTTACGTTAAGGGGTTGAACCATTCTCGAACAGTTTAACCCCAAAGTTGCCTCCAGCACTGATTTCAACTTCCCCCAGGCGGCATCCGGCTTCTGAAATTTCTGTTTGTGTGCCACCGGGCAGGAGCATCACTTATTGGCTGAGAGAGGTAAACTGATGCTCTCAACCAATCAGTGATTCCCCATTCACAAAACTGGCTTGAAAATGCTACGTATGTGTAGCATGCAGATATTGAATGGAAGTGCCCAATGAAAACCTGTCTGTATTTCCTAGCCCAAACCATCTACCAGCTGTTGTTATTTACAATGCAAAATTATTATTTTACTGACAAGCATGAAAACTACCTCAAAGCCTATATATACCAATACATGTGTTAACTTTCCTTTAGAAAATATGTTAAATATTGATAGATCCTCTATTAATAATTATGTGTGCAAATCTCTTTTTACAATACAAAGTCTGACATTTCCAGGAAGCCTGTAAGCATCTCACATATTTCACGCAATCGGTATGGTGATCTGCCTGTCTCATTTGGAGCACTCTCCTCTCTAATTTAGAAAGCTGGTAGTGTCATAGATCAGCTGCTCATCAGATGTTCCTGATGCTTCAAGGAAGTAAACACACAACACAAGCTATAAGTCGCTTTAGAAAGACAAAACACATCAAGCAACTTAGTGATAATTGATGGAATCAGTTGATAGTAAATTCCTGTGTGCAGAATGCTACAAATGTATCCTTTTTATTGGTATGTATCTTTGAGTCAGAGAATATATGGGGCAATCTCTGGCACCTTTGGAATTTAATGGTGGCTTTTTTATGTATTTGTTTTTTTTTTACTATTTTAAAACTGATAGTTTACTTTGCTCATTCAACCTCTCTTTGAACATGATGCCCATTGATTGGCTATGCATGTCTCCTGTTTTGTTTTAATTTATTGATTGAAAATTCTTCCATTGAGTTTTTAAAGGAGCAATCCAATCACCATAACTACTGCAGCCCATTGTAGTTATGATGGTGCAAGAGTACCCTATTATCCTTCTAGAGTAAGTAGTCAACAGTTTGACGACCTATCTGGGATCCACTTGGCACCAATAGTTGCAGCTCTGCTTCTGAATTATCTTGAAATTAAATTCCAGTTAGCTCCACTGAGCGCAGATGAGCGAAACCCTGTATAAGGTCAAGCATAGCTCAGATGAGGCATCCCTGCAGGAGAGATCAGCTGCAGAGCGGGCACCCAGGTAAGTTGTCATGCTTTCATTACTTGCTTGTCACCATACCTACTACAGCAGGCTATCTCCCACTCAAAGTTGATGTAAGTGGCACTGGCAATAGCTATCAAATGGCAATTTCTTCTTATTATTATTTATTTATTACTATTTCTTTTACGGAACAACATTCGACTCCAAATTTTTTTATTTTTTGCGACAAAAATACCTTTTTATTTTCTAAATCAGTAAATCAAGTAAGTGGCACTGGCAGTGGCTAGGACCAGCAGAGACCTAACCACCAGTCTCAATAGAATGTATAAAAATATTAAACAAGTCATATCTATCTCACTGTTAAACTTGGCTTAAGGCAGTGGCCAGTGGCGTACACACGATCCATGGGGCCCCGGTGCGAAAATTGATCCGTGGGTCCCCCTCCACTTCCGGTGCTTACTCTGCACGGGCCGGGGCCACAACACATGGCGGCGGGCACCTGGTTGCAGGGCTGCGACCTCTGCGACCACGGTATGTATGCCAGTGCATGCAGATACACATACACTTAAAGGACCACTATAGGTACTCAGATCACTTCAGCTCAATGAAGTGGTCTGGGCGCCAGGTCCCACTAGTTTTAACCCTGCAGCTTGAAACATAGAAGTTTCAGCGAAACTGCTATGTTTCTCTGAGGGTTAATCCAGCCTCTAGTGGCGGTCTCATTGACAACGGCTAGAGGCGCTTCCGCGATTCTCACTGTGAAAATCCCAGTGAGAAGACGCTTGCCGTCCATAGGAAAGCATTGAGTAATGCTTTCCTATGGGCGGTTTCAATTCGTGCTCTGCTCTTGCCGCGCATGCGCATTCGGAGCTGAGAGGCGGATCACGACGGAGAGATCCCCAGCACCAAGGGAGCTGGAGAAAGGTAAGTGCTGAAGGGGTTTTAACCACACACACACTCTCATGAACAGATGCATACACACTAGCTAACAGACACACACATTTACTGACAGACATAAACTCAGTGACAGACATACATACACTCTCACTGACAAACATACTCATTAACAGACACCAAACAGACTCACTAACAGACACACACTAACAGACACAGACAAACTAACCCACTCAGTAATAAACACACACAGTAACACACTCACTGGCACACACACACTCACTAACACACACACAAAAGCCAGCTGAGATCGGGTGAAACATGTTGAAATGGAGATAAGGCTAATTGCAACAGAGTTCCAGAGATTTATCTACAGTGTTTTACCTACAGTGCTTACTAAAGCCTACTTGCTTGCTTTATGTTTATTGGTATATTGGTATATTACTATCTAATATTCTCTCTCTCTCTCTCTCTCTCTCTATATATATATATATGTGTGTGTTTTGTGTGTGTGTTACTGTGTGTGTGTGTGTCTGTTACGGAGTATGTTAGTGTGTCTGCTAGTGAGTGTGTTAGTTTTTGTATGTGTGTGTGTTGCTCTGTGTGTTAGTTGTTAGTTTGTGTGTGTCTGTTATTGTGTGTGTGTGTCTGCTAGTGAGTGTCAGTGTGTGTGTGTTGAAAGTGTAAGCACTTAGTAGATCGGTCCCATAGTAGATTCTAATGGGTTCTAATACAGATATATTAGCAATTTTGCGCAGAGCCTATATATCTATGCACACTTCCCCAGTGGTGTGCAAGATATATATATATATATATATATATATCTTGCACACCACTGGGGAAGTGTGCATAGATATATAGGCTCTGCGCAATATTGCTAATATATCTGTACACACACTCAATAACAGACACACACAAACTAACAACTAACACACAGAGCAACACACACACATACAAAAACTAACACACTCACTAGCAGACACACTAACATACTCCGTAACAGACACACACACACAGTAACACACACACTGACACACAAAACACACTCACTGACACACACACTAACACACATACACACCCACATTTTTTTATTTTAAAATTGAATCCCCCAGCCTCCCTACCATTGGGAGTGCTGAGCGGATTCCAGATTTCCCTGGGGTCCAGTGGTGCTGCTGGCCGGCCGGTCCTGCAGGCGGCAAGGGAGCACTGATCCTACTGTTCAACTCCCTCATGCATTGATTACTGATGCCGGAGCCAGAGTTACGTCATATTCCGGCTCCGGCATCACTGCAGGGCGCGCGAGGGAGCTGGGCAGAGAGCGCTCAGGGGAGAATGCACCCTCATGCCCGCGCCCGATGACACCACTGCCATCCTGAGGATCCTGAGGTTGCCAGCTCCTGGGTCCCCCAGGAGAAGAGGCTGGCAAACGGGCATACATACCCGGGTCGCAGGGTGGCTGGGCCCCCTGCTGGGCCAGTCCCAGTCGCAGCTGCGACCCCTGCGACCACGGTATTTGCGCCAGTGGCAGTGGCTAAGTACAGCAGTGACCTAACCAATCTTACACTATGATGAAGGTGCCAGAGTATCTCACTCGAAGTTGGTCTTTTTTATTAAATTTTTTACTGAACAACACCCCAGAACCCCCCACCAAAATACAAATATATAAATATTTATATATATGGAAGGCTGGGCATGAAGTTGTGTGAGGTTCTTGGATTCCCTTCTTAAGGAGCACCAGCCCCTCCTCACAACCGTCTCAGGTCTGGCGACTTGTATTCCGTCACTTCCGGTCCGTGCAAATCACTATTTACTTACCTGCACTTTGTGGAACGCTTACCTGGTCCCTGCAGTCCCTGATCCTCTGTCTTGCGGCCTCCTGACTCCGGAATCCCGACTGGAAGACCATACTGTTGCGCTGCGGTCGTGGGCATTTACATCATCCTGGGTCGGCTCTGACTCAGCTGGGCACCCATGTTCGTTTCTGTTCGCGGCCATACAAACGCTTTCATTCACATAGTTGTTCTCAGCTAATTTTTAGCCGGTCGTGAGTTCGGGAACAAACGCACGAACATGTTACATAGCGACCTCTGTTGGCCATGTTGGTTATGGGAAGTAGTTAAGAAATTGCCTGCTAATAGGTTGTTTCACTACAAAGTTGTTTCACCACTTTTATTATACTACGGATGAGGTATACCTTGCAATTACGTTTGATAGACCCCGTTAAATTAGGGATTATCTGGTCTCCGTGTCATGTCTTAAGGCTAATTCTCATAAGGGGGTTTTGTCATTTGATTCGTGAATTTAACTATTGACATCTTTTGTTTTAGTTTCTACAGAATTCAACAATTGAGCTTCAGCTCCTCTACCATTTGCTTTTCACCATGTGTATAGGTTAGTAATTACGGTTATTATGACCACCTCAGGCCATACTAGCAGCATTTTTGAGTCTTTTAGTACAGGTCTACTGCCTTCATATAGAATACTGGTAGGTATATTTTTTAGTAGAGGGTTGTAGAAGGCTACATTGCAATATTATTCTGCAACTCACGATTACTCTCACAGGTTATTACAGACGACCAGTTCACCATATCCTGCTCCTTTTCAATAACCTCAGCAGGTATGTCTTTGCCCTTTCTGGGCATCCCCCCCCCCCCCCCCCCCCCAACCTCCCTACCCTATTGGGGCGCATGATATAGGTTCATAGGAAGCCCTAACAATGTTTTCCAGGCCTTCTATGCCTTAGTACAGTGAGGCCATCACCCATCCTCAACCAGAGGTACGGCAGCCCCTCAGGCCAATGCATAGTTAGTCGCCTTGCTTGGTTGCATATAGAGGGCCTCACGTGTCACTTCAATTCTGTCTTATGCTATTACAAGTCACGGAGAGGCCATCATCCCGCCACAATGTTTGTGGCCACGTATCCCACTTGGCCCCCTACCAACCCAATGCCCGCAGGGAGACCATACAGGGTTCTAAAAGATAAGTTGGGACGCAATATAGTGTTCTTGGGGAAATCACAAGTCTGCAACAACTTTAACGCTGGCACAGTGCCCACAGACTATTACATATCTGCTCCCAATGTTTCCGGGCTCACTCTAAGACGATGTGTCCTAATAAAGCGTACCCTAAGTCTTACCTGTTGTCTCTCAATGTCTCTCTACTACGAGGAATTATTGGGTAATCACCCCTCTCAACATCTTGTAGATTTGTTGGTGTCTGGGTTCACGATAGGGTTTCACACTGGAATCATTTATATGCCGGCGGGAATCGTTGACTGTAAAAACGTACAAACAGCCCTGGCTGATACTGCCGCTATTAATATACTGCTCCGGAAGGAAATAGACCAGGGTTTTTTTACTAGGCCCATTCGACTCTCCTCCCTTTGCAGTATGGAGAACTAACCTCATAGGTATGGTTACGGGCAAATCCTCCAATAAGCAAAGGTTGATCATTGATCTCTTTGCTCCCCATGTTACAACTACTCCTAGTCTTAAAGGGACACTCTAGGCACCCAGACCACTTCTGCCAATTGGAGTGGTCTGGGTGCCAACTCCCACTACTCCTAATCCTGCAAGTGTAATTATTGCAGTTTTTTATAAACTGCAATAATTACCTTGCAGGGTTAACTCCACCTCTAGTGGCTGTCTACTAAACAGCCACTAGAGGGCACTTCTGGGTTTATAGCAAAGATTTTCAATGCTAGACCGTCGCTGGACGTCCTCACGCTGTGTGAGGACCTCCAGCGTCGCTCAAAACCCCATAGGAAAGCATTGAAATGATTTTTCAATGCTTTCCTATGGGGAGACGTAATGCGCATGCGCATTAGGTCCCCTCGGCCGGTGGGCAAGATCAGTCTCGCCCACCGGCCGACGCAATGAAGAGGAGGAGCGTTGCGGAGGTGGAGACAGCGACGAGGGACATCGCCGCTGCCTCAGGTAAGTCACTGAAGGGGTTTTCACCCCTTCAGTAACTGGGGATTGGGGGGTGGGAGGGAGAGGGACCCTCCAGTGCCAGGAAAACGGATCGTTTTCCTGGCACTGGAGTTTCCCTTTAACTCGCTCATCCCATCAGAGGAATTTTCACTCCAATATGCGACTGTGGACAATGCCATAAATGCTATTTGTCAGCAGGTATAGGAGCATGGCTTAGCAAGATGGATATTGTGAAGGCATTCAAGCTCCTCCCTATCCACCCTTCCCTGTGGCATCTACATGATGTTAAGCGGCAAAGGTCATACTATTTTTTCACATGACTCACTTTTGGCTCAAAGAGCAGTCCGAGAATCTTTGATATGTTTGCCGAGACATTGTGTTGGATGCTGCTTAACATCTGTAGATGCCCCACCATAATCCATTACCTAGACGATTTCCTGACCGTAGAGAGTAACCTGCCTCCACCCAGTAGCCTCCAGGCTACAATACAATTGTTTAAAGGATTGGGTGTTTCTGTTCACCTACTAAAACTGTAGGTCCCGATCAGGCCCGGACTGGCCATCGGGCACACCGGGCAAATGCCCGGTGGGCCGCGGTGGCCATGGGCTGAGGCCGGCAGGGGAAGTCCCAGGATCTCCCCTGCCGGTCTATGCAGGGCCGGCACTATCTGAGCGCCGGCCCCACTGTTTTCAATGAAGGGCCGGTGAGGAGATCTCCCTCACCGGCCCACTTGGAGAGACATGCGGCTGGGGAGGGAGGGAGAGGACCCGGTGGAGCTCTATCTTGCAGCTCCGCCGGGTTCCTCTCGCGAGATCCGGCGCGTTGCCATGGCAACGACCGGATCTCGCGAGAGTGAACTCTAGCCTCGCAGGCTAGAGTTCACTCACCCACTGGACCGCCAGGGAAGATACCAGCGTGCCGGTCCCCCCCTCTCACTCACCAGCGTGCCGGTCCCCCCCTCTCACTCACCAGCGTGCCGGTACCCCCCCACCTCCCAGGCTACAGGTAAGAAGGGAGGGGGGGGCATAATGCTACATTTTATTTTACCCCCCCAACACTCAATCCCTTCTAACATTCACACACAGTACACACAGCACTCTCACTCCCATCACACACAGCACTCTCACTCCCATCACTCTCACTCCCATCACACACAGCACTCTCACTCCCATCACTCTCACTCCCAGCACTCTCACTCCCATCACTCTCACTCCCATCACACACAGCACTCTCACTCCCATCACACACAGCACTCTCACTCCCATCATTCTCACTACTATCACACACAGCACTCTCAAACCCATCACAGCACTTTCACACACAGCACTCTCAAACACATCACACTCAGCACTCACACACATCATCCACAGCACTATCACACTCAGCACTCTCACACACAGCACTCTCACACACAGCACTCTCACACACATCACTCTCAGGACTCACACACACATCACACTCAGCACTATCACAAAACACATCACACTCAGCATTATCACAAAACACATCATACACAGCACTATCACACACATCGCACTCACGCACATCATACACAGCACTATCACACTCAGCACTCTCACACACATCACACTCAGGACTCACACACACATCACACTCAGCACTCTCACACACATCACACTCAGGACTCACACACACATCACACTCAGCACTATCACAAAACACATCATACACAGCACTCTCACACACATCACACTCAGCACTCACGCACATCATCCACAGCACTATCACACTCGGCACTCACACACATCATCCACAGCACTATCACACTCGGCACTCTCACACGCATTACCCTCAGCACTCACACACATCATCCACAGCACTATCACACTCAGGACTCACACACATCACACTCAGCACCCTCACACACATCATACACAGCATCCATCATACACACATACTGCACCCCTCACATACACACAGAACCTCCCCAACACACATACACAATACTTCCAAACATACACACACACACACACATATATATATATATATATATATATATATATACACACACACACTCTGGATCCCCTATACACACACTAGATTCCTTGTAAGCAAACGCATACTACACCCCTAAACATACACTCTCTACAAACACTACATCACATATATACACACACCCACACACACACTATAGCCTGTATGCACATACTTGCTACATCTCCTATACACACATTCTCTACAGCCCCTAGCCACATATGCATTACATTACACCACAAACACAACACGACTAAAACCGACCTTATTACACAATACCACACCACAATCAGCTCACACTATACACACACACAATCCCACAAGCAAGCTCCAAACACATGCACAATACTCTTTCCTGGCATTTTTGTCTCCTGGTATCCATTTATAGAGACACCAGAGACAAGTTGCAAGGAAACACAGTGCAAGCATGTTATTAAATTTGCTTGCACTGTGCAGAACATATACAGGGTTTTTTTCTCATGCTAGAGATCTTTAGCAGAGCTCTGCGCATGGTCTGCCCTGGCCTGCACTTTGAGAAGGGGGCGTGTTTGTCGTTAGTGACGACAAAACACACCCTCTCTGCCCCGCCCCTTCTTAGTGGGCCGCTCTGATAAAAAAAATGCCCGGGCCGAATTTTTATCCCAGTCCGGCCCTGGTCCCGATACTGTTATAAATGTTCTGGGGGTAGTGCTGGACTCTGTTTATATGCAAGCCAGCCTTCCCCCGGATAAGATTGATCGCATCCAGGGCCGGCCTTAGGGGTGTGCGAGCTGTGCGGCCGCACAGGGTGCCATGTAGCAGGGGGCGCCATGCGGCCGCACAGCCGGCCGGGATTTAAAAAAAAAAAAAAAAAGTGTTTTTTTTTTCAAATTTGCAGCAGGGGCGGAGCTTACCGTGCGGCGGGGGCGGAGCTAAAAGCGCCGGAAAACTGCTGCAGGGGAAGCAGGAAGGAGTCCCTGCTTCCCCACCAAACAGTCACCAGGAGCTGCACTGCCTCCACAATGAACTCCACAGGGATTGTCAGGTGAGTGTGACTCTCTGCCTGTGTTAATTACTGTCTGTGTGTGTGTGTGTATGACTGTCTGCCTCTGTGTGTCTGTGTGTATGACTGTCTGCCTGTGTGTGTGTGTCTGTGTGTATGACTGTCTGCCTGTGTGTGTGTGTGTATGACTGTCTGCCTGTGTGTGTCTGTGTGTATGACTGTCTGCCTGTGTGTGTCTGTGTGTGTGTATGACTGAATGTCTGCCTGTGTGTGTGTATGACTGTCTGCCTCTGTGTGTATGACTGTGTGTGTCTGTGTGTATTACTGTCTGCCTCTGTGTGTGTCTGTGTGTATTACTGTCTGTGTCTGTGTGTATGACTGACTGTCTGCCTGTGTGTGTCTGTGTGTGTGTGTCTGTGTGTATTACTGTCTGCCTCTGTGTGTGTCTGTGTGTATTACTGTCTGTGTCTGTGTGTATGACTGACTGTCTGCCTGTGTGTGTCTGTGTGTGTGTATGACTGCCACTGTGTGTCTGTGTGTATTACTGTCTGCCTCTGTGTGTGTGTCTGTGTGTATTACTGTCTGCCTCTGTGTGTGTGATTGTGTGTATGACTGCTTCTGTGTGTATGACTGCCTCTGTGTGTATGGCTGTCTGCCTGTGTGTGTCTGTGTGTATGACTGTCTGCCTGTGTGTGTCTGTGTGTATGACTGTCTGCGTGTTTGTCTGTGTGTATGACTGTCTGCGTGTGTGTGTGTATGACTGTCTGCCTCTGTGTGTGTGTGTATTACTGTCTGTGTGTATGACTGACTGTCTGCCTTTGTGTGTCTGTGTGTGTGTGTATGACTGTCTTCCTGTGTGTGTGTATGGCCGTCTGACTCTGTGTGTGTGTGTGTGTGTGTCACATACAACCAATACACGCATATCACACACTGTTAATACACCCATTACAAATATCACACATAACATACATATCACACACCGTCATCACACCTACTATCACATACACAGACAACACAAACATTACAGCATACATGGATGACGGGGGCTAACAAGGGACGTTAGTCCTCCCTGGCCATCATGCGATTCATGAGGAATCTGACATGGCAAGCTGCTAGGCACAGTTTTTTTTTTACATGCATACATATTCCTGGGGTCCTGAATATCGATTTCCAGGCGGCACTTCCAACACCAGCCCTGATACCTATTCTGGCACCACGGTGGCAGGACATGGTTATGGACTAGACAGTCTGCTCACTCACAGGTGTCACCTCTCACAACTAGGTCTTTCTGATAACACAAGGAAATCATACAACAGGGCTTTTTATATTTACAACAGATTTTTCCCGGAATTTCACATAATAGACAAGTTCTCTATGGAAACTTCATTGATCCTAGTGTGAGACTTGGGTTACTGCTGTACCCACATAGCTACTACCAATGGCACTTACTGCTGTGAGTTGGAGAAAGATAGCTTGTTTACATTTTCCTAGCATATTTTTGTTTGGTATTTACAGATGAAAATAAAGGAAAGGGACCTCAGTTAAGAAAAAGGATAAATGAGTCATTTATTACACGTGGGTTTACAGAGGAAGAGGTTCTATTTCAACTCTCAAAAGTAAAGACAAATAAGTCAATGGGACCTGATGGAATACACCCAAAGCTATTAAAAGAGCTTAGTGGTGTACTAGCAAAACCATTAACAGATTTATTTAACCAATCATTGTTAACAGGAGTAGTTCCAGAAGATTGGAAGTTGGCGAATGTTGTGCCCATTCACAAGAAAGGTAATAGGGAGGAGTCGGGCAACTATAGGCCAGTAAGCCTAACTTCAGTAGTGGGGAAAGTGATGTAAACCATGTTAAAGGATAGGATTGTTGAACATCTAAAAACACA
This sequence comes from Pelobates fuscus, assembly GCF_036172605.1. Lineage (NCBI taxonomy): Eukaryota > Metazoa > Chordata > Amphibia > Anura > Pelobatidae > Pelobates > Pelobates fuscus. The sequence continues at coordinate 161,310,147 of NC_086320.1, forward strand.
TGGATTTCAAGATCAGAGACAACATGGATTTACTTCAGGGAGATCATGCCAAACTAATCTTATTGATTTTTTTTGATTGGGTAACTAAAATTATAGATCAGGGTGGTGCAGTAGATATTGCTTACCTAGATTTCAGTAAGGCTTTTGACACTGTTGCACATAGAAGGCTTATCAATAAACTGCAATCTTTGAGTTTGGATTCCAATATTGTTGAATGGGTAAGGCAGTGGCTGAGTGACAGGCAACAGAGGGTTGTAGTCAATGGAGTATATTCAAAGCTTGGGCTTGTCACCAGTGGGGTACCTCAGGGATCTGTACTTGGACCCATTCTCTTTAATATTTTTATTAGTGATATTGCAGAAGGTCTTGATGGTAAGGTATGTCTTTTTGCTGATTATACTAAGATATGTAACAGGGTTGATGTTCCAGGAGGGATAAGCCAAATGGCTAAGGATTTAGGTAAACTAGAAAAATGGTCAGAGTTGTGGCAACAGACATTTAATGTGGATAAGTGCAAGATAATGCATCTTGGACGTAAAAACCCAAGGGCAGAGTACAGAATATTTGATAGAGTCCTAACCTCAACATCTGAGGAAAGGGATTTAGGGGTGATTATTTCTGATGACTTAAAGGTAGGCAGACAATGTAATAGAGCAGCAGGAAATGCTAGCAGAATGCTTGGATGTATAGGGAGAGGTATTAGCAGTAGAAAGAGGGAAGTGATCATGCCATTGTACAGAACACTGGTGAGACCTCACTTGGAATATTGTACGCAGTACTGGAGCCAGTATCTTCAGAAGGATATTGATACCTTAGAGAGAGTTCAGAGAAGGGCTACTAAACTGGTTCATGGATTGCAGGATAAAACTTACCAGGAAAGGATAAAGGATCTTAACATGTATAGCTTGGAGGAAAGACGAGACAGGGGGGATATGATAGAAACATTTAAATACATAAAGGGAATCAACACAGTAAAGGAGGAGACTATATTTAAAAGACGAAAAACTACCACAACAAGAGGACATAGTCTAAAATTAGAAGGGCAAAGGTTTAAAAATAATATCAGAAAGTATTACTTTACTGAGAGGGTAGTGGATGCATGGAGCTGAAGTGGTAGAGGTTAACACAGTAAAGGAGTTTAAGCATGCGTGGGATAGGCATAAGGCTATCCTAGCTATAAGATAAGGCCAGGGACTAATGAAAGTATTTAGAAAATTGGGCAGACTAGATGGGCCGAATGGTTCTTGTCTGCCGTCACATTCTATGTTTCTATGTAATGATATCTCCCACTCTCTAACTGGCACAGCAAAGGTAAAATCAGACAAACACTGTATGTCAGACATCTTGTCCATCATAGCAAACTAAGCTTCTTATTTGCTCCGCCCACCCGAAAAAAAATCTTCTTCCCCCATTCCATCCCCCTTTATTTGGTGCCACGGACAGAATTCTGAATCACAAAATAGATGGACCAACTCATTACTCACTCGGAGTTAAAGAATTCAGATGAGTCGCTGATCGCCCAAATTCTGGACAAGTCCAAAACCACAAGTTTAGCATTTGTGTGTAATGTTGCTATTTGAATACAGGGGTGTATTCACCTATACATATATTCACATATACACAAATGCACTGAAACACAAAGAAACATGCACTGCAGGAAAGCCAACATCCGGCACTGTGAGAAAATGTAGTGCAATGCCATAAACCATGCAGAGAAACATGGTCTCTTCCCTCTCCTCTCTCTCTCCCTTACACAGCTCTGTATATGTGTCAGGAAACCTACCTCTTGTGGGACTTAAACCTGCTTTCCATTCTCTGTCTCTGCACACTTCTTACCGTGCCACTATGGAACCTGCTCTCCTTGGAAGATTCCAGAAAGGTTACTGGTTGCCTACTAGAATCCAATTATTATTTATTTTGTAAGAGAGGTGTGGGTTCCCTGCCTTTTTTGCTGGTTAATCCCAGGAAGCTGAGCCAATCAAGTACAGGACCTCCTTATTTAAAGAGGTTATCTGTTTACCTTGGGTCTGTTCTTGTTTTCTTAGATCTTTAGTGTGTTTGTTCTGTGTGGAGTTTTTGTTTTTGACATGGATTAATGGATTTTCTTTGACTTTTCTTAATCTCATTTCTGTATTTGTGTATCAGTTCTGACTTGTATAACTAACCTGTTTATATACCAGACCCAGCTTGTTCATAGACCTGTTCCAGTCCGTAATCTTGAACTTGACCTGTTTGACTACATTTTCTGTTCCTGTACTAGCCAGTACTTTTTTTTTTGTCTTGTATGCCGTTTTGCTCTTTCCTTTCCTTTCCTGCTGAGAGTCCTCTGATCGATCCTAACAATATGCACTAGAAGGAAGTGAAGTGTAATCACCTCCTCCCAGCATAAAGACCATGCAGGGAAACCGCTGGGGACCCAGTCCAGGGCACTAGTAAAAGGCCACAATAGTGGACTGCAACCAAAATCAGAGAATTGGCTCTAATGAGCAGTTGATTACTCTTATTGCAAGGGCCACACAGTTGGTCCCAACAATCTTCTGGGCTCTGTGGTGGCTGATCCAGCTGCACCACCAATACTTCGGCCGCTGTTTCTGTGGACACATATACTTGTTCCATAGATCAAATACAAATTTAAAATTTTGACATTCTAAGCCCTGATCCAGATTTAAATGAGTGGGATATTCTGGTTTTTTTTTTATATAGGATCTCTAAATGATAGTGTTCTATGATAAAATCATTCCATCACTTGAATTAAGGAGTTAAATCCAACTCTTAAAACCTCCTCTATAAACTGATTTAGTCATCATGTGGGGTTTTGTTTTAATTTATGATTGCAAACACACGAGCGTCTCTCACCCCAACTCGAGCTAGGTCACAAAAAAGTCGTTTAAAACATTCCTATCATTTTCATCACAACCACAGAAATTATGGCAGCCACAAAAATATTCAATCTCATAAAATGATAGTGGTTCTACAGAAGAAGAAACAAATAATGTGCACGTATAACTTCGGGGCAGAATAGCTGACTGAAAAAAATGTAGATAAACAACTTCTTACAGGAAAAAAATGTAAAGGTTAAATGTTTTACTCTTCTGCATCATAATTCTACATGCCAGGTCTTAATACCTGAGCTATATGTAATATAAAAGTTTTGTCTAGACCACAATGTGTCATACACACAAAGGCAAATTAGATGGCTAACTTTTAAATAATACATAATTAATTTAAAGAAGTTACGTCACTGGAGTTTGTCAGATAATGTATTATAAAATTGGTCTGGCTAGTAAATGCGGGCATTCGTTTTTGGACGAAAAAGCTTTAATCAGAACTTTTGGCAATTCATCCAATTGTCCGAAAGACAAAAAGACAAATGCAAATTACAATGAATGAATCTTTCAGGGTTGGGAAAGCCTTTTAAAGGCTTCTAAACCAACAAATCAGAGTCCTCTGACAGGTAAATCTTGACATTTTACTTTTGAGATCCGGTCTTTGTGTCCACCCTCCTTTATTATTTAGAGCCCCCTATTGCCATTCGGTGGGACAATAGGTCCTTTTTATTTGTTAGAACCACGGGGTCTGATGTTTCATAGTTTGACCGAAAACGAATGAAGAAATGGACGGAATTTGGTTCGCAGAAGACTACTGGCTAGCTTACTTACTGTTAGGTGTGGTTTTTTTTTATAAATTCTTTAATTATTCATTGATTTTTCGTCAGTAGTAGGGGATACAGAATAAAGAAAGGGGAATGGGTACAGTTAAATGGAAGACAATTGTTTTATCCAATTAAAAGGCCAAAACACACATTTGTTCAACTTAAATCAGCATACAGATAATGTGAACCTCTTTAAAACTTTATGTAGCATGTGTGGTTAGGAACAAAAAGGGGGATTGAGTAGAGCTGGCTACATTGTTGCTGGTATTGATGCTAGTACTTATCCAGCCCATTTTATAGACCGTTATTTAAGCGGAGCTAGTGATTACAGAACTAGGGTAGGGGGAGTAGGAATTTGTCGTAGTGAATTCCTCATAGATGTTGGCTTGGATGTGTAGCCAATTTGGAGGGTGGGTAGACAAATTGTGTTATGGTCCCTAACCTCCAGTGTTGGGTCTGTACTTCCTCATGGCATCAAAATGGAAGTCGGTAATTGATGGCATTGGTGTGGAAAAGTTATCAGACTACTTGCGACGTCTGGCCGTGATTGAACCTACTGTGTTTAGAGAGGGTCATGAGTCTGGTGGGAAGGGTTGAGTTGGTGAACAGGTTCCCTGTGTGGAGGCTGTCGTGTTGGATCGTACAACGTTTTCCGTTGTGGGGGGTTTAGGGATTGATGTGGTGAAGGGAGGGAGAGGGGTTGGAGTTCTGGGTAGAGGAGAAGGGAGGGAAGAAAATGGGAAGAAAAGGCAGGTAGGAGTTGAGGGGCGTAGACTACTGTTTAGGTTTTTTGATCACCCTTTGAATATTTCAACATTTACATATTAATAAAAAAAACTTGTTACAAGCACATAAACTTCAGATTTACCAGGTTAAGTATACTAATTAGGGGGACAAAGTATCAGGATAAATTTTGGATTGTATGAAAATAAAATTATTTTCAGGTGGTCCAATATTCATCCATGTATATATGTTCATATGGTATATATGTTTATATTTTACAGTACACTGTTAGGCACATTTTCATGCCTTTTGGTTCACCGACCAAGTGAGAAAAGGTAACCAATAGAGAGGAAAAAGAGGAGAATCAATAAATAATTTTTTTTTTAATATATTATACATTTATAAAAAAATTAATATACAAGTATAATAGTATGGATTTTTTTTACTGTTTCTCCTTTTTTCCTTCTATTGGTCACTTCTCACTTGTTTTGTAAATAAAATCAATTTAGCGGCTATCCCCTAACTATCAATCATCTTTTTTTTCCATCAGTCTTTTTTTTTTTTTTTTTTTTTGTACCACCAATGAAATTGTGAATCATGAATAAAACAAACATACTTATCCATTGCACTAGTCATTTGTTCAGTTATGCATCTATATGGCACTTCAGAGTCATGGAATTTAGAAAACCTGTCGATTGGGCCAAATCCAAAGGAATTGCAATTTGCAATTTTGTTACTCAGTGGCGGAACTAATAAGGAGAGGTTCCTGGTTCAAGAATTTCTTTTGGGCCCCCCTTTAGCACAACAGTGGTTAAAAAGTAGATCTCCACAATACTATGCCAGCTGGAGAGCTATGATTTGTCCATCCTTGCAGGGTTGCATTTGTGAGCAATGTCTGTGAGTTTGAATGTATCAACTTTTTGTATAGAGTATGTGTTCCATTAAAGGACCACTATAGTGCCAGGAAAACAAACTCGTTTTCCTGGCTCTACAGGGTATTTGTTCCCCCCCAACCCTCATGGCCCCCCTCCTGCTGGGCTCTAGGGGAAGGAAGGGGTTAAAGGCTTACTTTTCTCCAGCGCTGGGCTCCCTCGGCGCTGGGGACTCTCCTCCTCCTTCCGACATAATCAGCTGAATGCGCATGCGCGGCAAGAGCCACGTGCGCATTCAATCAGTCCATAGGAAAGCATTTCTCAATGTTTTCCTATGGACGGCAGCGTCTTCTCACTGTGAAAATCACAGTGAGAAGCGTGGAAGCGCCTCTAGTGGCTGTCAATGAGACAGCCACTAGAGGCTGGATTAACCCTAATGTAAACATAGCAGTTTCTCTGAAACTGCTATGTTTACAGCAGGCAGGAATAACCCTTGATGGACCTGGCACCCAGACCACTTCATTAAGCTGAAGTGGTCTGGGTGTCTGTAGTGGTCCTTTAAGGGATTTTTGGTAGATTGAATGGAGCAAAAATCAGGGGGACGTGGGATGGCAAAGTGGTGGAACAACCTCCTGCCAGCTCAAGGGGCCCATTGGATGTCCCTTGCACTTAGGGCCACCTGATAGCCACCTTTGATCTCTGTGTGTATATGTGTGTATGTGTTATCTGTGTGTGCAGTGGCGTACATACCAGGGTCGCAGGGGTCGCGGCTGCGACCGGGCCCGGCCCACCAGGGGGCCCGGCCGCCCTGTGACCCAGGTATGTAGGTCACTGGGCCAGCCTCTTCTGCTGGGGGGCCCAGGAGCCGGCCACCTCCAGGCCCCCCGAGGCTGGCCCTGCTGTCACCCGGCTGGCTGGCGGGCGCGCGAGGGAGCACTGTCCCCTGGGTGCTCCCTCTTCAGCTCCCTCGCGCACCGCACTGAAACCGGAGCCGGAAGATGACGTCATCTTCCGGCTCCGGCATCAGTACGCGGCGCGCGAGGGAGCTGAAGAGGGAGCACCCAGGGGACAGTGCTCCCTCGCGCACCCGCCAGCCAGCCGGGTGACAGCCTGGCCAGCAACACCACTGGACCCCAGGGAATTCCCCCAGCTCTCCCACAGGTAAGGAGGCTGGGGGGATTTAAAAAAAAAAAAAAAGTTTGAGTGTGTTAGTGAGTGTGTGTGTTAGTGAGCGTGTGTTAGTGTTAGTGAGTGTGTGTTAGTGTTAGTGTTAGTGAGTGTGTGTGTGTGTGTTAGTGAGTGTGTTAGTCAGTGTGTGTGTGTTAATGTTAGTGAGTGTGTGTGTTAGTGTTAGTGAGTGTGTGTGTTAGTGTTAGTGAGTGTGTGTGTTAGTGTTAGTGAGTGTGTGTGTTAGTGTTTGTGAGTGTGTGTGTTAGTGTTAGTGAGTGTGTGTGTTAGTGTTAGTGAGTGTGTGTGTTAGTGTTAGAGAGTGTGTGTGTTAGTGTTAGAGAGTGTGTGTGTTAGTGTTAGAGTGTGTGTGTGTTAGTGAGTGTGTTAGTGTTAGTGAAAGTGTGTTAGTGTTAGTGTGTGTGTTAGTGTGTGTGTTAGTGTTAGTGAGTGTGTGTGTTAGTGAGTGTGTGTGTTAGTGTTAGAGAGTGTGTGTGTTAGTGTTAGAGTGTGTGTGTTAGTGAGTGTGTTAGTGTTAGAGAGTGTGTGTGTTAGTGTTAGAGTGTGTGTGTTAGTGAGTGTGTTAATGTTAGTGAGTGTGTGTGTGTTAGTGTTAGTGTGTGTGTGTTAGTGTGTGTGTTAGTGTTAGTGTGTGTGTTAGTGTGTGTGTTAGTGTGTGTGTTAGTGTTAGTGAGTGTGTGTGTGATAGTGTTAGAGTGTGTGTGTGTTAGTGTTAGTGAGTGTGTGTGTTAGTGTTAGTGAGTGTTAGTGTTAGTGAGTGTGTGTGTTAGTGAGTGTGTGTGTGTGTTAGTGTTAGTGAGTGTGTGTGTTAGTGTTAGTGAGTGTGTGTGTTAGTGAGTGTGTGTGTTAGTGTTAGAGAGTGTGTGTGTTAGTGAGTGTGTTAGTGTTAGTGAGTGTTAGTGTTAGTGTGTGTGTGTGTGTGTTAGTGTGTGTGTGTGTGTTAGTGTTAGTGAGTGTGTGTGTTAGTGTTAGTGAGTGTGTTAGTGTTAGTGAGTGTGTGTGTTAGTGTTAGTGAGTGTGTTAGTGTTAGTGAGTGTGTGTGTGTTAGTGTTAGTGAGTGTGTGTGTTAGTGTTAGTGAGTGTGTGTGTTAGTGTTAGAGAGTGTGTGTGTTAGTGTTAGAGAGTGTGTGTGTTAGTGAGTGTGTTAGTGTTAGTGTGTGTTAGAGTGTGTGTGTGTTAGTGTTAGTGAGTGTGTGTGTGTGTTAGTGTTAGTGAGTGTGTGTGTTAGTGTTAGTGAGTGTGTTAGTGTTAGTGAGTGTGTGTGTTAGTGTTAGTGAGTGTGTGTGTTAGTGTTAGAGAGTGTGTGTGTTAGTGTTAGAGAGTGTGTGTTAGTGAGTGTGTTAGTGTTAGTGAGTGTTAGTGTGTGTGTGTGTGTGTGTGTGTTAGTGAGTGTGTGTGTGTTAGTGAGTGTGTGTGTGTTAGTGTTAGTGAGTGTGTGTGTTAGTGTTAGTGAGTGTGTGTGTTAGTGAGTGTGTGTGTGTTAGTGTTAGTGAGTGTGTGTGTGTTAGTGAGTGTGTGTGTGTTAGTGAGTGTGTGTGTTAGTGTTAGTGAGTGTGTGTGTTAGTGTTAGTGAGTGTGTGTGTGTGTGTGTGTGTTAGTGAGTGTGTGTGTTAGTGAGTGTGTGTGTGTTAGTGAGTGTGTGTGTGTGTGTTAGTGTGTGTGTGTGTGTGTTAGTGAGTGTGTGTGTGTGTTAGTGAGTGTGTGTGTGTGTGTTAGTGAGTGTGTGTGTTAGTGTTAGAGAGTGTGTGTGTGTGTTAGTGTTAGAGAGTGTGTGTGTTAGTGTTAGTGAGTGTGTTAGTGTTAGTGAGTGTGTTAGAGTGAGTGTGTGTGTGTGTGTTAGTGTGTGTGTGTGTGTGTGTGTGTTAGTGTGTGTGTCTGTTACTGAGTATGTTTGTGTGTGTCTGTCAGTAAATGTGTGCGTCTGTTCATGAGAGTGTGTGTGTGTGTGTGTCTTAAGCACTTACCTTTCTCCAGCGCCGGACTACCTTAACGCTGGGGATCTCTCCGTCCGCATCCGCCTCTCAGCTCCGAATGCACATGCGTGGCAAGAGCCACGAGCGCATTCAAACCGCCCATAGGAAAGCATTACTCAATGCTTTCCTATGGACGTTCAGCGTCTTCTCACTGTGATTTTCACAGTGAGAATCGCAGAAAATCCTCTAGCGGCTGTCAATGAGACAGCCACTAGAGGCTGGATTAACCCTCAGTGAAACATAGCCGTTTCTCTGAAACTGCTATGTTTTCAGCTGCAGGGTTAAAACTAGAGATACCTGGCACCCAGACCACTTCATTGAGCTGATGTGATCTGGGTGTCTGTAGTGGTCCTTTAAGTGTATGTGTTTATGCATGCACTGGCATACATACCGCGGTCGCACGGGTCGCAGCCCTGCGACCAGGTGCCCGCCGCCATGTGTTGCGGCCCCAGCCTGCGCAGAGTAAGCGCTCGCGCGGGGGAAGGGGGGGGCCCCGGATCAGTTTTCGCACCGGGGCCCCATGGGTTGTTTGTACGCCACTGTGTGTGTGTATATACAATATTCATGTATATACATATTAACTGTGTGTGTGTGTGTGTGTATGTGTGTATTATCTGTGTGTTTAACGTGTGTACGTGTTATCTGTGTGTGTCTGCGTGTATATATGTCATTTATGTATTTGTGTTATATGTGTGTGTACATGTGTGCATCTGTTCATCTGTGTGTGTATGTATCAGTTTGTATCTGTGTATGAGTCAGTGTGTATTTGTGTGTGTGTGTGTATGAGTCAGTGTGTGTGTGTGTGTGTGTGTGAGGTGGATGCATATGTATGTGTTTCAGTATATATAAGCAGGGCAGTGTATGTACGTACATCCCAGCAATCAAACGCCAACTCTACATACAAACATATTCAAGCATAAACACTAAACACAAGTACAACACTGCTTTCAAATAGCAGCAGTGCATACAAACATACAACTGCATTCAAATGCCAACACCACAAACAAATACATATATACATTCAAACACACAAAACATGCTAGAATTTGTCCCCAGTTATTTTTTTCTATTGCATTAAAAAGTGTTTATTTATAAAAAAAAAAAAGAAATAATGCTCTTTATTGACAAATACTATAGTCTTTACATATGTTGAATCAGTCTTACAACCAGGGCTGGGGGATGGTACATGGGGAGGGGGGACGCAGTTTTTTTTTTCTGACCCAGGCGACCGTAACTCTGATTACACCACTGAGTAGAGTATATGAACTTGCATGGTATTTTAGAGTATTTAACCAAGAATTTTATGGGTTGTTTATTCACTAAATATTGCGTTGTTTTCTTCTATGAGCTAGTGCATCTGTAAGTAGGTCTGAAGGTGATGATTACGGTAGGTCTGTGTGGCATTCTGTCTGTCAGAGAGGCTGTGAGTTTCATTGTATACATTTAAATTAGTCTGAGTAGACGTCTCCTAAATAGCTGAAAGAGCAAAATTGATAAAAGTGCTGCTCTTTCAGCAGTTTAGCAGAGAACTCCCTAAATTGGTACTTTGTGACTGTCACCTTCATTTATTTTCCATAGAATAATGGGCTTCTGAATATATGAAATTAACAATTTTTTCAGACAGACAAATGGAATTTAGAATAATTAACCAAAAACCAAAAAGAAATTCACACAAGCACATCCGTAACTCACTCAGATTTTGTCAGGGTTGTCAGTGGGCTTGTCCGTTTTTCTGTTACAGTTCGAGGGAACTAAGAACGGAAGTAATGGTGGCTGGTGCCGCTGCATTAAGGCGGTCAGTGACCGAAGGGAGCACTGTAAGTCTCCCTTCACAAATCCCAGCAACCTTTCTGAGCCTTTCTGAGCATCACATGGTTGAGGGTGATCTTGTGTGTGCATGTGCCTTCTAGTGAGAGTGAATGTGTGTGTTAGTGAGTTTGTCTGTAGGGAGCATGTGTCTCTCAGTGAGCTTGTTAGTAATGAGCTTATGTGCATGTGACAGTGAGCTTGTCTGTAGTAAGCATCTTTGTATAGCAGTAAGTTTGTCTGTAGTAAGCTTGTGTGTGTCAGAGAGTTTAGCTGTACTACATTTGTGTGTGTACCAGTAAGCTTGTCTGTGTGTGTCAGTGATTTTGTATGTGTCAGTGAGATTGTCTGTCTGCCAGTGAGCCTATTTGTGTCAACCAGTGAGTGTGTGTTTTTGTGTCAGTGAGATTGTCTGTGGCTACATGTGGGTATGCTTACTGTATAATTTCATTTTTACCATGTAAGGGCAAATATGTTTAATTTAAAAAGAGAAATACCAATACATTTTATATTGTGACAGTAGTCACCATCACCAGGAACTTCAGACAGACTATTTATGTAGGTCCCCGGACTATTGTTATGTTTTAGTCACCCTGTGCACATTATAGGTGCAGGGTGTGTGTAAAATATTTAGTTAGGTAGATTTGCATATTACTAATTCTGCAGGCAGGATTGATATTTTGTGTTAATTATTGTCTTCCCAACCCCTTTATGAATATGTAATTGTGTTATAATAAGTTGTTGTATGTTGTCTGCTATGATTTGAATATTTGCATTTTATTGAAGTTGTCACAGCAATCTAAGTGAAAGGAATCTATGGGCTAGTCCTGAGTTAAAAATAAAGTTGTGATGCCAGTTTCTATTGGAACTTGTGTCATGTGTGGATTTTAGGGATCCCAGTGACAGTGTCTTCGGACCTGTTGGCTGGTTGAATGATCCCTCTAGCCCTGGGATAAATTAAGGGAGCTGGCCTGAGAGCCGCAAGTGCCTTTGTAAAGGCAATAGCAAACACTGTAAGCAGAGCTGCAGCGGAATAGGCAGAGGGGACGATACCTGCCTGGAAGGAGAGCTGCAGCCTGGTTGGTAGAAGAGCTCCAAAAGGACCCCAGTCAAGCTGTGGCGACTGGGGAAGAAGCACTTTACATTTCCTGGTTTCAGCTAGGAAGCTAGCTTGGCGGAGGCAAGACACAGTCATATTTTAAATTTTTATATATATATATATATATATACACACTACATGTGACCTATCGGACTGCTTTGTATTCCTAGTCTGGCCCTGCCAGGGAGGACCTGAGGATGACCTGAGGATGGCCTGAGGACCTGAGGATTTTTTACAGGGGTAGGGGTACCATGCCAGCAAGGGTGATGGCACAGAGATGGCACTGGGGGCGCAGATGGTTAATTGTCATAAATATACAAATGTTATGAGTTTACTGCTCTTTTCATGCTACATGAGACCACTGCATTTACTGCTCATTTGCATGATATATTATGTTTATGCATTTAATGCAAATGGCATGATATGCAAGATTTATTTATTTATTAACTGCTCTTACGCATGATATTCAGGTGTATGCATCTATTTTTTATGGCATGCCATACCTAGTTTATGTAGTTATTGATTATTGGCATGATAGACCAAGTTTATGCATTAGCTGCTTTTTGACATGATATACACAATGTATTAAAGCGGCACTGTCATGCCGAACTTACCTTTCCTCAATCTCTTCCTCTCCTCCCCCTCTCTCAGGATCTGTTATTCTTTTCTTCCTGTCTTCTTTAGTTTTCTTTAAAACCATAAGACAAAGTAGGGACTCTTTGTCTTATGGGATTCCTCCGCTTGACCAGCTCTGACCAGCGGAGGAGCAAAGTGTGCTTCATTTCCGCTGGTCAGAGCAATTTTCCCATGATCCCTAGCTTTCCTCCCAGTTCCCACAATACTTCCTGTCAGTATTGCCGAAAGTCCTGTCACTTAGACAGAACGCCGGCAAAACTGACGAATTGCATCCTAACAGAATGAGCACCGTTTCTCCATTGGTGTTAGGATGCAATTCGGTACTTTGTTCGGATCGGAATTTCATTCTAATGAATGAAACTCCGATCCTATTCATTGCTGTGGCTGCATCTTGCAGCCGCTTAGTAGATAACTCCCTAATTCCCACGGTATCAGGGAGCTATCTACTAAAAGGCTGAAAGACCTAAATTGGTCTTTCAGCCAAATTTACTAACACCAAGTAAAAATGACTTGGTATTAGTAAATAATATGCCCCTACTCGCTATACCGCGAGTAGGGGCATGTCTAGTAAGCAGTGAGCAGCCTGTGGCTGCTCACTGTAGAAAAAAAATAAAAAAAATATTGCCCCCCACCCCTAAATGACGGGTGGGGGCCGTAAAGTAAAATAAGGGAGGGAGACCTATTGTCCCCCCCCCCGGCCCCCACCCCTGAGCGGTGGGTGGGGGCCATAAAGATAATGAGGGGGGGGGACCTACTGTCCCCCCCCCGGCCCCCACCCCTGGCCGGCGGGTGGGGGCCATAATAGTAATAAGGGGGGGGGGGACCTACTGTCCTCCCCCCCGGCCCCCACCCCTGGGCGGCGGGTGGGGGCCATAATAGTAATAAGGGGGGGGGGACCTACTGTCCTCCCCCCCGGCCCCCACCCCTGGGCGGCGGGTGGGGGCCATAATAGTAGTAGGGGGGGGGGGGGACCTACTGTCCTCCCCCCCGGCCCCCACCCCTGGCCGGCGGGTGGGGGCCATAATAGTAATAAAGGGGGGGGGGGACCTACTGTCCTCCCCCCCGGCCCCCACCCCTGGGCGGCGGGTGGGGGCCATAATAGTAATAAGGGGGGGGGACCTACTGTCCTCCACCCCCCGGCCCCCACCCCTGGGCGGCGGGTGGGGGCCATAATAGTAATAGGGGGGGGGGGACCTACTGTCCTCCCCCCCCCGGCCCCCACCCCTGGGCGGCGGGTGGGGGCCATAACGATAATGGGGGGGGGACCTACTGTCCTCCCCCCGCCCCCACCCCTGGGCGGCGGGTGGGGGCACTAAGTAAATTCCCCCCCCCCCCCATCATCAAGGTGACTAGGGGTGCCCAAGCCCCTAGTCACCCACCCCCCACCCAAATAAAAAATGCCCCTACCTACCCCCCTCACCCTAAAAAATAGTGAGGGGGGAATAAAATTGCTAACCTGTAAAGTAAAATTAAACTTACCATTCGACGTCTTCTTTTTTCTAAAATCTTCATTTTTCAGCCCCAAAAAAGGCCAAATAAAAAACCATCATAGCCGTCGAACTAAAAATAAAATAAAAAACCCGAGCGCAAAAAAAAAAACCCGACGAAAAAGAAAAAACCCGAGCGCACAAAAAAATAATCCATCTTCACCCATGGAGGGCTCCGCGCAGACTGAGCTCCGCAGGGCGGGGCAAGGCTTATAAAGCCTTGCCCCGCCCTGCAATTAGCCTAAGAACACTCTGATTGGTGGGTTTAAGCCAATCAGAGTGCTCTTTGTCATTTTACAAGCGTGGGAAAGTTCTTTGGAACTTTCCCACGCTTGTAAAATGACACAGAGCACTGTGATTGGATGGCTTGAAAGCCATCCAATCACAGTGCTCTGTGTCATTTTACAAGCGTGGGAAAGTTCTTTGGAACTTTCCCACGCTTGTAAAATGACACAGAGCACTGTGATTGGATGGCTTGAAATCCATCCAATCACAGTGCTCTGTGTCATTTTACAAGCGTGGGAAAATTCCAAAGAACTTTCCCACGCTTGTAAAATGACACAGAGCACTGTGATTGGATGGATTTAAAGCCATCCAATCACAGTGCTCTGTGTCATTTTACAAGCGTGGGAAAATTCCAAAGAACTTTCCCACGCTTGTAAAATGACACAGAGCACTGTGATTGGATGGCTTGAAATCCATCCAATCACAGTGCTCTGTGTCATTTTACAAGCGTGGGAAAATTCCAAAGAACTTTCCCACGCTTGTAAAATGACACAGAGCACTGTGATTGGATGGATTTAAAGCCATCCAATCACAGTGCTCTGTGTCATTTTACAAGCGTGGGAAAATTCCAAAGAACTTTCCCACGCTTGTAAAATGACACAGAGCACTGTGATTGGATGGCTTGAAATCCATCCAATCACAGTGCTCTGTGTCATTTTACAAGCGTGGGAAAATTCCAAAGAACTTTCCCACGCTTGTAAAATGACACAGAGCACTGTGATTGGATGGCTTGAAATCCATCCAATCACAGTGCTCTGTGTCATTTTACAAGCGTGGGAAAATTCCAAAGAACTTTCCCACGCTTGTAAAATGACACAGAGCACTGTGATTGGATGGATTTAAAGCCATCCAATCACAGTGCTCTGTGTCATTTTACAAGCGTGGGAAAATTCCAAAGAACTTTCCCACGCTTGTAAAATGACACAGAGCACTGTGATTGGATGGCTTGAAATCCATCCAATCACAGTGCTCTGTGTCATTTTACAAGCGTGGGAAAATTCCAAAGAACTTTCCCACGCTTGTAAAATGACACAGAGCACTGTGATTGGATGGATTTCAAGCCATCCAATCACAGTGCTCTGTGACATTTTACAAGCGTGGGAAAATTCCAAAGAACTTTCCCACGCTTGTAAAATGACAAAGAGCACTCTGATTGGCTTAAACCCACCAATCAGAGTGTTCTTAGGCTAATTGCAGGGCGGGGCAAGGCTTTATAAGCCTTGCCCCGCCCTGCGGAGCTCAGTCTGCGCGGAGCCCTCCATGGGTGAAGATGGATTATTTTTTTGTGCGCTCGGGTTTTTTCTTTTTCGTCGGGTTTTTTTTTTTGCGCTCGGGTTTTTTATTTTATTTTTAGTTCGACGGCTATGATGGTTTTTTATTTGGCCTTTTTTGGGGCTGAAAAATGAAGATTTTAGAAAAAAGAAGACGTCGAATGGTAAGTTTAATTTTACTTTACAGGTTAGCAATTTTATTCCCCCCTCACTATTTTTTAGGGTGAGGGGGGTAGGTAGGGGCATTTTTTATTTGGGTGGGGGGGTGGGTGACTAGGGGCTTGGGCACCCCTAGTCACCTTGATGGGGGGGGAATTTACTTAGTGCCCCCACCCGCCGCCCAGGGGTGGGGGCGGGGGGAGGACAGTAGGTCCCCCCCCATTATCGTTATGGCCCCCACCCGCCGCCCAGGGGTGGGGGCCGGGGGGGGGGGAGGACAGTAGATCCCCCCCCCCTTATTACTATTATGGCCCCCACCCGCCGCCCAGGGGTGGGGGCCGGGGGGAGGACAGTAGGTGTCCCCCCCCTTTTTTCCATTAGGGCCCCCACCCGCCGCCCAGGGGTGGGGGCCGGGGGCTGGAGGACAGTAGGTCCCCCCCCCTTATTACTATTATGGCCCCCACCCGCCGCCCAGGGGTGGGGGCCGGGGGGAGGACAGTAGGTCCCCCCCCCTTTTTTCCATTAGGGCCCCCACCCGCCGCCCAGGGGTGGGGGCCGGGGGGTGGAGGACAGTAGGTCCCCCCCCCCTATTACTATTATGGCCCCCACCCGCCGCCCAGGGGTGGGGGCCGGGGGGTGGAGGACAGTAGGTCCCCCCCCCCTTATTACTATTATGGCCCCCACCCGCCGCCCAGGGGTGGGGGCCTGAGGGGAGGACAGTAGGTCTCCCCTCATTCCCATTATGGCCCCCACCCGCCGTCCAGGGGTGGGGGCCGGCGGGGGAGGACAGTAGGCCCCCCGTCCCCCCCTTATTACCCTTTTTTTTTTTTTTTTTTTACAGTGAGCAGCCACAGGCTGCTCACTGTTTAGTGGACATGCCCCTACTCGCGATATAGCGAGTAGGGGCATTGGGGAGATTTTAATCTCCCTTGTGCTATTATGGGGGTCATATTGACCCCCATAGAGTGAGGGGGGGACCTGGGGGGCTTATGAAGTGGTGGGGAGCTCTGCTCCCTGCCGCTTCTATAGTTACATATTACAAGGAGGGAGCTGCACGCCGGTAGCTCCCTCCTTGTAATAAACTGAACGAACAAACTAACACTGATACACAGTGTTAGTTTGTTCGTCTGATTTTTTCTATTCATTCATTCGTCTGTCTGATGAATGAATGAATAGGTGAAATTCCCGTTCGCATGTCCAGGTGTTTCACTGGGCATGTGCGGGAATCTCAGGGCTATCTAGTGTGGGCAGATGACGTGTCCCACAGGGACTTCACCTACCCACACAAAGATGGCGGCGCCCTGAATAAAGATCGGGCAGAAAATAAAGAATAAAAAATAGGTAATGTGGGGGGCATAGGGGCATTTGGGGATGACTAGGGGGTCGATTGGATGTAGTTGAGGCGGGAGGGGGGTTAAAAAAAAAACGGAATTCGGCATGACAGTGCCGCTTTAATTAACTGCTCATTGTCATGATATTCCAAGTTTATACATTTACTGTTAATTGACACGATATATCAAGTTTATGCATTTAATGTTAGTTAGCATGATATTTCAAGTTTATGCATTTACTGCTATTTGACATTATATACAAGGTATGTGCATTCACTGCACATTGGATTAATATACAAGGTTTATGCAGTAAATGCAATAATAGCATTCCCTTGCTGGTAAATCCTTCAGAACTCCTTTTACTAAATGCTTGCCTGGTTGAAAAGATCTCCCTTATTTACTAGTGATGTCCAAGTATGAAGTGGGCAGGGCAATTGCTCCCCAGGCTGCTCTCTAACCACTTTTTAAATCTAAATGTCCAAGTGAATGGCACTTTAATTCGTTATATTCAATTACCTTGTATGACTATCAACACATCTACATCGCTGAAACAAGGAAGAATTTCCCAAGAACGTGATGACTTGTCTATCGCTGATGTTAACGCGTGGGTTGGTAAAATAGCACTATGGGCCACTAAATAGTTTTTGCCCTCCAAGCCACGAGTTGCCAACCCTTCCCTGATCATTTCTGAAATTCTTGCTTGAACACAGATAATTTGTTTAAAGATTAAAAAATTAAGGCAAACACATTTTTCCCTAAAGGGTTAATCCAAGTACCATGGCCACTTTAATACTTTGAAGTGTTCATTGTGCTTGAAGTCTGCATATGCAGCATTTCACTGAGAAATAATGCACATACAGAATTCAAGAACTTTGTTGCTGGAGGCGTAACTCCCCATCTGGCAATATCTCATCTAGTATGGCTCATGCTAATTCTAGACATGTGCATTCAGGTTCAAACATATTGCGATTTGTCAAAACTTTAGGTGATCTTGGATTTATCCGGCATCCCAAACTCCAAAGCGCTATATGGATAAATGACTGAACAAATCAAAGGGACATTGGGCAAAACTGTTTTGTATGTTTCATGATTCTGAGTTTCGTCCGTGGAGCTAAAAAAAAGATGACTGATGGATAGGGATCACTTACTTAATGAGAATGTATTCATAGATCAAGTGAGATGTTACCAATAGATTGGGGGGGGGGGGGGGAGGAACAGTGCAAACATATTAATTGTTTTATTTATATATTTAATGAATGTATAATATATAGAAATAAATATTATTTTACTGCTCCTCCTATTTTTGCCTCTAATGAAAATTCTAACTTGATCTATAAACCAAATGGTATGAAAATGCTCCTATCAGAGTACAGAAAAAGTATACATATATTGCAGCAAATTGGCTAATTTTCACGTCATTTTGGTTCATCCAAATAATTTTTCACGGATCGATTGCATGGACGAAATTTGTCAGAATAGTCCCTAAACTATTATTTTTTTCTGGATGAATCAATTCAGACTAACCAATTATTTCAGTGTGTATAATTTTAGTTAATTCTATGCATTTTGGGCATTTGCAAACAACAGATGATCAATGGTGGCACAGCACCCCCATCTCCATGTTGCCAAGTCCACAGCAGTCCTCCTCCAGTGAATGTGAGTGACATCAGCAGAGGTTGATAACTCTGCAGGGACAACTTGGCCTCAGTGTAGGACTACAGGTAAATGTATCTTATATTTCTTAATTAATTAACTTATTTTACAGGGGTGGAGGTACCATGCTAGCAAGGGTTTTATTAAAACATTTATTCACACATTAAATGTTCACTTGCTACATTAACATTCCATGTTGAGCTGCTAAAGGGTTACTGTTCTGCATACAAAATATAATTGTATATATGTTACCCATTTCTAAACACTCTAATCAAAGAATAGTTTTTGTATCACAGTGAGTTTTCACTGATTCACTTTTAGTTCCTTAATCTCAGTGAGAGTGATGACAGCTTGCTCATGTCTGTTAGTCACACTTGAAGACCACACACTTGGAAGAAACATTTTTATGTTTTGTTACCAAAGGGTTTACGCAAAAATCAGTGGTCCCATGTAGAGAAAAAATTCTCCAACTGGACAATATTTCCAGGTTTGAATTTTGCACATTTGAGTTTCAATACACAAGTGATACAAACTTCTATCATGTAAATGCTTCTTAACCTGTTTTTAAGTTCTAACATAAAAGTTAATTAAACAGAAATATTATACAATGAGCGAAATATTTCTGATTTAAAGCTCTACCAGTAGGTGGTAGCAATCTCAACGTTTAGGCCAATTGTTCTATCTTAGTTATAAACAAGTCTGGAAAATAATTAGAATATATAAAATAAAGTGAGTTATCTACAAGCTTATCATTTGTCTTGCAAGCACACACTTAGATGACCAGATTAGGGAAAACCTGTACTTATGTAGCAATGCATAAGGCGCATATATGTACGTGTGTGAAAAAACATACTGATGCAATTACAATGTTAATTAAAAAGTGAATGAAAACATTTATCAAAAACCTTAATTATGTTTTTTACAGATTTTCATAGATTTCGTGTAGGATTTTGAAATGTTTCATAAATGCCTTTATAGTGCATGGTACAGCATTGTTAGAGTAAACCAACATTTCAAGACAGATATACTACACTATCATCACATGTGTATTGCTTATTACTAGGACGGCGGACAAGTTAGATTGTGTAGTTCCATTTTAATCTCAGGTTTACATATACTGCTCAATTGTATTTTTACTTTACCACTGACTCAAAGCACCTCATTACCCTCATTAATGACAGTTTTGGAGAATAAACTGTATCAGCAACAATAAATAACACCTAAATTGGCAATCTCTTTCCTTTTTCACTCAATTTGTGTATTAATTATTTCTAAAAATGTATTCCATACTTTAATCATCTCTTCCTAATTTCCTACAGAGGCAGTGAATAGTGGTCATATTACAGCACTTGATATAGTTGCCATGAAGCCAGTACCCATTCACTATCTGGGTTTCTTGGAATAAGGGTAATCAAGCAAATCCTATACAAAGCACTATGCCCTGTCTAGATTTTTGATCCAAAGGCTCAAGTAGCTATTAGACCTTGATTAGGTTAGGTAAATATGGTTAGGCGATACAGAGGGCAAATAGCAAGCAGTGAAGCCTAATACTGTCCAGAAGTTAAGATATTCTTATTTAATTTTTTTAATTTTATTATTTCAATCAGTTTTTATTAATACAATTTTTAATAATAATAATAATACAATATAAACAATATGATTATGAATAAAATATTAAAAATAGGGGAATATAATTCATAGATGTCGTCAGATATTTAATAATTGTAAATGCAAAAATAAACGGTGCTACTATCTTAAAATAAAAAAAAAAAATATATATATATATATATAGTAGAAAATGATATGTTTCAGACTTAATATAATGCTTATACAAAAATAAGTAAACTATATCAATGCATTAACCATCCGATCAGGAAAAGGTCAAAGTTATAGATGAAATTGACTTCTGACGTCTTTCTCCTATTGTGCCCATTCATGTCTCAATAAATGAACTGTGTCAGAAGGTGGCCTAAAACCTAATTCGCAACTCTTAGTTTCCAAGACATTTCGCATCACTTCCTGCATGGAAGGAATAATATCTTTCTTCTAATAAAGGGGAAGAACTGAAGTAGCAGAAATCAGGAGATGACCTAGAATGATTTTTTATTTTTTTAATCCTGGGCAAATTATCTGGAAATGTCTTCAGGAGACACAATTCTGGGGTCAAAAGAGGAATCTGATCAGTAATGGCCTTTTTTTTGATGTGTGAATTTCTTTCCAATAAGATTTCAATTTAGGGCAGGACCAAAAATGTGAAACCAATATATCCACATTTTCTCCAACACATATTAGTTTTTGACAAATGCAATTTAAAAAGCCTAGAGTTAAGTCCCATCTACATAATAGCTTATAATGGGACTCTAAGAGTATCACAGATTGCACTATGCCCTTTCACGATAATAGATGCTCATGCCATGCCTCTATGCTAAATTCTTTGTTCAGTTCTATTTCCCACTTTGTCATATAGTCTAATTTAGGACCAAGTTCCCCAGCAAAGTAAGCATAGCATACAGAGATAATAAGTTTTCAACCAGGATCTGAATGATAAATTTTTTCTAAGTTTGACCTTTCCACTTTATGTATCAGAAACATTAAAATGATTACTATTAAATCAACCATCTCTGCATGTAATGGGCAATATAAGCATCCAAACCAAATTTGGTTTGTAACTGGTCCAAATACAAACCTTAATAGTAATTTTGGTAGTTGGAAACATGTCTGCCACCAGCGGTTGTCGAAGAGGAGGCAACTACAACACTTCTTTAAATAAATGAGGAGAAATTTTAGTAGCGTCCGTCTCATGCCACAGGAGACGACAATGATCCAATTAAACTTAAGTTTGTAGCATAATGGATACAATTTGGCAAACCCATACCTCCACTAACCCTGAGCTTTTGCAAGACAGCCAATTTGATCCTACACATTTTATTGTTCTATATAATTGTCAGAAGGGCATAGTGGACCTTTCTAAAAAAGAGAAAGGTATGGTGAGAGGAATTGCCCTTATAAAATATAAAATTGTGGCAAGGAGTCATTTTGATGTGGATGTAGTGAGAGTAGCAGAAAAAAGGACATACCACAATGCTACATAATGATAGGAGAATATTGGGCTGTTAGGGAAATAGAAGCAGCAAGAAGATTTGCACAGTCAAATTTACATTCGTTTTATATAGTCAGCCAGTCCACACAAGTTATGTTACCCTTCATTACTCTGTATGATACTATAAGCACTGAAACAACTTTAACTTAATTAAGCATTTTTTTGTTGTATAGACCATGTCCCTACAGTCTCACTGCTCCAGTCTCTGCCATTTGGGAGTTAACTCACTTTTGTTTCTTTTTATTCAGCCCTAGCCACACCTTTTCTGGATGTGAATGAAAAATATATTTCATTTTCAATCAGATGTTAACTTGCTTTAGAAGGTGTTATCTCCTGCTCTGTAAATTGACTTTTAATCACACACAGGGTCCTGCAGGGTGTAGAAGTCTATAAACAGAGCTGAAGATGATACATTCTAAATTAAATAGAATGTGCAATAAAGGAAGTTTAAACATTAGATTTCTCTTTACAGGAAATGCTTAGAAAGACTGTGTAAGTCACATGAAGGGAGGTGTGAGTAGGGAAGTATAAACAAAGTGATTTAACTCTTTAATGGCAGAGAATTTAGCAGTGAGACTGCAGGGGTATTCTTTTTAACTCAAAACTGGTTCATTAAATAAAAGATATTTTGGCTCCTATAGAATCCCTTTAAGTTTTTCCATTCCATGGTTGTAGAGCTGCAATTCCATTAGCCCCTATATCAATCTCATCCTGCATACAGATCAAAGAGCAAGTATACAGAAGAGCAAAATCCATTTTCTATGTTTTAATTCAACCTTTTGTTACCTGAATAAAAGTTCAAAAGCAGACTGCAGACTACCTAACACTCTATCAGTTTCCCATGGTTATTTCTCCCTACATTGTCTCACGGTGAAGAACACTGGGTGGACAAGTTGGAATTAATGACTTCTTTCTCAAAGAATGTATGACTACAATGGTCTGATGTCACTAACAACAAAAGATATTGCAAGCCAGAAAACAAAACATAGGAATAAGTACTTTCAGTTACATTAAGCAACATTATTACTATATATAACATGTATCACATATACGTCAGTATCCTCCTTGAGGAAAACCGAGAAATGGCCTGCTAGATTACGACGCCTATACCTTTTCACTTGTTTGTATCTTGTGAGAATGTTAATCCATCTACTGTGGTTTAATATTTACATAAACATCTAGTCATAGTCCTTTGATTAATCATTGTGCAATACGTTTTTCCTTGATCTATTATTTGTCCCCTTTTCATTGCTTTTGCTATATGTTCTATTTCTGTGTCACTTATGTTGCTTTGTTTATTGTTCTCTCATAGGGAAATCCCAACCGCCGGCCATGACGCTTTTCAGCTCATTTTGGCATTGTAGAATCTTATTCTAAAGTACATTCTTCTTCTGTTACATATGGCAGCTATTCATCGGTGGTGGGACTTGCATGTGACGGCCATTGTGTAACTGTGTACAGAAGTTTGTACACTTGCATGTAGTAAGCATTCATGTATGGGGTACCTGTCAGAGGGTTCACAGTATATGTAGAAGGCACAGTGTAGAAGACTAGAGAAAACATATATAGATAGAGCAATAAAGATTGCATTAACCCGTCAGTTTAATGACAGGAAAATGTGCTTTTTTTTTTTTTTTTAAATTCTTTATTTTTCGTGCAGAGATTAGTTTAGAAGCTCTTTATGACATGTCAACGGAGTTACACATAACAAGATAAATTACTCGGCTGTAGTAGAACATGTTGTTAGAACTGCACATTTTGTAGGGTTAAACTTATCATGCCTAATATGCTATTAATGTGCTATTTGAGAAACATGGTTCGATGCAGATGCACTTATCAGGGGAAACATATCAGGAGTGCTGTCATGCAGGCTAATAGTACAGTGCCTCAGAGGGTGGGTCAGAAAGCATGCTTAAAAAAAGGTCGTAAGAGTATAGCCTCTAGAGAAGGACACAGCTAAATAGTACCATACTACTTTCATGAGAATTAACCTAGTGCTAATAGTAGAACTAAACAGGATACAAAAAAAAAAACACATTAGCATGTAACAAGGTGCCAGGCATTATGAGTGAGTAATATGGTAATATGGTCAAGTAGGAAGATAGCTGAAGCGGCAGTCCGTTTTTTTCTTTTCCGTTTGACAGCCCATTTTGTGTTATATTATGCTTAAACAAGCCCAATAAGATCGACCAAGTAGTACCACATCCAGACCTGCAGATAACAGCATTACTTTTGAAAACTTCAACATTCAGGCTAGGGTAACAAGCTTACGATGCCACTGCAGTATTTCAATTATTCTTAAGGTACACATAAAACAAAATCGTGACAATACGGTGAATGGCGCATTGTTATAAAAGAAAATTAAGGTTAAATAAAATCATGCTATGCGCATGTCTAGGTTACTAGAAGATCATCAATCTGTAGCTGTCAGATAGACATGTAGGAAACTGACTGTAAGCTAAACAGTATTGTTGTGCAGATGAGTTACATGTAGGCATACCACTGGAGCTCTATTAAGCTGCCCCTTGGGTCTGAACACTGAGTCTCAAGGGTGCTCTGGATAAGGTGGTTACTAAGACCAGTACATTACAAGCTAGGGAAGCCCAATTTATGCCTTGTCTGCAAGTGAACTCCTGTCAGTAAATTCTCTGGGGTTAGCACTTAAGAGAGCAAAACCTCAATGCTTGTATTGTATACTAGAATATAGTGTTCTGCATTATTTTATAACATAAACTTAGGATAAAAAACACAAGTAAGAAAGCATGAACAATAGCTAGTCAGGAAGAGGTATAATAATAAATGGTGCGCTCCACAGAGTAGATTTCTGGCATGTGAGTGTATAACCCCCAAGAAGCATAAAGCAGGCCTATAGAAACCATGCTGCAGATACGAGCTAGATAAGCCTAGGGATGCAAGACAAATTAATCAAGCGGTCTTTAGCCCAGATCTCCTGTCAGACCAGACTGCTGCAATATGAAGGGTTCCCTCAACCTATGCCTGTAAGTGGCAGGCAGAGTCCCGGCAGGTGTGCAGGCCAATTCGTGCCTCCCGTGGCACCGCAGCAAGTGGTGTCGCAACTGTCCCAAATGTTTTCAGGAACCTTTCTGCAGTGTCCTCTGACCTCTCTCTCCTTCACATGGAGACAGCCGCGGGAATCCTGGCGAGGCTGTACCGCTCTGGTGAGTGGGCCACGGGTGTGCGCTCGGGCCCTCTTGATTCGCCGCCTCGGAAGGAGTCGCCAAACCGGACCTCTGACTGGGCGTAGAAGGTGCGGGCGGCTGTCGCTTTTTCTCCCATTCCTCCCAGCATTTTCGGCATATGGTGTCAAACCGATGCAGGAATCCTGCCATCCAGCCATCTTGGGTCATCTGCTCATCACACCTGTCGTTGTCCTCGGCCATTTTGGAAAGGCCTCGTGTCGAGTGAGAGGTAAGTGCCTGTTTGGTGGGGGCCGGGATAACCCCCGCCGACACAAAGGGGGGGAGTATGGGGCTCTGAGTATCCACTCAAGAGAAGGACCAGGCAGCCCCGGGCTGAGAGATCGGCCGTTTCTCCCGCCAGGAATCTGACAGGCCTCTACTAGCTGTCGGTTAGCTGATTTTAGGGTGCCAGTATACTCCCAAACGTTGCCCCAGCTGTACCAGGTAAGGGTATCATCCGGAGGAGATTCGTTATTGGGGTATTTTGTCCCAGAAGTTGCTATTTAGTCGCTTTGAAGCAGGAGCCCATGCAACCTGCGACCGTTCAGTATGGCGTCCAAGCCCCGCCCCGAAAATGTGCTTTTTTTATACATATATCTATATAAATACATATTTAATTTTACACAATATTCAATGTCTGTAGGTTGAGTGCTAAATATTTGTAGAATTACAGTTTTTATTCATATATATTTTAATTCGAAAATAGAAACACAATACAGAAGAATACAGGAAGTAAATGGAAATGTGTGCAATAATAATTCCATATACAGTGGTTACCCCATGAGCATACATTGTAGTAATTTCACAATAGTGTTAAAATAACATAGAGAATTAGAGATGTCCCGAATAGTTCGCTGGCGAATAGTTCCTGGCGAACATAGCTTGTTCGCGTTCGCCACATATGCGATGTTCGGTCCGCCCCCTATTCGTCATCATTGAATAAACTTTGACCCTGTACCTCACAGTCAGCAGACACATTCCAGCCAATCAGCAGCAGACCCTCCCTCCCAGACCCTCCCACCTCCTGGACAGCATCCATTTTAGATTCATTCGGAAGCTGCATTCTTAGTGAGAGGAGGGACAACGTAGCTGCTGCTGATTTAATAGGGAAATCGATAGCTAGGCTAGTGTATTCAGTGTCCACTACAGTCCTGAAGGACTCATCTGATCTCTGCTGTGAGGACAGCACCCCAAAGAGCCCATTTTAGGGCTAGAACATCAGTCTGCTTTTTTTTTCCATGTGTAATCTAATTGCAGTTGCCTGCCTGCCAGCGTGTGTGCCACCACTCATATCTGGTGTCACAATAGCTTGCATTTAAAAAAAAAAAAAACGTTTTTGACTGTAATATAATAGCAGTCAGTTTCCTTCACACGTGTGCGTTTCAGGGCCTGCCAGGGCACAGTGTCACACCAGTGCAACTCATATCTGGTGTAACAGTAGTGTACATTTAAAAAAAAAAAAACTTTTTTGACTGTGAAATAATAGCAGTCAGTTTCCTTCACACGTGTGCGTTTCAGGGCCTGCCATGGCACAGTGTAACACCAGTGTAACTCATATCTGGTGTAACAGTAGTGTAAATTGTGATAAAGTGAAGGCAGAGAGGCCTTTTAACCCCAGGGGAAGTAAGTGTAGTTTGTGTGTTGCACAACACAAAGCTATGTTTAGTTATGGGCCCCTGGGGTGGAGCATTTGGAGAGAAGGGTGGGCCAATGCTCCACTCCACAGTTTAGTGGTTTTCTTGGGAGACATAGATCCAGGCCAGGTTTTTTTGGACTGTCTCCAACCCACTGCTCAGCTGCAGATAATCAGCTGTAGCAGTGGGAATAAACCACTCCCTGCTAGGCAGGTACAGGGGGGATTGCTGGCTTCCTCCCAGGAAGCAGGGAGGAGAGAGGCTGTTCTCTCCAGTGAGAGAGTCAAGGAGACTAAGCACTAGGAGTGCAGAAAGGAAGCAGTCAAGGCTGGCTTGGAGCACGGGGAGTGCAGGAGGAAGCAGTCAAGGCTGGCTTGGAGCACTGGGAGTGGAGAAAGGAAAGCAACAGGCTAGCTAGCAGAGTGCTGCTATCTAATAAGGTTGGTGCGATATGTTTTTGTTAGTTTAACCCTGATAGAGAGGGATATTAAAAGTGAGTCAGTGCTCAGACGAGCTAGGTTTTTGTTTAAAGGGGAAACCTGTTATATTTATGTTTTAGGTGTGTTGCTGTGTGGACTTTATGCCAATAAAGTTGCCTGGATTATATGAAAACCAAAGGACTGTGCCTGTTGTTTACCCTAGAGGACCGTGCTACCTGCTGACAAGGATCACAACATTTAAAAAAACAAACACTTTTTTGACTGTGAAATAATAGCAGTCAGTTTCCTTCACGCGTGTGCGTCTCAGGGCCTGCCAGGGCACAGTGTCACACCAGTGCAACTCATATCTGGTGTAACAGTAGTGTACAAAAAAAAAAAAAACTAGAAATTTGACTGTGAAATAATAGCAGTCAGTTTCCTTCACACGTGTGCGTTTCAGGGCCTGCCAAGGCACAGTGTCACACCAGTGCAAGTTATCTGGTGTAACAGTAGTGTACATTTAAAAAAAAATAAAAATTTTGACTGTAATAGATTGAAAAGCAGTTAGTTGTCTGCAAGCGTGTGTGTCAGGCCTACAGCGTTTACTCTGCCAACTTCTGCCAGTGCACAGTGCCACTCATATCTGTTGTCACAGTAGCTTGCATGCATAGTACCACTAATCGAAAAAAAAATGACAGGCAGAGGCAGGCCACCCCGCTGGGGCCGTCGTTGTCGTGGTGCTGTGATTCCCTTTGGCCCTAGAATAATGCCCAGTGTTCAGAGGCCACGTACCCTGAACTCGAAAAGTTCTGAGGACATAGTTGACTGGCTAACACAGGACACCCAATCTTCTACAGCTTCCGCTCGGAACCTTGATGCACCATCCTCCTCCAGCTTAGCTTCGGGCACCTCTCAAGTTACCACTCGCCCGCCTGCCGCCACCACCAACACTAGCACCACAGCCGCTTCACTTGATCTGTCAGAGGAGTTATTTACACATCAGTTGGAAGAAATGAGTGATGCACAACCATTATTGCCAGAGGATGTAGATAACAGGGATATGTCTCAGTCAGGCAGCATTACACACATGGACGTACGGTGTGATGATGATGATGATGTACCCGCTGCTGCTTCCTTTGCTGAGTTGTCAGATACAAGTAAAGCGGTTGATGGTGACGATGCATCCGTGGATGTCACGTGGGTGCCCGCTAGAAGAGAAGGAGAACAGGGGGAAAGTTCAGATGGGGAGACAGAGAGGAGGAGGAGGAGACAAGTTGGAAGCAGGGGGAGGTCGTCGCAAGGAGCTAGTGGCACAGTCAGACAGCATGCATCGGCATCAGCCAGACAGCACGCCAATCAATGCTGTTGCCACCACCAGAATGCAGTCATTGCAGAGCTCAGAATTGTGGCATTTTTTGTGTGTGTCTGCCTCTGACAACAGCGATGCCATTTGCAACCTGTGCCAAAAGAAACTGAATCATGGGAAGTCCAACACCCACCTAGGTACAACTGCTTTGCGAAGGCACATGATCGCACATCACAAACGCCTATGGGATCAACACATGAGTACAAGCAGCGCACAAACTCAAAGCCGCCATCCTCCTCCTGGTCCAGCATCTTCAGCCACGTCAACCACTGCTGTCCTCCTTGCCCCCTCTCAACCATCCGCCACTCCGTCTCTCGCCTTGAGCAGTTCCTGCTCATCTGCCCACAGTCAGGTGTCTGTCAAGGACATGTTTGAGCGTAAGAAGCCAATGTCACAAAGTCACCCCCTTGCCCGGCATCTGACAGCTGGCTTGTTTGAACTATTAGCCCGCTAGATTTTACCATACAAGCTGGTGGAGTCTGAGGCGTTCCAAAAATTTGTAGCTATTGGGACACCGCAGTAGAAGGTACCCGGCCGAAATTTCTTTGCACAAAAGGCAATCCCCAACCTGTACTCGATTGTGCAAAAGGAAGTAATGGCATGTCTGGCACACAGTGTTGGGGCAAGGGTCCATCTGACCACTGATATCTGGTCTGCAAAGCATGGTCAGGGCAGGTATATCACCTACACTGCGCATTGGGTAAACCTGCTGATGGCTGCCAAGCATGGAATGCGTGGCTCTGCAGAGGAGTTGGTGACACCGCCACGACTTGCAGGCAGGCCTGCTGCCACCTCATCTACTCCTCCTACTCCATCCTCTTCCATAACCTCCTCGGCTGAGTCCTCTTCTGCTGCTGCGTCTTCCTCCACATCAATGGCACCCCCCCAGTTCCCCAGGTACTATTCCACATCCCGGATACGGCAGTGTCACGCCGTCGCCGACTTGCCTGAAAGCAGAGAGTCACACCGGACCAGCACTCCTGTCCGCCCTGAACGCACAGGTGGATCAGTGGCTGACTCCGCACCAACTGGAGATCGGCAAAGTGGTTTGTGACAACGGAAGAAATTTGTTGGCGGCATTGAATTTGGGCAAGTTGACACATGTGCCGTGCATGGCACATGTGTGTAATCTGATCGTACAATGCTTTGTGCATAAGTACCCAGGCTTACAGGACGTCCTGAAGCAGGCCATGAAGGTGTGTGGCCATTTCAGGCGTTCCTTCGTGGCCATGGCTCACTTTTCAGATATCCAGCGGCGAAACAACATGCCAGTGAGGCGCTTGATTTGCGACAGCCCGACACGTTGGAATTCAACACTCCTAATGTTTGACCACCTGCTCCAACAAGAAAAAGCCGTTAACGACTATTTGTATGACCGGGGTGCTAGGACATCCTCTGCGGAGCTGGGAATTTTTTTGCCACGTTACTGTACGCTCATGCGCAATGCCTGTAGGCTCATGCGTCCTTTTGAGGAGGTGACAAACCTAGTCAGTCGCACCGAAGGCACCATCAGCGACATTATACCATTTGTTTTCTTCCTGGAGCGTGCCCTGCAAAGAGTGCTGGATCAGGCCGTAGATGAGCGTGAAGAGGAAGAGGAAGAGTTGTGGTCACCATCACCACCAGAAACAGCCTTATCAGCATCGCTTGCTGGACCTGCGGCAACGCTGGAAGAGGATTGTGAGGAAGAGGAGTCAGAGGAGGAATGTGGCTTTGAGGAGGAGGAGGTGCTTGTTGTCACCTATCTGGTACCCGTGGTGTTGTACGTGGCTGGGGGGAAGAACATACCTTCAGTGAGATCACTGAGGACAAGGAACGGGACATGAGTAGCTCGGCATCCAACCTTGTGCAAATGGGGTCTTTCATGCTGTCCTGCCTGTTGAGGGACCCTCGTATAAAAAGGCTGAAGGAGAACGACCTGTACTGGGTGTCCACGCTACTAGACCCCCGGTATAAGCAGAAAGTGCCTGAAATGTTACCGAATTACCGGAGTCGGAAAGGATGCAGCAGTTCCAAAATAAATTAAAAAGTATGCTTTACACAGCGTATAAGGGTGATGTCACAGCACAACGGGAATCTAACAGGGGAAGAGGTGAAAGTAATCCTCCTCCTCCCACGACCACGCCGGAAAGGACAAGACGCTTTACAGACGTGTTGTTGATGGAGGACATGCAGAGCTTTTTAAGTCCTACGCATCGCCACAGCCCTTCGGGGTCCACCCTCAGACAACGACTCGACCGACAGGTAGCAGACTACCTCGCCTTAACTGCAGATATCGACACTCTGAGGAGCGTTGAACCCCTTGACTACTGGGTGTGCAGGCTTGACCTGTGGCCTGAGCTATCCCAATTTGCGATAGAACTTCTGGCCTGCCCCGCTTCAAGTGTCGTGTCAGAAAGGACCTTCAGTGCAGCAGGAGGTATTGTCAATGAGAAGAGAAGTCGCCTAGGTCAAAAAAGTCTAGATTACCTCACCTTTATTAAGATGAATGAGGGATGGAACCCGAAGGGACTGACACTGGGCGATACATTCGACTAAAAAAGGCCTGATGAGGGGGACGTAACAGGGATTAAACTGATAAGAATAGTACCATAGGCATGCGCACGGGGTGTGCCGGGTGTGCCTGGGCACACCCTAATCACACCTCCGTGCTGCACTGCCTCTGGGCAGACTGACATGTCGGGTCCTCGGTCTATGACCGAGGACCCGACACAGGAGGGGGCCCGGCGGCTTGCTCACAATGCCGCCGGGTGCGAGGCCCCTCCTGTCCATCTGCCCTGATCCTCAGTCTGCAGCTCCGCCGGGAGTGAGCTGCAGACTGAGGTGTCTCGCGATCTCCAGCCTGTCAGACCGTTGCCGCGGCAACGCCCTGACTGGAGATCGCGAGACTCACCATGTGGTCTGCAGCTCACTCCCGGCAGAGCTGCAGACTGAAGAGAGAGGGCACCCACTGGATCACGAGGGCACCCACTGGACCACCAGGGCAGGTATTTAAACCCCCCTCTGTCCCCTGTCACTCACTGACCCCCCACCCTGCCTCTGCCCCATACCCCCCCTAACCCCTGTCCCTAGCCCTCTAACCCCTGTCACTACCCCTCTACCCCCCTTACACCTGTCACTACCCCCTAACCCCTGTCACTACCCCCTAACCCCTGTCACTACCCCTCTAACCCCTGTCACTACCCCCCTAACCACTGTCACTACCCCTCTAACCCCTGTCACTACCCCCTAACCCCTGTCACTACCCCTCAACCCCCCTAACCCCTCTCACTGCCCCTCTACCCCCTAACCCATGTCACTGCCTCTCCACCCCCACCCCCTGTCACTGCCTCTTCACTCCCCCCCCACCCCCTGTCACTGCCCCTCTACCACCCTAACTCCTGTCACTGCCCCTCTACCCCTAACACCTGTCACTGCCCCTCTACCTCCCTAACCCATGTCACTGCCTCTCCACCCCCTTAACCCCTGTTACTGCCCTTCCACTCCCCCACCCCCTGTCACTACCCCTCTATCCCCCTAACCCCTGTCACTACTCCTCTATCCCCCTAACCCGTTACTCCCCCTCTACCCCCTAACCCCTGTCACTAACCGTCTACTCCCGCTACCTCCTGTCACTGCCCCTCCACCCCCTACCTCCTGTCCCTCTACCCCCAACCCCTGTCTTTGCCCCTCCACCCTCCTAACCCCTGTCGCCCACACAGTGCACCCCTCACAATCATACACACTGTACCCAACATACACTGAATCCCTCACAATTACACAAACTGTACCCCTTACAATTTTGTCTGAATTTTTGACCCACACCGTGATCTACTACTGTACATCTTGCAAACCTTATGTGTGCTATGGCAGTATAATACTTCATAGGTTGCTCAGATATAATACTGTGATCTGTATTTTGATCACTGTAGGTAGTGATCAACTGACAGGGAAGGGGTTAATTTTTATTAGGACTGGGTAAAGCGGGATGGGATTTTTTTCCTATTTAAAGCGTTATTAAAACATTTTTGTTAAACTTTAAAAAAAAAAAAAAAATTTAATGTTAACCCCTAGCTAGCATAACACTAAATTCCCCACTAACTTCCACCTACCCCAGCTAGCTAAATATATAGTTTTAAAATATTTAAATTAGGTAATAAAATACATTTAACCCCTGAAAGTAAAAATAAAAAAGAAAGTTAACCCTCAGGGGTTAAAAAAAAAAATCAGATCACAGTAAAATGTAGTCCAAGCCAAGTAAACACTGTAGTAGGTGATTAATTGGCAGGGAAGGGGTTTAATTTTATTTTTTAATTTTATTAAAGTAGGGGAAAGGGGGGGGGGGTAGGGGGGAAGGTTGGATTTAACTTAAGAAAGAAAATGTTCCCACAGGGTGAAAAGGATTAGCACTGATCCATCTCCCTGCACTTCACACTGACCTCGGAAGCGCTGGGAGGCAGACCAGGAGTCCCTACAGCTTGTGAGAGCGATCACAGTTGCAGGGACAGCGCGATCGGGTGCTCCCGGTCTGCCTGGGTAACGGTAGGACAAGCATGACGGAAAATGGCCGTCTTGCGCCGCGAAGGGGTTAAAACATTGTCCATCCAAAAATTGAGTAATATACAGTATTTGTTACTTATATGAGGACAATGCTATTGAGATTTAGCAGATATTACTGACGGCATATACGAGTATTACGATAGATAGGATACATTCAAACTTCTTATAGCAGTAGTTCTCACACCTGGGCCAAATACATTACCTACTCTTCACATGAATGGATTGTTTTTTCTGTGACTTTTACATTATAGTAGTATTATCGGGTCTTTGTTGCATATTTAATTCAGAAGCAAAAGAATTCACAGCGTATTTACTAATAATGTAAGATTCTTTTTTTTATTGATATTATACCAAGATTATACTTTTTTTTTCCCCCCAAGTGGAGTGTAAAATCATTTTAAAAACCTTCAAAAGAGTAGTTGAAATGTACTCTTGTTGAGCCATTAGACCGCGGTCTAATGCCCTTTGACTAAATGTTGCATTTGGATTGGAACTGAATAATCTTCCATTAAGTGAAAGGCACTGCAGATCACATCCTTTGGTCCTATTATTCTCTTCTGATGGAGCTTTCAAATTTACAGTAATAAAGACATTTTATATTTGCTTTGAATTCCTAGCAATTCATTATCATGAATCATTTTGAGTGAGTCAGGCTATGATGTCATTTCCAGTGAAACAGCATTTCTAAGACTATGAACACTGCTCTGGGATGAAATGTATTTTGTTACGGCCCTGCGCAAATAAGGAAATGATCTTTTACAGGTTAAATTACCAAAATCCGAGTGCCCCATACCAAATGTGTCCTTCATACTCCAAAATCAAGACATTGTTCATGGAATTCAACAATGTCTGTAATTTGTAATTCAGGCCCAAAATGCTTCAAATTCCAGCCTGGAGGATTCAGTTCTTGAGAGCCAATCTCAAGAGAAGTGATGGGGTATTTTCTAGCAGCAATGGCTGTCTAGTCACTAGTTTCTCCATGTTAGTAAATAGGTCCTCACCTGCCACATGAAAGCACTTGAATGATAATTTGTGAATGGCCCCATATTTTATTAAAACCAGTGCTTTGTGCATCTTCCAAATTCTATACAGTGTGTATAGGATTCAGATGTGAAAGCACCAATTTTAATCCAGACACTGAATGCATCCGGGTGATTACTGTAGATTTGCTTGGGGCAATTAAATTCCAACTGCGTTTGGCTTTAGTAAATATGAGAATTGCCAATGTGGTCAGAATTCGGTCATTTTCATCCGGTCTAAATCTTGTGTTTTGTGAATAACCCCGTTAGTAATAAATGAAACCTGTTGTACAATACTTTATAGTCTACTGCTTTCTATATAGTATTCTATATAGCCAACAGGAGCCTACCCAACCCTTTTGTTATTTTCTGTAAATGTTACGGTTTGCAGGGCATTTACATTCCATTCTTTTACCCACTTGGATGAAATATGACGCAACCTTGCAAATAAATGAGAAGCCTCGCATAGTCAATTAAATGTCACACAGCACTTGGGGGAGACGAGAATAACTTGTCTTAAGTCCACACATGCAGGTGCAATTCATGATGCAGCTTTAAACCATCACTTGAACAGAAATCAACTTGGTGGAAAAGCTGTCAGCTCCGAACTGTCACTTTGCCTATGGGGAAATATATAATAGTTTTAGTGACAAGTTTACTCTGCTTAATCTAGTAAGCAATTTACAGAATGCCTTATACACACACAAACACACACACATGCACACATACGCAATGACATATACAGGTGCAGAGATTTTACTTTGTACACAAGAACCGATATAACAAAACTATAAACTTGGGATTGTCTATGTGAAAGTGTGTAAAGTCTGCAGATTTTAAAATATTCAGCACTTATGAATGAATATAAATCATACTAAACTGAGTAACAGATATTTCCCAAATACAGCAACAAAATTACCAAGTGTACTTATAAGATATGATAAAAATAGGTTAAATATTATTTTTAGCAAAACAGATATTTCTTCAGAGGTTTAAAAAGAAGAATAGAAAAAGAATTTACATTATTGCGAGAAATGGAATTTCTTTAAAAAAAAATGAAATTATCCTTTCAAGGGCATACAGAAATATATTTCTGCATCGATGGGTAGTTGGTTTCTGAGAAATTTTAAGCATTCTTTAGCGATGTTGCAATCCATACAGCTATTTATATCATCATCTTTCAAAATACTTTCAACATCTAATTTGCATAAATTGTTGGTACTGCTTAACATATGTTTCTAGTGAACATTATAAATATATATATATATATAACATTATTATTATTATTATTATTATTTCTTACGTTTTCTAAACAGGAAGGGGCACATTACAATCAGAGTTTAAATAATATGTCTATGATATATTTTAGGGTACACTTTTATTTATTTTAGGTACTGGTGACCTTCTCCTGTCTGCTGCTCGCACCCTTACTGCAAATTAATGCCTGCAAGACTTATCACGAGCGGCTCCTTTCCTTTGGAACAGCCTGCCTACCCCTGGCAGACTCTCCCCTAGTGTTCAATCCTTTAAGAAGTCCCTCAAAACCCATCTTTTCAGGAATGCTTATGGCCTCCAAGAGTAACTTCTATCTAACTTCTATCTCTCAAACCTTCCTCTCGCTCTCTCCTATAGGACCACACTCCACTTTCACCTCTAGTTCTGCTACTTTCCCAACATGTCTATTTCCTGTCTAACTCAATACCCTTCCTATTGTGTTTTTATACCCCACCTCCTCTAGACTGTAAGCTCGTTTGAGCAGGGTCCTCAACTACCTATTGTTCCTGTTACATTTTGTCATTGTCTCATTTGGTAAATCCCCCTCTTATTATAAAGTGCTGCATAATAATAAATACCAATAATAAAAATAATAATAATATTATTATTAATAATAATAATAATAATAGTAATTTGAAAAATGAATATGTAGATATGTTCCATTAATATCCAATATGGAAACATACCTCAGAAATTATTTTGTTAAAAACAACAAAACATAATTAGTGATATTCGAAAGACAAGAATTGACTTTGTTAATAATGTGCATTTTGGGTAGATTTTAAAATAGTACTCATTTTATATATCTCTGTTTGCAGATATTGTTCTGAAAAGAATTGTAGTATTTACCCTACTAATGAAAAAGTCTGTGTTCTGTCACTGACTTGAAAATTTTAAAAAAGGTGCCAGAGTTTTAATTAAACACATTAAAATAATACTACACGTTTTCTTACACACAAATAATTATGGCCAGTGAAGTTTAATGATTATGGTGCACTAGACTCTACCCTTAAATATGAATATACATTTCCACTTTTTTAGGCTGTGTCCAGTTCACAACATGTACTCAACACTCAACCCAACAGAAAGTAATTCTCTGTTCATAGATGCATGTATGTTGATAAATCTATATATACATGTACAGATACGTGTTTGTCTTAAAAAATCCTGTAACTCAATAAAAGCCTTAGAAGGCAGAACAGTATGCAGACATGTCTTTTAGGATATCCAGTACTATACCACACCAGATAAATTTTTGTCTCACTGTACCCATAGCAATACTAAACAATGTAAATATGGTGTCAATTTAACTCCAACTATAGTGCATTAAATGACACTGTCACAATTATAATTGGATTTGTTATCTCTTTCGTATTATTACATGGGTCTCATGGCTAACAATAAAATGGGGACAAAATTAGACCTGGAGCTTTATAGGACCACACTTGGGCCTATAGCCTCTGTCAGCCCCAGCCCCAGCAAAGCCCCTGCTTTCCCTGCACACAAATAAATAAGCTCTAAAAAACAAAATGATGGGAGAATTTATACAACACCAACCTATTTTCCTTTTACCTGCAATAATATTGTATAGCAAGTGCCAAAGTCATGACATAATAGTATATGACATAACTAGAAATATATTTGTTCTCAGGAATTTAAAGGCTGAGTTTGGTCACAGGAAAGACTAACTCATCGTTAGCATTAATATTTAATTGTTAAACCAAGCTGTAATAGAATGATACAAGATACAAATAAAGTATATTGGTTCATATGACATCATGTGGATGCAGTTGTACATTCATTTATATATTATAATGTTCCAAAGAGTGAAGTCTGCTCTAAACAAACTTGGCAATCTCTTGATCAGGGTGAGTCTTGTAAATTTTATAAGTTCCTGGGAAGAAGCACGTAATGTAGTAGTATGGTTTATTTAAAGTGACTTCTCTAGACAAAACAGAATTGTATACTGTATGTTCTTGTAAAGGAAATACCACTGCATTAATCAAATCTCATTTTTCAATATGTACTGTGTAACAATATGACTTAAGCAATATCAGAAAATAAAACAAGGCATGGAGTATAATAAAATGCATTAGTGGTTAGAGGGATGGGACAAACTATTAAAATTCTGCTGTATATCTAGTTACTAATACTATTATCAGGTGACAGAGATGTCAGCTGTAGTGGAGGCGGAGAGTGTTCCCAGCAGACGCCAGGTGAGAAGTCAGCATGTTTTGAACAGTTTGCCATGGTTATGGTGCTAAGAATGTTCCTTTAAAAATATTTTGGAGAGGGGGGCGTGGCTTGACCGCCGAACATAATTGCCGCATAAATCCAGCGCTCTGCACCTGAAGCTTACAAAACTGCCTTGTAATCATCTACATCCTACTCAAACAGCACAGAAACCTACTCCTGTGTAGCCCGACGAGCGGTCAACCTGATATGGTGAGTGGGGAGATCTCAAACACCTTCTCTGGTCCTTTCACTAGACGCAGAGAAGGCATTTGACAGAGTCCAATGGCACTATATATTCACGCCCCTGCATAACATGGGTTTACCAGCAGCCTTTGTAACAGCAGTCCAGGCCCTTTGCATGAATCCCAGAGCTCAAACCATACTGACTGGAGCAACCCCCCAACCTTTTGCGCTAAAAAAACAGCACGCAACAGGGTTCCCCCCTATCCCCACTCCTGTTTATCCTGGCCCTGGAGCCCCTGTTACACTTAATTAGGACAAATCCACAAATTAAAGAACCAAAGGTAGCGAACAAAGAATTTAAAGTATCTGCGTATGCGGACGATGTCCTGCTCACGCTCACAGACTCGAAAGTGTCGGCCCCTTGTTTACTTGACCTATTAGAGACATACAACCAGGTGTCTGGATACAAAATAAACATAGATAAGTCAGTGGGAATGCCACTGATGATGTCGGAGACGGACAATGCATTGGCTGGGAAATGTGACCGGACTGAAGTTCAGTCCACACTCTATTAAATATCAAGTTGACGTCGAACCTCAGCGACAGGGGCGGACTGAGAACCCTCAGGGCCCCCGGGCAAAATAAATCAAGGGCCCCCTTACAGGCCCCACCCATACTCCGCAGCAAGCGCCACCCATGTCCCGCCTCCATGCACCGCCTCCAGCCACACCCTACACAATCTTTAGACACAAGGAACAAAAGTGCAACAATCCCTTCAAGGCCCCAGTAGAGACTACAATTGAGGGCTAATGGGCCATGGAGGGGGGGTCTTTCTAGCAGAGGCTATCTCAGTGTCCTTTAGAGAGTGTGTTAGAAAGAATCCCCTCCAGGCCCTATTAGAGACTACAATGGAGTCTAATAGGCTTGGAAGGGGGTCTTTCTAACAGAGGCCATCTCAGTGTCCCTGCTGGAAACAGTCGCCTCCAGGCCCCAGTAGAGACTACAATTGAGGGCTAATGGGCCATGGAGGGGGGGGGAGCATTCTAGCAGAGGCTATCTCAGTGTCCTTTAGAGAGTGTGTTAGAAAGAATTTCCTCCAGGTCCCATTAGAGACTACAATGGAGTCTAATGGGGCCTGGAGGGGGGTCTCTCCAACACTCTGGTTCCTATTCACAATATAGCAACACAACATAGCTGATACCTAGGCCAAGTTGGCTCCTCTTACCTTAATTACTGTTGCTGGCTGGCAGTCTGTGGGCTTGCTGGAAGGCTGTGGGCTTACTGGCTGCGGCTGGCAGGCTGTGGGCTTGCTGGCAGGCTGTGGGCTTGCTGGCTACTGCCGGCAGGCTGTGGGCTTGCTGGCTGCGGCTGGCAG
This sequence comes from Pelobates fuscus, assembly GCF_036172605.1. NCBI lineage: Eukaryota > Metazoa > Chordata > Amphibia > Anura > Pelobatidae > Pelobates > Pelobates fuscus. Next base: position 161,348,627 of record NC_086320.1, read on the forward strand.
GCTGTGGGCTTGCTGGAAGGCTGTGGGCTTACTGGCTGCGGCTGGCAGGCTGTGGGCTTGCTGGCAGGCTGTGGGCTTGCTGGCTACTGCCGGCAGGCTGTGGGCTTGCTGGCTGCGGCTGGCAGGCTGTGGGCTTGCTGGCTGCGGCTGGCAGGCTGTGGGCTTGCTGGCTGCGGCTGGCAGGCTGTGGGCTTGCTGGCTTTAAGCCTAACTGGTGGCCTGTAGGCTGGCTGGCTGTCTACTGGCCAGCCTGTGGGCTGGCTGGCCTGTGGGTTGGCTGGCTTGCTGGCTACTGGGGCACTCGTAGATTATTCAAAGAAATAATCCATGCACAATAACCACTACTACTCTGTGTAGTCGTTATGGTGCCAGGAGGGCCGGGCCCCCCTCCCAGAGTAAGTAGTCAAACCGTTTAAGAACAGTTTGACAACTTACCTGGGGTCTGCTGGGATATGAGGCTGTAGTAGGGTATAGGAGCAGTGGTGCAATGTGTAAGGGGTGCAGTGTGTGTGAAAGGTTCAGTGTGTGTGAGGGGGTGTAGTGTGTGAATGTGTAGGGTGTGTGGGGCAATGTGTGTACGAGGGGGCTGTGTGTGTGTGGCAATGTTAGTATGGGGGGCTGTGTGTGTATGGGTGGGCAGTGTATGTGTGTGTGTGAGGCAATGTGTGTAAATGTGTATGGTGTGTGTGGGGGCAGTGTGTGTAAATGTGTATGGTGTGTGTGGGGGCAGTGTGTGTGTATGGGGGGCAGTGTGTGAATGTGTATGGTGTGTGGGGGCAGTGTGTTTATGGGGCTAAAGTTCACTCTCACCACTGCGACCACCAGGAATCCCTGGTGGTCACAGTGTTGAGAGTGAACTCTAGACCGTAGCTCCAGGGCTAGAGTTTACTCTCGCAAGAGCCGTAACGTTGCCGTGGTAACCGCGGCAACGATCTGTGCTCGCGCAAGAAGGACCCAGAGGAGCTGCAGGCTGAGCTCCCGGGTCCTCTCTTCCTCCCTCCCCTGCCGGCTGCCCGCACGGTGCCTGCGGACAGGGGAGGGGGCAATTGCCCTCCTCTTACTCCCCCCTCCCCCTCTTCTTACCCCCACTCTCTTCTTACCCCCTTCTTACTCCCACTCTCTTCTTACTCCCCCCTCCCCCTCTTCTTACTCCCACCTCTTCTTACCCCCTCCCCCCTCTTCTTACCCCCCTCCCCCCTCTTCTTACCCCCCTCCCCTTACCCCCTCCCCCCTCTTCTTACCCCCTCCCCCCTCTTCTTACCCCCCTCCCCCCTCTTCTTACCCCCCTCTTCTTACTCTCCCCTCCCCCTCTTCTTACCCCCTTCTTACCCCCTCCCTCTCTCTTCTTACCCCCTCCCTCTCTCTTCTTACCCCCTCCCTCTCTCTTCTTACCCCCTCCCTCTCTCTTCTTACCCCCTCCCTCTTTTAACCCCCCCTCCCTCTTTTAACCCCCCTCCCTCTCTCTTTTAACCCATCTCTTTTAACAACCCCCTCTCTCTTTTAACCCCCCCTCCCTCTCTCTCTTTTAACCCCCCCTCCCTCTCTCTCTTTTAACCCCCCCTCCCTCTCTCTTTTAACCCCCCCTCCCTCTCTCTCTTTTAACCCCCCCTCCCTCTCTCTCTTTTAACCCCCCCTCCCTCTCTCTCTTTTAACCCCCCCTCCCTCTCTCTTTTAACCCCCCCTCCCTCTCTCTTTTAACCCCCCCTCCCTCTCTCTTTTAACCCCCCTCCCTCTCTCTTTTAACCCCCCTCCCTCTCTCTTTTAACTCCCCCCCTCTCTCTTTTAACTCCCCCCTCTCTCTTTTAACTCCCCCCCTCTCTCTTTTAACTCCCCCCCTCTCTCTTTTAACTCCCCCCCCCTCTCTCTTTTATCTCCCCCCCTCCCTCTCTTTTAACTCCCCCCCTACATCTCTTTTAACTCCCCCCCCTCCCTCCCTCTCTCTTTTTACCCCGTCTCCGTAGCGTGGCCGAGCTGCTCTGCGTCCGCGGTGCCGGCCGGAGTGATAGGAAAGTGCACACACACTGAGTGTGCACCTTCCTGTCAGTCCGGCCGGGTACAGGAAACAGAAACTCCTGTTCCGCGCGGAACAGGAGTTTCTGTTTCCTGTACCCGGCCGGACTGACAGGAAGGTGCACACTCAGTGTGTGTGCACTTTCCTATCACTCCGGCCGGCACCGCGGACGCAGAGCAGCTCGGCTACGCTACGGGGAGGGGAGGTGAGAAGCTGCAGCCGCCTGAGCGCTCTTAAGAGAGCGCTCAGGCGGCTGCAGCATTTAAAGGGGCGGCCGGGCCCCCTGATGGCGGGCCCCCCTCCCGGCCGGGCCCTCGGACCATGTCCGAAGTGCCCGACCGGTCAGTCCGCCCCTGCTCAGCGACTTATACACTGAAAAACAATCGCACATGACCCGCACACTATTAAAAGACCTGGACACCTGGCACAAGAAACCAATCTTGTGGATAGGACGCCTCCACAGCATTAAAATGAGCCTACTGCCGCACCTTCTGTTACTCTTCCAAGCACTACCAGTGAAAGTAGCTAGGGGATATCTGAAAGCACTCCAAACCACAATAGATGGCTTCATCTGCGCTAGAAAACGGCACAGAATAGCGAGACACACCTTATATGCCCCCAAAAGTAGACACTCACTGACATACATACACTCACTCACTGACAGACACACATAAGATCAGCCTCCCTCGCCGCCTGACTTCTCCTTCCCCCTCTCCTCCGGATGGTCACTTCCATTTGTTGGCAGAGCAGGCACCTGTCATCAAGGTAAGCAGGTGCCTGCTCTGCCTTACTTGGCACTGCATCGAGGGCACCCTGGGGTGGCCAGATGGCCACCTCCTGGCCCTCCTTTAACAGTGCTCCTCTCAGTGCCCCACCTATTGGTGCCTTGAGGATCGGCCTGGCGCTGGGGGCGGCTCAAGAGCCACACGCCTAGCACAGCAGCCCCAGACAGCCCCAAACATCCCGTTAGGCGCCCCCAGCAAGCCAGCGCCCTAGGCGAATGCCTAGTTCGCCTTATGGTTGCGCCAGCCCTGTTTGCATGACTGAGGGGCCATAAACAGGCCTCATCACAACTATGTACGTGCAACTAAGCGCGCCAAACGGCAACAACAAAGCACCCACATGTGTTACACAATGCGAAACAGACCTAAAAGAACACTGGAAAGCGGGGAGTGGCAGGACATCTGGGAGGCTGCCGCAAAGCTCTCCATCTGCATACTACACCAATAAAAATGCTGCAAAACACTTACGAGATGGAACACCACACCAGTCAAACAATGTAGAATGGGTAAGACAACGACAGACACGTGGTGGAGGGGATGTGGGGAGAAAGGAACATATCTCCACATGTTGTGGACATGTCCGAAGGCAGTGGGGTTTTGGAATATGGTAGCACAGCTCCTGACGGAGGTTATGCACAGACCAATCACAACAGATCCATCCATATAGCAAGTCCAGTTGAAGGACTGACTAACAAAGAACAAACGCTAGTAAATAAAACCAATATACCTGACAGGAGAGCAATGGCACAAACATGGCTGAATGTTGACATGCCACAGATGGACAGGGTCATTCAAAATATAAAAGAGGCACACCTGATGGACAAACTCACAGCACAAGTACGAGACACATACACACTCTTCACTAAAATATTGTGAACCTCTGATCAATGTATATGTTTGGATCGTATCAGTTTTAGACTTATTGCAAAAATAATCATTTTTTTTTCTAAATCAATGTGTCCTGAAAATAATTTTGGTTCAGATAAACCAAATTTTGTTTACGTGGCTTTTCAGATTGGACACATTTTGTCCATGTGATTGTTTGGGGGAAACCACCCCATGCCATAGGTGTGGTCATGTCTACTAAACAGTGAACAGTCAGTAGGTCACTGCAATGAATTCTAGCCACTACCAAAACACAGGGGAGAGGGAGGGGATATCTGTCACATGTTCCCCCTGTGCCCTCACCTGTGGGCCTTAGGTGAGCGCAGATATTAAATAATGGGGGGTGGATAGGTCACTAAGGACCTACCTGCCCCTATCCATTGTCAATTTAAAAAAAAAAACATGGGGGGACGTGCCAAAGTCTTCCCTGACCCCAATCATGAGTGGTGGGTGGAGGCAATTCCAAAAATAATGATATGGGATATCCTACTGTCCCACCTATGGGCAGTGCATGGGGGCTATTAATATAATGGGAGACACTAAACACTGGTGGAGACATCTCACAGTTCCTTGGGCAGCAGATTGGGGCTAGTAATATAATAAAGGAGAACACTAACCTATCCTCCCAGTCCTCACTAATGAGCAGCAGGTGGGGGCTACTAGTATAAAGTCTCATCTCTCTCAAGACCAGCCTGGGAATATTCTCACGCAAGTCTTGTGATATGCCTGTGAGAGCCCTTTGATTAGTTGGTTTACAAGCGAACCAATCAGAGCTTTCTGAATTAGATTTCATAGCATGGAAAAGCATTTATAAAAGTTATTCCCGCCTTGAATGTTTTGTCTGCAAGGGGCCCTTGTAGGCTTTTCAGCCCATTTATTTTGTGACTCGTGTATTTTTAATTTTAATAGTAATGTTAGGTTATTATGTAGCTTTGTTTGGCCTTTTTGGGGGGCTGAAAAAAAATAAGTATTAAGAAGAAAAATGACTTCTAAAGGTAAATATAATTATATTCTTATTTAACAGTAATAAGCTGTATTGCCCCTTCATTATTATTAGGCTGAGGACGCTGTTTTTTTGAGGAGGGATGGGATAAGACCCTATTATGTTATTAATACCCCCAAAGCTTATGGGGGTGGGGGTGGGTAATAGCATGTCCATCCCCCTTTGTTTTGATATCCCCCACTCAAAGCCTATGAGCCCTTCTTTATTTTCAGATAGTGCCCACATGCTGCTCATGGCAGTGAGAAAGCTTATGTTAGTAACACCCAACCACCGACCAAAGGTGGGAACTGTGTGGGACAGTGAAATGTTACTACCAGCTGTTATTTTAATGGCTCCACCTGCTGCTCATGGGTGGGGCGGGGGGACTTCTGCCTCACCATCTCCACTGGTAGTGCCAAGGGTGGACCATTGACAAGTTTCCCCTCCAGGCCAGCTGCCACATCCAAACCATGAAACAAATATTATGGCTCATCAATTTCATTTATGTTGTTTAACATGTGACAGCTACTAGAGGCACTTCATATGCAATACCCAAGTTCCACTCAGTCACTCAGCTCATAGGAATGCACCGACACAATTATTGTCTGCAGTTTTGTCACAGAGGCCTGGTGACATAACTTTGTTGATGTGACTGGATCTCTATATAGCCCTATACCTTTTGTTTACTATACACCATCTACTCTATATTGCTTAGATTTAGCGGTCATGTGATCTCTTGTGATTGACATTTGTTATATATGGTCTCTCTTGCCTGCATACTTGGATTTAATATTTACTGACATACAGGATGCAAATGAGTTTCCAGTGAATACTGCCTCTATTCTCTCTAGTGTCCAATTTTACTAAAGGTTTGTATCTCATGTCATGTTCTCACCACTGATATTGCAATGGGTTTATGTGAAAAACACAGCCTCAGTCACTCAGTAAATTATTATTATTTTTTTAACGCTCCTATTTGAACAGAAACAATTGAAAAAGTTGACTCTTAAGAAATAAACAAAACATTACTCAATACACAACTGGGAAATAACTTGGGGAAGTGGTCATTGCCCGATGGAAATCACATTAAAGTAAAAGAAAAGTGCTTTTAACTGTTTAAAAAATTAACCAAAATGCTTATTAGTAAAAGTACTCATAAAGTACCCGAACTTGTGCAAACATAGTATAGAATTAAAACAGATGCATATTTTTTTTCCAAGTGTTATCTAAATTTGGTTAAGTTGTTACACCTTGGAAATCTATTCTTGAGCTGCATGTGTGGTTTCTTTTTTACACAAAGGTTGCCTCATAATAGTTATAGAGAAATTAAGTCCTTGGAGGGGATAAGTGGGAAAGCGTACAGTCTAATGGATTAGTAGCCAAAAAAAAAGAGAGGGAAAACCCAACCTTTATTATTATCCATACGATTGAGCCACTAAATCCACAAAGGGACCCATGTAAAGGATATACAAAGTGCCTAAGAAACAGGTAATTAGTACTTGTGGCCCTCAAACAACTCCAAAATAATGTCGATCTGGTAATTAAACCATCTGATAAAGTGTTTGATCGATTACACTGGGGATACATGGAACAAACCCTATTCAGGATGGGATTTCCGTCCTCGTTCCTAATTAGCATTAAAGCTCTCTATCAGGACGCGTCAGCCACAGTATTTAGCACAGGCTTTCTATCCAAACCCTTCACCATCCAAAACGGGACGAGACAGGGATGCCCATTGTCACCACTCATTTTCATACTATGTTTAGAGCCTCTCCTGCGCCTCATCAAACAAAACCCACAGATAACAGGACTAGACACAAATGAGGGACCAAAAAAAATAGCCCTCTTCGCAGACGACATACTTCTATTTTTAACTGAACCAAAATCCTCTATCCCACATTTGGTAGGCCTACTGGGACAATACGGGAGGGTGTCCTACTATAAAAACAACTCTGCCAAGACCCAAGCATTACCCATTAACCTACCACGAGCTACACTCACACAGCTAGAGAGTAAATTCAACTTTGATTGGCGCAAAAAATCACTACAGTACCTAGGTATACAACTGACCAAAACCATACAAGCCATTCCCCAAGAGAACCACATACCATTGCTGAAGAAAGTCGAAACTAACCTGGGATGATGGACCACCATGGAGATCTCGTGGCTGGGTTGCATTAACTCCCTAACAATAACGACACTCCTGCTGATTCTATATATCTTTCGTACACTACCCATACCATTACCAACCAAATTAGTAAACGGATTCCAATCCACAATTAATGCACATGTCTGGAAGAAAAAGCCTCCCAGAATTGCACGCCACAAACTGGGGCTCCCATACACGAAAGTTGGTCTAGGACTGCCTGACATAAAAGCATATTACAGAGCATCCATACTAGCGCAGGATATAAGACTCCTCAAAGCTCCCCAGGCACAACAAAACCCTGTCTGGTTGTCACTAGAAAATGCATGCTTACATCCATACGATATAACTCACTCCCTATGGGTTAGCACGAACCATAAGAAGGCAGCCGCGAGGCCGCTACATTGCACTGATTTTTTGCTCTCCTCCTGGGTTGCCTGGAGCCCAAGTATATTATCCACTAAGGAACTACTTAAGGCGGCCCCGGTAGAATCTCTAGCGACTCTCTCACCGGACTTAGCGATCAAAACATGGACAGAGAAGGGGGAACTCAAGGTGCGGGACCTGTTAGAGGGGGATGATGTAAGAACCTTCCCGGCTCTCCAATTACAATATTCCCTGACACCAAGAGACCTATTCTTACATCTCAGAGTCAAAAACATATTGACGAACCGACTAACACTAATTTGCAACAAGCCCCAATTGGATGTGATGCCCCTTCCTCTGATGCTCTCCCCGAACCAGTCGAAGCCCCTCTCACTCTGCTACAATGCTATCCTGGGGGGGTCCAACTCATGCAAAACTATCATACATGTCTCAGTGGGAGAAGGAATTGGGCATGAAGTTCCCCATAGAACAATGGCACAAAGCCATGGCCATGACAAAAAAGGCCTCCAGAAGCCTTTCGCTGTGGGAGGCATACTGCAAGATAGCAGGTTGCAAGGACAGACCAGGAAAGCAGGCCCAGTCCTAAATCTCAGGCGGAAGAGCAAGAAGTTGCTGGCTTGTCTGACATGAGGGGCAGTCTAAAAGAGGAGAGAAACACTGGTAAAGAGAAGAAATCAAGGTAGATGCATACCTGGACAGGACCTCTCAACTGGAGTAACTAACCTATAAGACAGCATGGACACCTATCTGTGGTAAAAGGCACATGCCCTTAGCAAAACCTTCAACACTATACCATGACTGCAAAAAAGAAGATGTGATGGACATTTACAGTATTATATTTGGTCTTTTTCTCGAGTGCATCACTGGACTGGATTTTTTTTTTTTTTTGTATTTATTAACAAATGGGATGAAAATATGTTTCCAACATATGCTTCCATGCTGTTTTATTTCCCATCAGAGTTGTGGTTTATATCTTATGTTGTGTTCTCAGAACTGACTTAATTCATTTAACATTATTTAACAGAAGTTCTAACTTAAAAGGAAATAATTGAAAAATATCAATATATTCTTTAAAAACCAAGTAACTTGGAAATAATTTTGGAGAAGTAGTAATTTTTTGCAGGAAATACTTTTTTATTTTTTTATTTAGAAATATATTTGTAATTTTGTTTTAAATATATATATATATATATATATATATATACACACACACTTATTTTTCAAAATGTTTCAAAATGATAGAGATAATATATACATGTTTTCTATCAATTTATTACGGTTTTATATTAATTTATATTGAGGGTAAATCTTACCCTTAACATAAATTAATATACAAATGTAATTAATTAATATAAAACATAATGTATATATATATATATATATATATATGTATTTTTTTTTTCAATTAAAGAGATTTATATTCATTTTTTTATTAAGGCATCATTTAATAGCATGTTTATACCAAGGGTATATTTGTAAAAGCCATTCTATAACCTTTGACCCATTACTTATAAAGGCTCCATTGTGGGATATAAAGTTGTGACTTTATTCCTTCTATAACTCTGTCTTGGACCATATTCCTGAATTTAGTACAGTCCTTTCTACAATGGAAGAATGCCATAGGCTGTTTATATTGCATATATACACTGATCAAACACAACATTAATACCACTGACAGATGAAGGTAATAACATTAATTATATCAGTACAATAACACCTGTCAAGGAGTGGGGTATATTAGGCAGCAAGTTAACAGCCACTTGAATTTTAGGTGTTGGAAGCAGGAAAATTGGGCAAGCACAAAGATCTGCCAAATAGTTATTGCTATACAAGTGGGTCAGAGTATCTTCAAAATGGCATGTCTTGTGGTTAGTTCCTGGTAATAGTGGTAAGTACCTACCAAACATGGTGCAAGGAAGAGCAACTGGTGAACCAGGGTCATGGGCACCCATTAATGCACGTGGATAGCAAAGGCTATGCCATCTGGTCCGATCACACAGAAGAGCTACTGTAGCTCAATTTGCTGAAAAACGTAATGCTAACTATGATAGAAAGGTGTTAGAACACACAATTCATCGTAGTTTGCTGCGTATGGTAGTTTGCATCGTAGTTTGCAGCCGTAGACCTGTCAACGTGCCCATGATGACCCATGTCCACCACCGAAAACACCCTCATTGAGGATGTGAGCATCAGAACCAGATCATGGGAACATGGAAGAAGGTTGCCTGGTCTGATGAATCATGTTTTCTTTTAGACAAGGTGATGGCTGAGTGCATGTGCATCATTGAGAACAGATAGCAGTAGAATGCCCTATGGGAAGAAGGCAGGCTTGCAGAGACAGTGCTAAGCACTGAGCAATGTTCTGCTGTGAAAACCTTGAATCATTGCATTCATGTTTATATTACTGTGACACATACCACCTACCTAGAGATTGTTGCAGGCCAAATACATCCCTTCATGGCAATGGCGTTTATCGATGGCAGGATAATGCACCCTGCCATACTGCAAAAAATGTTCACAAATGGTTTGAGAAACATGACAAATTAGTATTATTTAGGCTAATAATTGTTCTGATGGGTTGATGTCATCTGCGACTCCAAATTGATTGAAAATGGGGTCAACTGGATGAAGTGGTCACTTTAAGGGTGGGCATGATGTCACAACATTTAAATCAATAAAAGAATTCAAGTGGGCAGAGTCTAGACTTATGCAGGGCAGAAACGTTGTCTTGAATTACCCAATCACAATATTTCAACAAAAGTATTTTGGTATTTTGCAGCAATCATGTGCATGTCTCTTATCATAGGTTGCTCCTTGACATGTACTGAGGAAAAATAATTATTTAAAATGTCTGCCTTTTCCTGATCTTCATTTATTAACACACCCATCTTGAGGTATGATATGTTATGATTGGAAGATCCATTTATGTAGCATTTTAATATGTTTAATTTGCACATGATGGTTCATGTCTGTGACTTAGGACATGTATAATATATACTCAAGATTGATTTGGTGCGATGCGAAATATAAAATTGCGTGATGGCCCTGTGGGTCCTATTTGTTGCTTTGAGGTAAATGTCTGTGTCCAGGAATTGGATTTTACTCACATATGCAATAAATTACATTTTTAACTTATTTGTATGTTTCAAACTTAATAAAGAAGTTATAGTGTAGTTCCATGAACACCTATAATTGACATGCTTCTTTAGATTGCTTTCCTTGAATTAATCTGTGCAAAGTCTGTGTGGGTCCAATTTGTAGCCTAAATTATTGCAGTAAGTATTTATGACTGTTTATTAATTGTTCATTTGAATGGCATATGCACTTTACTTACCGTATATACTCGAGTATAAGCCGACCCGAATATAAGCCGAAGCCCCTAATTTTACCCCCAAAAACTGGGAAAACTTATTGACTCGAGTATAAGACTAGGGTGGGAAATGCAGCAGCTACTGGTAAATTTCTAAATAAAATTAGATCCTAAAAAAATTATATTACCGTATATACTCGAGTATAAGCCGAGTTTTTCAGCCCATTTTTTGGGCTGAAAAACCCCAACTCGGCTTATACTCGAGTCAAGGTCTGTATTATGGCAATTTGCATTGCCATAATACAGACCGGGGGAGAGGGGGGCTGGCAGAGCTGTACTTACCTGTTCTGCAGCTCCTGTCAGCTCTCTCCTCCTCCGCGCCGTCCGTTCAGCACCTCGGTCAGCTCCCAGTGTAAGTCTCGCGAGAGCCACGGCTCTCGCAAGACTTACAGTGTGAGCTGATAGAAGGAGCTGCACGGACGGCGCAGAGGAGGAGAGAGCTGACAGGAGCTGCAGAACAGGTAAGTTACAGCTCTGCCAGCCCCCCTCTCCCCCCCACTGAACTGCCACTGGACCACCAGGGAAGGAGAGCCCCCCTCCCTGCCATGTATCAAGCAGGGAGGGGGGACGAAAAATAAATAAAATAAGTAAAAAAAAAAAAAATTATAATAATAAAAAAAAAAAAAAAGGGGGTATAAGGACCACTGTGGGAGGGGGGGGGGGTATAAGGACCACTATGGGAGGGAGGGGGTGGGATAAGGACCACTATGGGAGGGAGGGGGGGTATAAGGACCGCTATGGGAGGGAGGGGGGGGATAAGGACCACTATTGGAGGGAGGGGGTGGGATAAGGACCACTATGGGAGGGAGGGGGGTATAAGGACCGCTATGGGAGGGAGGGGGGGATAAGGACCACTATGGGAGGGAGGGGGGGATAAGGACCACTATGGGAGGGAGGGGGGATAAGGACCACTATGGGAGGGAAGGGGGGGATAAGGACCACTATGGGAGGGAGGGGGGGATAAGGACCACTATGGGAGGGAGGGGGGGGGATAAGGACCACTATACCACTATGGAAGGGAGGGGGGGATAAGGACCACTATCGGAGGGAGGGGGGTGGGATAAGGACCACTATGGGAGGGAGGGGGGGAGAAAAGGAACACTATGGGAGGGAGGGGGGGATAAGGACCACTATGGGAGGAAGGGAGGGGGGGATAAGGACCACTATGGGAGGGAGGGGGATAAGGACCACTATGGGAGGGAGGGGGGGGATAAGGACCACTAGGGGAGGGAGGGGGGGATAAGGACCACTAGGGGAGGGGAGGGGGAAGTAAGGACCACTAGGGGAGGGGAGGGGGAAGTAAGGACCACTAGGGGAGGGGTGAGTCAGGACCATTGGGGGAGGGGGGTGAAGGAACACGGGGGTGGGGAGGTAAGGACCACTGAGGGAGGAGGAGGGGAGGTCAGGACATATGGGGGGGGGCAAATATCCTTGCACCGGCCCTGCACACACTGCATTCATACACTGCATTCATACACACACTGCATTCATACACACACTGCACTCATACACACACACTGCACTCACACACACTGCATTCATACACACACACACTGCATTCATACACACACACACTGCACTCATACACACGCTGCACTCATACACACGCTGCACTCATACACACACGCTGCACTCATACACACACACGCTGCACTCATACACACACACGCTGCACTCATACGCACACACTGCATTCATTATACACACACTGTAAATAAATATTCAATTAATATATTTTTTTTAGGATCTAATTTTATTTAGAAATTTACCAGTAGCTGCTGCATTTCCCACCCTAGTCTTATACTCGAGTCAATAAGTTTTCCCATTTTTTGGGGAAAAATTAGGGGCCTCGGCTTATATTCGGGTCGGCTTATACTCGAGTATATACGGTAATTGAATATTTATTTACAGTGTGTGTATAATGAATGCAGTGTGTGCGTATGAGTGCCGTGTGTGTATGAGAGCAGCGTGTGTGTATGAGTTCAGCGTGTGTGTATGAATGCAGCGTGTGTGTATGAGTGCAGTGTGTGTGTGTATGAGAGTGCAGTGTGTGTGTATGTGTGTGTGTGTGTGTGTGTGTGTGTGTGTGTTGCAGAGCCTTGGTGGGGGGTGGGCAATTTTATTATTATTTTTTTAATTATTTTGATATTTTTTTATTATTATTTCTTATTATTATTTTTTATTTAATTTAATTATTTTTTTATTTTATTATTATTATATATTTTTTTCGTCCCCCCCTCCCTGCTTGATATATGGCAGGGAGGGGGGCTCTCCTTTCCTGGTTGTCCAATATTATTAAAATCCCTCTTTCTAAATGAAACAATAGGTAAAATCTTTGCTAAATCAAAAGAAATTATTAGAAATATTAATTACTCTGTAACCTCTCCTCAAAAGCCGAAATTGGAAAGAGATCTAAACTGCCAATTAGATCTGCAAGAGTGGTGTAATGCTATTAACAAGACACGAAAGCAAGTGCAATGTTTGAATCTAATAGATGTCCACAGATGGTACTTAGTCCAGTGGGGGCAGTTCAGTGGGGGCTGGCAGAGCTGTATCTTACCTCTCATGCAGCTCCTGTCAGCTCCCTCCTCCTCCGCGCCCTCCGTTCAGCACCTCTGTCAGCTCCCACTGTAAATCTCGCGAGAGCTGCGGCTCTCGCGAGACTTACACTGGGAGCTGACAGAAGAGCTGAACGGACGGCGCGGAGGAGGAGAGAGCTGACAGGAGCTGCATGAGAGGTAAGTTACAGCTCTGCCAGCCCCCACAGCCCCTGTCTGTATTATGGCAATGCAAATTGCCATAATACAGACTATTGACTCGAGTATAAGCCGAGTTGGGGTTTTTCAGCACAAAAAATGTGCTGAAAAACTCGGCTTATACTCGAGTATATACGGTATATAAATAAATATATGTATTTTTACTTATGTGTCTGTCCTTTTTTAATTTTAATTGCTGAAAAGCGTCATCCTTGATAACTTATCTTCTCACTGAACCAATTCCTCTCGACTCAGCAGTACAACCACTGACGTTACTAGGATCAAGAATAAGTCTTTAGCTAGAATGAAATTGGAACACAGATACCAGATTGCTAAATACTAGAAAACCTTTCAAATACCTTCCCACAAAAATACATAACAGCCATGCAAGCTGCTATGGTTCGCTTTAGCTGGGGTAATAAACACCCGCGAATGCCTAAAACATTACTGATGAGAAACCAGGAAAAGGGAGGAATGGGGATACCAAATATAAAAGCATATTATTACTCTTCAATACTTATGAACGTTATCAGTGTTCATTCAACCAATTATACCCCTCAATGGGTGGCAATAGAAAATAACTACTGTGGATCACAAGATCTTTCGACACTTTTATGGAAGCCTCAACAACTACGTCAACTGAATCCTAATATGCTGCCCTCTACTAAACATCTATTGAAAATCTGGGATACTTACAGAGATAAACTGTGCACAGCTAACCCATGGGCCTTAGCGACTCCAATCAAAACCTTATATTTTTGTAATGGAACGTTTCCATACCAGAAATGGGAAAAGGCAGGAATTACACATCTGTTCCATCTATGTACCACAGAAGGTTTAAAATCATTTTCGACTCTACAAAAAGAGTTTTTATTACCAGCAAGCTACACATTCGCATATCTCCAAATTAAAGCGATTCTAGATACAGAAAAGGTTCAAGTAAGAACAGACACGTTGCAATCTTCTATATCAAAGTTTGAAGAGAAATGCTTATCATTAAGCCCTCCGAAAAAAATCATTGTCTTTATGCTATCAAATATTAGCCAATCCAGCGGATAAAGCAGACTGGAAATTTATGCAATATTGGCAAGAAGATCTCCAACAGAATATTCCAATAAGGGAATGGGAATATATTTTTAACGCACATTCTGGATTAACCACTAGCACTGCGCACCTAGAAGTAACAAGGAAGATAATGTACAGGTGGTACATGGTTCCAGCTCGCCTGCACACTATCTTCCCGGACTCACCAGACAGGTGTTGGCGCTGCGACACAGATAGAGGCACCATGTTGCATGTCTGGTGGACATGTAAAGAGGTGAATATATTCTTGAAGAAGATTGGAAAAATAGTAAAACAAACCACAAATCAGCAAATACCTCACGACTCAAAAACAATACTGTTGCGATCACTCCCAATAAACACTACTAAAATAATCAAGAAAATGATATTTCTTTTACTGGGCACAGGGTCTATATTAATAGCTAGATATTGGAAGTCCAAAGATCTACCTTCATTACAAGAAATTGAGGAAGTAATGTCGACAACAGTAGAATTTGAATTATTAATGTGGAACCAAAGAAAAATAGGGAAACTGAGCCCACAAATAGCTCAAATGTGGCAAACTTACCTGGAATGTGATAATAAGAACTAGTATACGGGGAGAAACTAGACTTACTGGTTTTGGATAAAGTTTTATTTAGTTTTTATTTTTAATTTCTAACTCGACAATCTTATTCACTTTCAATAGGGAAAGGAAGCAGGGAAACTATACCTGTGCAAAATTAAAAAAAAAATAGAATAATAGCGGGCAACATAGCAAATGGATGTAAACTGAAACATTTAAAAAGATAAGAAAGGAAAAACAACAATATAATTGCCAAAATGTGTTTGTTTATTTTATTTATTTATTTATTTATTTTTTTCCTCTTTTTTTTTTTTCTCTTCTTTTTGTTTTGTGTTTTTTTTTTTTTTTTCTATAATAGAAGTAGAGCTATTAAACCCAGGCTGTAATAGATATTTAAGCAGAAGTAGAGACGGAAGATCAGGAATCTCCTTTTCAACTGTTAAATATGTCAATATTAAATAAGTTAACTTTATTAGAAGTATAACCAGGGGCGTATTAGCCGCGAGGCAAACAAGGCATTTGCCTTGGGCGGCATTTTCCAGGGGGCGCCCCCAAACGCCGCCCCCAAATGCCCAAGGCAAACGTCTTGTTAGCCTTGCGGCTAACAGACATGCTGGGCTGGTTGCTGGTTGCTGGGCGGCCGGCGAGGGAGCTCTTCCCCTGAGCTCTCTGCTCAGCTCCCTCGCGCACCGCCCGCAGAGTGAGACTGGGAGCCGGAATATGACGTCATATTCCGGCTCCGCCGCCCAGCCTCACTCTGCGGGCGGCGCGCGAGGGAGCTGAGCAGAGAGCTCAGGGGAAGAGCTCCCTCGCCGGCCGCCCAGCCTGCCCGCCAGTGCCGCCCTGCAGCCACTGGACCACCAGGGAATGGGAGAACCCCCCCACCCCCAGCATTCCCAAAGGTAAGGAGGCTGAGGGGGGAGGGGGGGATAAAAAAAAATGTGTTAATGTGAGTGTGTGTGTGTGTGTGTCTGATAGTGTGTGTGTGTGTGTGTGTGTCTGTGACTGTGTGTGTTAGTGTGTGTGTGTCTGTGACTGTGTGTGTTAGTGTGTGTGTGTGTGTGTGTGTGTGTGTGTGTGTGTCTGTTAGTGTGTGTCTGTGACTGTGTGTGTTAGTGTGTGTGTGTGTGTCTGTTAGTGTGTGTGTCTGTTAGTGTGTGTGTCTGTTAGTGTGTGTCTCACTGTGTGTGTCTGTTAGTGTGTGTGTGTCCGACTGTGTGTGTCTGTTAGTGTGTGTGTGTGTCCGACTGTGTGTGTTTGTTAGTGTGTGTGTCTCACTGTGTGTGTCTGTTAGTGTGTGTGTCTGTTAGTGTGTGTGTCTCACTGTGTGTGTCTGTTAGTGTGTGTGTGTGTGTCCGACTGTGTGTGTCTGTTAGTGTGTGTGTGTCTGACTGTGTGTGTTTGTTAGTGTGTGTGTCTCACTGTGTGTGTCTGTTAGTGTGTGTGTGTCCGACTGTGTGTGTTTGTTAGTGTGTGTGTCCGACTGTGTGTGTTTGTTAGTGTGTGTGTCTCACTGTGTGTGTCTGTTAGTGTGTGTGTGTCCGACTGTGTGTGTTTGTTAGTGTGTGTGTCCGACTGTGTGTGTTTGTTAGTGTGTGTGTGTCCGACTGTGTGTGTTTGTTAGTGTGTGTGTCCGACTGTGTGTGTTTGTTAGTGTGTGTGTCTCACTGTGTGTGTCTTTTAGTGTGTGTGTGTCCGACTGTGTGTGTTTGTTAGTGTGTGTGTGTCCGACTGTGTGTGTCTGTTAGCTAGTGTATGCGTATCTGTCAGTGAATGTGTGTGTATTTAGAAGGCGGGGCAGGGGGGGAAGGGTTGGGTGGGGGTGGCGCGCGCGCGCGGGGGAGGGGGGGTGTCTGAGTTTTGTCCTGCCTAGGGCAGCACAAAACCAAGATACACCACTGAGTATAACACAAGACTATACTTTACGATATGCATTATGTTAACATTGTCTCTCTGATAACAGAGTTCTTTGGGATCTGAACTATGATGACAGGGTTAATATTTCTATGTACCCTCCCCTTTTGCTTTCTGTATCCCCTTTTATTTTTTCATGTAGTAAAAAAAAAGAAAAATACCATCACTGGCAGTGGTCATGTACACCAAACATGTACTTATACATTTATTGATTGATTGATGTATTATTATTAATTTGTTTAACAGTTCTTATAGCAAATAAATATCACCGATATGTCTCAGACTGGACTATTTTTAGACAAACTGATACAAAAGAAAGAGAGAACTCCACATGTGGGCTTCCAACCAAGCGCTCACTGCCAACTGCTGTGCCAGAGGGCTCATAGCAGTAAGTAAATACAGTTTATGTAATAATACAAAATAAAAGGCATCTATAATAGTGCCCACACAAAACTGCCAACATAGATTAGCTCACTGCTTTCCTCCACGACCACACCAAGAACTTTTACAAGATCTGGGTCCTCTGGTTACTTAAAGGGGAAGAGTCATATGCCATCATGTTCAGTATTATGTTTACCTTTTGATGTATATGACAAATATACATTTGTGAAATGTAAAATAATTAAATGTGGAAATAAATACCACTTTATCCTGAAAATGGGCGGCTATTACAAGCTATGTCTATACTCCAGGCTGTTAGCATAGATTGTGATGTAATTTTCTAAATCATTCATGTAAAATTTGTCAAGTTTGAAAGAAAACAGAAAAGAGTGCTTATTTATTTCCCATATTTAAATGATGGATTAATATTAAATGTTTACCTTTCTTTTTATTTCTCCCCTTCCTTCCCTTCTAACCCAGCCCAGACTTTTTGTGGCTGTCCAATCATAGACTTCAAAATGCAGCTCAATGTGAAGTCTTTGCAAGGCAGGTACTCTGGGCAATTTCTGCCTTTTGAGTTTAGCTCCACTGAGCCAACCAAACAGCAAGTAGCAGGATCTGTTGCCTTCTTGAATGCAAAGGGGTGTAAGTAAATTCATTCTTTTGAAATCTGCACTGTTTGCAAAAAAACACTCTTCTACACTAAACCCATCATAATGCTTTATTCGCATTACAGTAGCCTCTTGGTATATGGTATATTTTCCTGACTATTTTTTATAAATGAACAAAAACATTTAAAAAAAAAAATGATAGAAACTGAAGAGAGATGGACAATAGAGAAAAGAATAGGATTAGAGTGGGATAATTAGAAGGATTGTTGGGGGTTTAACAGGATCCTTGATTTTCACAAATATTCTAGTGTATCTGTACAGTACATTTTTCCATAGCTTAGATTAGTCTACTCTCTGGATTTTGTGCTGATAAGGATGAAGGTGATCTATCCAGTTATTTTCCACACATATTTGAGTAGTGGCATAAGGAAAGATGGGTGCTGTACCATATGTCTTGAGGGTTTGTGATATTCAGTGTCATGCTAATACTTTCATGCTCCCACCACCATATATTGATTCACCCTTGGATACTACTAAAAAGTATAAACAATGAATCGCACTTCTTGTTCTTTATAAAAATACAAAAGTATAAACGTGCATCAACTCAGTTTGAGGTTACAAATGAAAAGATTTAGGACAGATCTTTTTTCAGAAAGAATGTGACAGAGAGAGCGGGCATGACAAATACACTACCTTCGCTATCCCAAAACTCAAGTTCATATAAAGTACGTGTGTGACAAAATCTGTCTTTGTATAGTTAAAGCAATCAAATTCGAACATACATACACTCTATACACTCACCGAGGCAAGCATGTAATGTGTGCCTAGAAAATCTAATATCATACAAAAGCCAAACTGGATTTATACACCCATAAGAGTAAATTGGAAAGATATGTTGCATGATTTTTGAAGACCATCAATAATACATGGTAAAGATGGAAACATTTTTTCCATTGAGAAATTACATTGTCCTCATAATGGATCACACAACATCACATAATTATGCAGACTTAAGGTTTAATGAGCTGGTAAAATAAAAATATTGAATAATAACAACAACAACAAAAAAATGTATTGTGTTTGATGACTGTTTGACAAGCTCAATAACTTCATGCAAATCTGAAAGTGAAAAATAATATTTCCTTTGTACACAGTTTAGAAGTAACAATATATTCTGCATTCTTCTAAAGCCAATAATGATAAAAATGTAAAAGGGCATAGAAAGTTTGCTGTCTGACTCTATTTCCCCATTACAGTTATTCCCATAAAAGACTACATGTCTGAAATGTGATACATGCTTAACAAAGGAATGCATGATTTGGGGAATCACTGATTTATAGATGAAATTATGCTTTCTATTTATCCCTTACAATCACATTATTTGGTGTCAATTCTGTCACCATGTTGTAAACACGATTTTAATATTTTAACCCCTTTCCTTTCCTGAAGGCTGAAGAACAGCTGCATGTACATGAGAAAGAATCTGCACAGACAGTGAAGTTACATAATGTTTTGCGTTATAAATACGTTTTATTTACATGTTTCTGTTGGCATGAATACATGCCCAGCATCATTTGACCTATTCACAACACAATGCAATGCATATGTCAATAAAGGAGAGCAAATGCAATGTGCAACTATTGTGTAACTATATATATATATAGAAAGAGAGAGAGAGTGTGTGTGTGTGTGTGTGTGTGTGTGTGTGTCTGTATAAAAATATATATATATATAGCCAGGTAGTGAAAGTGGTTGTGTGTGTGTAAAAACAAACACACATACACACACCACACACATGACCACTTTCACTACCTCGCTACTGGACTGAGCAGGTTAACTCAATTTCTGTCTGTAAAGCCAGCCTACAATCTGATTATTTTCCCCAAATCATATGTGTCAGGAAGTTATATAAAAAAGTCATTTGTAAATGCAGGATCTTATATAACTGTTACGCAGGAACCAGACAGCGACCTGACGGTAATGCAATAAAACAAATCAGAAATTCACTTTTACCCGTTGGATGGAAAAAAAATCATTACTTTTTTTTAACTAACTTTATAGAAGAATTCTTAATGGGTAAGTTACTGAATAGCCAATATCAGTTTTGTAAAAGTAAAACCATCTGTCTGAATACTTGACTAAACCTTTTCTATTCAACAACATAAGTTAATATTTTTTTTCATCTCTACTAAAAAAAATGCAATATAATAAAGAATATGGAATCACTGAAATGAATGGACACGATAGAAAACACATCTGGCCTGCAGATCTCCATATGTATAAGAAGTGGTGATCTAGCATATCATATACTACCAAAATAAATACACAGGACCGTGATGGGGCCAGTGTATTACTCTGTTAAGGACCAATCACAGCAGTGGTAGGCAACCATCAGTACTTCACAGATTTTTATAGCCCTACTATCATTAAAGTATACCTATCATGGTATTTGTATACGGTACTAGCAGAAATGCTTGAAAATGTATTGATTTTGAACTCATGTTCTTTAAAACATCAGACCCCTAACTAACCGTCAGTCAATCCTCGGAATTGAGTTCTAAGCCAGGAATGAGTGACAGGGTGTCAAGATACAAAGCACAGCATGCAAAACCAAAGACAGTACAGTGGAAGAGAGGATAGAGCCTTTACCAGGGCCGGCGCATCCTATAGGTGACTTAGGCAGTCGCCTAGGACGCACCGGCCCAGAGGGGCGCCAGATTTCAGTGACACTCCGTTGTGCGCTTCCCTTCAGTCCACCAGCGGCCAGGTACAGGAAACAGAAGTTACTGTATTGCGGTCAGTGACACCCGGCCTCGCTACATAGGTAGGAGGCTTAACAGGGAGGGAGGATCACCAAAGATGGGGGTTGGGAGGAGGGGAAGGACCACTAAGGAAGGGGGGGGGGAGGACCACTAAGGGTGGTGGGGGAGTGAGAGGACCACTAAGGGGTTTGGGAGAGGGAGGACCACTAAAGGGGTGGGGAGAAATGGAGGACCACTAAGGGGGGGGGGGGAAGAGGACCACTAAGGTGGGGTGAGAGGGGACTAGAGAGGACCACTAAGGGGTTGGGGAGAGGGAGGACCACTAAGGGGTTGGGAAAGGAGGACCACTAAGAGAGGGGCAGAGGGCGGACCACTAAGTAGGGGGGTGAGGACCACTAAGAGGGAAAGAGGGGGGAGTGAGAGGACCACTAAGGGGGAAGAGGGGGTAGTGAGAAGACCACTAAGGGGGGAGAGTGGGGAGTAAGAGGACCACCAAGGGGGGACTGGAGAGGGGCAGGGGGCCAAGGGAAAGCACTAAGGGACAGGAGGGGAGGAGAGAGCACTAAAGGACAGGAGGGGAGAACACTGAGGGACAGGAGGGAAGGGGAGATCACTAATTGACAGGAGGGAAGAGCACTATAAAAAAATTGAAATAAAGAGATGCTCCCCTCTCAGTCCCTATCCTACCCTATTCCTTCCACACAAACACACACTGCATCCCCTATACACACACTACATCCCTTACACAAACTGGTGTCCCTATACACTACATTCCATGAGAACACACACACACATTACATTGTCTACAATAACACATAACAGATCCACTACACACATACACTCCACTCCCTGTGAGAGAACTCGTAGGCGAGCCATGTAGGTGGATTTATGGGTGGGCCTTGTAGGCATACTCATGGTCAGGCCCTGGAGGTCCTTAGAGGTGTCCAGGCTTAAGGCAAGCACCAAATGATAGGTGAGACACACCTGAGGACAGGTAGAAGCAAGTCAGGAAGAAGCCAAATTTAGGGATATGACAAAACCAAGAACAGAGCCATAGTCAGGAGTGTGGAAGGTAGACTAGTCAAGACAAGCCTAAAGTCAGACGTCTGGAAAAAACATTAACCTGTAAGACATTCTCTGGGGCACCCTAAATTACAACAGGGCAGCGTCATTCCTGCTGTGCCAGAAATGTGCATCTTAGAGTGACACACAATACCTGCATCTCAAACGGACATAGTCCAACAGCATTCGGCATTAGAACTGATGCAGGAGCAACACATGACTAAACAAGGTGAACACAAAGGAGATGCAACTGGTGGAGGTTTCCAGGAATACCAGGGAGAGCAGGCAAACCCTTTGCACTTCTCATACTTTCACAGTGATAAAATTGCAGGGGAAATATAGGAAGCTGCCAATGTGCAAAGCAGGACCAGATTGTGGTTGCTACATTAACATACCACTGAAAATGGCAGCACTGGAGTAAAGGGCTGAACGTAGGCAGAACTAGAACAGTCCCTAAAGCAACTAAATATATAATCTAGCTTTATAAATGTATATATACTGCTTCATTAGCTGTTACCGTTACAAGTTAAACCTCTTGTGGTAGATTCACTTTAAATATTTTGAAAACTTCACTTCGGATTAAGATCTTTATAGACCACATTATTATTATGGAAGATATTGCTTTAATTCCTTAAGGGGTTGAAAAATGGGACAAATACATTTGACAATAATTAGTATTGAAATGTAGATCTCACCTACTATTTAAAGAATGGTAGTGCCGTATAGATTTCCATTATAAATGGCTGTATCTGTGGTGATAGTAAGTGATTATTTTGTTGCCAGATGTTTTTTTTGGCCAATTTTCATCAGAAGAACAAAACCATATGGTTAAGAGGTTCTGGCAGCAATTTTTATAAAGTACTGGAAATGTAAACAACACTACACATTCTAAAGCAATTCACAAGTGTCCATCTGTAGAAAGCACGGAAAATTAAAGGTATTGAATCAGATGAGTATGTTTTAATTTTCAACAGCCAGCATAGTAATCGTGGTAAATGGTAAGTATTTGTGGCTGTGAAGTATAACATTTTAAAAGATATGTTAAAATTCCAGATATGACTTCAAGCTCCGATTCGAGCTCACTAGCTCACCTTGCCATTCCATGCAATGATGTGTTGTTACAACCAAATGAGCTCCTCTTTGGCTTCCATGGATACAGAAATATTGTTGCACTATAAAAGACCCTGACAAAGATGTTTCACTTACAGTCTCTGAAGAGCACAATGATGAAGTGTTGTGGAAAATTTGCTTCAATGGAAGAGAATTATTTTGCCTTTAATGGAAGAGAATAGAAGACTCACTATTCTTGTTAAAAGGCAAAGAGACAAAATATTATTTTGCAAGACTACTCTGATTTATTTCTGAATACATTTCAGTTTCCTGTACAGTAAGCTGAGGGATTGTTTCATAGAAACACTGAGGAAACCATACATTGATGAATGGAGATAAAAGGACATGGATGAAGATTCAACTTTTTCAAATTGCTGCAGAAACCCAGACTTTGAAATAGATCTACACCAAGACTTTAAAGTAGATCTAGAGTCCAGTAAATGTGGAGATAAATAATTTCCAGGTCTTGAGATATGATTAAAATGTTGTCCAGATAATTTATACTCACCTGTTTTATAAATTTGCCGCTATTGGATTCAACAATTCAGTGAAACACCAAAGGGTTGCTATATATTGTGGTTCCAAATTGCAGACATTTTGAGAATTTGGATGCATCAGACTTAGATTCCATGTATCATGAAGTGGTTGTAAAAATGTCATTGGTTGAGGAGGTTTATATTGATGACCAGTCAAAGTCCTTTGTTTTTTTTTGCAGACCAGGAATATATTGGTCAAAAAGCCATCTAGCAGGATTTCTCGAATGTCAATCTTGAGGATTAATTATTAAATTCCCTTGTCCATTCATCGTCTGTATTCCCTAGAGAACAGAAAATAACTTGACTGTGTGATCTATGACCAAACTTGTAAAGTAAGTCTGCTATCCAAAAGAATAGTAAAAAGAAAGAGAAGCGAGGATGCTTACCAGAGAAAGGTCTTGATTTTGATTCTCGTCTCTGTCCCCACGACCAGTATGGTCTACTTCATGTGGGAAAGACGGAATTGGGTTGTTGAAACTCATTCTGGATTATTCCTCGACTGGAAGAGTAAATCCTTTTAATCCTAGTTAGGATTGGTAAACTCAGCTGGTAGAGTGGCCCCTGTCTCAAAGAGACCACAAATATTTTGGGGTAGAACACCTTTTTTTTTTTTTTAAAGATTGTTGGACTTTATCTAATGAAAAAAAAAAAACACACATTTGCCAATATTTTTAAAAAGCAGCCCATTTGCTCATGTTCCATACTCTTCCAGTGACATATGAAATAATGGAAAGGATTTCAATAAAATAGCCCTACACCTTTCTGTGGACATAGCCACATTGACATTGTCTGACAAGCCTATAACTTGCTGGATCTAACCATGAACAATATGTGCATCAGCGGGATTCCCTGATTTATGAGAAATGTCACACGGATCACCACATTTTGGTAATAACCCAGCTACATCTAAAAAGCAACCTTGGCTTCTGAGAGAACTATCTTATGAGAGAACTATCTATTCTTGTAATTTCTTGTAATCTTTCAAGATTTCTTTACATATTGTGTCTTTGGATCCAATTCAGGAGTCCAAAAAGCTCTTTTTGACTCCTGAATTGGATCCAGTACTCATCTTTTCTGATTCAGTACTCTTTAAATTTGTATATGTGAGAAATTGGCATCCATTCAGATGGTCTAAGGTGCTTTTTTAACTCTGTGTTATGGAATAGATTGTCATAAGAATCAAGGATTTCAAAATCTGAATCTTTATTAGGAGGATTATCAAAGTTATCTGGATATCAGCTGGACCGAAAGCTGCCGGATGGTTAAAATCCAGATCAAAATAATTAAATCCGGACCCAAGTACTTCAAATCCAGACTCGATTAATAAAAAATCTGAACTATTTTCCAGCTGTCATCTCTAGCAGCCAATAGTTGAAGACCCTTGGCAGTGTGAGAGTTAATAATGTTGATGCTTGCCAACAATTGCATACCAGCTGCCACACAAAAAAAGTAAAATATAGATTTTAAAAATTCCTATGGGGATCAATATGACTCCTATGTCACTATAATGGAGGTATTTTTAAAGAAGTCTCACTTCTCTCAAGACTTGGCTGTCAGAGCACTCTGATTGGTTGACTCATTAGTCAACCAACCAGAGCTCTCTTACTCATATTGCAAAGTGTGTGAAATGTTCTCACACTTTGCAATAGCTGACATAGCATAGGAATCCTATATAGGCTTTTATAATACTCATTGGGTGGGGGTAAGGGGAGATATAGTCTAACGACTGGGCAGAAATGACTGCCCAGCCACTAGTTTTAAACATTTAGTATATATGCCTCTACCTGCCACATGGTAACTGGGGGCATATGAAGATAAAAATACTTCCATTATAGTAATATGGAGGTGTTATTCACCCCATAGTTTTTTCACTGGCTTAATTATTTTTTCTGCAACTTTTTAATGTGGCGGGCACCTAGGAAGCACTGGCCAGCCGCCACATTTAACCCTCACGCTGCCAAGGTTTTTGTAACTACCTGCATTTAACCCTTCACCCTCCACTCTTTCCTATGGTTTTACAATTCCCATTAAAGCTCTGTATCTAATTTACAAGGGTTAGAAACCTTTTATTTACTTACCCGATGCCTGCGCCGATTTCCCACGAGTGGATGTGCCGCAAACACTTTAGGGCTTCCTCAAAAGAAAGCAATGAATCAATGCTTTCCTATGGGGATTTAACTGGCACTGGATGTCCACATGCAGGGTGTCCTCACCTATAAAGCAGGAAGCACCTCTAAAGGCTGTCTGGTAGACAGCCGCTAGAGGCAGTCTTAGTCCTGCAATGTAAAAATTGTAGCTTCTCTAAAACTGAAATGTTTTACATTGCAGGTCTAAGGGGGGCAGGGACACTGCACCCAGACCACTTCAATGAGCTGAAATGGTCTGGGTGCCTATAGTGTCCCTTTAAGTTTCCTATCTTTGATTTTTGCTGCTATAATGAGTAGTAAAGAAAAATAAAGCACAATATAAGCCTCCTATCTTTAATGAAATTGTAATTTAAATGCTATACCTATACAGTTACCCAGTTGTCTTGGTTATGCAGCTGGTTTTAATAATTCCACATGGCAGATAAACTGTAAACAGTATTTCTAAATGAACAAATTATGTGCTACACATGTGGAAAATAGTTTCTTATACTCCGATAACCTGCAGTATTTGTAGTGCTGTAACATGCAAGGCGTATGTATAGGAAGTATACCGAATAGCCAAGCTCTCTCCATTCAGTAACCAGTGAGCTGGTGTACCTATGATACAAAGTACTGAAGTAACATGGAGATCTTTACGTTTTAACAGTTGAAGAGCCTGTTCTCACCCCCATAATCCTTGGAATATTGTTCATATTTATGTGAATGATGTAAATTCAACAGGATTAAATTTCAGAACTATGACAAACAAAAAAAGCCACATGGACAGTGCACTAACAGTAATTAAAAATAACACTGATTGCTGAATACAGTCCTTCTGTACAACACATTATTAAAGAGCAGACAGATCACATGTACTGTTTATGCAGCCCATGGCAGAGAAACATCCTTCGCCTATTTACAGTAGTTTAACGTGACATTAATGGAGATCTGTTAATGTTAAATAATGGTAATTTTATGGATTGTAGTTTTTACAGGTTTTACAGATTATGCAATTCAGGCCTGCACTGTCAAATCTGTACTTTGGAGCCCTCTTCATTAAATTATATGAGTAAGAAAGAAATATGCTCAACAAGCTGGGTCCATACTAGCACCCATACGTTTCTTACATTCATTCACACAAGGTTTCTGTTTCTGACTGCTGGAAACATGGATTTTGAGACCATTACTTTTCTACTAATTCACCATGATAACCTTATCACATAGATATCTGAGATAACTGAGAAGGTGTTTCTCATATATTCTTAGAATTTTCATATTTACCTTGACTGCTGACCCGTCAAAACCCTGATTCCCCGTTGCCCAAATAAACACCAGACATGAATAAGTTGGATAAGGGCAACGGCCACAGCTTTATTTAACCATAACATCATCATGGCAGCAAATTCCTCTGTCAGCTGTTGGGGTGTTCTCCAACAGACAGCTCTAAACTGTTATCCAAGAGTCCAGGGCAGCCTGCCTCCCACCATCAGCTCTTGGCAAGCAGCGACTCCCCAAGCCGCCTTGGCATTTCCATCCCTTGTGTCTGCGCTGGCCAGGAAGTACTGCAATGTGTGACAAAACAAGAATACAAAGACACCACCACCAGGAACAAAATACCACAATAACCTGTTAATGGAAGAGAGGGCGGGAAAGTCAGGATCCCTCAACTTGTCTTCATTGTCTGGTACGTCCCCTCCCACCTTGTCCCTTTTTATCCAGTACCCCCAGATATAAACTAAATATCTTTGTAGGGCCAACTCCCCCACCCCCAGCCGCAGACATGCTCTCCCTTATGTTCCAGGGAGAAACCATTCAATTAAATGCCATTTTGTCATGAGAAAATAAGAATGTGTCCATTCACCTTGAGAGACCATCCATTCACACAGATTCGCATTCTCATTATTATATTCACCCACATTAATCTGCCTATTCACCAGGTGACTTTGCAAATGCACCTAGATTCTTGGATAATCCTCATATTACAAACAAATACAACAGGGGGTCCATCCTTCTGTACATTGTCTCTACTGCACATTTCCATTCCTGCTAAAAACCTAGAAACACACAACACAGGTGATGGGCCCAGCTTGACATATTTCCTCTTACTAATATATGGTTAATCCTGTTCTGATGACAATCTAATAATTTGTGTAAGTTTTTATCTGTAAATATGGATTTTAGTCACCAGAAACTTCTACAACTATGTATCTAAAAACCTTTCCCAAAAAAATAAATTAAAGAGATACTCTAAGCACCAAACAACTGCAGTTTTGTGTAGTGGTTGTGGTGCACAGATTCTGTCCTTGTGAATAGGCAGTGTTTACATTTGTCCCTGTTGACACCTCTAGTGACTCTCACTCAGACAGCTACTTGAGGTGATTCCTATTATGTTCCTGCTTCTTTGCAGGTTCAACGTTCATAAAGACGCCAATAGAGATGTATTAGCTTAATACATCTCTATGAGCATATGCTAATTCCTGCAGATTGACAGAAGACCATAGTAATCACATATTGTATAACTTCATATAATTTTCCCATATGTCTCAGTAGTATCTGAGTTTATTCAATGTTACAGACGGTTGGCTTATGGCTAGTTCGTATCCCTTATTTTCAAGGACTAGGTGTAAGATCTCCCTAATAGAAGGCATGTCTGATGATCTCCCGTGTCTTGGAGTAACAGTAGTTACTGTAATTAGTAGGTGCCCAATAATGATATTATCTATTTTTGCAATGGTGTCTGGAAAACTCTTAAATAAAGCCATCCCAGATGAACTGTGATAGTGGAATTCCCCATTTGAGTCACTTTATGTATTTCTCTCCAGTAAGGTATTAAACAAGGGCAGAAGCAAAAAAATATGTGATAGAATACCAGATAGGCCACAATTTCTCCAGCACTTAGCAGATAAGTTAGGATTAATTGTAGCCTATAAGAGGGGCAAATACCAGCTGTAAATTACCTTGAGTTGGTTCTCCCAGTGATTGGAGCATTGAGTTATTGCCCTCTCCTCAGAGTGGGAACAACGCTAAGCCACTCCTGTAGCTCTTATCGAGATCCCAAGTCCTTTTCCCAGGCCAGCATATGGTCTGCTTTAAGGAGAGGTTTAGGTAGAACTGGGAAATTGTTCCTTTTTTTTCAAGGTTATATAGATAAATTGTTTCTAGATTGGATAATGCCAGTTCTTTATAGTTTTGGTCTACATTTTTAATTGATAATTTGTCTTTTAATATAGCTATAATCAAGTTGTATTCCAATTCTAAATTGTTATTAAGGCCAAATTTGTCTTTTAGTTAATCAAAGGACAATAATGAGTTAATCGTAAAGAAAGAGTCTAAATTTAAATTTTGATATTAATGCCAATGTTCCAAATTGAATTGGGGAATATCATGTTTTAAAATGGATAATGGCATTGCTCGGGACCAGCCAGATAAGGGTTTAACCACTTTAACTAAAATATCCCAAGCTTTGACAGAAGTCTTTGTGGTGGGGAACATCTCAGTCTGCTTGGGTCTTTTAGAAGTTGAAAGCCAGAGTATTTCCTTAATTGAATGTTTACCCAATTTAGCCCCCTACTTTTCTAACCATTTTGGACAGTGAGACAACATATCAAATTTTAGTGCTGCAGCATTGGAAGCATGATAATATTTAAGGAAGTCTGGTATTTATTTATGCATTATTTTTATTAGAGGTATATCTATAAACAGATTGCAAAAGATCTTGTCTGTAGCCTTTGCAAGCAGTGGCGTACTTACCACGGTCCTCGTCACTCCAGGGGGCCTGTCCGCAACTGTGATCCCTGCGACTGTGGGCCAGTCAGGGGGTACAGCCACTTCACTTGTAAGGGGCCCACACCACCTGAGGGCCCCACGAGCCTGGGCCCCTTACAAGCACACAAACCCAGTCAGGGAGATCTTTTGATCTACCTCCCCGAGTCTTTGCAGAGTATGCGCAGCAGGAAGGGGAGGAGGCTCTCTGCTTTCACCTCCCTGCTTAGTACCAGCTTTCTGAGCATTGCCGCGGTAATCACGGCAATGCTCGTTTACACGTGGTGCTGGGACTCGCGGAAAGAGCCTTCACCCGGCAGAGGTGAAGGCAGAGAGCCTCTGCAGCACCACCGGACCACCAGGGAATATGCTGCCCCCTCCCTGGAGACTGGTAGGATACAAGGAAGGGGGAGATATATTAAATATATAGTTTTAAAATTACATTACAAAATAAATTAAAAAAAAAAAAAATGCTCCCTTTTAAGTCCCCACAGCCCCTATCCTACTCAGCACACACACTTTCACACACACACTGCATCCCTACACATACACACTGCATCCCTACACAGACACACACACACACAGCATGGGCGGGGGGTTAAACACTTGGGGGGAGGGGGGCCCAGGGCAATTTTCGCACCGGGGCACAGTGATGTCTAATTACTCCTCTGTTTGCACGCCCTCTCTTTTTCTTCTTGAGAAGCCTTTGTGTGTGTAATACAGCTCCCTGAGAGTAGTGGAAGTATGTGCACATGCATTCACAGCCACCTACCACTTCCATTAGCACTTTAGAGTTAACGGAAGCAAAATAAAACCTCCCATGCCATTTGATTGACATCCAAAGAGGTGTCCTGTCACTGATTAAGTGACAATTTCTACTCAAATCTGCACTTTTATAAACAAATGTGACAGACCCAGACAGATAAAACTCTTCAGCAAGCTAAAGTGCTTTAATTGTGTGGAGTGTTCCTCTAAGCAATGATAAATTCAAAATGCTGTCAACTTACCAAAGTCTAAGATGGTCCGAGATACACCCTGTAACGCACACTCCCGCTGGGGATCTGGGCCGACTGCCCAGCATCCCTGTAGGGCCGGTAGAGAGACCGCAGTCCCATCTCCACCTGCCATCTGTGGGTCTTCCCAGGACCAATCCGTGAGGCCCCTCAACATTTGTGAGTAAGGACCACCTGCTTCCCCACCTGGCAACTCTGGCTGCTGCTGGGGATCTGGGCCGGCTGCCCAGCATCCCGGTGGAGTGACCTTGCTCCCATCTCTACCTGCCTGTTGTGGTTCCTCACAGGACCAGTCTATGAGGACCCCCACTTCGGGTTCCTCCCGCCGCCTCAGGGAAAGACGGCTAACCTCCTCGGATGCAGCCTCTACCCGGCTGCTGTAACGCTCCTGCTGCTGAGCATACTTCCTCTCTTTTGCCAGCCGGAATTCTCGGTCCAGCCTTGTGTTTCGCTCGGCCATGACCTGGTTCCAGATCACCCGGCGTGTCTCCATGGGTATATCATCCCCATACTCGGCCACTCGCTGCCTCACCTCGGCCAGCCAATCATCTCCAGAGCCAGAACCTTCCATACTTGTCTGCTCCCAGGGGCGCTGCACGACTGCTAGCGTTGCCCTCAATTTGTAAATCCAAACGAACTGTGTCTCCGAGCTGCTTTACCTCACACTAGGACGCCATCCCACCGCTGCCACCAATGTAACGGATCGCCTGGCACCCCGACTTGGTACCTCCGTTAATGGATGCTCCTAGTGCTTCCTGAGGACTCCAAGCACTCTGGCAGACACCATAATCACCGAATCCGAGAAACCTTTAAATTCTTCCAAGCGTATGAATGCTGTAGACCATTGAATAGGAACCATACGAATAGGCTTGTACTCCTAGCAGTCAACTGGAACAGCATACAATAAATCCTTCCCCCAATAATGAGACGACACATCACTTTGAGGGTAAAACAGGAACTCTGGACTGGCTCATCCAGCCTGGCTTTTATTACACTTGTACACTTACAGGCCACACCCAGGGGGAGGCATAAAATCACCAATCACACATCTGGTGCAACCCACACATTCCCTCCCCTCAGATAAACAGTTAAACCAATTATTACATACAATAAAAATACAGTTTTCACATACACACTGTAACTTTAAAACCATACATCCAATTTCAATAAAATGCATATTCAGACTCAGCATACATCAAACATAAACACTTCCAAAAATCAGCCAAATCCCTCCAGTGGATCAAAAGTTAGCTGGAAGTCCTTTATGACCGACCGCAAGCACAATTTCCTGCCCAAAACAGTTCCATAGATTTGGGCTGTGCGGTCGGTCAATTTCATGCGAAAAAATGACTAAGTCCCATTTCGAACGGGACTTAGTCTCTGGAGCTGCAAGTTCAGTATGGAAGAAGGTAAGGGTCAGCGGTGTTCGGCAGAATGTGTAGCCGATTTTAGTTCCACAGAATCTTTAACATACACCGCTGACCGCATTCGAATGACCAAAATGGCCGCCGCCACGTGTTCGGATGCCGAATGGCGGCCACCCAGCGCTCGGCAATTAACCTGCAGTAACCTCACAGCCTGGGAGGTAAATTGCCTGCACACTTTAACTTCTGGGTGGTCCGCCTGTGTGGTACTTGGTTCAGTAAGCCCTATTTACTGAACCAAGTGGGGGAAAGCCAGGAACAAGTTATTTTACAGGTCTGGGGACATAGTCTTAAAGGGACATTGTTCACCAAAGTTACAAGATGTCCCCAGCCGGTTCTTAAAGGGCCATACACACCAAATAAAAGTCCATACGTTTTCAGGGGCCATAGTCTTAAAGGGTATTGTTACCCAAAGTCTCAATATGTCCCCAGACAGTTCTTAAAGGGCCAGCAGCAGTACAATAAAATACCATTCACTGTGCTTAAAGGGCCAGTAGCCGCCATATAAAGTACAATATGCCCCAAATAACCCAGGGGCCATAGTCAGTAGGTAGGAGGCTAGCAAACAGGCTTCTCCAGGGCCCAGTGGCGAGGTTGGTTTCGCCACACACCCCATATTTACTAATGAAAAACTGAATTTACTAATGAAAAATGAAAATATTTCAGTGAAAAAACGATGAGTTATAAACCCAGCGTAACCACTGTTCTGTGAGATCTCTCTGAGCTCATGAAACTTGTAAAAGAACAAAGATACTCAGAGAATAGAATGCATTGATACTGAAACCGTTTCACTTACCAATTATTAAACATTGCATAAATTGCAAAATCATGTAGGTTATTTATTTATTTTTTTACCCAATTTTTCATATAATAGTATAATTCCTATTTCACTTGCGAGTGTTATAGTAAATAACAAATTAATTAGATGAGTATGTAGCGTTATAAATTGGAAATAACTGTGTAGAATATAGATAAAATCAGTAATTAAAGGGTTTCTTCTAAAAGCTATATCCAGCTTGCAGATATCCAACTATTGTCACAGGAATGTAACTCCACCTCTGGCTTCTGTCAATCAGCCAAATTGAAATGGATTATTCACTAAAGTAAGAATTTTAAGTGAATTCAAGTTGAATTCACATCAAAATAGCAGAACTGGAAACATCCTATGCTTTAATTCTAGCTACTCTGGCCTTAATTTGAAATCTACTTTTAAGTCACTCTGAATTCTCACGTTAGTTAGTAAATAACTGTGCTAGTCTCTGGGCTGCCAATATAATTATATCCAAGTTTTATGGTCAGTGTCTGCTGGCCACTTGCACAACTTGGGCTAATATCTCTCTCCTTCACAGAGAGAGAGAGAGTCGAGTCTGTCAAGACCTTAACGTTGCTTGATTCCCTAAACAGTGAATTCAGGTATGGTACACTGGTAGTAGCCACAATGTGGCTGCTATTAGTTCACAAAGCAGTTCGGAACATCTATGCAGAGGTTTAAGTTATAAGAGATTTTGGCTTGTGTAGGATGGGTCTTCAAGAAGTAGCAGGAAAATCCTCCAAACAGTGTATGGGAACCCTTAAAGGTAATTTTTTTTTTACTTAATACTTTAATACATAACAATATATGCTATTTTTTACCCTATAGTTTCCCTTTAAGTACTCACCAGAGGAAAGTATATCTTCCATAGTTTAGCAGGTTTAAGTCTTTTTATTAAAGGATCACTATAGTGTCAGGAAAACATAGCGGTTTTCCTGACACTATAGTGCCCTGAGGGTGCCCCCACCCTCAGGGTCCCCGTCCCAAGGCGCTGGAGTTACTTCAGTTACTTACCTTAATCCAGCTCCATGCTCCCTCGGCGCTGGTGATCTCTCCTCCCCGTCCGACGTCAGCTCCTTAGTGGAGCAGAATGTGCATGTGCGGCAAGTGCCAGGCGCGCATTCAAAGAGTCCATAATAAAGCAATTCTCAATGCTTTCCTATGAACACTCTGCGCGATGGATGCGAAATTCGCATCCAGCGTCGCAGATGCGCCTCTAGTGGCTGTCTGAAAGACAGCCACTAGAGGCTGGATTAACCCCAAATGTAAACATAGTAGTTTCTCTGAAACTGCTATGTTTGCATCTGAAGGGTTAAAACCTGAGGGACCTGGCACCCAGACCACTTCATTGAGCTGAAGAGGTCTGGGTGACTATAGTGTCCCTTTAAAGTGCATCTGTTACCCTGCTTTATGAAGAGATTAAAATGACGTCTAGCAGGTGTCTTTGGCAAACGTAACTTGACAGGTCACACCAGAATTGCGGTCAAAGCTAAAATCCTCAGAAGGCATGCTGAATTCTAACATTTCTTTGCCAGTTTTTGAGATATTTTCTGAAACATGCTTCTCAGGATTCTACAAACAACAATATCAGGTAAATATTTGCAATATGTCAGACATAGAATTCATGCCATTTCTTCTTTTGTCCTCCTTAAACGTATGACGTACGTGAATCTGTTCTTTGCCAAGTGCTGTTTACTCAACAAATAATTCTCCAGCTATTTATTTTCACACTATGCAATTCAAATTTCAGAAATATTTCTACTTTTACTCAACATTATTACTTTATGGCACACAGTATTTTAACATTGCTTCATGTGGTTTACAAAAAAACTGCCATTTATTAAATTTGTAATTACCCTGAACCTTTTTTATGGCCCTACTATATTTTTAATTATATTGTGAACAAAGTAAAAAAGGCACTCACCCATCAATTAAATATATATCTAATTGGTTTTGTAATGCCCAATAATGATCTGTGTCCACACCCAGTGACACATTTTCAAAAGAATTGAGATAAAGAAAACATTGAACTTTAAGACTGCATGCATTTCCCAATACTTTTAAAGGAACACTATAACATTAGCAATACAAATGTATTCCTAACCCCACAGTGTTATCTTCACTAATTAAATGCAGGTTCCGTTCCCCAAATTAAAATATTAAAAAAAGTTTTAACTTACCTTCCTCCCCGCCCTGGATTTTTCAGCTTGTGCTGCTATTTTTCACTGCAATACCGGCGCCGGCCAGTAGGTGGCGCTATGAATGGAGAAAGGCAGGAAGCTACAGCTTATCCCGGCTTCTCTCTCATGACTGAAACCTCAGGGGAGCAGCACAGAGGCAGCCTACAGATCAGGTAAGTGAGGGATGGGGTGGGGGGGGGGGGGGTAAAGTAGAATGAGCAGAAAGGTTCTGCAAGGGGCAGGAGGGGTCAGCAAGGAATAGAAAGGTAGAAAGGGACAGCAAGAAGCAGGAAGGGGTCAGCAAGGAGTAGAAAGGGTCTGCAAGGAGCAGGAGGGGTCACCAAGGAGTAGGAAGGGTCTGCAAGGAGCAAGAGTGGTCAGCAAGGAGTAGGAAGAGGCAGGAAGGGGCAGCAAGTAGAAAGAAGGGGCAGCAAGGAGCAGGAGGGTCAGCAAGGAGTAGAAAGGGTCTGCATGGGGCAGGAGGGGTCAGCAAGGAGTAGGAAGGGGCAGCAAGAAACAGGAGGGTCAGCAAGGAGTAGAAAGGGTCAGCAAGGAGTAGGAAGGGGCAGCAGGAAGGGGTAGGGATAGTCTGCAAGGAGCAGGAGGGGTCTGCAAGGAGCAAGAGGGGTCAGCAAGGAGTAGGAAGAGGCAGCAAGAAGCAGGAAGGGTCTGCAAGGAGCAGGAAGGGGCAGCAAGGCGAAAGAAGGGGCAGCAAGGAGCAGGGGGGGTCACCAAGGAGTAGGAAGGGTCTGCAAGGAGCAAGAGGGGTCAGCAAGGAGTAGGAAGAGGCAGCAAGATGCAGGAAGGGTCTGCAAGGAGCAGGAAGGGGCAGCAAGAGAAAGAAGGGTCAGCAATGAGCAGGAAGGGGCAGAAAGGAGCAGGAGGGCTCAGCAAGGAACAGGAAGGGTCAGCAAGAAGCAGGAGGGGTCAGCAAGGAGTAGAAAGGGGCAGCAAGGAGTAGGAAGGGGCAGCAGGAAGGGGTAGGGACAGTCTGCAAGGAGCAGGAGGTGTCTGCAAGGAGCAAGAGGGGTCAGCAAGGAGTAGGAAGAGGCAGCAAGGAGCAGGAAGGGTCTGCAAGGAGAAAGTTTACAATTACCGTATATACTCGAGTATAAGCCGAGTTTTTCAGCCCATTTTTTGGGCTGAAAAACCCCAACTCGGCTTATACTCGAGTCAATGTCTGTATTATGGCAATTTACATTGCCATAATACAGACCGGGGGAGAGGGGGGCTGGCAGAGCTGTAACTTACCTGTTCTGCAGCTCCTGTCAGCTCTCTCCTCCTCTGCGCCGTCCGTTCTGCTCTTCTGTCAGCTTACACTGGAAGTCTCGCGAGAGCCGCGGCTCTCGCGAGACTTCCAGTGTGAGCTGACAGAAGAGCAGAACGGACGGCGCAGAGGAGGAGAGAGCTGACAGGAGCTGCAGAACAGGTAAGTTACAGCTCTGCCAGCCCCCCTCTCCCCCCCACTGAACTGCCACTGGACCACCAGGGAAGGAGAGCCCCCCTCCCTGCCATATATCAAGCAGGGAGGGGGGACGAAAAAAAAAATATAAATAAAAAGAAATAATAAAAAAATAATAATACTAATAAAAAATTAATAATACAAAAAAAAGGGGTATAAGGACCACTATGGGAGGGAGGGGGTGGGTTAAGGACCACTATGGGAGGGAGGGGGGTATAAGGACCGCTATGGGAGGGAGGGGGGTATAAGGACCACTATGGGAGGGAGGGGGGGTATAAGGACCACTATGGGAGGGAGGGGGGGATAAGGACCACTATGGGAGGGAGGGGGGGGGATAAGGACCACTATTGGAGGGAGGGGGGGGATAAGGACCACTATTGGAGGGAGGGGGGGTTAAGGACCACTATGGGAGGGAGGGGTGGGATAAGGACCACTATGGGAGGGAGGGGGGGTATAAGGACCACTATGGGAGGGAGGGGGGGTATATGGACCACTATGGGAGGGATGGGGGGGGATAAGGAACACTATGGGAGGGAGAAGGGGGATAAGGACCACTATGGGAGGGAGGGGGGTATAAGGACCGCTATGGGAGGGAGGGGGGGTATAAGGACCACTATGGGAGGGAGGGGGTATAAGGACCACTATGGGAGGGAGGGGGGGATAAGGACCACTATGGGAGGGAGGGGGGGGGATAAGGACCACTATTGGAGGGAGGGGGGGGATAAGGACCACTATGGGAGGGAGGGGGGGGATAAGGACCACTATTGGAGGGAGGGGGGATAAGGACCACTATGGGAGGGAGGGGTGGGATAAGGACCACTATGGGAGGGAGGGGGGGTATAAGGACCACTATGGGAGGGAGGGGGGGGTATATGGACCACTATGGGAGGGATGGGGGGGGATAAGGAACACTATGGGAGGGAGAAGGGGGATAAGGACCACTATGAGAGGGAGGGGGTGGGATAAGGACCACTATGGGAGGGGAGGGGGAAGTAAGGACCACTAGGGGAGGGGAGGGTAAGGACCACTAGGGGAGGGGTGAGTCAGGACCACTGGGGGGGGGTGAAGGAACACGGGGGTGGGGAGGTAAGGACCACTAAGGGAGGAGGAGGGGAAGTCAGGACATATGGGGGGGGGAGGGGGCGGCAAATTTTTTTTTGCCTACGGCGGCAAATATCCTTGCACCGGCCCTGCACACACTGCATTCACACACTGCATTCATACACACACACGCTGCATTCATGCACACACACGCTGCACTCATGCACACACACGCTGCACTCATGCACACACACGCTGCACTCATACACACACGCTGCACTCATACACACACGCTGCACTCATACACACACGCTGCACTCATACACACACGCTGCACTCATACACACACACATACGCACACACTGCATTCATTATACACACACTGTAAATAAATATTCAATTAATATATTTTTTTTAGGATCTAATTTTATTTAGAAATTTACCAGTAGCTGCTGCATTTCCCACCCTAGTCTTATACTCGAGTCAATAAGTTTTCCCAGTTTTTTGGGATAAAATTAGG
Source organism: Pelobates fuscus (assembly GCF_036172605.1). NCBI lineage: Eukaryota > Metazoa > Chordata > Amphibia > Anura > Pelobatidae > Pelobates > Pelobates fuscus. The sequence goes on from NC_086320.1 coordinate 161,386,288, forward strand.
GGCCTCGGCTTATATTCGGGTCGGCTTATACTCGAGTATATACGGTAAAAGAATATCAACAAAACCAAGAGGAAAATACATTTCTGTTTTTATTAAAGTTGTGGAGTTGTGGACAAGTTCAGATATTAGATCCATATGTAATTTATTTAGGAGTCATTCAGTGTGCACAAAATTAGCAATGAAAATGTCTAAACAATTAATGAAGCAATAAGAATTTGGACATTTATCAAACATGAAAATGATACCAATATTTCACTACTCCTGGTGATTTTTGTATTTTCTATACATTTTTAGAGTGACTTTCATCACTTGACCATTACTTTTTTAAACCAACAAGCAGAAATTTGAAATAAATATACAAACCAAAATAAAGCAAGAAAAACTTTGAACATTTGTAACAAATGTTTATAAACTTACTATGAATTTGGTGAGATTGTATTGTTGGGCACGCCTCTCAGCTTGGGGAGTTTCTTCAGCCTCCACATCAGCCTAATCTAGGGGTTACTAAACTAACTTGGATTCTGTCAATGCAAATGCTTTTTTTTTTTTTTAAATAGGCATAAGGGAAATGCATTATCACATTGATAATACAATAGGGAGATATCATCCATTCCATCCTTGGGCAGCAATGACCGGCCATGAGCTGTGGAGGTGGCATATCCATTGATGTATAAGTAGGGCAAAAAATGTGTAAGTCTAATTCTGAAATATTCAAAGCACAGCAGATATGACAGACTTTAGGTTCTTAGTGTATCCCTTTAATTTTAATTTTTTTTTTTTTTTAAGAAATTACTTGCTTTTATTTCTTGGAATATAAAATCATGCAGGCAATCCAGGCATACCCTTGCATGCTTTTATTTTCCAAATATGTAACCATTCCAAAATTTTTACAAAACACTCTACAGAAAAGAAACATCCAGTTCTAAGCCTTTCATGGTTTTGCGTCATCAGAAACAATGGAGACACTGCATCCATTGTCCTCTTCAATATAATTAATGAAGAAAAATTTAAATAATTCAGGCCTGAAAGAGAACTTTGAGATGCTTCACAGAAAACATTTATCCAGATGGAAATGTTCCATTTACATCAAATGCCCGAGCTTGTAAATATTTGGTGGTCACTGCACCAGGAATATTTCTAAAATTTAAATAAAATCTATTTAACATTTACATTAAAAAGCAAAGAATTTTGACAATCTATTATGCATGTTTAACCATTTGTAGACTAAGCTAGCCCACCTTTTCTTGGTGTTGATTCATTTTTTAAACTGATCTGGGCATAATTTTGAAGACTGAAGAAGAAGGATCTGGCAGTGCTTCAACGTAATGATGAAACCTCTCTAAAAGAGACTCTTCACCTGTTAACTAACAAGGTATCAGGAATAAAGAATACTGCATGGTCGTACATGTAAGTTCTGGGACATTAAATCCCTTTTAAGTCACGATCCCTTTTATATCAATCCTGTTATAACTGACACAGTGATAAACTGTGCAGTGTTAAAAACAGTAGACATATGGAGAAGGACTACGGGTAGCAGGACAAACTACAAAATAAGAAAACCTCAAATGAAATTTTTTTGTGCACCAAACACTTATGTGAATATAACCATATTGTATTTAAGAATGGTGCCAGGTCTACCTTGTGGAAGTCTGGTCATGACTGGATCCTCTCAGTAAGACTGCAGTGTTAGCATGGCAACATAACCATTCATGCCTGAGAGTGAATGAGACACTCCTAGAAATGAATTTACTTCCTGTATTCACAAATAAATACTGATCTGGATTAAATTCGTTCTGGTGATGTGTTGGGAAAATCTCATTATATAATGACTGTTCTTGCAGGTGATCTGTCATGATGAAGGGTGAAAGACTGTTAATGGGGTTGGACAAGTCTAAGGCATTATACCAAAGGGGCAAACCAAGATGTAGGTTCAAGCAAGTCCAGAGGTCAAAGGCAGCAATGGTGCAAAATGTGCAAAATGGTAGATAAAGCAATAATAGCACACATCATCTGACAAAATATCTAAGTAAGGTCTAAGAGGGTTTTATAGGAAAAATGGGACGAGTCAACCACACGGTTGGTATCATCCAAATCATTGGTGGTTGCCTGAGGCTGAGAATTCTCTGTTGGATAAGCACTGTCTCTTGTACCATGCACACCAATGCCACAGTCCCAAGAGAACCATCTTGAATCTTCTGCCATCCGGGGACTTCAGCTAAGACCCAGGAATACTACAGCATAACTCGAAATATTATTGTGAGAATATGGTGGACAGGTGCTGCAAAATTTAGCATGATATTTAATTATCACCAGGCATACAAAGCTTGCCCGTCACTGTGGTGCAAGGAGAACCATGCTGTAGCATGCTTTAAAGTTGAACTGGGTGAGTGCAAATACTTGTTACATCACAATAACTCAAGGCAGACCCCCCTAAGCGGGTCCTAACACTGACCCTTCAGCCTGCTTCCTTGAGCTTCTGGCAAAGATATCTCTAATGAGACAGAGAGGGGTATTTTTTATATACACCCCTTTACTTATTAACCCTTAATAGGGAACACATGGGATGGGTAGCAGCATTGTAACCAGGCTGTGTGATACAAAGTAAATACAAATACAAAAAGAGAAGTCCTGCGCTTAAGCAGCAAGGACTACAACACACATCAGCCCCAATATATAGTAAAAACCAAAGAAAAGAAAATGTTACTTGCGCTTTCTCCTTAATCCCTATGTATATTTAGACAAATGGAGGTCATTTAGTTGCTCCAATGGCCATTGGAGGGATGCCCGCCTGCCAACGTCAAGGCAGACCCCCCCTAAGCGGGTCCTAACACTGACCCTTCAGCCTGCTTCCTTGAGCTTCTGGCAAAGATATCTCTAATGAGACAGAAAGGGGTATTTTTTATATACACCCCTTTACTTATTAACCCTTAATAGGGAACACATGGGATGGGTAGCAGCATTGTAACCAGGCTGTGTGATACAAAGTAAATACAAATACAAAAAGAGAAGTCCTGCGCTTAAGCAGCAAGGACTACAACACACATCAGCCCCAATATATAGTAAAAACCAAAGAAAAGAAAATGTTACTTGCGCTTTCTCCTTAATCCCTATGTATATTTAGACAAATGGAGGTCATTTAGTTGCTCCAATGGCCATTGGAGGGATGCCCGCCTGCCAACGTCAAGGCAGACCCCCCCTAAGCGGGTCCTAACACTGACCCTTCAGCCTGCTTCCTTGAGCTTCTGGCAAAGATATCTCTAATGAGACAGAAAGGGGTATTTTTTATATACACCCCTTTACTTATTAACCCTTAATAGGGAACACATGGGATGGGTAGCAGCATTGTAACCAGGCTGTGTGATACAAAGTAAATACAAATACAAAAAGAAAAGTCCTGCGCTTAAGCAGCAAGGACTACAACACACATCAGCCCCAATATATAGTAAAAACCAAAGAAAAGAAAATGTTACTTGCGCTTTCTCCTTAATCCCTATGTATATTTAGACAAATGGAGGTCATTTAGTTGCTCCAATGGCCATTGGAGGGATGCCCGCCTGCCAACGTCAAGGCAGACCCCCCCCTAAGCGGGTCCTAACACTGACCCTTCAGCCTGCTTCCTTGAGCTTCTGGCAAAGATATCTCTAATGAGACAGAAAGGGGTATTTTTTATATACACCCCTTTACTTATTAACCCTTAATAGGGAACACATGGGATGGGTAGCAGCATTGTAACCAGGCTGTGTGATACAAAGTAAATACAAATACAAAAAGAGAAGTCCTGCGCTTAAGCAGCAAGGACTACAACACACATCAGCCCCAATATATAGTAAAAACCAAAGAAAAGAAAATGTTACTTGCGCTTTCTCCTTAATCCCTATGTATATTTAGACAAATGGAGGTCATTTAGTTGCTCCAATGGCCATTGGAGGGATGCCCGCCTGCCAACGTCAAGGCAGACCCCCCTAAGCGGGTCCTAACACTGACCCTTCAGCCTGCTTCCTTGAGCTTCTGGCAAAGATATCTCTAATGAGACAGAAAGGGGTATTTTTTATATACACCCCTTTACTTATTAACCCTTAATAGGGAACACATGGGATGGGTAGCAGCATTGTAACCAGGCTGTGTGATACAAAGTAAATGCAAATACAAAAAGAGAAGTCCTGCGCTTAAGCAGCAAGGACTACAACACACATCAGCCCCAATGGCCATTGGAGCAACTAAATGACCTCCATTTGTCTAAATATACATAGGGATTAAGGAGAAAGCGCAAGTAACATTTTCTTTTCTTTGGTTTTTACTATATATTGGGGCTGATGTGTGTTGTAGTCCTTGCTGCTTAAGCGCAGGACTTCTCTTTTTGTATTTGTATTTACTTTGTATCACACAGCCTGGTTACAATGCTGCTACCCATCCCATGTGTTCCCTATTAAGGGTTAATAAGTAAAGGGGTGTATATAAAAAATACCCCTTTCTGTCTCATTAGAGATATCTTTGCCAGAAGCTCAAGGAAGCAGGCTGAAGGGTCAGTGTTAGGACCCGCTTAGGGGGGTCTGCCTTGACGTTGGCAGGCGGGCATCCCTCCAATGGCCATTGGAGCAACTAAATGACCTCCATTTGTCTAAATATACATAGGGATTAAGGAGAAAGCGCAAGTAACATTTTCTTTTCTTTGGTTTTTACTATATATTGGGGCTGATGTGTGTTGTAGTCCTTGCTGCTTAAGCGCAGGACTTCTCTTTTTGTATTTGTACATCACAATAACTGCCTAGAGTAGGTAAAAATCACTTGATGTCAGTGATGTCTAAACATCACCCCAATCGGACAGCTAACCTTCAGGATAGCTTGCCACCTCCTTCTTCATTACAATTGCCCTCGTCACTTCTTTCTCTTTGATATCCCAGTTCACTCTCTTCTTTTACTCTTTGGTTCTTCTGTACACAACTTTTTCTAGCTTAATTTGATACAGACATCATATCCATCAACCCCTTCTCCTCTCTGATACACTGTTATTCCTCTTTAGTTTTGTTATCCCTTCCTTATTCATTGTAAACTCGATTAAGCAGGGTTTTAGCAGGGTCTTCTTGCTAAAAATATTTAATGGTCAGCCACAACATTAAAACCACTGACGGGTGAAGTGAATAACATTGATGATATCATTACAATGACACCTGTCAAAAGGGCTGTGAGAATTACACAGCAAGTGAACAATTAGTTCTTGAATTTCAAGTGTTGGAAGCAGGAAAGATGGGCAAGTGAAAAGATATGAGGGACTTTGACAAGGGCCAAAGATTGATGGCTAGATGACTGGGTCAGAGAATCTCCAAAACGACAAGTCTTATGGATTGTTCCTGGTATGCAATGGTTAGTACCAGTACCTACCAAGAGTAGGGCAAGGAAGGACCCAAGGCTCATTGATGCATGTGGGATAATGTGGGAAATATGTCAGAACACACAGTGCATCACAGTTTGCTTCAATGTAAATAGATCCTTGTAGTGGATCCGAACATTGTTGCAGGTTACTATGGCTACATTCTGATTCTTAACCTTGCGCTGGCCTGACAAATGTATACGCTGTATTCATTCTAAGCTCACCGGACAACCAGGGATCAACCATCCCCTCCCTGACCCACGGTAAGCAAAAGGGAGGGGGGAATAAACTCATACACCTATCACACCTTACACACCTATACCCGATCCCCCTCTATCCCTATCCATCCTGTACACTACAGCCCCTGTCCCCCATGCTACAAGCCCTATGCCCTATGCCCCTCTATGTTACAGTCCCTATCCCACTCTACACTGCAGATCCGTTGTCCAAAAGCTACAGCTCCTATCCTACTCTACAATGCAGCCATTATGCCCATTTATACTACACCTCTCATACCTCCTATATAACATCCTCCCACGGTACAGACAGGGGCGGACTGAGAACCCTCAGGGCCCCCGGGCAAAATAAATCAAGGGCCCCCTTACAGGCCCCATCCATACTCCGCAGCAAGCGCCACCCATGTCCCGCCTCCATGCACCGCCTCCAGCCACACCCTACACAATCTTTAGACACAAGGAACAAAAGTGCAATAATCCCTTCAAGGCCCCAGTAGAGACTACAATTGAGGGCTAATGGGCCATGGAGGGGGGTCTTTCTAGCAGAGGCTATCTCAGTGTCCTTTAGAGAGTGTGTTAGAAAGAATCCCTTCCAGGCCCTATTAGAGACTACAATGGAATCTAATAGGCTTGGAAGGGGTTCTTTCTAACAGAGGCCATCTCAGTGTCCCTGCTGGAAACAGTCGCCTCCAGGCCCCAGTCACTCATGTCCTCGCTATGCTTCTGCTTTGAATGTTCACACAAGTAAAAGTGAGGCATATGTCCCAATGCTTGATTGCAGGAGAAAACATGCCTAGAGTGGAACTGCGATGTGGAGATACTCATGCTTCTGGATTAGACATAAGTAACATAAACATTAGGACAGTGCGGGACCTAAAGCTAAAATAAACAAAGAACAAAGGCTGTATAATCAAATACATTTAACTAAAATGTTGGATTGTTCCTTTAATGATTTTTTGTTTTTCAAATAATTTCTTTATTATTATTATTATATTAAATCATATGAGTCAGCAGTGTGGTTTGGACAGCTAGATTTCAAAATGTATTATCAAAGACATATTGCTGATTAACCAATGTTTACTTCAATGTAGCCAGATAAGATTAGATTTTTTTTTCAATTTTTTTATTCTTTATTTTTGAGAACAAAAAAATACAGGTTACAATCATCAAGAAACATACAGCTAGATATTATTATTATAATTTATATAATGTCAACCAGTCAAGGCCCATCCCTCTGGGGCACTTGGGGCAGGGCCCGATCAGTTTTTATGTGGGAAAAATTTGCTGTAGTTTAGAAACACTCTGGAGGGGAGAGAGAAATCTGGAGGGGAGGGAGTTAAGCCCAAAAAATATGGAAAATAGTGCCTTTTTAATTCTGTGATAGGTTTCAGTTCTGCAGGGTCCCTCCCCCCTCATTGGTAGTTGTTTAGAGAAACTTGCATCCTGGCATGTCAAAAAAATTGGTCTGGTTTGAAATCTGCCCTGCTTCATCAGGTTTTGCACATGCAAAAGGAATTTCAAGGATTTCCATTAAGTTGCTATTCTGGCAGCAGAACCAGCTGCCCATGAGTGGAGGCAGGCTATTGCCCTCTCTATTCAGAGTCCATCATTGGCTGATAGGGGGTTACAGTGCCCACAGGAGAGAGAAGCAAGGCACCATCTTGGAATTAGCACAGATAGATCACGTAACAGCAGCTCCTATCCCCTGCCAAACGTAAGTGTATAATATTATCTTTTTCTCTCCCCCAATAGCCCCTGTGACTGTCTGAAGGCTAATTAAGCAAGTTAGTTTGCTCAAATATATCATTAGTATCTATAAAGCCAGGGAAGCCCAGGAGTGACAAGTGGAGGGAAACATTTGTGAGTGACAGAGTACTGTGCTGCCTGCCACTAATAGTTGTAATAACTCCTAACTTAAGTAGGTGAGCACTTGGGAAATAGTGATCACAATATAGTGTCCATTGAAATAAACTCAAAAAAATAAAAGCACATGGGCTATACTAAAACATATAATTTTAAAAAGGCCAAATTCTATAAGTTAAGGGCAGCTTTATAATGTATGGACTGGCATAAACTCTTTAGTGAAAAGAACACTGAGGATAAATGGATCAAATTCCAACAAATATTAGAAAGGTACATTTCTCAGTATGTACCATTGTGTAATAAATATAAAAGAAACTAATTGAAACCAATGTGGCTTAGTAGAGAAGCAAAACAAGAGTTTAGAATAAGAAAAGGACATTTAACCCCTTAAGGACACATGACATGTATGACATGTCATGATTCCTTTTTATTCCAGAAGTTTGGTCCTTAAGGGGTTAAAGCATTTAAATTTGACAAATCAGATGCATCCTATAAAAGATATAAGGAAACCAATAAAGCGTGCAAAAGGCGATTAGCTTCGCTAAACTTCAATATGAAAAAATGATAGCCAAAGAGAGCAAAACCAACCCCAAAGCATTCTTTAAGTACATAAATTCTAAAAAAAAAAAAAAAAAAAATTGAAGTGTAGGTACACTAAAAACTGGAATGGGGGTGTTAGTTAATGAAGACATGGAAGAGGCAGAAATTTTAAATAACTATTTCTCCTCCGTATATATTAAGGAAGAACCCATAGCAATAGATGTGCAAATGATTGCTGCTAAAAACTTGCAGAAACATTGTAATTGGTTAACTCAAGACAAGGTGCTGCAGCAACTAAAGAAAGTTAATATAAACAAAGCTCCAGGGCCTGATGGTATTCATCTACGAGTACTTAAGGAACAAAGTATAAAACTAAGGAGGCCTTAAAGGGAAACTGCAGGGGCGTGATGACGTAATGACGCTCACGCCGGGAGGGGAGGGGCTATGATCGGAGCTGTGATGCCGACGCCGCCATTACCACGAGGAGCTGAGAGAGCTGAGAGAGAGACGGAGGAGAGATTGTGAATATACCTGCTTGGGTGTAATTCAGACAGGCACGGAGCAATACGAGGCTGTGGTGAGGCTGTGTTGAGTCGTCGAGACGCTGAGATAGCGAGAGTAACTAAAACATTTTATTGAATTTTTATTGTATCGTACCGGATCATACAGGATTATATCGGTCTATTCCCCCCTCTGTAGGGGTGAGGGGTGCGGCAGTTTGAGCCAGCTTGATACCGGTACTTTTTCTGATACCAGGCTTACACCCAATAAGCCTCTAAAGCCCCTGAAGACTATCAAGGTGTTTATACCTGTAGTTATACCTTCTGGTACAACGTTATTTTCTTAACAGGCAAGACAGTGGCAAAGAGAATAATTTATTTATTATTTTTTTTTCTCATCAGATTCAATTATTTTTTACAACGTTATTTTGAATTTAAAAAAAGGGGTAGAGGGGACTGCAGCTAGTGGAGCATATGTTAAATCTTCATACTTGTTTGGAAATACCGTATTTATCGGCGTATAACACGCACCGGCGTATAACACGCACCTCATTTTAAGAAGGAAATTTCAGGAAAAAAAACTTAAATTTCAAATAAAGAACTTTGAAGCAAAATAAGGGTAGCTCAGAACTTTTTTCTATTAATATTATTAACACTAATAAGGTAAATAACGTAAAATGACAGTAAAAGCAACTGTTTTAACAAAGAAACTTGGATATTATATGTTTTTACAAAAGTTTACTCAGAAATCGCTGCTATCTGGGAAACCAAGAAACTCTTCATCTTCGCTGCTATCTGGGAAACCAAGAAACTCTTCATCTTCACTGCTATCTTCAATATCGTTGAACTGAACACTGCTGCTTTCACTGCTACTGTCTTCATAAATCAGCTCGTCTTCTTCACCATCCAAAGCATTGCTTATGCCACATTTCGTAAAAGATTTGATAATAATATCTTCTTTAACTGCGTCCCACGAAGTCTTTATCCACTGACACACTTTTGAAATGCCAGGTCTTTTCATTCTCCCGGAACTTGTACTTTCATGTTGGCTTTCATCACACATGTATTTATTCCATTCTTCACGCATGAAGGCTTTGAAGGGCTTGTTAATGGAAACATCCAATGGCTGCAATTGGGATGTAAGTCCTCCTGGAATGACTGCTACTTCTGTTCTGCACATTCGAAATTCTTTCTTTGTTGGTTCTGTAAGATGAGATCTGAATGAGTCCAGTACTAACAAGGATGGTTTCTTTAACAAAGCACCTGGGCGCTTGTGCCACACATTTCTGATCCAAAACCTCATGCCTTCTTCGTCCATCCAACCTTTGGGATGAACATGCACCTTTATGCCACTTGGAATCTTCTCCTTAGGAAAAGTTTTCCTTTTAAAAATGACCAATGGTGGCAGCTTGTTTCCGTCTGCAGTGACAGCAAGGACCACAGTATAACAATTTTTTTCATGCCCTGAAGTTTTAATTGTTACTGTCTTGGAACCTTTTGCTTCAACAGTTTTATTTGAAGGAACATCAAAAGTGTGTGGTACTTCGTCCATGTTGCCGATTTGACCAATTTCAAAATTTTGTCTCTTCCTTTGTTTGATAATAAATGAATGAAAATTTATTATCTTCTCTTCATAATCTTCTGGCATACGCTGGGCAATCCTGGTTCTTGTTCGCATCCGAAGCTCATGCCTCTTCATAAATCTTTGGCACCATGATGCTGTCCCTTTGAAATCTTGTATTTGCAACTCTTTGCTGATTTCCACTGCTTGAATGATGATCATTTTTGTTGATAATGCAATGCCCGCTTTTCTATGATTAAGTACAAATTCCTTCACCCGCTCTTCTAATTTTGGCCATTTAGCAATACCGCTGCGAAAATTGCATTTTGTTTTTGATAATGTCTTGAGTTTTTCTTCCATTTTACCCAACTCTCGTATTGTGCATTCTGTTGGTGGCTCTCCAAAATGCCTTGCTGCAGCCCTATTTCCATGTTGCTTGGCATATTCCACAACCTTTAACTTGAAACCAGCTGTATATGCTGCACGCTTTTGCTTTGATTCCATTAGGTATACCGTAGTAGGGAAATACCGGTACCGTAATTACGTAATGAATGCACGTATGATAGTGCAGAGTTCAGCATCGGAATGTCAGGATGAGTCACACTGCAGTGGTATACTTTTTACCTAAGTTTAAATTAAAAAAGAGTAAGGTAGTATCAGGGGTGTGTAAATTTACCGGTACTCTTATTATATCTGTGTGTTGTAGGATGGCTGTGTATAGTGTGTGTTGTAGGATGGCTTTGTTAGCATGTGTTTGTATGGTATGGTAAAATTAAGGATGGGCTCGGACGTATTCAGATTGAGCCCCCCAGGAAGCCAATCATAGGTAGTGAGGCATTTCCCAAAACAGTTTGTATGGCTGAATTTGCACCGCATCTGCACAAAACATGCACATGACCCTTTTTTTTTATCCGCAGCAGAATCGGAGCGCATAGTGGTTCACACTAGTGCGATCCAATTCTGTGCGAACTTGCAGATCGCACTCCGATATGCGATCTCAACTGGGGGTGTCGTTAACTTTTAATTGACATCCCCTGCGTATCGCATATGGCACCAACGGTGCCTGCGGACAGGGAAGGGGAGGGGAAGGCGGGGCAGGGCTATTGCCCCCCCCTCTTCTTACTCCCCCTCCCCCTTTTCTTACCCCCTTCTTACTCCCCCCCTCTTCTTACTCCCCCTCTTCTTACCCCCTTCTTACTCCCCCCTCCCCCTCTTCTTACCCTCCTTCCCCCTCTTCTTACCCCCCTTTCTTACTCCCCCTCCCCCTCCCCCTCTTCTTACTCCCCCTTCCCCTCTTCTTACCCCTTCTTACTCCCCCCTCCCCCTCTTCCTATCCCCTTCTTACTCCCCCCTCCCCCTCTTCTTACCCCCCTTTCTTACTCCCCCCTCCCCCTCTTCTTACCCCTTTCTTACTTCCCCCTCCCTCTCTTCTTACCCCACTCTCTTCGTACTCCCCCCTCCCCCTCTTCTTATCCCTTTCTTACTTCCCCCTCCCTCTCTTCTTATCCCCTCCCCCTCTTCTTACCCCCTTCTTACTCCCCCCTCCCCTTCTTCTTACCCCTTTCTTACTTCCCCCTCCCTCTCTTCTTACCCCCTTCTTACTCCCCCTCCCTTCTTCTTACTCCCACCACCCCCCTTTTCTTACTCCCACCACTCCCCCCCTCCCTTCTTACTCCCACCACTCCCCCCTCCCTTCTTCTTACTCCCACCACCCCCCCTCCCTTCTTCTTACTCCCACCACCCCCCCTCCCTTCTTCTTACTCTTCTTCCGCGCGGAACAGGAGTTTCTGTATCCTGTACCCGGTCGGACTGACAGGAAGGTGCACACTGAGTGTGCACCTTCCTATCACTCCGGCCGGGCACCGCGGACAGCAGAGCAGCTCGGCCACGCTACAGGGGAGGAGAGGTGAGAAGCAACTGCAGCCGCCTAAGCGCTCTTAACAGAGCGCTCAGGCGGCTGCATCATTTAAAGGGCCGGCCCGTGTCAGTCCGCCCCTATATCGGCGGATAACACGCACCCATATTTTCCCCCCTATTTTCAGGGAGAAAAAGTGCGTGTTATACGCCGATAAATACGGTACATGCTCTCACTGATGAGATTTAGACACTCCCCTATGCTCTAAACTAACTCAATTCAATTTGTTTACTCTGTTTACTCTGAAAAATGTATCTGCCATTAGACCACATATCTATCTCTCTTTGAGAAATTTCATCTAAAAAAATACCAGATAAAGCCTCAACAAGGTCAGATAAAAAAGGCCAAAAACATGAAAAGAGACTCTGCTTTTTTTGTTCCACAAGATAATCAGGAAGGTCTGGAACAATCCTCTCTGGAGTCGTTACATATAGGGGTTTTACCCTCCCCCACCAAAACTTCAGATAAAGAGGAAGTTACTCCTGTTCTCCTAAAGAAATGTTTGGAAGATATCTCGAATGATATTAAAATGGAGCTGAGTGATACATTTCTAGATTTAAAAACGGATCTAGCTATGTTAAATGACCGTATCCAGAGAATAGAAGAAAAGGAAGATGCTTTAGAATTTCAGCTCCAAGAAATGAAGGCGTCTCAATCTAAGACGACACTGAAACTGAAAGAAATGCAAGATAAAGTATGTGATCTTGAAGATAGATCAAGAAGAAGAAACTTGAGGTTTAGAAATATACCAGAGGAAGTATCTGATGCTCAACTACATGAATTTTTAACAAAATGTATTAACTGCCTGGGGATTCCTATTACACAGCAAGACCCCAAGATGTTACGCTATCATCGTCTCTCCTTTAGAAAACAGGATCAAGTATATCCACGAGATGTAATTGTGGCGTTTACTACGTTCGAATTTAGGATACAGATTCTCCAGGCAGCAAGAAAGACAAGGATAAATGATGAAAATTTTAAAGAAATAAGAGGTTTTACAGACGTTTCCTTTACAACGAGGCAAAGAAGAAACCTTTTTTCTACAATTTTTCCAAGCCTGAAGAAATATAATATAAAGTTCAAATGGAACACACAATCAGCCTTACTAATATGCTATAAAGATATATGGAAGTCTTTTAAGACAGTGGAGATTGCCCATGCCTGGCTGAAATTGATGAATTGACTTAGGATTGTTAGTCAAATCACTTATTTTTTCTATTAACTGGGTCATGATGAATAATTGCACATTTAGATTTCCCAATAATTATGATATAATTGATCTTATACTTATATAGCTGATATGATGAGAGTATATCTAAAAAGCACTAAATAGAATATTGGAAACATATAACAAAAAAGATAGTAAAGGAGTCGGAGTGTTATAATGTTTTTGAACATACAATGAAATAAGGGTTTGTTTGTATTTTATTTATTTATTTTTTCTGCAAATAAGGGATTTAAAATAGCAAACAATTTAGATGGGTGTCTTGTCTCCCGAGAAGCTAAGGATATAAGGGAGGGTTTGATATATTATAAAATATTTATATTCTTATTAGTTTAGTTTCACTTTGACACTTTATTTTATATCTAAGTTGATGCACTGATACAGGATTCTTAGTCAAATCACTTCTTATTCTTATTAATCTGACACGATAAGTAACCGTAAACTCAACGTCCTCAGTAGTTATGATATAACTAATCCTACACTTATATAATGGATGCGGTGAGAGTGTATGTACAAAGTTCCTAATGAGATATGGGGATAATTAAAATTATATAAAAAATATCCTTTGATCTATTCTGCCTCCATACAAGGAAAAAAGAAATGTGGTGTCTCAATAATTTTCTCTAGAGAAGTTACATTTGATTGTTGTTTTAATTATCTAGATCCAGATGGGAGGTATATCATCCTGGTTGGATAAAGATCCAATTAAAACATTGGTTAAAATTTTAGATCTGGTGGAACAAGTAAAAAAAAAGGCACAGTTATGATTGTGGGTGACTTTAATTGTATTCTTGATACTTTATTGGACAAACAACTAACTAAAAATCAAAAAATAGACAAATCCCTGAAAAGACAGGCAGTATCATTAAACAGAGTGATAAAAAAAGCAGATTTATTTGATTGCTGGAGATTATTCCATCCTAATGAAAAGAATGTGACGCATAGATCAATCCCGCATAACTCAGCAGCGAGGATAGATATGATCATGGGTAATCTAAATTTAATACAGGCGATATCTACAATTTCTATTGTCGAAAATACTTGGTCAGACCAGGACATGGTAATTGCAGATCTGGTGGGATCTAGAAGAACCCCCAGGATTTGGAGATTGGCAGACTATCTATTAAAAGATAAAACAAATGTAGAACACATAGAGAAGCTAATGGATTTTTTTTATTAAAGAGAACACTTCTGAGGATCTATCCAAGGAATGTTTATGGTGTTCCTGTAAAGTAGTTATTAGGGGGACACTGGATAAAATTAGCAAGCTATCAAAAAAAGAATGTGGAGAAGACTCTGTCCGATCTTTATATAGAATTTTATAATCTTGCTAAAGCCAATAAGCTATTTTTTTCAGAGAGTAGAGCATCAGCTATTAAAATCTGCCAAGAAAAGATAAATGAACAGATTAAAATTAGGATAGAACGTAATCTAAAAAAAACTCAATATTAAATATTACTATAAGAATAACCATGTTGACTTAATGCTAACAAATAAACTAAAGAAAAAAAGGATTGAGCAAAAGATCTCCAAATTAGAAGATGGTACAAATTTTATCTATAAACCACAAGAAATTGCTAGTAAATTTAGGTCCTTTTACGAGAAGTTATATAATTTGAATAAGTCTCCGGATATAGGTTTATTGGAGAAATACCTAGAAAAATCTAATTTGTTAAAAATATCGTTTGACCAAAAGGAAAGACTTAATAAAATAATATCTCAGAATGAAGTTGAATCCGCAATTGATAAACTTGTTAAGGGAAAAGCCCCTGGTCCTGATGGATATACGAACTTGTTTTATAAGGTTTTTAAAAAACAACTCCTCCCGTTGTTAACGGACACCTTTAATGAATTGGCGACTAAGGGGTCTGCCTCTTTAGATCTATTAACCCCTTAAGGACCAAACTTCTGGAATAAAAGGGAATCATGACATGTCACACATGTCATGTGTCCTTAAGGGGTTAAGGGCACATATCACTCCGATTTTGAAACAAGACAAAATCCCCCATGAAGTGAGTAACTATCGCCCTATTTCTTTGGTTAACGTTGATGTTAAACTTTATGCCGCAATTTTAGCGGAACGATTAAAAACAGTATTGCCATCACTTATCCATCAGGACCAGATAGGTTTTATGGAGGGTAGGCACTCATCTAATAATACGCGCAGAGTCCTGAATCTGCTGGACTGGGCCCAGGCGGAGGGAACCCCCCTCCTGACCCTGTCGGTGGATGCTGAAAAAGCCTTCGACAGGGTCGGGTGGGGTTTTTGAGGAGAACTCTCTCACAATTTGGTTTTGAGGGGTGGTTTATGGATGCAGTTGGGGCTATTTATTCTAACCCTTCGGCTCGTATAGTAACTCGCAATATATGTTCAGACTGGTTCAGTATTAATAACGGGACAAGGCAGGGGTGTCCCCTTTCTCCCCTACTATATGTTCTATCAATAGAACCTTTGGCGAATAACATCAGACAAAATGATAGGATTAAAGGAATGGGTACACAAGATGATGAATGGAAGATATGTCTGTATGCAGATGATATTTAAATTTCCATTACAGACCCCCATGTTTCTCTCCCATATTTAATGCAAGAATTTGATAACTATAGTAGTGTTTCGAACTATAGCTTGAATATGAATAATCTATAGCTATGTCTATTAATATACAAAGAGACAAATTAACATTATTAAAGAAAGATGTTGACTTTAAATGGACGGAAAAAGAGTTTCCATACTTAGGAGTGATTATATCTGTATATACAAAAAGAACTATGGAAATTAATTTTTTGAAATTGTTAAAAGAAACTAATGCCCTATTAAAAGAATGGAGAGTTCATGAAATTTCCTGGTGGGGAAGGATTAATACTATCAAAGCCTATATAATCCCAAAATGGGCTTATCTCTTTGGGATGCTTCCTCTCTCGATATCTAATTACTGGTTAAGCATGCTACAAAGTAGTTTTACATCTTATATATGGAGAGGAAAGAGACCAAGAATTAATACATATACCCTATCTAGGAAAGCCCAACAGGGGGGATTAGGATACCCCTTAATTTCCCAAATATATCAGGCCAATATGTTGGTACATGCCAGCAATCTACAACTAAGTGACTCTAAAAATCAAGCCTGGTATGAGGTCGAAGCAGCTAGAACTGGATTAGATAACCTGGAATTTCTCCTTTGGAGAGAAGCAAGTCAGAATAATCAATCGGATGAGATACCATCTCGATATCCTTTATCCTTATTACAAACATTAAGAGAATGGAATATTATAAAGAAAAAACTAAAAATTAATAATAAACTCTATAAGAATTTGGGTTTAAGTTCTTTGGAATACTATATGTTGGAGATTAATCTAATAAATTGGTATAAGGATTCCAATTATAAGATAAAAGATCTTTATAATGATCAACAATTAAAAAGTTTTGAAGACCTTAAAGCTTTGCTGGACTTACCCACTAGAGAAATATTTAATTATCTTCGTATAAAGAGCTATCTTAAGAGAATCTATTAGTTCCAAATGGTCAAACGGGAAAACTGTTTGGGAAAACATTTTCCGCCTCGAGGGCAAAAAAGGTGTTCTCTCTTGCGATAGAATTGATAAAACTTTAGGGCAATCCAGATACCCCTAACACCTTAACTAAATGGGAAAATGACCTGATAATCCCTATTTTATTTAATAGGTGGTGTAAATCTTTTGTGTTGACCAAAAAAGTTATACATTGTTATACATTGAACTTTTTAGAGACCCATACTAAAATTATGTATAGATGGTATTTGGTGCCGACTAGATTAGCAAAAATATCTCATTCTAATCCGTCAACTTGTTGGCAGTGTTTCCAACAAGACGGCTCTATGCTCCATATCTGGTGGGCATGCCCCAGAATTAAGCCCTTGTGGAAGATTTCATTCAATCTAATTTATAGGTTAGGTGGTCCTAGATTGGAGCATAGACCAGAAATTGCCCTTCTCCATATTTTGGGTGAAGAAATAAAAGATACTCAAGAAATTATAATTATACATTGTTTACTAGCAACTAAAATTCTTATTGCAAGATTATGGTAAAGTATCTTGATCCCTAATAGAGACCAAGTTATAGCCCAATTATTATATCAATTGGAGATGGAAAAAGGATCATACTTATGAATGACTACCCTAATGATGATGCTTTAACGTTATATTCTAATCTTGTTGACGTGACTAAAAGGCTGGTATAAAACAGTTGGTCAAATATAAAGGATTATACATAGATTTTTTATATTCTTGGCATCGGAGATTATCTTCTGGGCTCTCTGACCATATACTGACCATAATCTGACAATAGTGCATATCTTTCTTTTTTTTCTGAATATGGTACTCTCGACCTGATGTTATGTGTATTTATTTCTGACCAGTTTCTATTTGTCTTATATGTGTGTCCACGCGGGGTAGAGAATTTCGCAGATATGGGATGATTCGAGTTATGTGGATTGTAATCCAAATGTATATGCACTGGCAGAGTGATCTCATAGATATTTATGATGTAAAATGGGTATACCCTCTGTGCTGTAATCCCCTTCGAGAAAGATTGTTCTTTGTCTCTTGTAATACTTTTTTCGATGTAGTATTGTACAGGGCCGGATTAAGAGCACACTGGGCCTGGTGCTGACAATTATGATGGGCCTAATTACGGAATCTTATTGACCAAAAACATTAAAACAATCATACCTCCCAAGCGTCATGTATCTGATGGAGATGGTGCTGGAGGGAAACTCATAGGATGCAGCTATAAGAAAACACATACTCTATGCTAATCTCTCTCTAATTTATATCTTTCATCTTTCAATTAAATCCATAACAGCAGTGTCCAGTGAAGCAGGCAGTCAATGGGTGGGGTAAAAGGGTAGTCACTGGTGCGAATCACGTGACCAGACCTGCCAAAAGGGGTCATGTCTGTCCAAAGAATTTGAAGGACAGCCTGGCATGAATGCATGTCAGGCTGCCCGCCAATCATGCAGGCTGTCCAACGAAGGGCATACTATGCAGGCAGCACCCTGAGCTTGACATAAATGCGTCTAATGATGCGCTCACTCAATGCTTTCTAAGGACTGTCCCCTACCACTCGCTGGTCCACTTGTCTCCTTACCTTCTTACTAGCAGGCAGAAGTTCCTGGTATATAGTCTGAGACAGATAAAAGGTGTATGTGAGTGTAGATGAATGGGGACATGCCACAGTGTTAGAGAGACCAACGTCTGCATTACCTAAACTAATTTTATTGTCAGCCAGTCCACACAAGTTTTGTTCCCATACATCCCTCTTAAGCTTCCAAACTTAAAGGGACACTATAGTCACCAGAACAACTACAGCTTATTGTATTTGTTCTGGTTAGTAGATGTAGCGGAGAGCCGATCTTGCACAGCTATTCTCCACTAGAGATTCCAGTGAGGCTCAGGAACAAGGTGATGTTAAGTCCATAGGCAAGGTTTCCAGCAGGTAAAGTAATACAGCAGTATCCCCATCGCAATCCCAATAACTGGACGACACACAGTTTCAGGAGTAGACTAGCAAGCTTTATTCCACAGTTCCTTATAAAGCCCTCTCCCATGCAAGGGAGGAGGTTCTAACACTTAAGACATTATCCAATCTCTAAGTAGTAACCTCCCACAGATCTCCTCCCCTCCTCTAGCATCATAATCCCCTTATTGTGTACACAGTTTTCCCCGAGGTTTGGATGTACCCTAAATACTTGGGGTACATCCACAAATCCAACATCCCCAGATAGCTCTATTCTGGGGGACCAACATACTTAAAAATTAGCCCATTCGGATGAATGGTTCGTGAGATATGGGGTTCCAAAGATTTGACCGACCGCATGGGTAAAGTATCCGAAAACAGTTCCATGCATTTTGGCCCTGCGGTCGGTCACAAACAAGGGAATGAAAACAGGCGAATTGCCTGTGTTATAGAGCCTGGAGAGGGTTTGAATGAATTCCCTTGTTTATGGGGCTCTTTCTACCGAACGGCGGGTCATTCGGTAGTTTCCATACGAATTTCTGGAAGTATGGAGGTCTCAGCGGTGTTTGCCTAGTCAAGTGTCCGATTTTAGTTCCAGACACTCGACGGCAAAACACCGCTGTTCGGTAGTTTAAGATGGCCGCCGCCACGTGTTTGTTTCCCGAATGGCGGCCACCCAGAGGACAAAGACCACACTGCACTGATTGCCAATTACCTGTTTGCAACATTGTTGCAAACGGTAATTGGAGGCACACTCATTCCTGGGTGGTCTGGTTGTTCGGTAGTTTCATTCCCTTGTTTTATTTGAATGATTCTACCGAACAACTAGAGGAATACAATTCTTTACATACATTTAACTGTCATTATACCCGGATACCATGCTTTCTATACATGTACATACACATTAAACCAGCCATATGACCAAATACACTTATTCTCATACATGTCGTGGGACAGCCCGGTACCAATCCGCTACACTGCTCCCCCTTGCCCACAAGCCGGCATACACAGTCTGATCCAACACGGATCGGCTTGGGGATGTCCGGGGGCTCACGGATCATTTCTCTAAGTCAGTTTGTCTTGACAACCCGTCAGCATTTCCATTCTGCTTACCCGGCCGGTACTGGATATTAAAGTCAAAAGGCTGTAGCGCCAAACTCCAGCGCAGCAGCCTGGCGTTGTCTCCAGCCACCCGGTTCAGCCAGACTAACGGGTTGTGATCCGTGAGCAAGGAAAAGGGCTGTCCATATAAATAGGGTTGTAGCTTCTTTAGGGCCCACACCACAGCCAGGCATTCCTTTTCGATGGCGGCGTAGCTTACTTCTCGAGGTAACAGTTTGCGACTGATGTAAGCCACTGGATGTTCCCCGCCATCGGCCCCGACTTGACTCAGTACTGCCCCCAATCCAAACATAGAAGCGTCTGTGTGAACAAGAAAACGTTTAGTTGGATTGGGAGCTGCCAAGACAGGGGCATTTATCAGTGCATTTTTCAATTGTTGGAATGCCTGCTCACACTCCGGGGTCCAGTTTACTTGGCGGGGAAGGTTCTTACGGGTCAGGTCAGTGAGGGGTTTGGCCAGGGCGCTATAATTGGGAACAAACTTCCGGTAATACCCTGCTGTCCCTAGAAACGCTAAAACCTGGGTCTTAGTCCTAGGGGTGGGCCACTGGGCTACAGCCTCTACTTTGGCGGGTTCGGGTTTTTGTTTACCGCACCCTACTCTATGTCCCAGGTATTGTACCTCAGCCATGCCGATACTACACTTGGCCGGCTTCAAGGTCAGACCTGCTTCCCTTATCCTATCTAGTACAGCTCCGATGTGAGCTAAGTGTTCCTGCCACGTATTGCTAAAAATAGCAATATCGTCCAGGTAGGCACATGTATAGTCCTGGAATCCATCTAGGAGTCGATCCACCATCCTTTGGAAGGTGGCTGGGGCGTTTTTCATCCCAAATGGCATGACCTTAAACTGGTACAAGCCAAATGGGGTGACAAAGGCCGACTTCGGGATGGCGTCTGGGGCCAGGGGGATTTGCCAATACCCTTTACACAAGTCAATAGTGGTGAGGTATTGGCCCCTGGCCATTCTGTCCAGTAACTCGTCTATCCGGGGCATCGGATAGGCGTCAGATACAGTCTTCTCGTTCAATCTCCTATAGTCCACGCAGAAGCGGGTCGTACCGTCTCGCTTGGGTACGAGGACTACAGGAGATGCCCAAGGACTGTCTGAGGGTTCAATCACCCCCAGTTGGAGCATTTCGTCGATCTCCTTACGCATGTTTGCCCGTACCGCTTCTGGAATGCGGTATGGCGTCTGGCGCATGGGTAGTTGCCCTGGGGTCTCGACCCGGTGAGTTGCCAGAGGCGTGTATCCAGGTACATTAGAGAACGTGTCGCGTTTCTCTTCCAATAGTTGCTGTACCTCGATCCGCTCCTGTGGGCTCAGCCGATCTCCCAGCGTAACCTCCCCTAAATCTCCGGACAGCTGCCCATCCCCCAGCAAATCGGGGAGGGGTAAGCTGTCAAACTCTTCCGTGTTAGGGGCACAGATGGCGGTTACCTCCTCAGTACGCTCGTGGTAGGGCTTCAGCATGTTCACATGGAGCATGCGTCGCCCCCCAGTCCCTGTGCAGGGGCCGATAATATAGGTGGTATCGCATCTTTGCTCCACCACCTTATATGGGCCCTGCCAGGCGGCCTGTAACTTATCATGTCGGACAGGTTTTAAAATTAGTACCTTCTGCCCGACCTGAAAGCTACGGTCCCTGGCTCCCCGATCATACCATGTACGCTGGCGGGTCTGGGCCTCCTGAAGGTTTTCCCGTACCGTCTTGGTCAACGCTTCTAGGCGGTCCCGAAAGGCCAACACATATGGTAGGATGGGAGTGCCATCTGTGCTCCGGTCTCCCTCCAAATGCTCTCTAATAAGATCCAATGGGCCTCGGACCCTCCTTCCAAACAATAATTCAAACGGGGAGAACCCTGTGGATTCCTGCGGCACCTCCCGGTATGCAAATAGGAGGTGCGGCAGGAATCGTTCCCAGTCCTTGTGGGTCTCTGCGAAGGTTCGGAGCATCTGCTTCAAGGTACCATTGAATCGTTCGCAGAGCCCGTTCGTCTGGGGGTGGTAAGGGGCGCTGATAATAGGCTTAATGCCACAGATCCTCCAGAGGTGTTGGGTGAATTCTGCGGTAAACTGGGTACCCTGATCCGAAATAATCTCCCTGGGTAATCCCATCCGGGAGAATATCCGCATGAGGGCATCCGCGACCGTCTCAGCGTGGATGTTGGTCAGAGCCACTGCTTCTGGATACCTGGTGGCATAATCTACGACCGTTAAAATATACCGTTTTCCTGACGGGCTAACTTTATTGAGGGGGCCTATCAGATCCACCGCTATTCGGCTAAAAGGTTCCTCTATTATGGGTAAGGGGTGAAGTTTAGCCTTCCTGCGATCCCCCCTTTTTCCCACTCTCTGGCAGGTATCGCAAGTCGTGCAATATCTGCGTACTTCCTGGCTAATCCCTGGCCAGAAGAAACTCTGGGTTAGTCTGTACCTGGTGCGACTAACCCCTAGATGTCCGGATAGCGGAATATCATGCGCTATCCGGAGTAATTCAGCCCGGTACCGCTGTGGTACCACTAATTGTCTCCTCGCTATTGGGTCTAACCCCGTAATCTGTTTGGTTGTTTCCCTGTATAAAAGTTGTTTATCCCAGATAAACTTCTCTCCCTCCGCCCCGGGGGAACCCGTGCCAACCTTGTCCCTATACACCTGAAGCGTGGGGTCTGTTGCGACTTCAGCTACAAATTCATTAGGTGGAGCCCAGGGGACACATTCTAGAGGGGGGGTAGGGTTGCTTACCTGGACCTCCGGCAGTGTGTTGTGGTCCTGGGTGCGGGCCTGTTGTCGGGTGACTACAGGGTTGACCTCTCCTGTGGTGGGTGACTGGGGCTCAAAAGCAGAAGTGAGCCTCCCCAGATCGTTCCCCAATAAAACCTCAGCCGGTAAATGTGGCATCAACCCCACCTCCACTTCCCCTGCCCCCGCTCCCCAATGTAAATGTACCCTTGCTGTAGGTAGCCGGTACACTGCTCCCCCAGCTACCCGGACGGCAACAGTTTTGTTCAGTTTTGCCTGATCTGAAATCAGGTGGCTCTGTACCAAAGTGATGGTGGCTCCCGAATCTCGTAATCCCCGGACTGCTGTACCATTCAGATATACCGTCTGTCGATGGTGCCGTAGATTATCCACATTGGCCTGGACCGGATCTGCCTCGTGCAGTACCTCCCATTGTTCCACAGTAGTAATGGGGACTGCGGAACCATATGGGGTGGTGACTAGGTCCTGGTAGTGGTGGGCTGCGGCCGCCCTGGGTGGAGGTGGGCCTGGACGAATCCAGGTGGAACGGTCCCGTAGCTGTGGGCATTCCCTTTTATAATGTCCCCACTTCTGGCAGTGATGACAGGGGCCAGCGGTGGGTTGTCGGAACCGGGGCTGTGCAGCGGGTGGTGGAGGTGGTGGTAGCGGTCTCGGTGGAGCTGGGGTGTAGTTGTTTCCCCCGAATGTTTTAACGGTTGCTTTTGGAGCTGCAGGTTTTTGTGACCTGCGTGCATCCAGGTAGTCATCCGCTTTCCTAGCCGCCTTGGTAAGGGAAGTAGGGTTTCTGTCCCTTACCCATTCCTGGACCTCATTGGTTACTCCCTCATAGAACTGCTCCATCAGCAACATTTGTATTACATCCTCCATAGAACGTGCCTTGCTAGCTTGCACCCACCCGAGCGCTGCCCCCTGTAATCGGCATGCCCACTCTGCGTGCGAGTCCTTCTCTGTTTTCTTTAGATCCCGGAACCTCCGCCGGTATGCCTCGGGTGTTATAGCATACCTGGCGAGTATAATTTCTTTCACTTTACTGTAATTCCTTATTTCGTCATTAGGTACAGTCCGATATGCCTCTGCTGCCCTCCCGGTTAACCTTCCGGCCAAAATAGGTACCCAGTCCTCTGCGTTAATTTTATGCAGTGCACACAGTCTTTCAAAGTCTTGCAGGAAAGCGTCTATATCTTCCTCTGCCTCCACATATGTTTTAAACGCCTGGTATGGTATTTTAGGCTTACCTTCCTGTGGCACATTAATTGCAGAGCTTTGTTCTGGTGCCTGTGTCCTTAGGATGAATTCTTGTACCTCGGCCATTGTCCTGGTAACAATTTCTGTTGGGGGGTTTTCCCCATAAAAGGATAGCCTGAACTGAACCTGCCTCTGGAATTCCGATCCTTGTGGTGTTCCTCCCGGCTCCCTCTGTGCCGAAACTGAATCGCCCTCCATTCTGTACTCTGCCATGAGTTCTGTAACAAGTACTGCTTTCTTCTTATTGCTGGCTTGTATACCCCTTGCCTCTAGGAGGTCCTTTAGCGTGGAGCGTTTTAGCGCAGAAAAATCAATCTCCATCCGTACTCCATTTACGCTTGTTCCTCTGTGAGTTTGGATCCCAGCGCTGCCAACCAATGTAGCGGAGAGCCGATCTTGCACAGCTATTCTCCACTAGAGATTCCAGTGAGGCTCAGGAACAAGGTGATGTTAAGTCCATAGGCAAGGTTTCCAGCAGGTAAAGTAATACAGCAGTATCCCCATCGCAATCCCAATAACTGGACGACACACAGTTTCAGGAGTAGACTAGCAAGCTTTATTCCACAGTTCCTTATAAAGCCCTCTCCCATGCAAGGGAGGAGGTTCTAACACTTAAGACATTATCCAATCTCTAAGTAGTAACCTCCCACAGATCTCCTCCCCTCCTCTAGCATCATAATCCCCTTATTGTGTACACAGTTTTCCCCGAGTTTTGGATGTACCCTAAATACTTGGGGTACATCCACAAATCCAACATCCCCAGATAGCTCTATTCTGGGGGACCAACATACTTAAAAATTAGCCCATTCGGATGAATGGTTCGTGAGATATGGGGTTCCAAAGATTTGACCGACCGCATGGGTAAAGTATCTGAAAACAGTTCCATGCATTTTGGCCCTGCGGTCGGTCACAAACAAGGGAATGAAAACAGACGAATTGCCTGTGTTATAGAGCCTGGAGAGGGTTTGAATGAATTCCCTTGTTTATGGGGCTCTTTCTACCGAACGGCGGGTCATTCGGTAGTTTCCATACGAATTTCTGGAAGTATGGAGGTCTCAGCGGTGTTTGCCTAGTCAAGTGTCCGATTTTAGTTCCAGACACTCGACGGCAAAACACCGCTGTTCGGTAGTTTAAGATGGCCGCCGCCACGTGTTTGTTTCCCGAATGGCGGCCACCCAGAGGACAAAGACCACACTGCACTGATTGCCAATTACCTGTTTGCAACATTGTTGCAAACGGTAATTGGAGGCACACTCATTCCTGGGTGGTCTGGTTGTTCGGTAGTTTCATTCCCTTGTTTTATTTGAATGATTCTACCGAACAACTAGAGGAATACAATTCTTTACATACATTTAACTGTCATTATACCCGGATACCATGCTTTCTATACATGTACATACACATTAAACCAGCCATATGACCAAATACACTTATTCTCATACATGTCGTGGGACAGCCCGGTACCAATCCGCTACAGTAGAATCATTCCATTCAGGCCTTTTGCAGTAAACACTGTCTTTTCAGAGAAAATAACTCCACTGGCCACTCCTTAGATGGCTGCTAGAGGTGCTTCCTGGGGCAGTACTGCCTAGTGTGCAGCACTGCCATTCAGTGTCTCCACCCTCGGCATGCAGACACTGAACTTTCCTCATAGAGATGCATTGATTCAATGTATCTTTATGTGGAGATGCTGATTGGCCAGGGCTATGACTTGTGCTGGCTCTGTCCCTGATCTGCCTAGTTGACAGTCTCAGACAATCCTATGGGTAAGTATTGTAATTTGCTCAGACCACCACTTCTGATGATGTCAGCAGACAGTCAGTTCAAAGGCAGAGCCAGCAGCTGCAGACTTGAATACAAGTTATATTTTACTATACTTAGGGAGGCAAGAAGGGGGCAGGGTGGTGGTTTTAACATAATAGGGTCAGAAATACATGATTGTGTTCCTGACCCTATAGTGCTCCTTTAAGCAAGAGTATGTGAAGAGTAGTTAAGGTTGCCACCTTTCTTGGAACAAAATACCAGCCTTAATCCTTTGTATAATCACAAGGAGTGACATCAGAGAAAATTCTGCAAAATCACCAACAAACTACTCACAGTTTGATTCTGCTGTATAGATGGATTGCTCCCAGTGTCTCAGTCTCGCAAGTCACCCAGTGTCTCAGTGTCCCTATGTATCACAGTGTCAGTGTCCCCATGTCGCCCAGTCCCCTAGTCTCCCAGTGTCTCAGTGTCCCCATTTCTCCCAGTGTCTCAGTGTGTCCCCATGTCACTAGGACACTGAGAGACATGGGGACACTGAGACCTGGGGACACTGAGAGACCCGGGGACACTGGGAGACATGGGGACACAGACATTTAGGGAAACTGGGAGAAATGGGGACACATACACTAGGGACACAGACACTGGGAGACATGGGGACATTAAAACATTTGGGGACACTAAGACACTAGGGACACTGAGACATGGGAACACAGACACTGGGAGACTATGGGACACTGGGAGACTAGGGGACACTGGCTGGGAGACAGACACTTGGGGACACTGGGAGACATGGGGACAGTTGTTGACATAGACATGGTGACACTAGGCACACAGAGACATGGGACACAGACACTGGGAGACTTGGGGACACTGAGACACTAGCGACACTGGATGGGGGACACTGGGAGAAACAGCGTCCCCATGTGTCTCAGCATCCCCATGTGTCTCAGTGTCCCCAAGTGTCTCAGTGTCCCTAAGTGTCTCAGTGTTCCCAGGTCTTCCAGTGTCTGTGTCCCCATGTGTCCTAGTGTCTGTGTCCCCATGTGTCTCCTAGTGTTTCAGTGTCCCCATATGTTCCCTAGTGTCTCAGTGTCCCCTAGTGTCTCAGTGTCCACATGTGTCCCCTAGTGTCTCAGTGTCCCCATGTGTCCCTGCTGCCTTTCCCCCCATCCCTCACGTATCTGAGCTGTAGAGCTGCTGTCTGGACTCTGTGCTGTGTTGCTGTGGATCGGTCACAGTGTGATCTGCAGCATAGACATATATAGAATATATATGCCTATGATCTGCAGAACAAGGTCCTCAAAGTAAACATGGTTAGTCTTAAAATCCACCCGGACGGTGTATAGATCCAGTAGCATGATGTTTAATCCTGGGATATTAAATAAAATTACCGTATATACTCGAGTATAAGCCGACCCGAATATAAGCCGAGGCCCCTAATTTTTCCCCAAAAAACTGGGAAAACTTATTGACTCGAGTATAAGACTAGGGTGGGAAATGCAGCAGCTACTGGTAAATTTCTAAATAAAATTAGATCCTAAAAAAAATATATTAATTGAATATTTATTTACAGTGTGTGTATAATGAATGCAGTGTGTGCGTATGAGTGCAGCGTGTGTGTGTATGAGTGCAGCGTGTGTGTGTATGAGTGCAGCGTGTGTATGAGTGCAGCGTGCGTATGAGTGCAGCGTGTGTATGAGTGCAGTGTGTGTGTGTATGAATGCAGTGTATGAATGCAGTGTGTGCAGGGCCGGTGCAAGGATATTTGCCCCCCCCATATGTCCTGACCTCCCCTCCTCCTCCCTCAGTGGTCCTTACCTCCCCACCCCCGTGTTCCTTCACCCCCCTCCCCCAGTGGTCCTGACTCACCCCTCCCCTAGTGGTCCTTACCCTCCCCTCCCCTAGTGGTCCTTACTTCCCCCTCCCCTCCCCTAGTGGTCCTTACTTCCCCCTCCCCTCCCCTAGTGGTCCTTATCCCCCCCTCCCTCCCATAGTGGTCCTTATCCCCCCCTCCCTCCCATAGTGGTCCTTATCCCCCTCCCTCCCATAGTGGTACTTATCCCCCCTCCCTCCCTCCCATAGTGGTCCTTATCCCCCCCTCCCTCCTATAGTGTTCCTTTTCTCCCCCCCTCCCTCCCATAGTGGTCCTTATCCCACCCCCTCCCTCCGATAGTGGTCCTTATCCCCCCTCCCTTCCATAGTGGTCCTTATCCCCCCCTCCCTCCCATAGTGGTCCTTATCCCCCCCCTCCCTCCCATAGTGGTCCTTATCCCCCCCCTCCCTCCCATAGCGGTCCTTATACCCCCCCTCCCTCCCATAGTGGTCCTTATCCCACCCCCTCCCTCCCATAGTGGTCCTTACCCTCCCCTCCCCTAGTGGTCCTTACTTCCCCCTCCCCTCCCCTAGTGGTCCTTACTTCCCCCTCCCCTCCCCTAGTGGTCCTTATCCCCCCTCCCTCCCATAGTGGTCCTTATCCCCCCTCCCTCCCATAGTGGTCCTTATCCCCCTCCCTCCCATAGTGGTCCTTATCCCCCCCCCTCCCTCCCTCCCATAGTGGTCCTTATCCCCCCCTCCCTCCCATAGTGTTCCTTTTCTCCCCCCTCCCTCCCATAGTGGTCCTTATCCCACCCCCTCCCTCCGATAGTGGTCCTTATCCCCCCTCCCTTCCATAGTGGTCCTTATCCCCCCCCTCCCTCCCATAGTGGTCCTTATCCCACCCCCTCCCTCCGATAGTGGTCCTTATCCCCCCCTCCCTTCCATAGTGGTCCTTATCCCCCCCTCCCTCCCATAGTGGTCCTTATCCCCCCCCCTCCCTCCCATAGCGGTCCTTATACCCCCCTCCCTCCCATAGTGGTCCTTATCCCACCCCCTCCCTCCCATAGTGGTCCTTATACCCCCCCCCTCCCACAGTGGTCCTTATACCCCCTTTTTATTATTATTATTATTTTTTATTATTATTATTATTTTTTATTATTATTATTTCTTTTTTTATTTATATTTTTTATTTATTTTTCGTCCCCCCTCCCTGCTTGATACATGGCAGGGAGGGGGGCTCTCCTTCCCTGGTGGTCCAGTGGCAGTTCAGTGGGGGGGAGAGGGGGGCTGGCAGAGCTGTAACTTACCTGTTCTGCAGCTCCTGTCAGCTCTCTCCTCCTCTGCGCCGTCCGTGCAGCTCCTTCTATCAGCTCACACTGTAAGTCTCGCGAGAGCCGCGGCTCTCGCGAGATTTACACTGGGAGCTGACCGAGGTGCTGAACGGACGGCGCGAAGGAGGAGAGAGCTGACAGGAGCTGCAGAACAGGTAAGTTACAGCTCTGCCAGCCCCCCTCTCCCCCAGTCTGTATTATGGCAATGCAAATTGCCATAATACAGACCTTGACTCGAGTATAAGCCGAGTTGGGGTTTTTCAGCCCAAAAAATGGGCTGAAAAACTCGGCTTATACTCGAGTATATACGGTAACTGACATTTGCTGATTTAAGACCTCTGTGGTTATTTACGTTATCGACTAAGTTTACTCAATACATTGAAATTATTTGAATTTCCAGATTGAAACTATACGTTGCATTTGGATTTAGGTTTGCTAAAATTATAAGTTTAGTGAACTAACCCCACAATCTATCATCTTAATATACATGTTTTAAACTGGGACTGGATCTTTGCCTGATTTGTAATGTATTTACTTTACACCTATTTTTAACTAATATGGATTTTGGAACTGTGCAAAGTAAAATGTAGATATTTACAACTCTTTATTATTGTGAGCTCTGCCTTTTGCACTTTGAAGTCCGCATGGAGATAGCATAAAGAGAATAGGAGAAATCAAACAATCACATCACTATTTACTAAAGTGATATTTGTCACTAAGGGAAAGTAAATTTAAAAAAATTAGGGACAGAAGTCCTAATATATAGACATATATTACCACACCGGGTGACCGGCCCAAAATGGCGCCCGCATTTCATGGCCCCCCGAGGTCAATGCGGCGTCTAGGTATTATATGTCTATGGGGATATGCTGTAACTTCCCTGCCTCTCTCCACACACAGTGACCCCTACTGGCCGGTGCTGGTATTGCAGAGTAATATCCACTTATTCTGAGAAAAATACCTGCATTTGTATTGCCAGTATTACTGCAATACCGGCACGGCCAGGCAGTCTCAAATACCGGCTGTGCCAGTAAAATACCAGTCAGGTGGCAAACCTAAGAGTAGTGTGTGTGTAAAAAAAAAAAAATGTAAAAAATTTTTTTTTTTTTTTTTTTTTTTCAATGGGCCTATTCCATGGGCCTGGGCCTGGAGCTGCAGCTCCATCAGCCCCTATGTTAATCCGGCCCTGGTATTGTAATACCTTTCTCGGTTTGGTACTGTATTTTCAGTGTTGTCCTGTCATTGTATTTTTATACTATAAAACTCAATAAAAAGATTTAAACAAAGTGTAAAACTAAGTGAACCTCTGTTTTTAATCTTCCAAGATTCTTTTCTTTCAGGAAATGTTCCAGAGGATTGGAGGAAGGCACATGTGGTTCCTATATTCAAAAAGGGTTCAAACTCCTTGCCTGGAAATTATAGACCTGTGAGCTTATCTTCTGTGGCTGGAAAAGTATTTGAAAGGTTATTAAGGGATAATATTCAAGAATTCCTTGAGAAGAACATGGTTATTAGCAAAAATCAACATGGTTTTATGAAGCACAGGTCATGTCAAACGAACTTGATTGCATTCTACAAAGAAGTAAGTAGAAGTATAGATCAGGGTGTTGCAGTGGATGTGATCTATTTGGATGTTGCCATGGCATTTGATACAGTTCCACACAATAGATTAGTGTTCAAACTCAGAGAAATCGGTCTTGATGAAAATGCTTGTTCTTGGGTAGAACATTGGCTTAAAAATAGAGTACAAAGAGTTGTCATTAATGGTACATTTTCAAGTTGGACAGAGGTGGTAAGTGGTGTCCCTCAGGGTTCTGTTCTGGGACCCCTTCTATTTTACATGTTTATAAATGATCTTGAAAAAAGCATCGAAAGTCATGTTTCAGTGTTTGCAGATGACACAAAACTCTGTAAAGTTATACAATGTGGGCAAGATTTTGCTTTGCTGCAGAGGGAATTACTGGGGGACTGGGCACTCAAATGGCAGAATGAATTTAATGCTGAAAAATGCAAAGTTATGCACTTCGGGGTAAAGAATGCATAAGCAACGTATACCCTAATGAAAGCAAATTAGGGATAACAACACACGAAAAGGAACAATGTGCAATGTCAATCAGCAGTGGCTAAGGCCAGTAAGGTATTGTCATGCATGAAAAAGGGCATTCATTCTCAGGATGAGAATATCATTTTGCCTCTTTATAAATCGCTGGAAACACCACATATTGAATATGCTGTGCAATTTTGGGCACCTGTTCTAAAGAAGGATATTATGGCACTAGAAAAAGTGCAGAGGCGGGCTACACAATTAATAAAAGGAACGGATCATATCAGCTATGAAGAAAGGTTAACAAATTTAAACCTCTTTAGTTTAGAAAAACGTCACCTGAGAGGGGATATGATAACACTATACGAATATATTCGGGGCCAATACAAACCATTCTGTGGAAATCTATTCACAAACCAGACTTTACAAAGGACACAAGGTCATGCGTTTAGACTGGAAGAAATAAGATTTCGTCTAAGGCAAAGAAAAGTTTTTTTTTTTACTGTAAGAACACTAAGGATGTGGAATTCTCTGCCTGAAGAAGTGGTTTTATCAGAGTCCATACAGATGTTCAAACAGCAACTAGATGCATACTTGCAAAAACAGAATATTCAAGGCTATAATTTTTCTGGCCATTCTGGGGTCAAGAAGAAATTTTTTTCCTAGTTTGCTGCAAAATTGGAAGTGCTTCAAACTGTTTTTTTTTGCGTTCTTTTGGATCAACAACAAAAAACAAATGAGAGGAAGGCTGAACTTGATGGACGCAAGTCTTTTTTCAGCTATATAACTATGTAATTATGTAATTATGTACTGCACATACTCACCATCTTCTTTAAAATAGTCACTCTCCAACTCAAACCTTAGACACTCATGCTGTGGCTAGTTTAAAAGTTGTGAAGCTTCAAACTGCTGGACTCGGGCTGTGACTCTGCAGACTGATCTGATTCTGATTTCAATCTGTTTTAATTAAAGGACCACTATAGGCACCCAGACCACTTCAGCTTAATGAAGTGGTCTGGGTGCCTGGTCCATCTAGGATTAACCCTTTTTTAAATAAACAGCAGTTTCAGAGAAACTGCTATGTTTATACTGAGGGTTAATCCAGCCTCTAGAGCCTCTAGTGGCTGTCTTATTGACAGCCGCTAGAGGCGCTTGCGTGCTTCTCACTGTGAAAATCACAGTGAGAAGACGCCAGCGTCCATAGGAAAGCATTGTAAATGCTTTCCTATGAGACCGGCTGAATGCGCTCCCGAGGAAGAAGGAGAGGAGGAGGAAAGCTCCCCGCCCGGCGCTGGAGAAAGGTAAGTGTTTAACCCCTCCCTCTCTTCAGAGCCCGGCGGGAGGGGGACCCTGAGGGTGGGGGCACCCTCAGGGCACTATAGTGCCAGGAAAACGAGTATGTTTTCCTTGCACTATAGTGATCCTTTAATTAATCTGTTTTAATTAATTAATCTGGAGCTGACATGGTCGAGTCTGTTAACCATGTCAGCTCCAGATTAATTATATTGCCAACTGCAAAGGTAATAAGGAGTCATATTAATCCTGCTGCTTGTAACCCTGTGTACTCTATGGGCTGAGAGCTAACAGTGAGTCAGTGTCACGACTACTAATGTGATCCAACACGCAAAACTATGTAACATCTACATAGACTAGAAAAATAGACAGAACGTAAACCGGCCCTTAGAATGGCCGGATTAATAAGTTGAAAGACAGAGAATGGTCAAGGGAAAGCCGAGGTCAAGGAAGCCAGAAATACACGAGATCGATAAGAAAGCCAAGTCAGGGAAACCAGAGCTCAGAATAGTCAGGAATAGCCAAAGTCAGAATACCAGGAATATCAATAACAAGGACAAGAAAACGCACTCTCAGGAACCAGGAACAGAAACCACTAACAGGTCAATGAACTAGGGAAATTCAGGGGTTTAAATATCCCTCCCTGGGCCATGATTGGTCAGTGCTTTGCCTCTGACCCCAGAAGGTCGATGTCATGACATCACACGCACGTTTACGTGACCTTTGGAGGCGGAGCTACAAATGGCCGTGATCACGTGGTCGGCACCATTTTGGATCCCGCGTGTGAAGTGGACGGATGCCCCAGTGTGTCGGCTCCCGACTCACTGCTGCACAGGTAATTTCTTTAACCTGTCTGTGTGGTCGCACCGATTGGGTGTGACCACGTGCAGCCGTGAGCCAGGGGTCGTGACAGTCAGGAGTAGCTGACATGGGTGGAGTCTATCAGTATCTTGAGGCTTTAACCATGTGCACACTGTGCTGAAAGCTAATGGAGAAGATGATGTGTTTCATAACAGCAGCAATATTTATTAGAAAGCTAAAGTTATAATAGCAAGAGCACTACTAAAGATGAAGATGGTATCATGTTAGCGAGATAGAGAGCTATGAAGATATATAGAGAGCTAAAGCATTGTACAGAGATATGTACTGTATGCATATCTATGTATTGCAGCTCCATGTAATCCATCACAGAGATCCTGGCTGTGTGGGA
This sequence comes from Pelobates fuscus, assembly GCF_036172605.1. Taxonomy (NCBI): domain Eukaryota; kingdom Metazoa; phylum Chordata; class Amphibia; order Anura; family Pelobatidae; genus Pelobates; species Pelobates fuscus. Next base: position 161,419,577 of record NC_086320.1, read on the forward strand.
TAGGTATGAGGTCTCCTTGTTGTGCTCAGCTCTGTGTGTTACTTCTCTGTATTTTAATCAGCTCTACCTACTGTATGTGTATCTACCCAGCTCTGTGTTTTGTATAGGTATATTTGCATAGTTCCCAGCTCTGTGTATTATATCTCTAGTTTTTCTCAGCTCTACCACTTGTATGGGTACCTCTGTATTGTATTCAGCTCTTTTTATAAAATTGTAATTCTTTAATTTGGCTTAGAAAAATGGGAGACATATCAGAAGGTATACATCATAGCAGGTACAGAAATGATACAAGAGTTGCATAAAAAAATAAAAGGTGCACAGTGTTATACAGCAGAGAAGGTTATGTATATATTGCATGTGGTACAAGCATTTCAGTAGCTAGACATAGTTCAGGTTGCACCAGGTAGAGGAGCAATCTAGGGTCTAGATTGCTGATAGTGTTATTACATAATCACATCTCCTATTATAAAAATAGACCTGACTGTGTATACATCAACGCTCAGAGTTAATATACATAATAATCTGTCCCGGTTTTCGAGGATTTTCAAATTGAGAAGAGAATCCCAAGGGATAAGATGTGCAGAGGATAGAAGAGAAGAGATTGTAACGGTTCCGTGGGATTCTGTCGGCGTGGCCACACAGAAACACAGCAGTCACGCCTACAGAAATAATAAATGCTTACCTTGCTCGCGTCAAACCGTTTCCTGACCTCCTTCCATCCCAGTCCCCAGCGTGTGCGGTGTTCCTAGAGATAAGGATATAGCCTTTGCCCACATTAAAGATGGTGCTTACGTGCGTGCGACATCACGTCACAGAAGTGCATGCACGTTTTGGGGTCAGAGGCCACATACAGCCAATTACAGCTTCAAGGGGGTTATTTAAACCCAAATTGCCTTTTGATCAGTGCTCTGTCGTGGTTTCCCTTTGATGGTTATCCGAGAGTGTGTTCCTGATTGTGTTTTTCTGTTTTTTGACTTTGGCTCCATTTTGACTTCCCTGATTTCTGGTATCCTTGACTTTTGGCTTTTCTGAATTGTTGTGTCTCATTCTATGTTCCTGACCGCGACAAGTATTTTGACTATTCTCGGATACGTTAAGTCCGGCCATTCTAAGGTCCGATTAGACGTTATGCTTAGCCCTAGGTGTGATACTATTCTGTGTGCTGGATCAACTATAATCCTGACAGAGATAGAGCTAAAGAAGAGGGACAAGATACAGAGGAGGAGGAGTAGGGGGTCTCTGGTTAGCACTAGCGGAGGGGGAATCCACTAATCTTTGAAGCGGGGGAAGGGTGCTAGGATATATCTAATCAGTTGTTAACATAGCTTTCCCAGGGCTTCCATACTTTAGAGAAGGTCTTCAGAGACCCTCCAACTCGGGCCCTTAATTTGTCCATGATATAGTGATCTTTAAGTTTAAACATTACTTTGTTCATGGGAGGTGTAGTAGGTTTCAACCAGTCTTGAACTAGGGCCCGTCTAGCTGCCAATGTAATTTTGTTAAAGAGTTGTTGTTCAACTCTAGTCCAATTGTCTATCGCTTAGTGAGCTTGAAGACCCAGGGGTTCAGATCTATATGTTTAGGAAGAATTTGGGCTATGAGCGTGTAAACCACCGACCCAAATTGAGAAACTTTTGGGCAACTCCACCACATTGTGTATAGGTTCCCTTAGACCCGCAGTCTCTCCAACAGAGGTCTGTGGGGGTCTTCTTCATGTGATAGAGTTTCACTGGTGTGGTATACTATTGAAACATCATTTTGTAAGACTGTTCTTGCATTGTGACACAGATGGAGGTTTTAGAGTTACCTTCCCATATGTCCTGCCAGTCTATTCCTTCTAGGGTCTCCCCAAGCTCTGATTCCTATTTGTCTATGTAGTGAAGTTCTCCCGAGTCTTTGCTAGCAGAGGTATGAGTAGAGCTGAGTGATCATGCCTTTTTTGTACATTTCTGCATTACAAATGCGTTCAAAGAATGTCGGTTGAGTGTGTGCTGCCATTTTAACAGCGGATTTGCTTGCAAAGTCTTGAATTTGGAGGTATCTAAAAAAATCTCTGAGTCAGAGTAGTTCTAGTTTGCAGTTCTGGAAAAGAGACTATGGCTCCACCGTTATATAGTTGATGTATTCTCTGCAGCCCCGCGTTTTCCATGCCTCTAAAGTCTCTGGCTCTCATGCCTGTGGCAAAAGCATTGTTGCGGTATATAGGGGTAAGTGGGGAGGGGGAGGAGATCAGCTCATATTTGTGTGCTGTTTTATGCCATATCTGGATGTGATTAGTCACAGACGGGCATGTCGTACGAAGGAGAGCTCTTTGTTAGACTAGGTGGCATGGGGAGAGTATGACGGCACGGGGTAACAAATTCCAAACTGAACAGTGCAGCCTTTGAAAAATCCTGCAGATGAAAGTTATAGGACAGGAATAAGCAGATGTCAGGAGAAGGTAACTCAGAGGTTGAACATAATGAGAAGGGGTGTATTTAATGAATAAAGAAAGAGATGTAGTGAGGAGTAAGATTACTGAGAGCTTTGTAGATTAGTGCTAGCTGTTTTAATTGAACCCTGAAGGGTACAGGAAGCCAATGTAATCATTGGCAAAGGTGTAAGATATGAGAGTAGGGTTCTGCGGAAAGATAAGGGTTCTGTAGCATTCTTTAAAGACTAAAGAGGGGCAATGCGGTAATTGGAAGGCTAATTAGTAGTGACTTGCAATAATAAAGTCGTATGAGTGTGTGAACAAGTGTCTTAAAAAAGTTCTATTTTTAGTTAGAATAGAGTGAATGTGGGCTATATTTTAAAGGATCACTATAGGGTCACGAACACAAACATGTATTCCTGATCCTATAGTGTTAAAACCACCATCTAGCCCCCCTGGGCCCCTCATGCCTCCATAAATATAGCAAACTCTTATTGTATTCAAGCCAGAAACTGTAGAGTTGCAGGCTGTTTGTCTCAGAAAAAACAAGCAGTTTGCTGACATCATTAGAAGTGGTAGCCTGATCCAATCACAATGCTTCCCCATAGGATTGGCTGAGACTGACAAGGAGGCATATCAGGGGTAGAGTCAGCATGAATCAAATACAACCCTGGCCAATAAGCGTCTCCTCATAGAAATGAATTGAATCAATGAATCTCTATGAGGAAAGTTCAGTGTCTGCATGCAGAGGGAGGAGATACTGAATGTTTGGATGCATTTTAGGCAGCCATGATCCAGGAAGGGTCTCTAACAGCTATCTGAGGAGTGGCCAGTGAAGTTATCACTAGGCTGTAATGTGTCTCTAAAAAGACAGTGTTTACAGAAAAAAGCCTGAAGGTAATGATTCTACTCACCAGAAAAAAAAATCAATAAGCTGTAGTTGTTCTGGTGACTATAGTGTCCCTTTAAAGTTGGAAGTTACAGGTTTTGGAGACAGGGCTGGATGTGAGGAGAAAAGGTAAGACCTGAGTTTAAAATAACTTTAGGGAAGTGAGATTGAGGGGTTGGAGTAATAGGAGAGAACATAAAAACAAAATCAAACCCTAGGCAAATCAAAAACATCCATCGGTCCATGACCGATTTACCCGAGTGCTCAGTCCGCACCTGGTTCTGAGCCTCAAGTACACATTCCTCTGAGGAGGTTGAACGTGACTCCACCATTGGCACCATTTTAGGCATCTGTGGCCAGACTAACAGATCACCTATATCGAGTGAGTTTTTGGTGTGTTTCCGCATACATAATGAGAGTTCAGATTTAGCGCCCCAAGGTCTGAAGATTACATAAAGCACTGTTATTGAGGTACGGTTAGAGTGCTCCAATCATGCATGTCTGCTCTAGGCACTGGCAGCTTACCTTCCACACCCTATTTGTTTTTTTTTTTTAGATTCAAATTAATAAAGAAATCCACTAAAAGCTATTTCAAATTACAATTAAAATTATAAATAATAACACTTACGGGTGACACTCTGAAAAAAAATGTTAGTAAGAACTGGCCAGGTTTGCTCTCCACATTATTTAACCCATCATCTTACTCTAAAAAGGACACTACACCGTCAAAACAACCCTTAGTTTTCAAGGAATATATATACTTGATAATTATGTTAAACACCTAGCCCAGTGTTGCTTCATTTAGTTGATGTGCCACATTTTCTACATTGTGTGGAAAGTCAACTTTTTTGCTTAACAACAAAAAAGCATAATTTATTACTATTACAATGCTATTAGAAAATAATCCATATTACTTAATATGAATGTAGATTTGTTCAATACTATCTATGCAAATTGATACACCCAGAACAAGTCAATGACATATTTTAACGTTCTTTTCTTAGAGCTGTAACCAGATGCTGTCTGGTGTTAAGGTGCCCCTATACACGTTCTTACATTTTAAGTGGGAAATATATCCCTGGCTGCATCAATCTTATAAAAAAACACAAAAATGCATGACTTCACTTATTGAAAGTCACTAGTGCATAGAAGTGTCAGAAAAGTTGTTCTTTAAATCTTGCCAGTTTGGTATTTTTTCAACGGTTCACTCAGGAGGTTTATTCAAAATGACCTTTCTTTCTGCACTTAGCAAACCACAAGAAAAATCATTGCGGAAGAACAAAAATCAAGCTGAGGGGAAAGGAATTTTCTCTAAAGAAAAATCGATACTAGGTTTCTTGAAGCAAATGCACTTTATGTTTGTAGATGTTGTCTTTAGAGACTGTTACTGTCACTACAGCAACATTTTTATTTTAGTAAATACAATTTAAGTTTTTACTCATGAGAAATGTGCACTAGATATAAGTAAACACAAACATAACTCCCCTATATATGGAGCATAGCAGGTGCTGCCATGTTCGATTCATGTCTCAATAACATTTTGAGAGGTACATCCTGTACATTGTTTGGAGTTGCCCTAGGTGTCAATATAGATCAAAGGGTAACCTGCTTGACAGCAAAATTCACATGATGGACAAGCTTGCAAGCATATATCTTCATGATTTGTACACATTCTGGGATCTTCGGATGGATCTCCTTTTCATAAATTCCTCTCGACCTTTGTGCACTTGATCAGTGGAAATAAGATAATACGAATAAGGGAGCATAAAAACATTCAAAACAGATAATAACTATCAGGTCTATTCACTAATGTGAGAACTCAAAGTGAATTCCAAGTGAATTTTAAAGGTCAAAGTTGCATAGTTGAGTTAGATGTTTTCAGTTGATCTTAAATTTGAAATGTGCTTTAAATTCTCACATTAGTGAATACATCTGTAAATGTTTGTTAAAAATTTATATCTATCCAGACCCTCTAAGTGATTTTGTTTTTCTGTAAACTTCAAGGATAAGCCTTCAAAATGCTTTTAATTTTAATATTTTTTTTTCTATTCCCAGAGTCCTCCTAAAATAAGTCAGATGCATCCTGAGAAATATTCACAGTCTGAGGGAACTGGTGTCGATATTGATTGACACATATCAGAGAACTACCATCCATAACATAAAGCAGATGGAACACAATTTCTGCTCAGATGCTATTCCAAGGATGCAAGCTACGTCCAGGTCCATGAAGAACCCTGAGGCTGTGAAGGCCTTAAGTCATACTGGATTACTTGTCCACTACTGCAACAAAGAGATGGGTATGCCCTAAACTGCAGGAACAGAGTGGGTACTGAAAAATGTGCTATACAAGACAATACTATGAAATTGCACAAAAGGGTAGACTGAATTTCCCATAAGACGCACCAGTTGTTTATCCATCTTATTGCCCTCTCAAAGTCCGATGGAGGGTTGCAAATCAATCATCTCCATGGGCTCTCATTGTTCCCAGGTAGGTGAGAACATAGCTGGTTCTGACTCAAAACATCTGATCAGCTGCAATACCAGACTGATCCGAATTTACAGATAATTAGACTGGCTGACTTACATGATAAAGTGCATTCAAGCCAAAAAAGATTCAAGATGACTGGGTTCAACTTAACAAAATACATCAAGCTGACAGCATACTTAATAGTTAGTCCACCCATTGTACAGCGCTACGGAATTTGTTGGCGCTATATAAATAATAAAATAATAATAATAATAATAATATCAACATAGAGATCTTAGGGTGGCTAGAGCTGTTGCTGTGTGATAGGAGTCCTCATACATTGTACCCATGGCCTAATGAAAGGATCCCCCATTGCTTCAAGACAGGCCAGTTTACATGAATAAGGTGGTTTAAATAGCGGCAGAACTAATGTAGAGAGGGCCCTTGTTCAAGAATTTCTGTTGGGCCCCCTTTAGCACAAGGGAACACATGCACATATACCAATGAATAAATACATGTGCGTGTGTTCACAAGAAAGCATTTCAATGTTTTCTCTGCCTTGAGCTTTAGTCCTTGGGGACACACATTCCCACTGTCACATTCATTTAACAGTGGGTACCAGGATCAAAATGTTATTTAAAAGAACACAGCCAAAGAATGATATTATAGCCTACAATAAGGATTGTTATATTAGTCAGTGTTTGGCATTGCATTGGCCATTGTCATATAATTGTCTATTCCAATAAACAAGTATTTCATGATATTTATCTTTTGCTCATCTGGGTTCTTGCCTGTGATCAAGTATTTAAAACTCACAGGAGAAAACTCTTGTTTGAACAGTTCCCAAAATAGCTTACTGGCTGGTTATTTAACAAAACTGAGAAGACTCCTAAAGTTTAAAAAAAAAAAAAAAGAAAGCAAAGTTTGTTTTATCACTTGTGCTGCCACTGAATTAACAGGTCTTAACATTTGACCTTGTTGGGCAAAACAAACCTGTTATTACCAAAGAGAACTAAGCAAGCCTAGCTAATTAACTGATCTCAGGGCAGGCTTTTACTTACATGACTGAGCTGCAGGAATGTATTGCCTTGCTGCCTTTTTACTAAAAGGAGGTATTTGGACCTCCCGTGCTAGTCAGTCATGAGGTAGATTCATGTGAAATGTCTTCTTTTAATTTATTGATATTGTGCATAAAAACAGGATTGTGAGAGGAGCAAAGGGGTTAACTCATTAATTAATGAACTGTAATGAATTTAAAAACTTGTAAATTTAGTTAGGAGTATAAAAGTAACCTAACGTTGGGTAAGGGACTTTCTAAATGCACACACGCAGTGCTGGATTAAGATCATCCTGGGCCTTGTGCTGATGATTATGATGGGCCTAATTACATAATCATTCTGATAGAAAGCCTTGAAACAGCCATAGCTCCTGAGTGTCTTGTATCTGGTGGAGGTGGTGATGGTGGGACACTTGCAAGATATATTTTCAATGTCCCACCACCACCACCTCCACCAGATACAAGACACTTGGGAGCTATGGCTGTTCCTACCTCATGTCATTCTCTCTCTGGCATCTCTCGTTTTCTCTTTAGAGATCTGGAGAAACCCTCTAAATGAATTATACTAATCAACTTTCTCTGCACTTTACATTTCAGATTCACATATAGTTCTCTTACCCATTCTGTATTGATGAACATGCCTATTGTCCATCTTTAGCCTGAAACAAAAACCCTAAGCAATCACATTCCTCACTTTGCCACACAGCTCGTCTGCTCTCTCATTACTCACAAACTCTGAATCCGCTCTCATCAGGACTGCGCCAATATCCTTCCATTCTCAATAGCAGGCAGAAGCTTGATCCTGGTATGCCCCCTGGGGCAGAGAAAAATGTGGATGTAGTGAGTGTAGCAGAAAAGGAATATGCCACATGGCCACACAGGAGAATGTTGGGCTGTTAGTGAGATAAAAGCCACAAGAGCATTTGCACAGGTTTAGAGCAACAGCATGTGAGGAATAGTGGAACAATGAACTTACTCTATGGCAGGGGTTCCCAATTCATTTTTCACATGGAACCCTTTGACATAGTGTATCAAAAAAATAAACATTTGTGACGTGTCAAAAACCTTTTAATTAGCAGAGCGTAATGGTTTCTTTTTCGCAAAATTCATTTATACAGATAGCAAACAGATTGTGTTCCTGGTATGCTTCTGTGTGTAGAATTGGTGTTTGTATATAACTTTAGCATTTTTTTATACAGGGGTGTGCTTGAATGTAATGTTTGCATTTGCGTGCAGGAGGGTGGCTTGCTTGGAGTGCTGCTCCTGCTTTCTCTCCGTCCTGCTCGACGCCCTCTGTGACGGACCACCTGTCACCCCGACCGGGTGCCGCCACCAATCGATGCTCCTAGTGCTCACCTAGTACTTCCAGCACTCCACCAGACACCATCAGCACTGTAGTCCCTACTTCCACCGTTACAGCTTGGTTGGGGTTTCGCTGTCCTCCACCCACCCTGGACCCAAGACCAGGATCCAGCTTCCAGTGGGTAGACCTCTCCTCTAAGAGAGTGTAGCAATGTGCTCTTAAAAGAGCAAGTGATTATAACACCAGGGGAGTAAAGTGATATAACAATCCCCAGGGTAAGTACAGCCGTTTCCCCCACACATGAGATGAGACTCAATGTTGAGGGTAAGCAGGTACTCGTTTATTATATGTAACGGATCGCCTGGCACCCCGACTTGGTACCTCCGTTAATGGATGCTCCTAGTGCTTCCTGAGGACTCCAAGCACTCTGGCAGACACCATAATCACCGAATCCGAGAAACCTTTAAATTCTCCCAAGCGTATGAATGCTGTAGACCATTGAATAGGAACCATACGAATAGGCTTGTACTCCTAGCAGTCAACTGGAACAGCATACAATAAATCCTTCCCCCAATAATGAGACGACACATCACTTTGAGGTTAAAACAGGAACACTGGACTGGCTCATCCAGCCTGGCTTTTATTCACAAACAGGTACATACAGGACACTCCCAGGGGGAGGATGATATTGACCAATCACATGGATGTACCTCCCACACATTTCCTCCCCTTAGATTACCACTTAACCCAATTATACAGTACACACTTTTCCCCAATTCCTGGATGTACCCCAAAAACAGGGGTACACCTTTAAATCCAGCATCGCTGGATAGCCCTCATTCAGGGGGGAAACATATCCAAAATTCAAGTCATTCGGATGAACAGTTCGGCAGATATGGGTTTCCAAAGATTTGACCGACCGCATGGGTAAAGTATCTGAAAACAGTTCCATGCATTTTGGCCCTGCGGTCGGTCACAAACAAGGGAATGAAAACAGACGAATTGCCTGTGTTATAGAGCCTGGAGAGGGTTTGAATGAATTCCCTTGTTTGTGGGGTTCTTTCTACCGAACGGCGGGTCATTCGGTAGTTTATATACGAATTCCTGGAAGTATGGAGGTCTCAGCGGTGTTTGCCTAGTCAAGTGTCCGATTTTAGTTCCAGACACTCGACGGCAAAACACCGCTGTTCGGTAGTTTAAGATGGCCGCCACCACGTGTTTGTTTCCCGAATGGCGGCCACCCAGAGGACAAAGGATACATTACACTGATTGCCAATTACCCGTTTGCAACATTGTTGCAAACTGTAATTGGAGGCACACTTATTCCTGGGTGGTCTGGTTGTTCGGTAGTTTCACTCAATATAATGAATGGAGTGATTCTACCGAACAATCAGATGAATGCTGCATACATATCACCCAGGTTAAACTTAACACATGAATACATATACAATATTACAGGCAGCACACTAGAACATGCTTCACAGTCTTAAAGGGACAGTAGTCCCAAAAGTCCCAATGTGTCCATAGATGCTGTTAAAAGGGCCAGTAGCAGCAATATACAGTACAATATGCCCAAATATAAATCTTTAACTGTACCAATTTTCCAGGGGCCATAGTCAGCAGGTAAGAGGCAGGCAGCCAGGCCCCTCCAATGTCCAGTGGCGAGGTAGGTTCCGCCACATTATACACTCCCAAACATAATGAGACAATCCCTCCCCTGTGCCTGGGAGATAATTGAGTCATGGACTGTACTAACTCAATTATCTCCAGGCAGAAAAACACACATTTCAGCAGTACCCCGAAAGTACCCCTAAACCCATGGAAACCCCACAAATGTTACATCCCCTGATAGCCCCGATATGGGTGACCAACATATCTAAAAATCACCCATACTAGTTTAGCTGTTCAGGATTTCCATGGAAGTCATATTTTGACCGACCGCACACGAGGCTCCATGAATTCAGGCTGTGCGGTTGGTCTCTTTCGGGAATACCCAATATAGTCCAAAAAACAGTACATATCAGTTTGTGGGTTGATTCAGTCTATGTCTCTCATTCGGGATCCATGGGGTTAATAAGCAGCACACGACTGTTCTGGGTGGTCGGTCCGTTCGGCAGTTCATTCAGCATTAGTCTGATCCGTTCAGCAAGCCCCAAATACCGAACCATACAGTACAAAAGGCACGAACAGTGTGTGTAAGCAAGGTTTATCACAGGGGCCATAGTCCTGGGGCAAGAGGCTGGCAAGCAAGCCCCTCCAAGAACCGGTGGTGAGGTTCCTTTCGCCACACACTCTATATCCGGGAGGAAGTGACAGGCTGTCACTTCCTCCTAGCATCCCCAATTATACAGGAGCCCAGTCACCCTCTTAAAGAGCTGCAGCACCTGACTGGGCCCATGTTTAGTTAAATGTTTGTTTTGCCAGTGTTGGTTATTGCACTCTATGCCTCATTAATTTATGATGTTCCCTATTTATGACTTTTTCCTATCTTATCTCTCACTTTCCAACATATATCCTTAAATTCAAATTCCCTTTCATTTGCTTTTCCTTGATTTTTGTTTTTAACAGCCCAATGATTCTCCACCCACAATCTGCTGTATCTAACCCCAGATTCTCTCCTTTATAGCCTGGGCCTCATAAAATTGCAGAACCAGCTACACCCAGGACTCACACCACACAACCCTGCAGGACTTGCCATAAGCAGAGGTAGCATTTCTGGATGATCACTTCCCACCCACCCTACCCCACACCCCAAACCCCCCATGGTAATCATTACATTTATAGATAGCTCAAATTACCTAGCTTTCCTGTTAAACCAATTATGTCCACCAAGCCCTCCACACCCAAAAAAGCTATACTCACACAATACCTCTTTAACCCTTAACCCTCCTAACCACAGCTCTTAAAAACACAGCACCTACTCTCCTACTAATGTTCTCACTTCTATTTTTCACTTTCTCTCTCACTTCCCTCATCATTAAAATCTCTCTATCATTTCACTTACCTGTTCCTGCTAACACCATCTTCATTGCTCCCTCCCTGCTCCCCTCATCTCTGTATTCATCACATGCACTTTACTCATATTTATCCAGCCTTTCTCCACACACCCCTCCTAAATCCCTTAAATACAAGCTCTCATCCCCAACATTTAAATCTTACTCGCACCTTCTCTTCCTTTCCATCCTACTACTCCTAGCAGCAGGTGATGTCTCTCCAAACCCTGGTCCCTCCACTACTCAGCCACCTGGTTCAAACACCAGAAACCACTACAACCTAATACCCATTCCATGTAATTCTCACTATAATTCCTCTTTTAAAGCTGCCCTCTGGAATGCACGCTCTGTGTGCAGCACCTTTAAATCTACTTCCATCCATGACCTATTTATCTCACACTCCCTAAACCTACTTGCACTAACAGAAACATGGCTCTCTCCCTCGGATACTGCTACCCCTGCCTCACTGTCCTTTGGTGGTCTTCACTTTACCCACAATCCAAGACAAGCGGAGATTAAAGGTGTCGGTGTAGGTTTTCTTCTCTCACCCCACTGCTCCTTTAAAACCCTGCCCACCCCCCTTCCCTCTCTTTCCCATCATTCGAAATTCATTCAATTCGCCTTTTCAAACCCTTCTCTGCTAACATTGCCGTCATCTATAGTCCCCCTGGTTCCCCTCTCCTCTTCCTTGACCACTTTGCTGCCTGAAAATAAATGTAGTAGTTGGATACCCAAAGAAAGGGGAAACAACTGGGTGTGTGTCTGGGGGCAACCAAGACAGGGGGTAACCCTCACATATTTGTGTTGGTGGAGAAGTAGACCTAAATTGGTCAAACAGGGAGAGGCGCCCCCTAATGTTTAGCTATACATATGTACAATGAATCATAAAACGTAACTTTTAATGTTGGCTGTTATAAAAGAAACCCATTGTGGAGAGTTTCGAGAAAGAAAACTAACAAAAATAATAAACTTAAAATAGGAGGATAGATGTCTGGATGGGGATAGATATCCTAAAGGGTATTCCCCCCAGGATGTACAGCTCAATACAGCTACAAATCCCCACAACCTGTATATGCTGTCTCACAGAGGCAATCCTTCAAGGGATTGCATGATATAGGGAGTGGAAAGATTAAACCAGCCCTGTAGTCACTATGTACAGTCCCAGTGTGGTACTTGTTTGCAACAAAGAAAATATTTACACATGGGAAATCCTGTAGCAAAAAAGTGGTGACAAGGACGGTTTTTCCACTAAGTAGTCAAAAAACTGGTCAGAGTTTTAGCAAGTCGATAGATATACTTGTTTCAATCTGTGTACTATCTGCTACATTGCTATTTCTGGAGGATAGGGGCACAGAGGATGGGAGGAGAACACCTCAAATCTAGTGGTCAGTTTCACACACCAATCGGCAGGTGTGGAAGATGACGAGATCTGACAGGAGATCGACCAAGCATAACCTTCCCCCCCACACACAGTTCCCCTTCCCCTTATTCTAAATCTTATCAAGATCCGTCACCCAGAATCGCTGACTAAAATCGCTGACTTTTAAGTTTATTATTTTTGTTAGTTTTCTTTCTCGAAACTCTCCACAATGGGTTTCTTTTATAACAGCCAACATTAAAAGTTACGTTTTATGATTCATTGTACATATGTATAGCTAAACATTAGGGGGCGCCTCTCCCTGTTTGACCAATTTAGGTCTACTTCTCCACTTTGCTGCCTGGTTACCTTACTTCCTCTCTTCCAACATTCCATCCCTAATTCTTGGAGACTTCAATATTCCCATTAACCCACCTTTAACCCCAGCAGCCTCTAAACTACTTTCAATTACTTCCTCCCTTGGACTATTGCAGTGGGCTAATTCTCCCACTCATGTAGCTGGCAATACCCTCGACCTTATTTTCTCCTATTCATGTACATTATCTATTATCTGCAATACTCCATTTCCTCTCTCTGATCACCACCTCTTATCGTTTGCTCTCAATTACCCCCTTACCCAACAACCTCAGCCTAACCCCCCTCAGCTCAGGAGGAACCTTAACTCTATTGACCTCCAGCAGCTGTCGGCTGACATTGATTCACAACTGCTATCCATCCCTTCCCTCTCCTGTCCCTCACTGGCCATCTCCACATATAACACTACCCTCACATCTGCCTTGAACACTGCAGCCCCACTCCAAACATGCACCACAAGGAGTACACGACCCCAACCTTGGCATAATAAATCAACACGCTATCTGCAGAGTTGCTCCCGCTGTGCTGAACGCTCCTGGAGGAAGTCCAGCACCCAGGCAGACTATCTTCATTATAGATTCATGTTGCTTTCGTACAGCGCAGCCCTTGCCCTCGCCAAACAGTCCTACTTTTCCTCTCTCATTAGTTCATGCTCCCGCAATCCCAGACGTCTCTTTGACACTTTTAATTCCCTTCTCCGCCCTGCTGTGGCCACCCCCCAAACTAACCTTACTGCTGATAGCTTTGCATATTACTTTACTGACAAGATTGAACAGCTAAGGAAACAATTCTCCCCTCCTTGCCGTTCTCTTTCTCAACCACACATAAATCATGCTTTCCCTACCCTTCAGACTTTCTCCCCAGCTACTGAACAAGAGGTGGCTGCACTTCTCAATTCCTCTCGCCCCACCACTTGCCCACTTGATCCTGTCCCATCTCACCTCATCAGATCTCTCTCCCCTTGTCTTGTGCCTATCCTAACACACATCTTTAACTGCTCTCTCTCTTCTGGCACTGTTCCTGCTGACCTTAAACATGCCACTGTAATACCTATGCTGAAAAAAACATCTCTTGACCCGTCCTCCCCCTCGAACTATCGTCCCATATCCCTGCTCCCTTACTCATCAAAGCTTTTGGAAAGACTTGTCTTTACCCGTGTGTCTCACTTCCTTAATTCCAACTCTCTCCTTGACCCTCTTCAGTCTGGCTTCCGCCCTCTCCACTCTACTGAGACCGCTCTTATCAAAGTGACTAATGACCTAATCTCCGCTAAATCCAAAGGTCACTACTCCATATTAATTCTCCTTGACCTCTCTGCTGCCTTTGACACAGTTGATCATTCTCTCCTCCTTCAAACTCTTCAATCACTCGGTCTCTGTGACTCTGTCCTCTCTTGGTTTTCCTCCTATCTCTCCCAACGCTCATTTAGTGTCTCCTTTTCCAAGGATACCTCCTCCCCTCGCCCTGTCTCGGTTGGAGTTCCCCAAGGCTCTGTCCTTGGTCCCCTTCTATTTTCTCTTTATACTGCCTCTCTTGGAAAACGTATTGCCTCTTTTGGATTCAACTACTACCTGTACGCTGATGACACTCAGATATACCTCTCCTCACCGGACCTCTCCCCGGCCGTCCTGCAACGTGTCACTGCTTGCCTCTCTTCCATCTCTGACTGGATGTCATCACGCTTTCTCAAACTTAACCTCTCTAAAACTGAACTCCTTGTCTTTCCTCCTCCTAATACTGATCCTCCTCTCTCACTCTCCCTTCAAGTCAGTGATATCCACATAAGTCCATCCCTACAAGCGCGCTGTCTTGGCGTCATACTTGACTCTGGTCTCACCTTTGAGTCTCACATCCAGTTTGTTGCCAAGTCCTGTAGGTTCCAACTCAAAAACATAGCCCGCATCCGCCCCTTTCTTACGCAAGATGCTACCAAGGAGCTTGTCCATGCTCTAGTAATTTCCCGCATGGATTACTGTAACCCTCTCCTGATTGGTCTCCCCAAAAGCCGTACTGCCCCGCTACAGTCTGTAATGAATGCTGCAGCTAGACTGATTTTCCTATCCAGTCGGTCCTCTCACACCTCGCCCCTCTGCCAGTCCTTACATTGGCTCCCTGTATCCTATAGGAGTCAATTCAAAGTGCTAACCCATACATTTAAAGCACTGAACAATTCCAACCCCTCTTATATCTCTTCACTGATCCAGAGGTATGCCCCTCCTCGTACCCTCCGCTCTGCCCGCGACCACCTCCTGACCACTGCTCGCACCCGTACGGCCAACTCACGCTTGCAGGACTTCTCACGGGCGGCTCCTCTCCTATGGAATAACTTGCCTACTGCCATCAGACTCTCCCCTAGTCTTCAATCATTTAAGAAGGGCCTTAAAACCCATCTCTTCAGGAAAGCGTATGGCCTCCCAGAGTAATCTCTCCCTTACATACCTGTCTCTTGCTCTCCTATGGGATAGTGCTTTGCTCTCTCCTCCAGCTCTGCTTCACTCCTACTTGATATTTCCTATCCTAATGTTTCTAATACCCCACCTCCTATAGACTGTAAGCTCATTTGAGCAGGGTCCTCTTCAACCTATTATTCCTGTAAGTTTTCTTGTAATTGTCTTATTTATTGTTGCATCCCCCCCTCTCAAAATATTGTAAAGCGCTACGGAATCTGTTGGCGCTATATAAATGGCAATAATAATAATAATAATAATAATAATAATAATGTTCAGAAATACCTATCGGGTGGCTCTAATTGCTTGGGCCACCTAACTGGCAAATCACAGCATAACCACAATTGGGAAATACTGCTCTATGCGTATGTGATTGGAGCTGCAATTCCGTTTGCTCCTATGTTAATCTGTCCCTTCCCACATACTCCAATTTCTTGAAAAAGTGCAAGACTGACTGGTGTAATGCTCATTTACTTGTGCTCCTTAACCGATTGATAGTATATATTATGTTGTTGCTGCATCAGTGCATCCTGAAAAGTGCTTAAAAAAGTAACTCATCTATGCATTTCTGCTCTTGAAAAGTATTTTTGTACAAGGTGGGATTTACATCTCTGGCACCTTTAAGTATAAAATACTCAGGGGGGCAAAGCTTGCCATCGAACCTGTTCAGACGTCATTTCTCACGGCTCCATCCCAGCAAAACTAAAGCTGATACAGCTTCACAAACTACCTAGCCTGATTATACACTGCTAGCTGCATCGATCGATGCCTTTTTTTATCGCCCAAAAACAGCCTAAACAGGGGTGCAAATCTGCGGCCTACCTCACACCACGGCTCCGGGATCTCGAGGTATTCCTCGGTGGAACTACTGTGTCGAGAGACGGGTTGCTTCACCTCCCACACTGACTCCCATGCAGGACAACAAGGCAACTATGGGGCGCCAATCTCAAAAGTCCACAGCCACAGCCGATGGCAGGGACATAGGGACTATGTTGCAGAGGTCTACACATCACAAACCAGCAACAGACCCGCCCGAACCCGACCCAGCTCCCACAGCGGGACGTAAGGAGCCAAAGACAGTGCAGGACTCCCTGCAAATCTCACCTGCTGACCCCTCGGATGACTCAGCTCCTACCACTAAACATGACCTGCGGATCCTACTAGCAGACATACATAAACTACTTGCGGCGGACTCCGCTCTGCTCAAGACTGAAGTGCAGGCTGTCACAGACAGGGTAAGGGCCTTGGAAGAGGACATTGACGATATACACACTAAGCTAGCCACCCTCAAAGACTCAGTGCACCAACTCCAGACCCAACACAGGGTCCTATCAGTTAAATTTATGGCCATGGAAGACCACCAACGCCACTCTCACATTAAAATACATGGTGTCCCCAATACTATAACGGAGGATGAATTACCACATTATCTCAGATGCCTACTAGCCACCATTATGCCCCATGCAGTGGCGAGGAAACTAACAATTGACAGAATCTACTGCATTCCCAGCACCGTCCATGCAAAGCCAAACATGAACAGAGATGTTATACTCCGATACATCTCCGTGCAAGACAAGATCAACATCATGACTGCCCTGAAAGGCAAAACACTTCTTACATTTGAAGAATCTACACTCACCTTTTTCCAGGATCTCACCAAAGCCACTGTCCTGTGGAGAACATCTTAAACACATGTAACTTATCAATTGCGAGCAGCGGGCATGGCTTACAGATGGGGACATAACAGCTCTCTAACAGTTACTCACTCTGGGTCGGCACATGTTCTCACTTCGATGACAGACGCATCATCTTTCCTAACGAAATTGGGACTGTCCCTACCAAATACAACCACAACCGACACAAGGAACATGTTGGGACCCTGACAGCATCACTCCCTTCGTCCCTAGGACAAAAGGATTACAAGCATCGGTTCCATGAACCGGACTGCAACCTGTTTACTGGATCTGCAACTCATGGAAGAACCAGATAGGGCAGTTTAGCCGTAAAAGCTAAAGTCTCAATATGTTTTTTTTACGTTGGCATTAGTTCCTCTTTTTCATTTTCATTTTGTTTTTAATAATGTTTATCACATGTGGAGAGTCACACACACATACTACTTTGCTCAAAGAGCACATAGTTTTCATCAGGCGTATACCTGCAAGTAACGCTATAGCCTCCAGGGAAGTCTAAGGCCTCCCGCCTCTACCATATGGCGTGATACACTCCCCCTCCACCCCCCCCCCCTCCACCCCCTTGGTTAGGGGTACGTAACCTGGATGCACACTCTTCCGCTCACTACACTTTAGTGGCAACTAACTTGTATAAGCATACTCTTCCCGAAACCCATCTGTGTGCTACTCATATGGCTATTATACAGCCAGCATCCTAGACCTTGAATTTGCCATGGCATGACCTTACACTAATATATACATTAACTACCATGTACTTCGCCTGATACAAAACAGGGTTTACCTCCGGAACATACAATAACCTTAATCGTGACAATTTCCTCATTTTAGAGCACTTGTGTATTACGTTACTAACTATTATTAGTTAGGGAAGGGTGTTTCCACTAGTGAGGACATTCCACAAGCAATAAGATTACCATGCATTGCTTTTATTTATTTTTTTGTGTGTGTGTATGGTATGGTGGAATTGCATTGGTAATACTATAGTAAAAAATACATTCTTTATCTAAAATTATTCCCAAAATGTAATAGCACTTAAAAAATTTAAATTAAAAACAGGCACTAATATGCATTAAAAAATTACATTTCCCCATTTCTTTGAGGGGAAAAAAAATCAGCAAAAGGATTATTGGCTTTTCTACAGTTCTATTTTCACACAAATAGACAAACAAATGGCAAGGTCTTTTGACTGCAATAATAAATCCACCCTTTGTTGAAAACCTCACTGACCACCTTTAAGCAGTTTATTTTCCTGAGACATAACGGGCGATGACAAGTGGCATGATATAGAGTGCAACACATTTGTTTAGATAGACACTGTTTTCATAATGTTTTATTTATGTAGACACTCGTCTTCCTCTTTGTAAATTAAGAGTGTCAAGCTCTGCAATGACAAAAGAGTGTTTGCTAAATCCCATTGCCAGACATTTTTCCAAAGGCAATATCTGAAAGGTATTTAACCTTGCAATGCAATATGAAAGAAAAGTATGCAGAATATAACTAGCAGTAGAGTGGAAGGAACATTGGTTTATTAAGCTGATCTAGAGGAAATGTAATGTAGATCTGCATTTGGTGTTTAATGTGTTTTAGTTCCCAACGTGCGGTTTCAAAAATATACACATTATCAGGCAGGCTATGTGCTATGTTTAGAGATTAAGGAGATGGGTTCCCAGAATGCAGTCAAGTTGTGCTTTAGATGGCACAGGGCATTTTCCACCCTATGTAAACTGCTAGTAAACCTATAGACAAGACACCATGTATTAAAGCTATGAACACAAGCTGTAGTATATCGTCATCGTGACTGAGGTCATTACACAATGCTGCTAACCAATAAGACTCAATTTCAAACAGCATCATTAATTGATCCATTTTTCTTACAAAGCAATGTGTTAGTGAAAAACAGTTTAGAGCTGGTAGCTGCCATCCTGCAATTTGCATTTCAATCAATTATAATAAAATGTGAGGTCTTAAAATCTACACAGCTCTGTGTACAAAGATTAATATACCATACCGATAGTGGACTCCAATTATGCCGGATTTAATGATGGCAGAGTGCAGATTGCTGTGCACCTGTCTCCATTTGTCAGTCCGCTACCTATATAAAAGATACCGGTCCACAGAAGCAATCAATAAATCAGATTCAAAACGCTCCACCATGGCCAAGACCAAAGAGCTGTCCAAGGATGTCACGGACAAGATTGTAGACCTACACAAGGCTGGAATTGGCCACAAGACCATCGCCATGCTGCTTGGTGAGAAGGTGACAACAGTTTTTGCGATTATTCGCAACTGGAAGAAACACAAAATAACTGTCAGTCTCCCTCGGTCTGGGGTTCCATGCAAGATCTCACCTCATGGAGTTTCAATGATCATGAGAACAGTGAGGAATCAGCCCACAACTACACGGGAGGATCTTGTTAATGATCTCACACTACGGTAACAGACTATGTTGTGAAGGACTGAAATCCTGCAGCGCCCGCAAGGTCCCCCTGCTCAAGAAAGCACATGTACCTGCCCATCTGAAGTTTGCCAATGAACATCTGAATGATTCAGAGGAGAACTGTGTGAAAGTGTTGTGGACAGATGAGTCCAAAATCAAGCTCTTTGGCATCAACTCAACTCGCCATGTTTAGAGGAGTAGGAATGCTGCCTATGACCCCAAGAACACAATCCCCACCGTCAAACATGGAGGTGGAAACATTATGCTTTGGCAGTATTTTTCTGCTAAGGGGACAGGACAACTGCACTGCATCAAATGGACGAAGGACGGGGCAAATATACTGTCAAATCTTGGGTGAGAAACTCCTTCTCTTAGTCAGGGCATTGAAAATGGGTCATGGATGGATATTCCAGCATGACAATGACACAAAACACACAGCCAAGGCAACAAAGAAGTGGCTCAAGAAGAAGCACATTAAGGTCCTGGAGTGGCCTAGCCAGTCTCCAGACCTTAATCCCATCCAAAATCTTTGGAGGGAGCTGAAGGTTCGCGTTCCCAAACGTCAGTCTGGAAACCTTAATGACTTGGAGAGGATTAGCTTAGAATTTAAATAAACGGGGTGAACGAGTAACCCTCATTTAGACCTCTTGGAAAAAGTTTAAAGATCCAGTAGCATTCACTCTGGCGTAAATATCTGTCATAATCTCCCTTTCGCTCGTCTTTTTTAACCAGCTCAATCAGGGCTACCATCAGGGGGTGACAACCCTGATGGTTGTCACGGGCCCGGCGGCCCCGGGGCCCGCACGCTGATGGGGCCTATCGGGTGGCCGACGCACTTAGGGCAACCCGATGGGCCCTATATCTTCAGGGGCCCGGTCTGCGCTGTGGCCGTGTAATAGTGCGACCGGGCCCCTTTTACAAAAATAAACGCAGCCGCAGCACAACTGCTGCTGGGAGGAAGTGGTCACTTCCTCCCAGCTCACTAAGCGTGGGAGGAGCACCAGTGAAGAGGGAGAGCCACACCGACTCCCATCAGCCCCAGCCACCCTCCTGCAAATAAAAGGTAAAAAACAGAAGGGTGGCTGAAAAATATGCTCTGCGTGTGTGTATGTCTGTATGCATGCATGTATGTTTGTCAGTATGTATGTCTGTCTGTCTGTCTGTCTGTATGTACATATATATGTATGCATGTATGTCTGTATGTATATATATGTATGTATGTCATTATGAATGTATGTCTGTATGTATGCATGCATGTATGTCATAGAAACATACAAACATAGAAACATAGAATGTGACGGCAGAACCATTCGGCCCATCTAGTCTGCCCAATTTTCTAAATACTTTCATTTGTCCCTGGCCTTATCTTATAGTTAGGATAGCCTTATGCCTATCCCATGCATGCTTAAACTCCTTTACTGTGTTAACCTCTACCACTTCAGCTGAAAGGCTATTCCATGCATCCACTACCCTCTCAGTAAAGTAAAACTTCTGGATATTATTTTTAAACCTTTGTCCCTCTAATTTAAGACTATGTCCTCTTGTTGTGGTAGTTTTTCTTCTTTTAAATATAGTCTCCTCCTTTACTGTGTTGATTCCCTTTATGTATTTAAATGTTTCTATCATATCCCCCTGTCTCGTCTTTCCTCCAAGCTATACATGTTAAGATCCTTTAACCTTTCCTGGTAAGTTTTATCCTTCAATCCATGAACCAGTTTAGTAGCCCTTCTCTGAACTCTCTCTAAGGTATCAATATCCTTCTGAAGATACGGTCTCCAGTACTGCGTACAATACTCCAAGTGAGGTCTCACCAGTGTTCTGTACAATGGCAAGAGCACTTCCCTCTTTCTACTGCTAATACCTATCCCTATATAACCAAGCATTCTGCTAGAATTTCCTGCTGCTCTATTACATTGTCTGCCTACCTTTAAGAGTAGGACTCTATCAAATATTCTGTACTCTGCCCTTGGGTTTTTACGTCCAAGATCATTATCTTGCACTTATGCACATTAAATGTCAGTTGCCACAACTCTGACCATTTTTCTAGATTACCTAAATCATTTGCCATGTGGCTTATCCCTCCTGGAACATCAACCCTGTTATATATCTTAGTATCATCAGCAAAAAGACATGCCTTACCATCAAGACCTTCTGCAATATCACTAATAAAAATATTAAAGAGAATGGGTCCAAGTACAGATCCCTGAGGTACCCCACTGGTGACCAGCCCAAGCTTTGAATATACTCCATTGACTACAACCCTCTTTTGCCTGTCACTCAGCCACTGCCGTACCCATTCAACAATATTGGAATCCAAACTTAAAGATTGCAGTTTATTGATAAGCCTTTTATGTGCAACAGTGTCAAAAGCCTTACTGAAATCTAGGTAAGCAATGTCTACTGCACCACCCTGATCTATCATTTTAGTTATCCAATCAGAAAAATCAATAAGATTAGTTTGGCATGATCTCCCTGAAGTAAACCCATGTTGTCTCTGATCTTGAAATCCATGTATTTTTAGATGTTTGACAATCCTATCCTTTAACATGGTTTCCCCACTACTGAAGTAAGGCTTACTGACCTATAGTTTTCCGACTCCTCCCTATTACCTTTCTTGTGAATGGGCACAACATTCGCCAACTTCCAATCTTCTGGGACTACTCCTGTTATCAATGATTGGTTAAATAAATCTGTTAATGGTTTTGCTAGTACACCACTAAGCTCTTTTAATAGCTTTGGGTCTATTCCATCAGGTCCCATTGACTTATTTGTCTTTACTTTTGACAGTTGAAATAGAACCTCTTCCTCTGTAAACTCACATGTAATAAATGACTCATTTATCCTTTTTCTTAACTGGGGTCCCTTTCTTTCATTTTCATCTGTAAATACCGAACAAAAATATTCATTGAGGCAGTCAGCTAGACCTTTATCCTCTTCTACATACCTTCCTTCTTTTGTTTTTAATCTAACTAATCCTTGTTTTACTTTTCTTTTTTCATTTATGCATCTAAAAAAAGTTTTGTCCCCCTTTTTTACTGACTGTTCTATTTTCTCTTCTGTGTGTGATTTGGACGCCCTTATAATTTGCTTAGCCTCTTTCTGCCTAATCTTATAGATCATTCTGTCTTCCTCACTCTGGTTTTTTTTTTTATAATTACTAAATGCTAACTTTTTGTTTTTTTACTATTTTGGCCACATCTGCGGAGTACCACAGTGGTTTCTTGAATTTTTTGCTTTTACTGACAAGCCTAATGCAATTTTCTGTTGCCTTCAGTAGTGCAACTTTTAAATAATCCCATTTCTCTTGGACTCCATTTAAATTGATCCAGTCTGATAATGACTCATTTACACATATTCTAATTTTAGAAAAGTCTGTTTTTCTAAAGTCTAAAACTTTTGTTTTTGTGTGGTGTGACTCAGTCACTGTTCTTATATTAAACCACACTGACTGATGATCACTGGATCCTAAACTTTCACCTACAGTAATATCGGATACCAAATCTCCTTTTGTTAACACTAAATCTAGTATGGCCTCTTTACGAGTTGGCTCCTCAACGACTTGTTTTAGAGACAATCCCAGTAGGGAGTTTAGAATATGTGTGCTCCTGGCACTAGCAGCTATTTTTGTTTTCGAATTCACATCAGAAAGATTAAAGTCACCCATGATGATAACTTCCCCCTTCATTGTCATTTTAGCTATTTCCTCAACTAGTAGATTATCTAACTCTTCAATTTGTCCTGGGGGTCTATAAATCACACCTACACGAGTTACTGTGTGATTACCAAATTCTAACGTAACCCAAACAGACTCTATGTTCGCCTCACTAACTTTTATTAGGCTAGATTTTATAGAGGGCCACCCCTCCCCCTTTCCTGCCTTCCCTGTCTTTATGTCTATATCAGGGGCGGACTGAGCACTCGGGCAAATCGGTCATGGACCGAGGGCCCGAGGCTCTAGGGGGCCCGCCCGCCTGCCTGCCATGCACTAAAATAATAGCTGGGATGGGGAGTTAAACAATCTCCCCAGCCTGTAGTTAGTCAGTCAGGGGCCCCGCCCGGCACTCCGCGGGCCCCTGTTACCAAATACATATCCCCCATGTTCGGGCAGGCACAGTAAGAGACAGCTAAAGGGCCCTCCTAAAGACCCACTATGCTGTCTCTCACTGTGCCTGACTGGTGATCGGAGCAGGAGAGCTGTCTGTAGTGCTGATCAGGCAGCTCCGTGCGGCTCCTCATAGAGGAAATGACATCATGTGTCAAAAGGTCAGGGAGCCGTGCGGAGCTGCCTGATCTGTGTTAGAGGCAGCACTTCAGGGAGAGACAGCATGCTCCAGTGCTGCTGGGAGAAGGATTAACCCCTCTGGCCAAAGGTAAGGCCCCTCTACCCCCAGTAGACCCTCTGCTGCTTCTCACCCCATACTGCCCCTCTACCCCCTGCTGTCTCCCACCCCACTGCCCCTCTACCCCCAGTAGACCCTATGCTGTCCCCCTGCTGCTCCTCACCCCATACTGCCCCTCTACCCCCTGCTGTCTCCCACCCCTCTGCCTCCCTACTGCCCCTCTACCCCCAGTAGACCCTATGCTGTCCCCCTGCTACTCCTCTACCCCCAGCAGCCCACTACAACCCCTATACCTACCACAGCCCCTACCCCTACAGCCCCTATACCCTCTACTGCCCCTTTGCCCCATACTCCCTGCTGTCCCTCTAGCTCCTGCTGGCCCCCCTATCCCCTGCTGCCCCTCTACCCTCTGCTACTCATCTACCCCAGCAGCCCCTTTGCCCCCTGCTGCCCCTCCACCTCATGCTGGCCCCCCTGCCCCCTGCTGCCCCTCTACCTTATACTGGCACCCCTACTCCCTGCTACCCCTCTACCCCCTGCTGCCCCTTTGCCTACTACTCCCTGCTGGTCCCCTTACCTCCTGCTGGCCCCTTTGCTCCCTGCTGGCTGCCCCCTACTCCCTGCTGCCCCTTACACCCTGCTGGCACCCCCCCCTGCTGGCACCCCATACCCCCTGCTGTCCCATCTACCTCCTTCTGCCCCTCTTCCCACTTACTCCCTGCTGCCCCTCTACTCCCCGCTGCCCCTCAACCCCCTGCTGCTCCTCTACCCCCTGCTGCTCTTCTACCTACTACAGCCCCTACCCCTTACAGCCCCTCTACCCTCTGCTGCCCCAGCAGACCCCCTGTCGACCCTCTAGCCCCAGAAGACCCCCCACTGTCCCTCTACCCCCTGCTGCCCCTCTAGCCCCAGCACACCCCCTACTCCCTGCTACCCCTTCTGCCCCTTTGCTCCCTATTCCCTGCTGGCCCCCTTACCTGGTGCTGCCCACCCTACCTCCTGCTTGTCCCCCTACCTCCTGCTGGCCCCTCTACGCACTTACTCTCTGCTGGCCCCCTACTCCCTGCTGCCCCCCATACTCCCTGGTACTCCTGTATCCCCAGCAGCCTTTCTACCTACTACAACCCTATACCCACCACAGCCCCTATCCCTTACAGCCCCTCTACCACCCCAGCAGACCCCCTGCTGACCCTCTAGCCCCAGCATATCCCCCGCTGTCCCCCTACCCCCTGCTGCCCATCTAGCCCCAGCAAACCCCCTGAGACCCCCTACTCCCTGCTGGCCCACCTACCTCCTGCTGGCCCCTTTGCCCCCTACTCCCTGCTGGCCCCTCTGCCCCTTTGCCCCCTACCTCCTGCTGGCCCCCCTACCCCCTTCTGCACCTCTACCCACTTAGTCCCTGCTGGCCCCCTACTCCCTGCTGCCCCCCTACACCCTGCTTCTCCTCTACCCCCAGCAGCCCTTACCCCTGCGGCCCTTCTACCTACTACAACCCCTATACCCACCACGCCCCTCTACCCTCTGCTGCACCAGCAGACCCCCTGCTGACCCTCTAGCCCCAGCAGACCCCCTGCTGTCCCCCTACCCCCTGCTGCCCCTCTAGCCCCAGCAAACCCCCTGCTGCTCTCCTACACCATGCTGCCCCTCTACCGCCCTGCTGCCCCCCTACTCCCTTTTCCCCCCTACTCCCTACTCCCTGCAAACTCTACAGACCCTGTACCCCATGCAGTCCCTATACCCACTACAGCCCCTTTACCGCATGCACAAACCGCATGCCTATATATATTTCTTACAGCCCTTATCCATTATTATATTATTTATATAGCGCCATCAGATTCCGTAGCGCTGTACAATACCCCACTACACCTCCTATAGTCCCTATACCCACTACATTCTCTATATACCATGCACCCACTACAGCCCCTATATCCCATAAAACCACTAGAACCCCTGCAGCCTCTACACCCACTACAGCTGATATACCAACTACAGACCCTAAACACCTGCATCCACTACAACCCTATATCCATGAAAGCTCCCATGCCCACTACTGCCCTTTTTCCCTGCACCCACTACTGCCTTTATTGCTGTCTGCACTTACTACAGCTCCTATCCCCCTGAAACAACCACAGTCCCTATGCCTCCCCTGCAACTACCACAGTCCCTATCACTCCCCTGCACCCACTGTAGCTTCTATTACCCCTTGTCTCCACTGTAGCTTCTATTACCTCTATTACCCCCTGCCCCCTCTATAGTCACTATTTCGCCTTACCCCCACTATAGCCCCTATTATTCGCTGCCCCCACTATAGCCTCTATACCCAATACAGCCTCTGCCCCCACTACAGCCCCTATAACCACTACAGTTTCTATGCCCCAGCACCCACTTCAGCCTTTATTCCCCTGCCCCCACGGCAGCCCCATGTCCCCTACACCGACTACAACACCCCACAGTTTTTATCTACTTAAAGGGAAACTATAGTGCCAGGAAACATGTTTTATTTTTCCCTAGCACTATAGCTTCCTAATGTGCCCCCCTCCTTTACAGGGTTAAGGGACCTGGGACACTGTACCTACACCACTTCAATGAGCGGGAAAGGTCTGGGTGCCTATAGTGTCCCTTCATAGATACTCTGTATTTCGTGTTAGGATATGAGGATTCAAAGGCCTTCATATATCCACTTACAGTAAATATACACAGAAACATACATTCACTTCACATGCACATACAATCAAATATATTTTGAATCCTAATATCCCAACACGACTTACAGTAAGTATACACAGAAACATACATTCACTTTACATGCACATACAATCAAATATATTGTGAATCCTAATACCTCACACAAAGACATACATATATTCACTTACAGTGAATATACACAGAAACATACATTCACTTTACATGCAAATACAAGGTACATCTACAACAGTGTGTGTATATATATATATATATATATATATATATATGTCTGGAGGGGGCCCAGGTCCTAATTTTGCCCGAGGGCCCAGGACTCTCTCAGTCCGCCCCTGGTCTATATGTATATGTATGTATGTCATTATGAATGTATGTCTGTATGTATGTATGCATGTATGCCTGTATGTATGTCAGTATCAATGTGTGTCTGTATGTCATTATGTATGTATGTATGTCATTAGGAACGTATGTCTGTGTGTATGTGTGTATGGATGTCAGTATGTATGAATGTATGTATGTATGACTGTATAAATGCATGTATGCCAGTATGAATGTATGTCAGTATGAATGTATGTCTGTATGCCCTTATGAATGTATGTCTGTGTATGTACGTATGTATGTGTGTATGGATGTCAGTGTCTGTGTGCATGTATGTCTGTCAGTATGTCTGTATGTATGTATATATGAATGTATGCCAGTATGAATGTATATATGTATGTATGTCATTATGAATGTGTGTATGTATGTATGTATGTGTCTGTATGTATGTTAGTATGTGTCTGTCTGTCACTATGTATGCCTGTGTGAATGTTTGTTTCAGTATGTGTGTCTGTTAGTATGTATCTGTGTGTGTGTATCTGTGTCCTTTTGTATCAGTGTGTGTGTTTGTGTGTGTATTCCTGTGGGTGGGATTTGGAGGCGGACCCTGTGGGCGGGATTGGAGGCAGGCCCCAGGGGGCCTAGACCCTGAGCTCAGTTAGGGGCCCCAAAATTTCTGGTGGTGGCCCTGAGCTCAATACTGCAAAAGTTGAGTCCTTTAGAGTCACTCCTATGTTTTTCCAAGAGGTCTAAATGAGGGTTTTCTTGTTCACCCCGTTTATTTAAATTCTGAACTATTTGTAGCATCTCTATTTGAATATTCATTCTAACTCAATTCTTTGAGTCTCCTGAGGTGATTTCTATTTTTTATTTAGATATATTGGACTAAACTGTACAATATGAGGTAGAATTAACATTTGAATATATAGTATTTATGATCCACAACTGTTTAGATAGCAGTTATGGTCCACAATTGTTTAGTTGATCTTCCCCTCTTTTGTTATCATAATGAAGAAAACATTACAACTGTCAGACCAATGGTACCTTTCTCTTAAAGGTGGAACAAGCTGGATTATGTAATCCCTGGCTACTAATTAATAGGAGATTGTCATCCAGATTGCTAACCGACACCCGAGTGATTTACTTGGCTTCGGATTGGACATATGGATGGACATTTACCCTATTTAACCGATGGACTCACAAGTGCTACATTCGAGTCTCTTGAGAAAGGCGCAGCTTGCACCGAAACACACGTCGGGTCGACTGCACTTTTTGGGCGATATGCACTAATGTGCATCTGTTTTTAGTTCACCTTATTCTGCAGTTGGGCACTTTGGCTACCTTTTTACTCTAAGGAAAAAGGGCTTGTTGGTCATACTGGGGACGGCCTCGAAGCAGTAGGGGGTTAATATATTATTATTAGGAGTATAGTATTGTAAAGAAACTACCCTGTTTGGTTCGTTAAATTTAATTTTTCTTGTTTGTTAGATAAAACTACCGAACACCGACCATCCCCCTGGCTCATTAACTACAAAGGAAAACCGCATGATTAAGTGCTCTACCTGTGTGGCCCCCATTAGTATGGCTGAACACCACGTGTTGGAGAAAATGGCGGCCATCTTGTTCGCATTAAAAGAGGCAGCGGGACTTGGTCGTTGAGTGTCTGGAACTAAAATCGGACACTTGACTTCCCAAATGGCGGTCAACTTCAATGTAATTGTGTGTATGTTTTTACTGTAGACTACTCTCAGGTCCAGGGGGAAGTGTCCTTTGCATGGGGACCTGCATATAAGGCCAGTTGGCCTGAATACATTCATTCCTGTTGTACCCTTCATCTAGTTGAGGCTGATGTTTGGGTATGTGTCTGACTGCTGGGAGAAATTACTTGAATGGTGCGTTGTCTTCTGGAGAACGTTTGAATCAACACCCAGACTACGAGCTATAATCACTCAGCTTTTAGCAGTTCGGTAGGAACCAGAAGCGAACAGGTACGTGACATACCAGCGTTCTTAACAAGTATCTGCCTTTAGAAGTTAGAGGCAGATTATTCTTCATATTTATGTGAGCTACACTTCAATGTTGCCTTTGTTCTAAACTCTAATCCTAGACTTGAAAGCCACCACAGTCAAGGAAAGAGAAAGATATGTCCAACGGTGGTTCTACTGGCTGGAGTTCTTATCTTCCACAGACTTCGCCAGATTTGTGAAAGGTTAACGGACCAATGCCCCCATCCCTCCCCTACCCCTTTCTTGCCCTTTCTTTCTCTCTCTTCTTCTTCTCTTCTGTCTTCCTCATCCCCTCCTCCGACCCAGCTCCCTTTACCGGGAGCCGCTCGTCCGGTGCCCTGGTGTGCCTCCAGAGGGGCATGCCCCTCTTGGATCGGAGCATCTTGGAACGGCCCAAAGATGGGGAGGAAAGTGGGTGCCTAATGGGATAACAACATGCTCTATCTGAGCAAAAGGTCTCTCAGTTGACAGACAACAACAATTAAGGCTTAACTAAATACAGCTCCATGTTTAGGGGGTGAGATCTAATATATGATTATTGTTACTGGATTTTTTTGTTTCCTAACTCACTTTTCCTCTGTGAAGGGAACTCTGTTTTATATACACATGCTATATCAATAAAGACCTATTTCAAACAAACATGGGGTGTTTACAAAACGTGGAGATAAATACAAAAATATTTTTACCAAGTTTCATGAAAAAATGGTTAAATGAAAAGTGTAAGCAAGAACAATATTAATGGGTGCTATTCCAAAGAATCATTCCCTAAATTACTAATCTACAAATTCTTACTGTCTAACCCCAAAATAAGCCCTACCACCAAAATAAGCACTAGTTCGCTAATCTAGATTCGTAGATTTACAGGATTCCATTCGCGAGTAAGCTAATCTATGTTTGGGGAAGTTTCCCTGAACATAGATTTGTGGGATTCCAATCAAGAATAAGTTATTCTACGTTCGGGAAAGTTTCTCTGAACATAGATTCACAGGATTCCATGCACTATTGAACTAGTCTATGTTTGGGGGAATTCCCCCGGACATAGACCTGTTTTCTGGCACACGCTTGCTACAGCAATGCATCCTCACTTACCGACATTGTTGTAAAAATGGAAGTCTGTAATATTTCAACACCTAGACAAAATGAGTGCAAAAAGAAAACGCTATTCCGTAGTGTACAAGGAATTGTGGAGGAATCACAGGGCAAGAATCTTACGTCTTTCTGCAAAGAGATGAAGCTGGATGTCCGAATGGTCCGAAAATGGCAAGCAGAGTACAAGAAGCGCAAGTGTGGATCAGGTCGGCAACCTTTATTTCCTGAGCTGGAAGGCATCATCTGTGAATGGATTGCTGACAGGAGAGCGGCAGCTTTGATTGTGCACAGGGCTGATATTCAACCATTTGCCCTTGCAACGGCACAACAGTTAAAATTATCCCCAGAAGATTTCAAAGCATCACAGCACTGGCTGGATGACTTACTTAAGCGATATGAACTGTCGCTACGAAGATCGACAACACTGTTCAAGCTGGAAGTTACTGAAATTATTAAATGTGCACTTGAATTCCTTGATCGCACCGACTTTTCTAAGTATCAACTCTCCAACATTATTGCAATGGATGAAACTGCAGTGTTTATGGGCCAAGGATCTAAAATGACAATTGATCAGAGGGTTGCCTCGTCAATCTACATTCCCTCCACTAGTTACGAAAGCGCATGTGTTACCTACATTTTGGCAATTTGTCTGGATGGAAAGAAAGCCCCGCCTCTAATCATCACTAAGGGCAAGAAAGAAAAGATTGAATGTGTTTCAGGCATCTATGTTCTTGAAACTAAAAAAGCCTGGCGCACACAAGCAGCTGTAAGGAAGTGGGTTGATTTAAGGCTGCCACTTGTTTTGCGAGGTGGCCAAATAGGCTAAAGACATGAAGAATTTCCTTGCAGAGAAAAGAAAATATCAAGTAATGATTCCTGCAGGAATGACTGCCTATCTCCAGACTCTTAATATTGCAATAAACAACCTATTCAAGAGTCACTTGCGCATGGAAATCAATGAATACATTGAAAAAAGAATGGAGAGAAATCAGAATTGAAAATTTTGTGAAGCCTAGCCTGCAAGAGGATGTGACTTGGGTGAAGAATTCATGGGAGAAAATCAGCTGTGTTGCCAATGCACTACGAGCAGGCTACATGGACAAGAAGTACTCATTTAAAGAGAGCTATATTGCTGGACATGAGAGATTGGGGTCTACAGGAAATTAAGTAATAAGAAACTCAGGCCAGAGTTCAGGGTTTGGAGAGCCAGGACAATGTTCCAGAAGATGACGATTGTCTTTGAATAAATGCTTTGTTGTAAATTTATTACAATAAATGTTTTGTTGTACCGTACAAAATATGTTTTCTTGTACATTTATTTGTTGTACCGTACATTAAAAAAAGGCAGCCCCTTAAAATAAGCCCCAGTGTGTTTTTTTGAGCAAAAATTCATATAAGACCCTGTATTATTTTCAGGGAAACACGGTATAAGCAAAAGGATGAACACCAAATCAAAGATTCATATACCAACAATATTTATTACAAAACAGAAATACACAAACTAAAAGATAATCAATAGTTCAATATACAACGTTTCGTAAACAAGAAATGTGCCTTTCTCAGGTGCTTTCCCTTGAGAAAGGCACATTTCTTGGGGCCGAAAAGTGAGATTGTAGTTTGTTCAGCTCTTAAAGTTTTTGCTGATTATTATCTGGTGTGTATATTGTAAGTAGTCTTTGTCACTTATATTTTTTTGTATATTAATGTATTGTTCACTTTTACTTTGTGTACTGCTCTTTTGTAATAAAGATTATTTGGTATATGAATCTATGATTTCCTTTTGCTTATATGTAAATGAAAAAAGTGTAAAAATGCTCTTAGCTAAACAGCCTGTGGGATGTATTTTCTACAAATACATACTTTTGTGTAACAGTTTTGGATTCTGTGACTATTATAAAAGTTGTGACCTCAGCACAACATAACATATTAATATGTTATGCATACATATAGGGTATCAAAAAAGCACTATTTCTCTTTTTACATTATTATATAATACATATGGGTGCCCTTAAATAGAAAGAGGGTAGATTGGGAGAAATTTTGGTAGACTAAACGCATGGCAAAAGTGCCAAAAAGGCCTTGCTTACAAATGTGTTGCACCTCAAAATAAACCCTTAACCCCTTAACGCCGTTACGGCGTTCTATGCCGTCGCGGCTTTAAAGGGCTTTAAAGCCGTTGCGGCGGCATAGAACGCCGTAACGGCTTGCAGCCCCTGGAGGTCCGGCGTACTCACCTCCGCCGCGATCCTCTTCTGGGGGGCTGCCTGAGAGCCCAGGCAGCCCCCCTCCGGCAAATGAGGCCCCCGGGGGCCATGTGATCGCTCTCAAAGAGCGATCACATGGCCCCCTATAGCTGGCTATGGATCTGCCAGCAGGGGGGTGTCTAAAATATTAGACAGTCCCCCTGCTGGTAGGTAGTGTAAAAAAAAAATAATTAACATGTTATAAAATAAATTAAATGCCTTTTTATATATATAATATATGTATATATATTATATATATATATAATATATATACATATTATATATATGTAACATCATACGTAATGTATTTTAATATTAATATAAGTATATATATTAGTATTAAAATACACTTAGAATGACGTTACATATATATATATAATATGTATATATATTATATATATATAGATGTACATATATATATTATATATATATGTATAATTACAATAATAAATACATACAATAAATAAATAAATAAAATATTGAAACAAAATTTAAAATAAATTATATATTCATATATTCATATATATTCATATATTCATATTTTGTTATTAATATATATATATATATTGGAAACAGAATACACTTAGAATGACATTCTATATATATCTATCTATATATAAAATACAAATAACCACAAATATATATATAGAGATAAATACATATAATTACATAAAAGATTACATTAGTATACACGTAGAATTTAAATACCTATAAATGCATATATATTAAAATTCTACGTGTATATTTAAGTATTTTTTTAACATAATTATGTCATTTGATTAATTAAAATTTGATTGACATGCCTGACAACACAGTGAGAAAGTGCAGAGAATTTAATTTGCAAGCACTATATTTGACCCTGTAACTCTCCAAGACACCATAAAACCTGTATATAGGGGGGTACTGTTTTACTCGGGAGACTTCGCTGAACTCAAATATTAGTGTTTAAAACTGGTAAATTGTATTACAACGATGATATTTTAAGTAAAAGTGACTTTTTTTGCATTTTTTACAAACAAACGGCACTTTTATGGACTATATTATTGTTGTAATATGTTTTACTGTTTTAAAATACTAATATTTGTGTTTAGTGAAATCTCCCGAGAATAACAGTACCCCCCATGTACAGGTTTTATGGTGTTTTGGAAAGTTAGAGAGTCACATATAAGGCTTGCATTTCATTTTTTTGACATTGAAATTTGCCAGATTAGTTATGTTGCCTTTGAGACCGTATGGTAGCCCAGGAATAAGAATTACCCCCATGATGGCATACCATTTGCAAAAGTAGACAACCCAAGGTATTGCAAATGGGGTATGTCCAGTCATTTTTAGTAGCCACTTAGTCACAAACACTGGCCAAATATAATTTTTTTGCTTTTTTCACACAAAAACAAATATGAACACTAACTTTGGCCAGTGTTTGTGACTAAGCGGCTACTAAAAAAGACTAAACATACCCCACGTTCAATACCTTGGGTTGTCTACTTTTTCAAATGGTATGCCATTATGGGGGTAATTCTCATTCCTGGGCTACCACACCGTCTCAAAGGTAACATTACTAATCTGGCAAATTTCAATTCTAAATTCCTTCTATATTTGACCCTGTAACTTTCCAAAACACCATCAAACCTGTTAATGGGGTGTACTGTTGTACTCGTGAGACATCGCTGATTACAAATATGTGCATTTTGTTGCAGTAAAACCTAACAGTATTATGACATTTATAGCTAAAATGTGAGGCGGAACTACAAATTTAAAAAAAAAAAAATTCTCACAGTTTTTTTAAATTTTATTCATAATAAATTGTTTCATATATAAATATTTTATATGAAATGAAAGCCCTGTTTCTCCTGAACAAAATGATATATAATAAGTGTGGGTGCATTTAATATGAAAGAGGTGAATTACGGTTAACAGACATATAGCGCAAATTCCAGTTTTTGTTTACGTTTTGTTTTGATCAGAACGTGTACTATTGACTCCGTCCTGAAGGGGTTAAGGGGTTAACTAGTATTTTCTCTCTAAACCTATATGAGGCAGGTGTGATTTTCAGCCAGATAGCAACAGGTGGTGATTTCTACATTCTAGCATGGAATGTAGGTGCAAACTGTATCTCTATAGAAGATGTTAAAACTTTGGCAGTGTGAGTCTGCAGTGTACAATTCTGCTGTTCTGTGGGCATTGCCATCACTTGCGCACTAGCCTTCCATTGCTTCTTTATGGGGATGCATTAGCTAGACTGAGATAATCAACATTGATGACCTCAGCCAAAAAGGCAGAGGAACAGCAAAGAGAGCAGCATGGCGAGAGCTGAAAGGTAATACCTTTCAAACCCTCACACGGGTGGAGAAGCAGATAAGGGCTTGGCACCCTGGTTCTTGTAAAGCTACCACTCAAATAGTTTGACAGGAAAAAGTGTGGAGATGGCACTCAAAGACATCTTGCAACATAACCATTACATTAAGCTCTGAAGTGTCACTAAGTCACAAACCATGTAAGCATTATCTGTCCAGTGCTTTCCCGTTTTACTCCTGCTGAAATGTTTTTTTGTTTGTTTTTTGTTTTGTTTTTTAATTCTTTATTTTTACCGCAGCTTACAAGCATGAGTGGGTTAACAGACACAAGAGCAAATGAGACATTATATACAGTACAGGTATCTTGGTATGCACTTTGCTATGCTGTCTTAGTTAGCAGTGCTTGGGAGTAGGGGGTTTTATGTTAAAAGCAACATGGTCTATGTCGGGTGGTCGAGGTCGGTCCGTATAGGTAGGACTGGAAACTGCCATGGACTCCATATTTACCATGTCACTTGGATCTTGCAATCTTCCGCTTATATGGGTGGTGTTGTGGGGCTGGACCCTGTCTGGCCTTCAGCCCAGGGAGGCCCTGAGGTAGCTTGTTTAGGTGAGGCATCCCCTTCTTCTGCTTCCAGAACCTTGATGCTTTCTTGATCGTTAGAGAGACCAGAGTTCTGCCAGCCCCCAGTGCTCTTCCAGCTTGTCACAGAAGTGCACAGCATATGTTCGAGTGAGCTGATTAGGTTGGTGCAGTGCCGCTTCAGGCCTCACGGTTTTGTAGCAATGGTGTCCGTCATCTTTTGCAGCTCGGCTGTCAGGGGGTGCACCCATAGTACATCCTGTATAATTCAGGACAGTGGGGACCGTAATAACCCCCACCGCTTCAGGGGCGTGGCATATTTCAGAGCTCACCCGGCTGGTTAAAGAGAGAGGAGAGCGGCCGTCTCATCCGGAGAGCGGCTCCAGATTTGAGTAGGCCGCAAGGTCTCAGTGCCAGTGATCCGCTGACGATAGACACAAGCAGGGTATCATATGACTCCTTGGAACTCCCTCTGCAGGGCCAGCTTACAGCAGTATTCAGGTCCTCGATCAGGCCGGGGATAGCCCCGATTTACTGTTACCAGACGCGGGAGCTCATTCCCCACTCGTCTGGTCTGCTTGGTAATCAGGCTCTACCCCGTTGTGGTGGAATCTCGGTAAAAATAAATTTAGTAGGCCGAGATTACCACGTGGCATGTGTACGTGCATATGCTGACGTATCGATCAGTTGGTTGCACGAGGCAAGATACGATCAGTAGTGTACGGAGCATGTGCAAGAATACAGGATGTAGTATTCCCCTCCTCCATTGTGCTGGACAGGCCATGCGGTCAAGCAGGAAGTTAATTCTTATTTGTGTTGATTGGTCAAGAGAATGTGCGGGTGGAGCTTAATATGGGAGGAGTTATGTGCCTATATAAGGAGCCTGCACTATTGTCCGGGGCTCAGAACTTGTTGTATTTTGGTGACGTTAGTCCCTCTGAGTCCCGATCGGTGATCCAATAAAGAATCTCTTCCTTCCTGAAGAAACCTGTGTCCATCTCTCTGTGCTTGGCTTCCGTCAGTTTCTCCGGTATCATTTGGTGCATTGGCCGGGAAGCTCATCGTTCAACGGTAGCTGAGAGGCAGAGGCGTGAGACGGTCTATCTTTGCCCACGTTCTCTACGGCTGCACCCCTGAACTTCTGCGTGGACCTCCCTTCGTCTCGGCGCCACTGGTCTGTTGTCCAGGAGATCATCGGCCTCTACGTAAGAAGTGCTGGGGTGTCCCCGTCGATGAGTGTGAACTCAGGTTCAGGAACGAGGAGGTAAGACAACTGCTGTTTTAGACGGCAGACCCACTAGGGGTATACCGATTGTGCGGTAGGCCCATAAGGGGTTTGAATTGTGTATGGAATCTGCCCCCTCTGTCGGAGGGAAGGAGCGAAGGCGCACCGCTCGATCGAACGCTCTTTAGTCAGACCGTTTGATTTTGTTAGTCAGGCGGGGCTCTGGTGTAAATAGCCCTAGCCGGACACCGGTGTCTTGTCTAGACTAGCGTTCTAGGGTGTATATTTTGTTCGCTAGGTCGGAGGGACCGGGAGACTAAGCGGCGTCTGTGTAAATTCGGTTCGCTAGCTTTCAACCTATCTTGGCTAAGTGGGAAGGCGTGTAAATTTGGAACCCACTAGATTTTTGATAGTTATCGACTAAGAGGCGTCTGTGTAAATTCGGTCCTCTAGCTCGCTATATGTGGTGCTTGGGCAGTGTGGCTAACCAAAACGTATGTAGATTGTTTTTAGGTAGTCCATTCAAGGTACTGGCCAATAGTTTAGTTGGGAATTGTAAATGTGTTAAAGATTGTTTAGTAAAGTGTATATCTTGTTAGATAGCGCGAGCTCAGCCGTCTAGCGAGAGTGTTAATAGTGTGTTGCTGTATCATAGTGCACGGTACCATAACCCTGTATATTTACTGACACTGTATATAAGTACTAATCATTGTCGTCCATTGCATGTTTAACGTCATAACCACTAATAATTGTATTGTGACCTTAAATTGTGCTTTGACCTATGCTAACCGTACTGTAACCGCTATTTGTAAAAGACGATGTTACTGGGGTGTGTTATAGACGGGTAATTCGTATATAGAGAATTATAGCGTGGGTGACTGTATAGTTTCGCCAAAGGGCATAATATTGATTATATAGTGACTGGTGTAACAGCTGTGTGTGTACGGGAATTCCCTGAGTGTTTATTGTGTTATTGTGTACGTTTCACTTGGTAACCGTACCACGTGGTGCTGTTGCCAGAGGAAACGGGTGTGACTGTTGAATAGTACGCGTGCATAGTATTCGTTGTCAACGACGTTCCATTGATAAGTATGGGCGCGTCGCAGTCAACGATTCCGGATCCCTTAGGTTGTATGGTGAAGAATTTTAAAAAGGGATTCAAAACCTGTGATTTTGGGGTTAAAATGTCTCCTGTACGTTTGGTCACTTTGTGTACTAGGGAGTGGCCTACTTTGGTTGCGGCATGGCCGCCACGTGGCAGTTTGGATCCAACTCTGGTACAGCGCTTACACGTGGCTGTATCAGGTAGGCCTGAACTTTACGGGCAGTTTCCATATATTGATTGTTGGAGACAGGCCGTAAATGACTCGCCAAAATGGATTCAGATATGCCACGAGGAGCAATGTCGCCTCATGGTGGCCAGGACTTGTTTGTCCACTAGGACTGTTGTTAGGCCCATTTTGGACACGCCCCCTGAGTCCGAGATCCCTTTGCCGCCCCCTTACTTTCCTTTAAGAGGAAGTGACGCAAATGCAGGAAGTCCTGCAACCCTCCCCTCATTGTCCTCATCCACTTCCGCTTCCTCCTCCAGCACAGAATCCACCCCCTCTCGTACTAAATCTCCCCTTCCGGAATCAGAGCCAACCCCCATTAGATCTGAATATCCTGATTTGGCGCCACTTCAGACTTCCGGTCAAGCTTCTTCTAGCTCGGCTCGAAGTGTTTTATTTACTACCTTTTCCCAAAACCAAGCTCCCACATCCTCATACCCTATTTCTCCCCGACTGGAACCCATAACTGACGCCCCTCCACGTAGCCCCATACAAACCCGACAACTGACCGGTACCCAACAATTAAAACACTATCAGATGCCTCTTCGTCTGAATCCCGGGTCAGCCTATATCGATGCCGCAGGTCAAATGGCACATGCTGACCCAGTCTTTGTATATGTCCCGTTCACTACAACCGATCTCTTAAATTGGAAGACCCACAATTCCTCGTATACTGAGAAACCACAAGCTATGACTGATCTGTTCACCTCGATAGTTCAGACACATAATCCGACATGGGCTGATTGCCAGCAGTTATTAATGACTTTGTTTAACAATGAGGAAAGGACAAGAATTAATCAAGCGGCCATTAAAGCGCTAGAAGATAGAGCCCGTGCTTTGAATCAAGCCAATCCAGCAGCATGGGCCGCAACACATTATCCTAACACCGATCCCGATTGGAATGTAAATGGTGCTGATATGGTTCAACTCAGAGCCTATAGAGACGCTATAATTGCTGGCATGAAAGCCGGAGGAAAGAAAGCCATTAATATGTCGAAGACAGTTGAGGTGATTCAGAAAAGTGATGAAGCGCCCAGTGTCTTTTATGACCGATTATTGGAGGCATACCGCTTGTATACCCCCTTTAATCCGGAAGACGCAGATAATTCCCGAATGGTGAACTCCGCCTTTGTCAGCCAAGCTTACGGAGATATTAAGCGCAAGCTACAGAAGTTAGAAGGGTTTGCAGGAATGTCTATTACCCAACTAATGGAGGTAGCAAATAAAGTATACATGAACCGGGAAACAGAAAGTAAGAAAGAGGAAGAGCGCAAGATGCGTAGAAAGGCAGATATGCTAGCGGTAGCGATCGCAGGCGTAGATAGAAGGGGCCCAGATAGAGGCGATAGTAAGTGGAATGAGGAACCTCTAAGTAGAAATCAGTGCGCATACTGTAGAGAAGAAGGGCATTGGAGAAATGAGTGTCCGCGAAGAGAACAGTCTGAGAGAGACAGACCTAGGACAGGTTATGGAAACTTTAGAGGCAGAGCGAGAGGTAGAGGAGGCCCCGGAGGGAGTAATGGTAATAGAGGGAGCAATGGGAACAGAGGAAGTGTTAGGGAAGATAGGTATTTCCCAGCAGCGCAAAGGTCCCGCGATAGAGAAGGTAGGGACTTTGTAGGATTGGCTGACACGGTCATGGAGGACTATTGATACCGACCGGGCTCCATCCCCCTTGGTCGAGCGGAGCCTATGGTCGATGTATCAATAGGGGGAAAAAGGAGTGCGTTCATGATCGACACTGGTGCTGAACATTCGGTGGTGACTAATCTAGTTGCTCCTCCATCTGGAAGGACTATTACTGTGATAGGAGCAACTGGAAGAAGTGCTGAAAAACCGGTTCTTAAAAGTCGACTCTGTACATTGGGAGGCCACGTAGTAAAACATCAATTCCTTTATATGCCTGAATGTCCAGTCCAATTGCTGGGACGTGATATGCTATCTAAATTACAAGCGCAGATTACGTTCCTACCGAATGGAACAACATCCTTAAAGTTTAATGGACCTTCAGGTATTATGACATTATCCGTACCAAAGGAAGAAGAGTGGCGACTTTATACAGCGTTGACTAGCCAAAACCCTAGGAGTGATGAGTCCTTATTCAACATACCAGGAGTTTGGGCAGAGAACAACCCACCAGGACTGGCCCGCAATATTCCACCTATTATAATCGAACTAAAACTTGGGGTTTATCCAGTGAGCCTAAGACAATATCACATCCCGCAGAAGGCTAAGAAGAACATACAATCTTATCTGGATAAGTTCATACGGTATGGTATCCTAAAATTCTGTACTTCCCCCTGGAACACCCCATTGCTGCCTGTTCAAAAGCCCGGTACAGATGAGTATCGACCTGTGCAGGACTTGAGAGCAGTCAATGATGCGGTTGTTAGTATACATCCAGTCGTACCCAATCCATATAACCTGCTTGCTTTAATTCCGGGCGGGGCTACTTACTTTACAGTCTTAGACCTCAAAGATGCCTTCTTTTGCCTCCGAATTGCCGCAGAAAGTCAATGTATTTTCGCTTTCCAATGGGAGAACGCTGTAACGGGCTCAAAACGCCAAATGACCTGGACAAGACTGCCCCAAGGGTTTAAAAACTCACCTACCCTATTTGGTTCAGCTCTAAGTCAAGATCTACTGGATTTCGAGTCCATCCCAGGAGAGTGTGTATTGTTACAGTATGTAGATGACTTGTTGATAGCAGCGGTTACAAAAGAAATATGTCAGCAAGCAACGCACGATCTACTACACATTCTCTGGAAGGCAGGATACAAGGTGTCTAGAAAGAAGGCTCAGTTGTGTTTGCCAACTGTCAAATATCTGGGATTCCATATCTCTGAAGGTCAAAGAATTATGGGGCCCGAGAGGAAAGAAGCTGTGTGCCAAATACCGATACCCAAGAATAGAAGACAAGTGCGAGAATTCTTGGGGGCAGCAGGCTTCTGTAGGATATGGATTCCTAGCTACGCGATACTGGCAAAACCTCTGTATGCAGCTATCAAAGGTACAGAGCACGACCCCTTCTTATGGACTCAAGAACAGCAAACGGCATTTGAAGATGTGAAGAAGGCTTTGATGAGTGCCCCAGCATTAGGTCTACCTGAGAACACACGACCATTCTACCTGTATGTACATGAGCAAAGAAGAATGGCTGTGGGAGTATTGACACAGTAATTGGGATCATGGCAAAGACCTGTTGCCTACATGTCTAAGCAACTGGATGCAGTGGCCAGCGGACTTCCACCTTGTCTAAGAGCCGTAGCTGCAGCCGCCCTGCTAGTAGCTGAAGCCGATAAACTCACTCTGGGTCAAGAACTTTATGTACGAGTCCCACATGCAGTACAGATGTTGTTGGATTACAAAGGAAATCATTGGTTTAGTAACAGCCGTATGACCAAGTATCAAGCAATGTTGTGTGAAAACCCAAGAGTACATTTAGAGACTGTAAACACCTTAAATCCAGCTACCCTTTTGCCACAACCTACTGAAAGTCAACATGATTGTTTGGAAGTAATGGATGAAGTATTTTCAAGTAGACCAGATCTTCGTGATTTTCCCATCCAGAACCCCGATGTTCAATATTATACCGACGGCAGTAGTTATGTGAAAGAAGGGATCCGCTATGCAGGATATGCAGTAACAACGATAGACAAGGTGATAGAAGCTCGGCCACTGGCGAAAGGAACATCAGCACAAAAGGCAGAATTGCTAGCACTGACACGAGCGTTACAATTGGCTGAAGGTTTAAGAGTGAACATCTACACGGACTCCAAATATGCGTTTTTAACCACTCATGCCCACGGAGCTTTGTATAAAGAAAGAGGACTATTGAATTCAGAAGGCAAAGAAATCAAATATGCAGCTGAAATCCTACAACTATTGGAAGCAGTGTGGGAGCCGAAAGAAGTCGGTATCATACATTGTCGAGCGCATCTGAGAGGAGATGGTGATGTAACTAAAGGAAATCGGATGGCAGACAGTACAGCTAAGCGTGCCGCTGAATCAGGAAGACAGGAGTATGTGGGGCATATAGCTGCCCTTATACCAACTCCACTGTCTCAATGGACTCCAGTTTATACAGCTCAAGAAGAGGAGTGGTTAAAGACTGAACCTGGAAAGTATTTGGAGAACAAATGGTATCAGTTAGAAGATGGAAGAATAGTCATTCCAGCATCACTAGCGGTAGAAATTGTCCAAAATTATCACAACGGGACACATTCTGGGAGAGACAGCACAGAAGAATCTCTCAGAAAACATTTCTACATACCAAGATTGTCCAACTTGACTCAGGCCATTGTACGAAGATGTGTAACGTGTGCTAAAAATAATGCAAGATAAGGACCAGTAAAGCCACCAGGAGTCCAGTTTATGGGGGGACTCCCCATGTCCGATTTACAAATTGACTATACAGTGATGCCTAAATCGGGTGGACATCGTTACCTGCTGGTAATTGTGTGTACCTATTCAGGCTGGGTAGAAGCATGTCCTACTCGTACAGAGAAAGCAGGAGAAGTTGTGAGATTCCTGTTACGAGAAATAATACCCCGATATGGACTACCCTGCTCTATAGGATCGGACAATGGTCCAGCTTTTGTTCACCAGTGCCTACAGCAACTGACTCATATGCTTGGTATAAAGTGGAGGCTTCATACTGCATATAGACCCCAGAGTTCTGGTAAGGTAGAGAGAATGAATAGAACTATTAAGAATCAGTTGGCTAAAATGTGTCAGGAAACCCAACTTAAGTGGAACGTTCTCTTACCCATAGCTCTATTGCGAATCCGCAGTACCCCTACCAGAAGGATGGGCCTCTCTCCTTTTGAAATCATGTATGGGCGACCACCTCCCGTACTTGGTAACTTAAGGGGGGACTTGAGTCAGTTGGGAGAAGGAATTACCCGGCAGCAGGTTGTAGAGTTGGGTAAGACTATGGAGGAGGTACAGAAATGGGTACAAGATAGATTACCTGTGAATATTTATCCCCCAGTTCATAGTTACCATCCAGGAGATCAAGTGTGGATTAAAGAGTGGAATAATGTACCGTTAGGGCCCAAGTGGAGAGGTCCTTATGTTGTTCTTTTGTCTACCCCTACAGCGATAAAAGTAGCCGAAGTGACTCCGTGGATACATCACTCCAGGGTTAAACCAGCAGCAGTCGATTCTTGGCAAGTTACAGCAGATCCAGAGAATCCCTGCAAGATCCGGTTAAAACGCATGACTCAGTCGGAGTAACGAGGAACCTTGTGGATTATAAATTTTATTGTTACAGAGATTTGGTGAAGTGAGTGTTTAGACGGCCATAATAAAGCCTGTCCGCTCACCGACGTATAGTGTATAAGCCAGGGAAAGTCTCGAAGGGACTCCTGTGAAGACGAGCAGAACTCCATTCCCTGCAGCCCTTACCTCCTGGAAGCTGAGGTGCCTTCGCACGGACGAAGACTGAGGATGACGGCGACAGATGTGTTTTTGATAATGTTTATTTATGTGTATTTTTATATTCAGGAAGGTAGAGGTGCCGACATTCCTAGCTGTGAGGTATGCATTAAGACTACAAGAACAGGTAACCATATTTCCCAAACCCTAATTTGGCATTCACAATACGAGTGTAAAGGAGATGTATCAAGATGTAGATACCTTAATATAGAATATAGTGTGTGCCATTTAGGAGTAGGAGAACCTAAGTGCTTCAGTCCAGAGTATCAACCTCGTACAATTTGGTTGACTCTCAGGAATGGAGATCCTCAGGGGACCCTAATTAACAAGACAGTATTAGAATCCGTATATTCTTCGGGTGTTCTGCTATTTGATGCATGTAAGGCGATATCAAGTGGTAGAAAGCCGTGGAATGTATGTGGGGATCTTAGATGGGAGAGGACGTATGGGTCTAACGATAAATATATTTGTCCCAGTAGTAAAAATAAATATGTGAGTCCTAGATGCCCAAATAGAGATTATAACTTTTGCCCATATTGGTCTTGTGTGGGGTGGGCAACTTGGGGACAGACAGTAGACAACCCACAAGGATGCTGGCCGGCCACAATAGTGGTTGAAGGGGGGGGGGGGGAGAGTAGGCCCCTGAGCGGTGGGTGGGGGCCCTAAAAATAAGGGGGGCACATACTGCCCCCCCGGCCCCCACCCCTGTGCGGCGGGTGGGGGCCCTAAAATTATCAATAAGGGGGGACCTATTGTCCCCCCCGGCCCCCACCCCTGTGCGGTGGGTGGGGGCCTTAAAATAAAAAATAAGGGGGGGACATACTGCCCCCCCCCGGCCCCCACCCCTGTGCGGCGGGTGGGGGCCCTAAAATTCACAATAGGGAGGGGACCTACTGTCCCCCCCCGGCCCCCACCCCTGTGCGGCGGGTGGGGGCCCTAATATTCACAATAAGGGGGGGGGGCTACTGTCCCCCCCCCGGCCCCCACCCCTGAGCGGTGGGTGGGGGCCCTAAAATTCACAATAGGGAGGGGACCTACTGTCCCCCCCCCCGGCCCCCACCCCTGTGCGGCGGGTGGGGGCCCTAAAATTCACAATAAGGGGGTGGGGCCTACTGTCCCCCCCCCGGCCCCCACCCCTGTGCGGCGGGTGGGGGCCCTAAAATAAAAAATAAGGGGGGGACCTACTGTCCCCCCCCCGGCCCCCACCCCTGAGCGGTGGGTGGGGGCCCTAAAATTCACAATAGGGGGGGACCTATTGTCCCCCCCCGG
Source organism: Pelobates fuscus (assembly GCF_036172605.1). Lineage (NCBI taxonomy): Eukaryota > Metazoa > Chordata > Amphibia > Anura > Pelobatidae > Pelobates > Pelobates fuscus. Next base: position 161,463,843 of record NC_086320.1, read on the forward strand.
CCCCCCCCCCTGAGTGGTGGGTGGGGGCCCTAAATACAAAGGGGGTGGGGACCCTAGTTAACCCTCTTCCCCCCACCCCCCCTCCCCCCAAAAAAACTTATCTCCCTACCTACCCCCCTCACCCTAAAAATAATGAGGGGGGACCCTTTAACTAAAAACCTGTAAAGAAAAAAAAAATAAGATAAAAACAACTTACCATTCGATGTTTTCTTTCTTCTAAAATCTTCTTTCTTCAGCCCCAAAAAAGGCCAAATAAAAATCCATAATAACCGACGGAATAAAAAAAAAAAAAAAACCCGAGCGCAAAAAAAATAATCCATCTTCACCCATGGAGGGCTCCGCGCAGACTGAGCTCCGCAGGGCGGGGGAAGGCTTATAAAGCCTTGCCCCGCCCTGCAATTAGGCTAAGAACACTCTGATTGGTGGGTTTAAGCCAATCAGAGTGCTCTTTGTCATTTTACAAGCGTGGGAAAATTCCAAAGAACTTTCCCACGCTTGTAAAATGACAAAGAGCACTGTGATTGGATGGCTTTAAATCCATCCAATCACAGTGCTCTTTGTCATTTTACAAGCGTGGGAAAGTTCTTTGGAATTTTCCCACGCTTGTAAAATGACACAGAGCACTGTGATTGGATGTATTTCAAGCCATCCAATCACAGTGCTCTGTGTCGTTTTACAAGCGTGGGAAAATTCCAAAGAACTTTCCCACGCTTGTAAAATGACAAAGAGCACTGTGATTGGATGGCTTGAAATCCATCCAATCACAGTGCTCTGTGTCATTTTACAAGCGTGGGAAAATTCCAAAGAACTTTCCCACGCTTGTAAAATGACACAGAGCACTGTGATTGGATGGCTTTAAATTCATCCAATCACAGTACTCTGTGTCATTTTACAAGCGTGGGAAAATTCCAAAGAACTTTCCCACGCTTGTAAAATGACAAAGAGCACTCTGATTGGCTTAAACCCACCAATCAGAGTGTTCTTAGCATAATTGCAGGGCGGGGCAAGGCTTTATAAGCCTTCCCCCGCCCTGCGGAGCTCAGTCTGCGCGGAGCCCTCCATGGGTGAAGAGGGATTATTTTTTTTTGCGCTCGTTTTTTTTTTTTTTTTTTTAATTGCGTCGATTATTATGGATTTTTATTTGGCCTTTTTTGGGGCTGAAGAAAGAAGATTTTAGAAGAAAGAAAACATCGAATGGTAAGTTGATTTTATCTCATTTTTTCTTTTTTTACAGGTTTTTAGTTAATGGTCCCCCCTCATTATTTTTAGGGTGAGGGGGGTAGGTAGGGAGATATTTTTTTTGGGGGGGGGGAGGGTTAACTAGGGTCCCCCCCCTTTGTATTTAGGGCCCCCACCCACCGCTCAGGGGTGGGGGCCGGGGGGGACAATAGGTCCCCCCCCTTATTGATAATTTTAGGGCCCCCACCCGCCGCTCAGGGGTGGGGGCCGGGGGGGGGGACAGTAGCCCCCCCCCCTTATTGATAATTTTAGGGCCCCCACCCGCCGCTCAGGGGTGGGGGCCGGGGAGGGGGACAGTAAGTCCCCCCCCTCATTGATAATTTTAGGGCCCCCACCCGCCGCACAGGGGTGGGGGCCGGGGGGGACAGTAGGTCCCCCCCTTATTGATAATTGTAGGGCCCCCACCCGCCGCTCAGGGGTGGGGGCCGGGGGGGGGACAGTAGGTCCCCCCCTCATTGATCATTTTAGGGCCCCCACCCGCCGCTTAGGGGTGGGGGCTGGGGGGGGGGCAGTAAGTCCCCCCCTCATTGATAATTTTAGGGCCCCCACCCGCCGCACAGGGGTGGGGGCCGGGGGGGACAGTAGGTCCCCCCCTTATTGATAATTGTAGGGCCCCCACCCGCCGCTCAGGGGTGGGGGCCGGGGGGGGGACAGTAGGTCCCCCCCTCATTGATCATTTTAGGGCCCCCACCCGCCGCTCAGGGGTGGGGGCCGGGGGGGCAGTAAGTCCCCCCCCTCATTGATAATTTTAGGGCCCCCACCCGCCGCACAGGGGTGGGGGCCGGGGGGGACAGTAGGTCCCCCCCTTATTGATAATTGTAGGGCCCCCACCCGCCGCTCAGGGGTGGGGGTCGGGGGGGGACAGTAGGTCCCCCCCTCATTGATAATTTTAGGGCCCCCACCCGCCGCACAGGGGTGGGGGCCGGGGGGGACAGTAGGTCCCCCCCTTATTGATAATTGTAGGGCCCCCACCCGCCGCTCAGGGGTGGGGGCCGGGGGGGGACAGTAGGTCCCCCCCTCATTGATCATTTTAGGGCCCCCACCCGCCGCTCAGGGGTGGGGGCCAAGGGGGCAGTAAGTCCCCCCCTCATTGATAATTTTAGGGCCCCCACCCGCCGCACAGGGGTGGGGGCCGGGGGGGACAGTAGGTCCCCCCCTTATTGATAATTGTAGGGCCCCCACCCGCCGCTCAGGGGTGGGGGCCGGGGGGGGACAGTAGGTCCCCCCCTCATTGATAATTTTAGGGCCCCCACCCGCCGCACAGGGGTGGGGGCCGGGGGGGACAGTAGGTCCCCCCTTATTGATAATTTTAGGGCCCCCACCCGCCGCACAGGGGTGGGGGCCGGGGGGGACAGTAGGTCCCCCCCTTATTGATAATTTTAGAAAGCGAGCTGAGCTGTCAGTCAGACAGCTCAGCTCGCGAACGCGCATTCCGCGCACATGCGCGGTAAAGCGCTCAGGTTCTTCATAGGGCGGCATTCAATGCCGCTCTATGAAGAACGCGATTGGTGCAGCGCGAAGTCGTCCCATTGGGCCCCGCGATTTCGTCATTTTGACGAAAAAGGGGGCGCGGCCTAGCGGGGAGCTCGGCGCTGGAACGGAGGTAAGTTTTTAATATAAAAACACCTCGAAATTTATTTTTAATAAATGAAAGTACATATAAAAGCAAGAAGGAAGGCTGGGGGACCTGTCTTTCTTGCTTTTATATGGTGACTATAGAGTCCCTTTAATGTTACCAACTGCTATGTGTGTGGAGGTACTAACATGGGAGACCAATGGCCTTGGGAAGCAAAGGAGGTAATGTCCGGTTCTGAGGCAGTTGACCAATTAATATCTACACAAGCCGATTATCATATGAGTGTTAGAGGTAAATCTGAGTGGAGATTAAAGACCTCCATCATAGGTTATGTTTGCATAGCAAGGAAAGGAATAATGTATAATACTTCTGTAGGAGAATTAACTTGTCTAGGGCAAAAAGCTTATGATGATGATACAAAGAATACAACTTGGTGGTCGGCTTCAAATGTCTCAGAACCATCTAACCCGTTTGCTAGATACGCCAATTTAAAGGATGTGTGGTTTGATCTATCCATCACATCTACCTGGAGAGCCCCAGCAAATTTGTACTGGATCTGTGGTAAGAAAGCCTATTCGGAGTTGCCACAGGACTGGGAAGGGGCATGTGTGTTGGGTATGCTCAAACCATCCTTCTTCTTGTTACCTATTGAAACAGGTGAGACTTTAGGTGTTAAAGTGTATGATGTGAATCATAGGAAGAAAAGGGGACCCATAGAGATAGGCGCCTGGGAAGATAATGAATGGCCTCCCCAGCGTATTATAGATTATTATGGGCCAGCCACGTGGGCAGAAGATGGTACTTTTGGTTATAGAACCCCTATTTATATGCTCAACCGTATTATAAGATTACAGGCGGTGGTTGAGATTATTACTAACGAGATCTCACAAGCGCTCAATCTTCTAGCGAAGCATAATACCAGGATGAGGACAGCAGTATACCAAAATAGATTAGCCTTGGATTACCTTTTGGCAGTAGAGGGAGGTGTATGTGGGAAGTTTAACCTGAGCAATTGCTGTCTTCAAATAGATGACGAAGGGCAAGCAATAGCTGAGCTTACTAGCCATATGGTTAAACTAGCGCATGTGCCTACTCAGGTATGGAAAGGGTATAATCCAAGTAGTTGGTTTGGTAGCTGGTATGAGTGGTTTGGAGGGCTTAAGGCAGTGGTAGGTGGAGTCCTACTGATTTTAATGTTGTGTCTACTCCTGCCGTGTCTTATACCCTTAGTAGTTAGGTCTGTGCAAAGTCTGATAGGAAATATAGCAGAGAGGAAGGCTGCTGCACAGATAATGGCAATTTATAAATATAAGGCTCTAGATCAGGGAGAATGCAGGAAGATGAGTGTTGAAGATTCACATCATAAGTTAAGTCTGGTCTGGTTCAAGGTAACTTGCGGTGTATGCAAACTAAGGTTAAGTGATGCCTCAAGTAATTGTGAAATATCAAGAGGCATCAAAGGGGGGAATGTGGTGGAATCTCGGTAAAAATAAATTTAGTAGGCCGAGATTACCACGTGGCATGTGTACGTGCATATGCTGACGTATCGATCAGTTGGTTGCACGAGGCAATATACGATCAGTAGTGTACGGAGCATGTGCAAGAATACAGGATGTAGTATTCCCCTCCTCCATTGTGCTGGACAGGCCATGCGGTCAAGCAGGAAGTTAATTCTTATTTGTGTTGATTGGTCAAGAGAATGTGCGGGTGGAGCTTAATATGGGAGGAGTTATGTGCCTATATAAGGAGCCTGCACTATTGTCCGGGGCTCAGAACTTGTTGTATTTTGGTGACGTTAGTCCCTCTGAGTCCTGATCGGTGATCCAATAAAGAATCTCTTCCTTCCTGAAGAAACCTGTGTCCATCTCTCTGTGCTTGGCTTCCGTCAGTTTCTCCGGTATCACCGTGACAGCACTTTATCTCATTTAGAATCATATATCCTGGCAAAGAACATGCACAGGGCATGAAGCATATCACTGCTGAGAGAAATCCTGCAATTTCCTTGTAGCTGCCTCTGTTTCCATGCAGTGTCCCTTCTCTCTGGCGCCCGGTCACATAGGATCCTCGGTCCATCCTTTTTTAACATATGTATAGTATGTGTTCCTATTTCTATTGTACTGCTCATATTGAATATAAAAGCACACACAAATGAGAAATCCCACACATTTACAATTAGATAACAATAAAATAAAAAAACGTTGATGCATTATTTTTTCTTCTTTTTTGCAAAGTCAGAACCTTCTGAAATGTGCACAATTCAGATGTGTCCTGCATTCTGTGAAATATGAGAATGGGCTATCCCAGTTATGTTGGAACCAAAACATGACTTAACTCTGAAACCATTTGTTTGTTTAGAATATGTATTCGCTTTGTTGTGGACACCACATGACAATCGGATAACCAAGCATAGCAAACTTTGACACAACAAATGCCATTGTATATATTATTTTAAACAACACAGTGGAAATATAGAAATAACCAGTAATCAACATTAGGGCAGAATTAAAGGCACTATAACACTATAACAATATAGGTAAACCTTCTGGTCGATAGATTTTTCTGTGCAAACTATGGACATGTAGCTAACTTTTTCATGCAGAGGACCTTCACCCACATGAAATAGTTATGATCTATGCAATTCATCATGTTACTATTCAATGTAAAAATATAACCTATTTTCTAAATAACTGGAAGGATAACGTCAGGGCACTCTGAACGCTACAACCATTTCAAGGAAATTAATTTGTTTCAATGCCTATAGTGTCCCTTTAAGTACCCTCTAGCCCTATTACACTATGGAGTATGGACAAGGAGAACCATATTAAAGGATCTTCATGTTCCTCTGCCTGGCCTGTCCGGGCTGCTCCAGGCACAAAGTACCATACAGTGAGCAGAGGGAGAAAGGACTGAACATTATACTCTGCCCTCTCCCTGTCACACACTGGTTGCTTTGAGCAGCCCTGACAGACAGGGCAGAAAAACACAAAGATACTCTTCCATGGCCCTACTATACCACAATACAATCTAAATATGGACAAGTGTGGGACACATAAGCCTGCTTGAGTAGATGGGAAACATACAAGGGTTTAAACATACTGCTGGGTGAGGGGACACGAAAATAGGGTGGGGGGACAGAAAGACATAAAATGAGTTTAGGGAGAAAGGAAAGACGCATAAGGAAATAAAGAAAGTAAAGGCAGAAGGAGATTTAAAGTAATAACAAAAACGTGGTGACAAGGTAAGGAGAGTTATAGAAAGAGTAAGGGGTGGTGCAGAGGTGCTAATAGACAATTCTGCAAGATATATCCCCAAAGTCCCTCACAATAGTTATGGACATTTTACATACAGTTGGTGTGAATTTATGACTGAAAATAACCAACACTCCATATGATGCACATAGAAAATGAAAAATAGTCTCCCAATAGTTACATAGTTACATAGTTAGATAGCTGAAAAGAGACTTGCGTCCATCAAGTTCAGCCTTCCTCACACCTGTTTTTTGCTGTTGATCCAAAAGAAAAAAAAAAAAAAAACCCAGTTTGAAGCACAATTTTGCAACAAGCTAGGACAAAAAATTCCTTCTTGACCCCAGAATGGCAGTCAGATTTATCCTTGAATCAAGCAGTTATTACCCTACATTGAAAGATTATATCCTTGAATATTCTGTCTTTGCAAGTATGCATCTAGTAGCTGTTTGAACATCTGTATGGACTCTGATAAAACCACTTCTTCAGGCAGAGAATTCCACATCCTGATTGTTCTTACAGTAAAAAAACCTTTCCTTTGCCTTAGACGAAATCTTCTTTCTTCCAGTCTAAACGCATGGCCTCGTGTCCTATGTAAAGTCCGGTTTGTGAATAGATTTCCACACAATGGTTTGTATTGGCCCCGAATATATTTGTATAATGTTATCATATCCCCTCTCAGGCGACGTTTTTCTAAACTAAATAGGTTTAAATTTGTTAACCTTTCTTCATAGCTGATATGTTCCATTCCTTTTATTAATTTTGTAGCCCGCCTCTGCACTTTTTCTAGTGCCATGATATCCTTCTTTAGAACAGGTGCCCAAAATTGCACAGCATATTCAATATGTGGTCTTACCAGTGATTTATAGAGAGGCAAAATGATATTCTCGTCCCGAGAATGAATGCCCTTTTTCATGCATGACAATACCTTACTGGCCTTGGCCACTGCTGATTGACATTGCACATTGTTGCATAGTTTGTTGTCTATAACAATTCCTTTTCGTGTGTTGATATCCCTAATTCGCTTCCATTAAGGGTATACGTTGCTTGTGTATTCTTTACGCCGAAGTGCATAACTTTGCATTTTTCAACATTAAATTTCATCTGCCATTTGAGTGCCCAGTCCTCCAGTCTATCTAAATCCTTCTGCAGCAAAGTAATATCTTGCTCACATTGTATTATTTTACAAAGTTTTGTGTCATCTGCAAACACTGAAACATGACTTTCAATGCTGTCTTCAAGATCATTTATAAAAATGTTAAATAGAAGGGGTCCCAGAACAGACCCCTGAGGGACACCACTTGCCACCTCTGTCCAGCTTGAAAATTTACCATTAACGACAACTCTTTGTATTCTGTTTTTAAGCCAATGTTCTACCCAAGAACAAGCATTTTCATCGAGACCGATTTCCTTGAGTTTGAACACTAATCTTTTGTGTGGAACTGTATCAAATGCCTTGGCAAAATCCAAATAGATCACATCCACTGCAACACCCTGATCTATACTTCTACTTACTTCTTCGTAGAACGCAATCAAGTTAGTTTGACATGACCTGTGCTTCATAAAACCGTGCTGATTTTTGCTGATAACCATATTCTTCTCAAGGAATTCTTGAATATTATCCCTTAATAACCTTTCAAATATTTTACCAGCCACAGAAGTTAAGCTCACAGGTCTATAATTTCCAGGCAAGGATTTTGAACCCTTTTTGAATATAGGAACCACATCTGCCTTCCTCCAATCCTCCGGAACACTTCCTGAAAGAAAAGAATCTTGAAAGATTAAAAACAGAGGTTCACTTATTTCTACACTTAGTTCCTTAAGTACACGTGGATGGATACCGTCAGGCCCTGGAGCTTTGTTTATATTAACTTTCTTTAGTTGCTGCAGCACATTGTCTTGAGTTAACCAATTACAATTATTCTGCAAGTTTTTAGTAGCAATCATTTGCACATCTATTGCCATGGGTTCTTCTTTAATATATACGGAGGAGAAATAGTTATTTAGAATTCCTGCCTTTTCTTGGTCTTCATTAACTAACACCCCCGTTTCAGTTTTAAGTGTACCTATACTTTAATTTTTGGGTTTTTTGGAATTTATGTACTTAAAAAATGCTTTGGGGTTGGTTTTGCTCTCTTTAGCAATCATTTTTTCATTTTGAAGTTTAGCAAGTTTAATTGCCTTTTTGCACGCATTATTTGCTTTCTTATATCTTTTATAAGATGCATCTGATTTGTATGATTTAAATGCTTTAAATGCCCTTTTCTTATTTTTAATCTCTTGTTTTACTTCTCTACTAAGCCACATTGGTTTTAATTTGTTTCTTTTATACTTATTTCCCAATGGTACATACTGAGAAATGTACCTTTCTAATATTTGTTGGAAGATGATCCATTTATCCTCAGTGTTCTTTTCACTAAAGAGTTTATGCCAGTCAATATATTGTAAAGCTTCCCTTATCTTATTGAAATTGGCCTTTTTAAAATTATATGTTTTAGTATACCCCATGTGCTTTTGTTTTTTTGAGTTTATTTCAAAGGACACTATATTGTCCTTTAAAACCTCTAATCACAAAAAAGTGAGCTGCAGTAACTTAAGAAATAATGTGTAAAATTAAGCTATATTTTAATTTCAAACAACAAAAGTATGTCAGATTTCAACTTAAAGGGATGGCACACAAACCCACACCCAAAAAACTACTAACACAATTGTAGCTTAATTACACGGTGTTGATGCATAGATCATGCTTATTACTGCTCAATTGCTGGTCATTTAGGCAGAGGCGTAACTAAAAACCACCGGGCCCCGGTGCTAAAATGCCCCCCCCCCCCCAGCCATGTGTCTCATTCCTCACCCAAGCCCCCCCCCCATGTGTCTCAATCCCACACCAGACACTACATGTGTCTTATATCCTCTTTCCATGTGTCTCATTCTCCCCCCCAGGCCCTTTAATGTGTCTCAATTTCCACCCAGTCTCTTCCATGTGTCAATTTCCCACCCAGTCTCAATCAATGTCTCAATCCACCCACAGGTCTCAAGCCATTTCCAGTCCCTTCCATGTATTTATTTCCCCCCAGTCCCTTCTATGTGACAATTCCCCCCTCCCATGTGTCTCAGTTCCACGCCAGTCCCTTCCATGAGTCTCATTCCCCCCATTCTCTTCCATGTGACAATTTCCCCCAGTCCTTTCCATGTCTGTCAATTCCCCTCAGTCCCTTCCATGTGTCAATTTCCCCCCCCAGTCCTCTCCATGTGTCTCAATTCCTTACCCTCATCCCTTCCATGTGTCTCAATTCCCTCCTGTCCCTTCCATGTGTCTCAATCCCACTATCCCTTCCATGTGTCAATTTCCCCCCAACCCCCTGCATGTGTCATAATTCGCCCCACCCCTTCCATGTGTCTCAATCCCCCCAGTCCCTTTCCAACCCCGTCCCTTTCATGTGTCCCCCCAGTCCCTTTCCAACCCCGTCCCTTTCATGTATCCCCCCAGTCCTATCTATGTGTCTCAGTTCACCTCCAGCACCTTCCATGTGTCTCAATTCCTCCCCCCAGTCCCTTCCATGTGTCTCAATTTACCTTCAGTTCCTTCCATTTGTCTCAATTCCTCCCAGTCCCTTCCATGGGTAATAATTCACCCCATTCCTTCCATGTGTCTCAATACTCCCCCCCCCCCCCACCACCCCCCGTCCTTTTCATGTATCTCAATCCCTATGTCCCTCCTATATGTCTCAATCCCCACCTTGTCCCTTCCATGTTTTTTAATCTTCCCTCCAGGCCCTTTAAAGTGTCTCAATTCCTTCCATGGAGGAAGTATTTCACAAGTACCTGAACTGTGGCACTGTATACAAGGGGGATTTTTCGATGAAGCTGCTATATGGTTTTCTGTGCAATAAATCTGTGAAGTGGATCAACTGTCTCTGTGATTTGTTTTGCCCCTGGAGGGAGTGTTATTTGGAGCTGTCATAGTTAGAGCAGGCTCTTCTGCTCTACTTTTGTGAGCGTGCATTTTATCTATTATATTTTTCTTTCTGTTATACATATTTACACTATTTGTATTTCTTTTCCTCCTTTTGTATGATACATGGAGATGAACAACATATGCATTTTTAAATGACCAACATTTAAAGTGAGTGCTTTGTGTATTTCTATCACAATTTTACGCATGTGTGCACAATATATATATTAAGGAATTTTATGCACTACAATGCAAATCAAATTTTTTGCACATTAATCACTAATCACTTGTTGCACTTTAAAATAATTTTGTCTTAAGGCACAGCACACCTAAATAGATTTCTTATATTTATTGTGTTTTTATGAGCTATTACACTGTTTAGGGTGCTGCTTTTTTCTAAAATATTGTGTTACTGCTTTGTATTTTTAGCGCCTTTATACTTGTCCTTTTTTAGTATTTTGTCCCAGTCCTTTCCATATGTCAATTTCCCCCCAGTTCCTCCATATGTCTCAATCCACCCCCAGTCCCTCCATGTCTCAATCCATTCCCAGTCCCTTCCATGTGTTTATTCCCCCCTCCCAGTCCCTTCTATGTGAAAATTACCCCAGTCCCTTCCAATGCATCTCAATCCCCCCTAGTCTCCTCTATGTGTCAATTCCCCTCCAGTCCCTTCCATGTGTCAGCCCCCTCCCTCCCCCCAGTCCTCTCCATGTGTATCAACTCACCCTCCAGCCACTTCCATGGGTTTCAACTTCTCCCGCCCATCCCTTCCATGTGTCTTAATTCCCCCTTCCCTTCTATGTGCATCACCCCCCCCCATGTGTCTCAAATCCTCTATCCCTTCTATGTGTCTCAATTCCCCTGTCCCTTCCATGTGTCAATACCTCCCCAATCCCTCCATGTGTCAATACCCCCAGTCCTTTCCATGTGTTTCAACTCCCTCAGTTCAATCACCCCCACAACCAGGTGTCCCAACCCCCCCATCCAGGTGCCCCAACCTCCCCATCCAGGTGACTGAATCCCCCCCTTGTTCCTTTCAAGTGTCTCAATTCACCCCCCCAGCCACTTCAAAGTGTCTCAACCCCCCCATCCAAAGTGTCTCAATCCCACCCGTCCCTTCCATGTGTCTCAACCTCCGTCTCTTCCATGTGTCTCAATTCCCCCCAATCCTTCCATGTGTCTCAATCCCCCCATCCAAAGTGTCTCAATCCCACCCATCCCTTCCACGTGTCTCAATCCCCCCAGTATCCCCCATGTGTATATCCCCCTTCCATGTGTCTCAATTCCCCTCCAGTACCTCCATGTGTCAGTTTCCCCCAGTCCCCTCCATGTGTCTCAACCCCCCCTTGTACATTCCATGTGTCTCAACCCCCCAGTGTATTCCATGTTTCTCAATTCCCCCAGTCCCTTTCATGTGTATATCCCCCATCCATTGTGTAATTTCCTTCCATGCGCCAATACCCCCCAGTCCCTCCATGTGTCACAATTTCCCTTGTTCCTTCCATGTGTCTCAATTCCCCGTTCCTTTCATGTGACTCAATCCCCCTCATCCCATCCATGTATCTCAACTCCCCGTTCCTTCCATGTGTCTCAATTTCCCCCAACCCTTCCATGTGTTTCAATTCCCCCCCCCCCCCAACCCTTCCATGTTTCTCAATTCCTCCCCGCCCATCCCGGTGTCTCAATCCCCCTCATCTAGGTGTCTCAACCCCCCCCCCATCCAGGTGTTTTAATCCCCTCCCATCCAGGTGTCTTAACACCCCCCCCATCCAGGTGTCTCATCCCCCCCATCCAGGTGTCTTAAACCCCCCTGTCCCTTCCGAGTGTCTCAATTCACCCCCCAGCCACTTCCATGTGTCTCAATTCCTAACCCCTATCCCTCCCATGTGTTTAAATTCCCCCTGTCCCTTCCGTGTGTCTCAATCTCCCCGCAACCCTTCCATGTGTCTTAATTCCTCCCCTCATCCAGGTGTCTCAATCCCCCCCATCCATGTGTCTCAATCCCCCGCCCCTTCCAAGTGTCTCAATCTCCCCCCCATCCCTTCCATGTGTCTCAATTCCCCTTCTGTCCCTTCATGTGTCTCAATTCCCCTCCTGTCCCTTCCATGTGTCTCAGTCCCCCCTTGTCCCTTTCATATGTCTCAATTCCCCCTAGTCCCTTTCATGTGTCGCAATCCGTCTCCCCATCCCTTCCATGTGTCTTTATTCCCCCCAGTCCCATTCATGTGTATATTCCCCCTGTAGTCCATTCTATTTGTCAACCCCCCACTCCATGCCAATTCCCTGCCCCCCTTCCATGTGTCAATCCCTTCTATGTGTTTCTCCCCCACCTCCCTCTGTACCTGTTCTCCGCTGTCCGTGTGGCGTGGCCAAGAGGACTGCAGTACCCAATCTGACAGGAAGTGCTCTCTCAGTGAGCAGTTCCTTTCAGACCGAGTAGAGGGAAACAGACTGACTGGCAGCAGGGGAGCGCTATGCTGTGTGCATCCCTCCCGCTGGTCATCCTGTGACCTCAAGCCATCCACTGGCCAGGAAGTGATGGAGGTCCACGGCTGCAGGGGTCGCCGCTGCGGCCGTGCCCTGTGGAGTGACGAGGCACGACCCCTGCGACCCTGGTAGTTACACCACTGCATTTAGGAGTCAAATCATGTTTTGCAGTTTTGCAGCCTAACTGTAACTCCCCGACTATGACTCACACAGCATCCCTACACACTTCCAGGAGTTTAAAAGTTTAATTTTCAGACAATGAGAGTGTGCTTAATGTAATTGTTTTCTTGCCCACTTTATTGCCTTACAGTGCAAAGCAGCCTCTTGTGAGAAATCAGGTAAAGTTAGAAAAGTGCAGAAGAAATCAAACTCTACATCCATACTTCATTGAATCCACTATATATTTTTGAGTAATATACAGTATATTTTCAAGTATAGTTGTATAGATTCAAGAATGCTCACTGCATCCACAAGCTCCTCAAAGAGATATATTTGATTGGACGTTGGTCAACAAGAACAAGGATATCGGTGCTTTGCAAAAAATATAGCCGATAAGCTTAGCTGTAGAACATTTGAATTGTTATGAGAACTAGTAAGATATTTTTATTTTACTAGCCTTGTTCAGGTGCATATAAATATGTTTTTTAAACTAAACTTTTCCTTTAGTTTCACAATACAACGACAGATTGCAAAATAATAGGGTCCCTGACATTTATCTTTCCCAGTGCATACATACGTAAACACGTGCTGTCTCTATTTCAGACTAGGACAATGCATTTGAAACGTTAGGAGGACTGGTCCATTCATCTCAAAAAGGCACAATACAAGCAAAGTAAATCAGTAATAAAAATTTTACTGGAACTTTTGTTAACACAGAATTTCTGTTTAAAGTGTAAAGCTACCGTCTTGCACAGAAAGATGGACAGAACCATTTTTATCAAGACTTATATGGACACAATAAATATGGAGTTTTACATACAAGGTCTGTACACAGAATCTGCCCCACATCCATTTAAAAAATTACATTTAACAGTGCAACATATACATGTAGGTTTCATAATTTAATCATATTACTCAACATGAGATATTTACCTACGAAACACAAGCAACTACCTTGGTTATGTACATATATAATATCTTTATATGTGTGTGTATATATATATATGTATATATATATATATATATTTATATTTTATTCACCGATATGTACATATTTCTACACATAAAACTCTGAAAGGCACAATTGTCTATACAACATGTACAAAAATGGTGGGAGCTGACAAGAGAAAAAAACAAACAAACAAAAACATTTATTGGTCAAGAGTTCATGATTGCACACATATAGGTAAAGTTTAAGATAAAAATGTGCTTTAAAGATCAGGAAGGTTTTATAATAAACCTTTATGTCTCTCTTTCCAAACCTACCCCAAGAAATACAAAAGGAAAATAAAACAAACTAAAATAAAAAAAAATGCTAGCAAGTGTCTGTAGTTGCTATAACCAGTTTGCCTTCGTCATCATCACTGCTTGAATCACTAAATTGCACAGTATTCTGCCGTGAGATCAGATTCACTCTTCTCTGATGTCTTACAGGAGAAGAAGCTTGACCAAGAGGCGGCCTGGTTGATCTTTCAGAATTTACCTTTAGATAGAGATTTGGTGCTGATGTTTTATATTGACTGGCCCTGACAGATTGTTGGGTCAGAAGGTTCCCTGTGTCAACTTTTCTAGTGCAAGTGATGTGTTTTTCATTAACAACAGTGGAATCACTTGACATTCCATGAGATTGAGACTCAGAAACATCTGGCAGAACCTGTGGAGATTTGTTGTTCTTCCTTGCATTTTTGGTGTCTGTCCCAGAAGAACTGATTGGAATCTGACTATGCGTCGTGCTGCTTGATGGTGACTTCTCGTGTACTAAATGGCCTTCAACAGTTAATGGACTTATAGATGGTATTAAGGTAGGCAGTGCTATATTCAATATCTGAAGACCTGGAATGTGAGTCTGTGGGCTGGGATTGTTCTGGGGAGCCGGGCCTGCTGTCAGAACTCCAACAGCATTTAGAGTAAGCCCTGAAGATTGAATCTGTGAAGCCATGTTTGTATTTGACAGACCCAGTATGTTTAATGTTTCCATGTTCAAAGACTGAATGGGCTGTAAGCTAGGTGCACTGAGACCAGGCATGTTAATTTGACCTATTGGAATACATGGAACAACTCCATTTACTTCAGCTACTCCGATAGAGCTTGAGGTACTGGGTGCCTCAGGAACCTTGTCACCAAGAGCACTTGTAGTTCTGTGAATTACTCCAACAGCAGGAATTGTAAGCTGGACTGGTCCAGCTTGCAAGGGCACAAATGTGGAATACGCTGTTAAACTGGCAGGGACAATCTGAATCCCTCCAACTGGGATCATGCTGTAAGATGACCTCACAGGCTGCTGTGAGTGCAAAGGCAAATGGCTAAAGAGATGCGTTTGAGCAGTTGACATTGGTGAAGGCTGTTGTGTTGAGTCAGTTGATTTTTGCTGGTGAATATCATAACCTGTTGGATCTGCACCAGAATCCATTGTCTGTGTGCTTCTGTCAACCGGTGAAGATGGTGTATTAATAGCAGGTGTGTTCTGCAACAAGAGGATTACAAATCAATACAAGCTTTTTTTTGTATTAACACATTTAATTACATCACAAAATGGTTAAAGGAACATTCCAAGCACCGCAACCACAAAGTGTGCTGAAGTGCTTATGGTGTTGGGAGTGTCTGAAGCTGTCCAAGTGTAATCTGTCAAACTGTTTCAGGATGGTCTGACACTTACCTAGTTCCCGCTGGGTAGCAACTCTGCATTTGGCCTTCTTAGTGCTAAACAAGCTAAACGTCAGTTTGTTCAATGCATGCTAAAATGCATTGACAGATTATGCTGTGATGTGGTCAAGGTACATTTGGCACAATGATCACTACAGTGGACTGTAGTGGTTATGACGCTTGGAGTGTTCCTTGAATGAATATTAATATAAAATACACATGCACAATATTTATAATGTGATTGAATTATAAATAGGGGAGGCCCGGCATTTGGCTTCCCTTCTTCCTCCAACCCATGGGCTTATGAAGTAATATATAGAGACCAGGGCAACAGGTCCTCTAGCTTTGGGTGACTGAAAGAATCACCTCTGCCCCCCACACTCAACATCATCACTCATACCTGCATTTATTTAAAATAAAATAAAACAAAGCACCCCCAAAATGTTTATAGAAAACATAAATTTAACCTCTTAATGCCGTTACGGCGTTCCATGCCGTCGCGCTTTAAATGGGCTTTAAAGCCGGTGCGGCGGCATGGAACGCCGTAACGGCTTTCTGCCCCAGGAGCCAGGAGGTACTCACCTCCGCCACGCTCCTCTTCTGGAGGGCTGCCTGACAGCCCAGGCAGCCCTCACACGGCAAATGAGCCCCCGGGGGCCATGTGATCGCTCTCAAAGAGCGATCACATGGCCCCCTATAGCTGGCTATAGATCTGCCAGCAGGGGGGGCTGTCTGAAATATCAAACAGTCCCGCTGCTGGTAGGAAGAATAAAAAAAAAAATTGTGTAAAAATAAATTTAAAGTATTTTATATATATAATATGTTTATATATCATATATATAATATATATACATATTATATATATGTAACGTCATACAAAGTGTATTTTAATACTAATATAAGTATATATATTAGTATTAAAATACACTTAGGTAGTTATTATGCCATCAGCTTTTACACCTACTTGCTGGGACGCCACACATCGAACCAACGGCAACTATCTGGTGCCATCTAGTTGACTAAACTAGACGTTAATTATCTATTAGTAAATAACTAAGTTCTAAACTTGCGCCCATTAAGCTCTCTGAGCTACATGTATATACAGCTTTCCTTATATGCCCATAATGCTCAGCGCAATGCTCATACACCACTCGCTCCTACTATGGGGGCGTAGCGAAAATGCCAGTGCTCATGTGTGGCGTCTAACATAAATGTAGTTACCCCATTACTTTACATGACCCCGCAAGGCAATCTGGCCTCCAGGCTAAATCTCTCCATTGTCCAACCTTTTAGACTTGCATGTCCAGCCATGCTATACATCGCCGCTGTCATAGAGCAACTAGTCAGCCGTGCCAAAGGTTACAACGGGTACTCCCCCTTTTTTGGCGATCACCCCAGTTTCCCTTGATTCCCGCCAGGTCTCAGACCTTGGGACTAGAACGACCTAAACGCGACATTAGGCTTAAACCGGCCCTCTGCGCCCTTATGGAGGCGGGGCTATTCCTAAGGGCTTACCTATTTTACTTTACGTGGCACTGCCACAACTATTTTACCCCCAACTGTTGTAAACAGAAATCAACGCAATACCCAAGATAAGACCCTGCCAACGTTCTTGCAATACATATTGTTGAGAAATGTCCATGTACCTTTAAAGGCCACACTATGCTCCACGAACTGGGGGATGTAACAATATTAATTGTGTGATACAAGCATGCCCCCGCCACCCCACTATTATGGGCTTGTCTGGGGTATGTATAACATCACTAGGCTCTCACAGGCCAGTCATAACCTGTATTAATCTACTTACTCATTTTCAAACGCTAAATATACCCATCTTGGACCTGCATGTTCCACTTCCTGGTACCCGCAGGCCGGCATTAGCCTAAAGAGCTTTGTTAATGTGTCTTACATGGTTATAAAGCAACATTTTACTTATATTATCTTGAACCAGACCTGTATTCCGGTGCACATTTGACTAGCACTTGACATAGCATAATAGCATATTACGCTAAAAGCAAGAAGCAATGTTTTTATAAGTTTATGTTTCTGAATTGTCTGAACAACGTTCATCACTACGATTCTTAGTAATTACATTTATTAACACTTGCCTTCATCCTGGAACCGCGCCTGTGTGAAAATGCAGGACATACCCAACCTGGACCTGCACCCTTAGCCCACGGGTACACATCGGACTACTCAAGAAAAAAGAAAATGTGCACTGCCTAATAAACCACAATGTTGTTTACTACTGTTTAATACTGTCTATTGGTGACACCAGCTGTTGTGGCGGTGTGACCACGTCTGTTAATCCATGCACAACTTAAATAAAGAATTAAAAAAAAAAAAAAAAATACACTTAGAATGACGTTACATATATATAATATGTATATATATATATATATATAATAGATCTACATATATATAATAAAAATAATAAATAAATAAAATAATAAAATAAATAAATAAAATATTGAAACAAAATTTAATATAAATTATATATCCATATGTAATTTAATTCTAACTGTATTTTGTTATTAATATATCTATATATTGGTAACAAAATACACATAGAATGACATTCTATATATATCTATCTATATATAAAATACAAATAACTGCAAATATATATATATATATATATATATAAATACATATAATTACATAAAAGATTACATTAGTATATGTGGCAAACCTAGCCACTTCTGAACTATATTCATTACAGGTTGTCCGTAGGCTGAAGGTATACTGTGTAACGTTAAATGTATATGTATTGTCCTATGGCCGTTCGCATGCTGGCAGCCGTATGCTGCCAGCATACAAAGCATTCGTACGACGAAACACGGCTATCCTGGCCGTTCGCCGTACGAATGTGGACTCCCCAGGTAGACCACACATTCACAGGTCGTGTGGCACCAATTAACCGATTGCAACATTGTTGCAATCGGTAATTAAGGGCTCTCCTAGGTGGCCGTCGTTCGACTACCGACCATGCGGCGGTCGGCCATCTTGGATCCTTTGTCTCTGCAGCGGTGTTCGGTCGTCGAGAGCCTGGAACTGAAAACGGCTACTCAATGATCCGAACACCGCTGGACTTCCAGAGCGTTCGGGAGTTCCGCGTTCGGTACATTATGTGTCCCGTACTTATTCGGTACTTTTAAACCCACTTTTATGTTTAACTGTATTATGTGCGGCGTTCGGTTAATTCAGCTGGGATCAGAGAGGTATTCTCACAAAATGTGCGCTCCGACCCCAGCTATCTACCGAACGTTCGGTTATTCCAAAGTACCGAATATTATGTGAATTATGTATTTTAATGTCAATTGTCGGTTTTGCTGCACGAGGGGATAATCCACTTAATCGTCCATTTTGGTGGGAGTATCCTTCTCGTGCAGCAATGCCTGTTGGGAAAGTCACAATGCATGTTGGGAGAAATCCCCTGGATTATCTGTATGGAAACCCCTTGCATGGGGAACTGCATAAATACGCTGCTTGTGAATAAACCGAGTTAGTTGACTCCCAAACTGTGTTTCGTCCGGTTATTGGGAGGATTGGGAATATTGCCTTGCTTTCTACTCTGACTGTGGATTTCCTGGATATACCAACGGATATCGTATACTACTATACTGGATTCCGTTACAGTATACACGTAGAATTTAAATACATATATATGTATATATATATATATATATATATTAAAATTCTACATGTATATTTAAGTAATCTTTTAACATAATTATGTGATTTGATAAATTAAAATTTGATTGACATGCCTGACAACACAGGGAGAAAGTGCAGATAAATTAATTCGCAAGCACTATATTTGACCCTGTAACTCTCCAAGACACCATAAAACCTGTACATAGGGGGTACTGTTTTACTCGGGAGACTTCGCTGAACTCAAATATTAGTGTTTCAAACTGGTAAATTGTATTACAACGATGATATTTTAAGTAAAAGTGAAGTTTTTTGCATTTTTTACAAACAAACAGCACTTTTATGGACTATATTATTGTTGTAATATGTTTTACTGTTTTAAAACACTAATTTTTGTGTTTAGTGAAGTCTCCCGAGAATAACAGTACCCCCATGTACAGGTTTTATGGTGTTTTGGAAAGTTAGAGAGTCACATATAAGGCTTGCATTTCATTTTTTTCACATTTAAATTTGCCAGATTGGTTATGTTGCCTTTGAGAGCGTATGGTAGCCCAGGAATGAGAATTACCCCCATGATGGCATACCATTTGCAAAAGTAGACAACCCGAGGTATTGCAAGTGGGGTATGTCCAGTCTTTCTTAGTAGCCACTTAGTCACAAACACTGGCCAAATATTTGTTTTTTGCTTTTTTCACACAAAAACAAATATGAACGCTAACTTCGGACAGTGTTTGTGACTAAGTGGCTACTAAAAAAGACTAAACATACCCCACTTTCAATACCTTGGCTTGTCTACTTTTTCAAATGGTATGCCATTATGGGGGTAATTCTCATTCCTGGGCTACCACAACGTCTCAAAGGTAACATTACTAATCTGGCAAATTTCAATTCTATATTCCTTCTATATTTGACCCTGTAACTTTCCAAAACACTATAAAACCTGTTAATGGGGGGTACTGTTGAACTTGTGAGACATCACTGATTACAAATATGTGCATTTTATTTGCAGTAAAACCTAACAGTATTATTACATTCACAGCTAAAATGGCAGACGGAAATACAAATTTAAAAAGAAAAATCTTATTTTCTCAATTCATGTGGCAGATTGGATCTATACAATTATGTATCAATGTGGGCACAAATAAAATGGTATTGAAGTATCCAAGATCCAGAACAGAGCATTAATACAAAGCTTTACTACTAACACTATAGTGTCCCTCTGTCTGCCCCCCACCCTCACAGCTCTCAAAGGGTAAAACATTTTTTTTAGCTCCACCTCCTCAAAAGTCATTATGAGGGGGAACCCAATGCACAGTGATTCAATGCTTTCCTATGGTTATTTAGTAGATGCTGGAAGTCCTTGTGCAAAGTTTGAGGACGTTCAGCGTCTTTTCATGAAGTTAAACTCCGTGAGCGCAGGAAGTTCCTCTAGTGGTTGTCTGAGAGACAGCCACTATAGGCAGTCTTAACATTGCAATGCTCTCAAACTACAATGTTTTAAATTGCAGGGCTAAGGGGATAGGGACACTGCACCTAGACCACTTCAATGAGATGAAGTTGTCTGGCTGCCTGTAGGGTCTCATTAAAAGTATATTACAACAAAATATATTTCAAAAGTTTATTTAAGATATCAATATTCTATTTCAAAAAAGTTTACAACATTCAAGAAACTCACCTTTGCCATAGCTGCAGTGTTCTTTTCTGCTGGTTTCTCCAAACTTTCCTCATGGTCAGGATTATCCACAGACATTTGATGGCCCAAGGATTTGGGAGATGGTGTTTCTGTCTTTTGAAGAAGAGTCTTCTGCTGTAAATATTCCTTGCACTTCTCCTCCCGACTTTGTGGCTTGCAGATGGTTGAAGTGGTAAGTGCGGTCATCCTTGTGATTAGTGCTTCGGGAAGAATGTCCATTGAATTGGATTGTGAAAAACAGTGTGGTACTCTGCCATCTTCGTCTGCACTTGATGCCTCCTGCTGGCTGTTTCTAAAGGGATAATGTTGTGGGCTGGCAGTGACAGATGGAGTGGCGGAAAGACCAGATTCAGCTTGGCTGTCATCATCCTCATCTTCGTTATTATCATCATCATCATCTGCACCATCAGAATCATCTGCATCAATCCCTAATCGCTCACCAGTGTACTTTGGTCTTTCACCTGAAGAGGAGAAAAAACAAACAAACAGTTATTTGTCTAATCGTTACACATTAGTGCCTGAATCATTTGGTATACTGAAGTGAAGGCATATACTTGGTCGTCTAGTGAATGCCATTTAGGCCATTTAAGAGGTAAAAGCCTGAAACAGGTGCCACGATGCCCATGTAGTTTGTATTTATTTTACCTCTCTGCCTTTGTAATAATTTTTACGCATGATATTTAAATATTCTTCATACGGCATATGTTCTGTATTGGATTAAGGAACACAACATTATCTCTGGATAATTTTAGATATCAACATGTATGTTGACTTTTGCTAATAAAACATACCTTTAACACACTTGGCATTGTTTTTTGGGTCATGAACGTGCGCCAGTGTTCAGCCCTGCATATATTTCTGCCAAAACACAGGCAGCACAGCCCTGTTTTGTATGTGTATGATGTCCTATGATTGTGACATGTTGAGATAAGATAAAAGCCATACAAATAATTGGGTTTCAAAAACTCTAAATTTAACCTCTACAGGAATGGGCTGTTTGCACTGTGGATTAGGCAAAATGTAAACTGAAACATTCTATAAAGGAACACTATAGCGTGTGTGTATTCCTAATGCTATATTGCCTTGGTAGGCTAATAGGTTCCTGGCCCCCACCTATAAAGAGTAAACAAAAGTAGTTTACATAACTTTACTCTTGGCTGAGACCAGTCAATCCAATGCTTCCCAATAGGGAAGCATTGGGAGGCTAGTGCGCATGTGCAACAAAATGCTGCTCTGCACTAATCTGAGAGACAATCTGCTTGAAATAGCAGAGTTTTACTTTGCTATTTCATCAGAAGCGCCTTTAGTTGCTATAGAATGGAAATGTTTTCATTCGCAGGGTTAAAATATGGAGGACATGGCACTCCCTTTTAATAAGGTTTATGCATTTAGAGAAAATAATACATTTAAATACTTCCCTTAAAAAGAATCTAAATCATGCAACTGTGTTATACTGTAAAATGTAATGTCGAAAAATAATCACATTAAAAGATCACATATTGCATATGATCACTTTGTCAGAAATGTAAGCAGAGGATTAGAAAATGTAGATGCCAATTGAGAGAATTGTTAGAGCATCAAGTTGAGGTCAGAAATGTTACCTTAATCTTTGTAATGAATAACTCTATAAAGGTTTAATTGTTAAAGTGAAAATTGTCAGCAATTCAAAGTGAATTTAACATTTTACACTAAAATAATTTTTAGATTTTATTTTTAAACATTAAATGTCAAATCTACTTTCAATTTCTGATAATTAGTGCTTTAGTAAATAACCCTGGTAGCTTAAGAGGCAATTAATAAATATCCATGTTGGTATCGAGTGTGTTTTCACAGTGCTGTACTCTGATCGGTTGGATATAAATATAACTAATAGCAATATAGAGGAAGGCCAACCACCATATATACGGATATACTATAGGCTTTATTGTTTCAAAATATATATATTTTTCTTTCAATTTCTGAAAGTGTTTTCCAAGGGTAGAAGAAAAGTGCTTTTATTGCTAGCCCAAGATAGTGTAAGTATTTTATTTTGATGGCTTTTTTTGTGGGGTTTTTTTTTCTATGCAAATATTTCTATAAAAGGGACAGGTTAAACCCCCAGATAATATTTAACCTAGAAGCCTCCACACCTATCAGACAGCTTTATTTGTACTTAAGCAGAGTATGGCATTATCCAAGCATTTCATGCTGCTAATCGAATTATTATATAGCCTATTACTTCCAACCCCCCCATCCTCCAAATCAATAAGACTCTTTTGATTGGTGTAAATATGGTTTACACAAATACGTGTTTTATATATATATATATATATATATATATATATATATATATACGTATAGAAATATATATGTATAGAAATTTTAAAAAAATGGTTTATCTAAGCACAAACAGCACTTTGCATCACTGCAAAGTGCATGGTGCTTAGAGCATACTGAGCTCATTCATTTCTGAGAGTGTCTTATAAGACAGCCCATGAGGACCGTCAGTCAGGCAGTCTCTGAAGTGAACACTTTATTCCAGTTCACCGTATATCAATTTTGTCTAGAGCAGTGGTTCTCAAACCAGTCCCCAAGACCCACCAACAGTCTAGGTTTTGTTAGTATCCCCATTGCAATAAAACAGGGAAACGCATAAATCCTGGACTGTTGGTGGTCATGAGGACTGGTTTGAGAAAAACTCGTCTAGAGCCACTGGCTTTGTACACACAGTCTGCAACTCTCCTGATTGAGATGGTACGCCTGTTATCAGTTTATGGTGCCGTTCCACTCATCCTATGTGATGGCTGAAAGTGCAGGTAGGGGATATAATATTTATTACATAAACTCCTTCTGGAAATGTCCCACATTCAAGAATGAGATGCTTCAAATGAGAGTGCCTCATCATAGTGTGGGAATGGTCTGTCTGTAGCTGCAAACAGACCTACTAAAGGACAAGAAATTAAGATTTTGAACTTTTTTTTTTTAATATAATTCCATTGGTGCATGATTGTGTAATACAATATAGGGACAATGTTTACCTAGACCAAGATTTGAATGTAATACGGCTAACACTAATCGTGGTAGTTTTTATTTTAGACAATCTTTAGTTTTTGTTGTGCGAACGGTAAGAATGAGATAACATTGTAAATGGTTGCAAGATACCTATACAAAAATGACATAATAGAACGGCATAACATTTGTATGATCCACACAGGTTTTTGTGACGTTAGGAGTCAGGGGTACAGTAGAGGAAGGAGCTAAAAACCCAACAGTTGCCTCTCGCCATAAAGCTTTCGTAAATACACTGCAGGGTGTAAAGCCGTATTTTGCTGTAAATAGGGCCAGTCTTAGCCGTGCTCTGACTTGTCTAAAGTATGCCTGTGTCGGGTGCTGAATATCAGGCTTAGGACCCAGATTGTCTGCGTTATTATTGGCACTCTAAGCTCGGCTATGTATCGGTGTTAACTTGGTGTAAACTCAATGGCCGTGGGCGTGAGCTTAGGTGTCAGAGACTGCTTGAAGCCCGTCATGTGAATCCGCACGTGTTGGGATGGGGTACTCAGAGGCGTAGGAGGGGTTCGGTCATCTCTTAACGAGTCCAGTGGCCACTATCATCATACATGGGTGGGTCATAAAGCTATGTTGTATACTCTGTGGGACCCGGGTGTTGTGTCCTGTCCCCCCCTCACATGGTCTCCGTGTCAGTGCTGAGGGAACGGTGAGTCATGTGCGGAGAGCGCTTTGTCCGTCCTTATAGGGGAAAGTAGGAGGGGGGAGTGGAGGAGGGGGTTATTTAGGGGGGGGAGTAGGGAAGGGGAATGGAGTGGAAAGTAGGTGGGGGAAGAAGATGTGGGCACCACCGTGCCCCAGACCCGTGGTATGCATCATGCGGATGGGGCCAAACGCCGGTCTACCTGGTCCTCTGTGCCACCGATTCCATGGGTCTGCGTGCCATGTATTCAATCCAGGGAGTACCTTGCAGGTCTGCCGTGAGGCTCTCCATGCTGTAGATCTCTTCTACTTTCTCTATCCAGTTCGTTATGGTCGGACGGTTTGTGACTTCCACTTGGCCGGGATCAGGCTCTTGGCGGCATTTAGGAAGTGCTTAGGCAGGACAAGCTGCACATGTTTGAGGCTGGCTGAGCCCGATTTCCATATAAATTGCCCAATAGCTGCGTTAAAAGACCTGAAGAAGGTCAGGGGGATCTGGATCGGGATGTTCTGGTAGATGTACAGGGGCCTTGAAAGGAGATTAATTTTAACAGCATTGATCCTGCCGAAGCACAATAAACACGACTCCCACCTCAGCATATCCGATCGCAGCATCCATAGTAGGGGCAGGAAGTTTTCTGGGAACAATCGGTCCAGGTCTTTCGTCAGTTATATTCCAACATACTTGATGCGATGCGTGCACCATTTGAAGGAGAAGTTCATTTTTAATTGTTCTAGTAGACCTGTGGGCAGATTAAGAGGGAGCACTTCACATTTGTCTGCGTTCAGTTTTAAGTTTGAGAGCTTCCCGTATGTCTTGAATGCCGCCAGCAGGTTCGGAAGCGTTACCGCTGGGTTCTCGATGAAGACCGAGTGCAAATCCTGTTATGCCCCCATCCCATCTGACCGCCCCCAGGAAGGGTTCTAGTGTGAGGGCAAATAGAAGGGGGGACAGGGGGCATCCTTGTCGCGTTCTGTTCCGAATTATCAATGCTGGTGATAGGGCTCTGTTAATCTGTAGGCGAGCCTTCGGGGCCATATACAAGGCCGCTATCCATGTCAGCATGTGGGGGCCAAAGCCCATTTTTCCTAGGGTCTTTTGCATGAACTGCCAATTCACCCGGTCAAACGCCTTTTCGGCATCCGTGTAAAGGAGGAGGCCTGCACGGGAGGCTCTCCGAGTGGTATGCGTGATGTTGAGGGCCCATATGGTGTTATCCTTAGCCTCCTGGCCCGGGATGAAGCCTGTCTAGTCGGGATGTACCAAATCTGGAGCAATGCGGCCTATGCTGAGGGCCAGGATCTTAGTGAACAGTTTAAGATCCGCATTGAGTAGCGAGATGGTTCTATCGCTGGTGCATGTGGTGGGAACCTTCCCCTCCTTCTGGATAACAGCCACGGTTGCCATGAGGGTGTCATCTGGGAACCGTCCGCCTTCTAGTATGGAGTTCAGGCCCACAAGGAGCTTGGGCAGGAGAATCTCCCGAAGCTCATAAGGTATCGGGCGGGAAGGCCCAGGCCTTGTTCATCGCAGTGGCTTTTAGGACTCCTGAGAGTTCTTCCAGCATAATGGGGGCATCCAGGTCCTCCAGTTGGGCCTGTGTCAGCGTCCGGTGCACGTGTTGTTCCAGGTACTCTTGTGTCCGGGTCAGTCTCTGTTGGGTCGCTTCAGTCCGCATGTCCACTGGCAAATTATATAGTTTTGTGTAGAAGTCCTGAAACTCTGGTTGTCGCGTAAGGGATGCGCCTGCTGTCTGAATATTAGTAATCTGGGATATACGTTGCTTCTTTTGTAGCATTCTGGCTAGCATCCATCCACATTTGTTTGAGTGTCCGTAGAAGTATCTGCGTGATTTGCGGAGTCTGCTGCAAGCTTCCAGGAGGGTCCGGTAGGTGTCTTCCGTAGGGGTGGTTCTATGGTCCAGTTCAAGTTGCGTGGTCATGTGTACAGGTCCACCAGGTGACTACTGTGCTCCTTTTTGCACTTGGTACAGGTCTTAATAAAGTGGCCCTTTATTACGCATTTATGCGCTTCCCACCACGTCACGGGTGTGATCTCCGTGGTGTTATTGACCGTGGTGTGATCAAAGTCATGCTGCAGCACATCTCGGGCTTCTTCAAGGGCCAGTGAATTGCTCAGAATCTGTTCATTGAGCTCCATTGTCTGCCACCGGGCTTTTGTCTCGGAACAGCAGAAAGGTATATGTCAGGGGCAAAAAGTATCACCTCCCAAACTGCCTCGGAGCGGCTAACCCGTCCCTACCTCTAACCCCGAGAGGTGCAGAAGGTATCCGGGCGAGGGGTCACAGGAATCCACCTTCTCCGTGTTACCGTGTCCGTAGGGCCAAGTCCACGGGGAAGATGGGGGGGACCAGCGGGAGTGCGTTGCCGCCACCCCACCTATGCTCAATAACTCACTATGGCCAACCATGTAACCCTTCCCAGGCTACCTTACTTCTTGGCCGACCTCCCGTCCGTATGGATATGGCTTGGATATTCTATTCCTCTGCTCTGGCAGGGCCTCCCCACATCCGCGCGGGGGGGGGCTTTCTCACTTGCGGTGACGCGGGCGGGCCGCCCCGTTCTTCGGGCCTTCCACTCAGCACCAGTGGGGTCTCTAGCAGCCAGTTGCGGATGCGGAGGGTCCTCAGAGCCGGAGTAACATCATCCGGCCAGCGGATATTCAGCCATGTGTTGCCGTGCTTCACCTGCAGGCTGAAGGGGAACCCCCACTGGTAGGCTATATTCTTCTCCTGGAGGGCCGCAGTCAGAGGTCGGAGTTCCAGTCTGGTGTCCAGTGTAAGACTAGAGAGGTCTCAGAAGAGTGCGATCTCCGAGCCCTGGAACGTGATCGTGTCAGTTCCTCTGGTAGCAGCCATCAGTGTCTCTTTAAGGCTGTAGGCATAGAGGCAACACAGGACATCTCTTTGTTTCCCATCTTGGCGTTGTGGACCCAGTCAAATTGAATGTCTGTGGGACACCCCCTGCCCAGTATCTGTCTGAAGAGGGCCCGGACCGTGCCCGGCAATGGTGTAAAGTCCAATACTGGTAGGCCTCGAATACTTATGTTTAGGCGGCTGCAGTTTTCAAGGTCTTCAATCTGGTGGCGCAAGGCGAGGAGGAGGTTACCCTGGTGGGTGGTTGCGAGTTCAGCGGATGTGTGCTGTGTACGGCTTGCTTGTGCCTCTGTTTCCAGGGCGTCTATCCTCAGTTCCACCGCGGTCAGGTTAGTGTGCAGGGCAGGGATCTCCTCCTGCACTGCAGCCCTGAACTCCTGCAGCAGGCCGCCTGTGTCCGCCTTCGTGAGCATGTGCTCTGAAATCATAGCCAGTTCTTGCCTTATTTGGGCCAGTGCGTCGTCCTGGACACTTTCCTGCAGCGAGTGTCCCGCGCTTTTCATGCTCGGGATTCAGGCGTCATCTTGTCCAGGGGCCTAGCCCCACGGAGCTCAGTGTGGACACAAAATCGTCCATAGTGCTGGTGTGCCTGCGCGGGGAACCCATTTGCGACGTTCCTTGGGTGGAGAGCTTCTTAGTACAAACCATTTTGACTTCGAATTCAGCTAAATTATCGCTATTTTGCGGCCAAGGGCAAGGAGCTCAAGCACTACATGTCCTTTCTCATGCTCAGTCCGGTAGGTGTTATACTGTAAGTGGCCATGGAATTGGTTACTGCCTGACCACTTTTTAATCTCTATTATAATTAAATATTTAAGATTTTTACACTAAAGGTAGCTGATCTATATAGAACGCCCTAGCTATAGACCACTGAGCAGCACAGATCAGGTGCAAGTCCTATGTTGTTCATAGTATTTGTGTTTAGTCATATGTTACTATGACTGTTTTGGTTACCATTGTTGTGGAAAGGGGGTTCCTCAATAGCTGAAGTGGAAATGGCTCTTTACAGTTAGAACAATAAAGATATGGAATTCACTGCCTAGAGAGATTGTGATGTCAAATTCAATAGATACCTTTAGAAAAGGAATGCATTTTTTTATACTTCTTCGACAAAGCTAGTTGATATACAACTCTGATTGCCATATTGAAATAGTTGTGAAGGTTAAAGAAACAAAGACAGCATCTAATCCATAGATAGAATGATATATTTTAACTACAAAATGTTTTTGTGATTAATTGGTGGCTTGCTATAGATATATAAATAAAAGAAAATGTCCCATATAGTGCTTTCCATTTGCACAAATGAAGCAACCTCTGACTCATTATTGACTTGGGTTACAACATGACTGTCCTCCTAAAAGTGCTACTTTCTTAGCCTTCATTTAAAGAACAGGGAGTTCCAGTACTTCTGGGTTGCAAAACATGAGTCAAAGTGGCTTGTTAATTCAAGAATTCATGGAACTGTAAATTTTAGCAGAGTAGCATAGTACAAATTTTCTTCCAGTTGAGCCATTTTGGGTCAATCTTTGCATATTCTTGTCTGGATTCTCCACATACATATACAAATATGTATGGAGGAAAGAAGAAAGTATAGATCCCTCCATTATTATTATTATATATATTTTTTGTTTTATTAAGTGCCAACAATAGCATTGTATAGCAGCGCTAAACAATAGGTGAACTAACACACAAGTATCTGCAACAATAAAAGTAGGACGTGCAGCAAACTATTTGTATTAGGATTTTAGAAAATTGAAATAAAATTACTGAAATGCAAAAGGGGTAGAGCTTTTCACCACTACCAGCACTTTGCACATTCAAGGTTTCATTAAACACAACATTCTGCAATAAGTATCTGTTTAAGTGATGTCCATCTAATAGCTGAGAGGAAGCACCCTTGTATGTCAAACCTTGTCCCCTCCTGATTCCAGTTGCTCCCCTGAAGCAGCACAGCTGCCGGTGTTTGTGGACAATACTAATCTGACAATATAACGCGCTCTTTGATCCTCAGCACAGAGTAAAACTAAGTAGGCCTTTGGTTCTGGGTGAGTGGCAGCAGACAGTTGTCCTCTGCACATCCCTTTCAAGTCAAATTTTAGAATGTACATATCCCTTGTCATCATGCTCTTAAACCTCACAGACAAAGGGCTCACTTCCTTCAGAGAATGAAGCATGAAAGGTTAAAACACAAAAAGTCAGGTTCTCTCTCAGTGTTTCTTTACATTACTTATCAGCATGCTGCTGGTAAGCCAATTCCTCATATTACACAAGGAGCAAAAAAAAAAAAAAAACACAAAACACAAAACTAATAATAATAAATTATATAAATACATTTCTTAGATCATGAGCTTGTTTGCGCTCGGGCCACTTGTCTCAGAGATCACCAATTTGTTAAATTTGTATGTCAATACTTGTTGTTTTAAAACTCCTGCGTATTATTGTAAAACAAGTGCCGTGCTTGGTGATATATATATATATATATATATATTTATTATATATCCCTAAATACATGTCTACAAATGTGATATAAAATTACTTAAATGGGTTGTGTAAACACCATAATTATTACAGCCTGTTGTATTAGTTGTGGTGCTTGAATGCTGTTGGTGTCTTCGCCCAGTTCTCCCATAATTCCAGTCACCTAAGACCTGGCCCCTTGCTCAGAAATGCTGCTTTAACTAAGAATGTCAGTCTCGCCCAATCGGAGAATGACAGCTCTCACTTAAACAATGGTTCCCAGATTTTATATAACTGACAGGGCTAAAGCGCAAGTAGAAATTTTACACTAGAAACTGGTAATGGGGGGGAATCTGGAAGACCTTCAATTTGTGTCAAAATGCTCAAAAACTGTCTGACCCAAGTTTATTGCAATAAAAATAAAATTATTTTGAGATTTCCTTCTACATCATTAATAAACAGGAAATCATGCTATCAGCTAACATATAGGGTTCCGTTTATTCTTACAAAACCAAATCTGGTAGCAGTGGCATAAACAGGTTACCGATGATCTACTAACATATATTGTCTTTCTCAATGAGAGAAAAGTCTGTGTTCTCACCATGGGGAGATAATAGTTTGAAAGCATTGCTTTGGCTATCATGGCAACTTTTCCTTTTACAATATTAGTTATTATATTCCAATATGTAACAGACACAAGTAATCCTTTTCTACCATAAACTTTTTAGGATACGGTGAAATACAGACGGACGTGTTAGTATTGTTGCCTTGCTAGAGCAGTACTGGTGTGCAATGGACAGTGGACAGGATGTTAAAGAGTGGTGCAGAGCTTTACTACAGTTAATACAGAGATTAGAAATCTTTTATGAATTTATAATCTTCTGAAGCTTCACGTTTTTTACCCTACTCTTGTATTTTTGCTCCTGTGAATTTAGAACATAGGTTTTATGCAACCCAGTATAATTTGTGAAGGGCTGCAAAAAGCTGAAGTAATGCAAATAAAATACATGAAAATATAAAAAAAGGAAATCCAAATCAAACAACCTACTTCATGTCTTCCAAGAATACGATAATCCTATTGAGCAGGGTTAGTCTGTAAAGCTGCCCATTTTTATACTGGAATCTCCTTTGTTTGTTTTTACCTCTTTATGGAGGAAAAGTGTTAATCTCTTGTGTTGTCTGACATGTCATTTTGCTCCTGTGCAAACAGACCTCTACCATTTCTTTCTTTTAACTAAAACAGCTTAAGTGACCTCACCCCCCTATTCAGCAAACACCACCAACACCTTTGACCCCTCAAAGCCCATTGGTACTAATTACAGCTTAATCTCCATGAACTCCACGCATATTAGAGTTGAAATACCTCTTTGCTAATGACAATGAGACAGGGACAATATAGCAGATATTTTGCCAGGTTCCCAGGTAATTTTCCAGGTTTGTACATAAAAAGCGGTGAGCTTTTCAAAATACTCCATTGTCTTAATACATTCTGCCTTAGGAATATAAGAATACAATTTACATAATTTACAATAATGCCTTCCTATTCTATTATGTTTTTACTATAATGTGACATAACAGAATCAACTGAAATAATAAAAACAAGTTAACTATAATAGAATTATTTATCATAAGCATGTTATGCAATGATAAGCATAATATATGAAAATTTTAGAAAATAGGTTGAAGAGGACCCTGCTCAAACGAGCTTACAGTCTATAGGAGGTGGGGTATAAGACACGTTAGGACAGGAAATAGCAATCAAATAAGGTGGGAGTGAAGCAGAGCTGGAGGAGAGAGTAAAGCACTGCCCTATAGGAGAGAGCAAGAGACAGGTATGTAAGGTAGAGGTTACTCTGGGAGGCCATAAGCTTTCCTAAAGAGATGGGTTTTAAGGCACTTCTTAAAGGATTGAAGACTAGGGGAGTCTGATGGGGGTAGGCAGGCTATTCCAAAGGAAAGGAGCTGCCCGCAAAAAAGTTCTGCAAGCGTGAGTTGGCCGTACGGGTGCGAGCACCGGTCAGGAGGTGGTCACGGGCAGAGCGGAGGGAACGAGGATGGGCATACCTTTGGATCTGTGAAGTGATATAAGAGGGGATAGAATTGTTCAGTGCTTTAAATGTATGGGTTAGCACTTTGAATTGACTCCTATAGGATACAGGGAGACAATGTAAGGACTGGCAAAGGGGTGAGGTGTGAGAAGACCGACTAGAGAGGAAAATAAGTCTGGCTGCGGCATTCATTACAGACTGTAGTGGGGCAATACGGCTTTTGGGGAGACCAATCAGGAGAGGGTTACAATAATCCATGCGGGAAATTACTAGGGCATGGACAAGCTCCTTGGTAGCATCTTAAGAAAGGGGCAGATGCGGGCTATGTTTTTAAGTTGGTATCTACAGGATTTGGCAACAAACTGGATGTGAGGCTCAAAGGTGAGGCCAGAGTCAAGTATGACGCCAAGACAGCGTGCTTGCAAGGATGGGCTTATGTGGATATAACTGACTTGAAGGGAGAGTGAGAGAGGAGGATCAGTATTAGGAGGAGGAAAGACAAGGAGTTTAGTTTTAGAGAGATTGAGTTTCAGAAAGCGTGAGGACATCCAGTCAGAGGTGGAAGAAAGGCAAGCAGTGACACGTTGCAAGATGGCAGGGGAGAGGTTCGGGCAGGAGAGGTATATCTGAGTGTCATCGACTGAGTTCAACGATTTAGCACAAAGTGATCTGAACAAAAATGCTTTTTGAGTATTTATTACTACAAAAGTTCATAAATCACAATACTATAATAAGAGGAATACAAAAAGATTATGGTACATGTAATAAAGCAGTGGTTTGACAATAAGTTATGTTTTATCAATATCTTAAAAAAAAATAAAAAAGGCCAATCCCTAAATCCTGCATAGAGTTGTGAACCACTGGTGTATAATATAAAAATAGCCATGTTTATTTAATATAAAAACTCCCATGTTTAAGGGAACACCCAAAGAACCATAACCATTAGAGCATTCTATAGTGGTTATAGTGCTAGGAGTTCCCTGGTGCACCCCACCCCGGTGTTAATGGTCAAACTATTTGCATATTGTTTGACTTATTGCTAGGAGGCTGCTCAATGGCTCTATGAGAACTGGAAAGATTTGTTTGAGCAAAGCCCAACGGGGTTCTAGCTAGGAGATCTAAGCTCAAAGCAGGAGCTGAGGGCTCAGCACTAATTGTCCTCTGAGTTTGGAAATAATACAATTTCAGACAAACTTAAAAAAGTTTTATATTTCAAGCAGCCATTCAGAAAACCATCTCTAACTTGTTTAAAGCAGATTCATTTAGCTACATATTAATTTAGCTTTGAATTTAGGAATCTATTCACTCAACAGTGAGTTGTGCAAGGTAGAAAGTTATGCTGTAAAACACAGAGACTTAATGCCATTGGTCAATTTATCAAATCTCACTGTTCACCAAATAAACCTCCATAGTAAGGTTTAAGTCCCTAACCAACATTCACAGAACCTTTTTGACAGTTTAATCTCTCTGTGCAAAAGAAAACTGCTGTAATCATGAATATAGGGAATATTATTCTGGGGATTTCTAACAGAAAACTTGAAAATGAAAATGTACTTATCCATACTAATAGTTTTTTAAGCCATCTTTATTAAAGGGACACTATAGGTACCCAGAACACTTCATCTTATTGAAGTGGTCTGGGTGTGCTGTCCCACTTCGTCTTTGAGAAACTGCAATGATTACTTTGCAGCTCTAAGACTGCCTCCAGTCTTAGAGGTGCTTCCAGGATTCTAAGGGACTCTGAGTCCCTTAAACGACACTGGATGTCCTCACTTGAGGACATCCAGCGTCAGTGAAATCCCCATAGGAAAGCATTGAGGTAATAGGTCCTTTCACATCGGAGGAGGCGTAGCGCAGACCCAACTCTAAGGTACATCGGCGGGGGAATCGTGTCAATTAATAACTTTTTTTTCTAACCCTTTATGTGCGGGAGGGGGGTAACCCGAGGGCAGATGTGTATTCCTAACTATATTGAATCCCTTTAAGACACCAAATACAGAAGTCAGCAGTGTTTGTTAAAGCCCCTTTGTCTTATCTTATATGGATTTATGGGGTTAAAACTTGTCCAAGAAACTAAAGTAATAATCCATAATCCCTATAAGAAGTAATCAGATGTACATTCCCATAATAATAGTGCATAGCTTTATTTTGCTAATTAAACAAGCCTGACGCCTTCCTTTCATTAATTCACTTTTTTCATATGAATGGGTATGGCATTTATTTTGAGTATAAACTAATAAGTGTGTGTATGACATGATATATATTACACAATGTCTACTAATTCTTTCAGAAAAAAGGCTGCAATGGAATAGTTGCTCTCTGGCAGTAATGTGCTTCATAGGACATGGATCAGAATGTTGTAGAAAATGTCTATTTTCAATTTTAGTTCTCCAGGAAGCTACATTTTGGTCAGTGACCATTATTTGAGTTCTAGTTGCACTATTTTCAGAGGGCAAAGGGAAAAAAAGCCACCAGAATTCAACTATGAATTCAAAGGTGCGAGACAGATTATAGTTTTATTTTGCACCTTTCAAAACAAGTGTTTTTTAAAATAATTGAATGCTTATTTAGTTAAAACATATGGTTCTTTTATCACACTGCAAAGAGCTAGGACTTCTTTTGTAGTGCCTGTTTATCAGTATACCCATTACCACACCTCCGGATCCTGCAGGACCATCCTAAATGTAGGGTTCTGTCACATAACATTTGTTCCAGCACAACACAAGTGCATTATTAGATGCACGCAAATCATGTACAGCAAAGCAGGCTTCCAAACTGACCTGATTTCGGCAGGACAGTTCAGATTTCCCAACTAAATTCCCTGGTGTCCAACTTTTGGGGACATCAATGAACTGTCCCCAACAAGCATAGCAAGAGCCTTTCATTAGATGCACTTGTGCTATGTTCAGGGCACTCTGACCCTGCATAGAGCCCTGCCCTCAGTGGGCTGGCCTTACATGATTAGCAGGCAATTCAATGTAAATGTACACCAGGCTGACCTGCCAGTAATCTGGGTGGACCCACCCCCTTTGTGGGTTAGTACACCCCCTTAGGTCGGCAGCAGTATTGCGATTTACCCCCTCCCACCATCATTCTGCTTCTTGGGATGCCAGAGTTGGGAGGTATGGTAAAGTCAGTGCTTCATGGTCTGCCCTCAGTGGAGTTGGCAAAAGAGACTGGCATGCTCTCTTCAGACAGGTCTGCCTACTTTACAGGTAAGCCCACCAATTGTTTTCTGCCCCCTTCTGTCCGCACTACCCTCCCATGCCAGATGATAGCTCTAAATGTTTGAATGTATGCATCATCTTAAAATTACCACTATAGGCACCCAGACCACTTAAGCTCAATGAAGTGGTCTGGGTGCCAGGTCCATCTAGGGTTAAGCCTGCAGCTGTAAACATAGCAGTTTCAGAGAAACTGCTATGTTTAAATTAGGGTTAATCCAGCCTCTAGTGGCTGTCTCATTGACAGCCGCTAGAGGCGCTTCTCACTGTGATTTTCACAGTGGGAAGACGCTGCCGTCCATAGGGAAATGCTTTCCTATGGACCGATTGAATGCGCTTGCGGCTCTTGCCGCGCATGCGCAGTCGGCTCTTGCCGCGCATGCGCATTCGGCAGATGACGTCTGAAGAGGGAGGAGAGTCCCCAGCGCCGAGGGAGCCCGGCGCTGGAGAAAGGTAAGTGTTTAACCCCTTCATCCCCCGGAGCCCGGCGGGAGGGGGGCCATGAGGTTGGAGGGGACCTATTAACATTATAGTGCCAGGAAAACAAGTTTGTTTTCCTAGCACTATAGTGGTCCTTTAATTAAAAAAATACCCCTCTCTGTCTCATTAGAGATTTTGCCTTTTAGCCGAAAGCCGCAAAGGTAATTGTTAGTGTAGGGCTCACATGTGAGGTTAGTCTTGATGTATCAAGTGAGCTTACACTTTAATGGCCATTGGAGTGATACTAAAAAACACCAGTTATTTAGATGTGCATAGGGACTTAAGGATTTGGCATAGTGCTCAGGTAACATTTTTTTATTTATTTTTTCTACTATGTATTGGGGCATATGAATACTGTAGCTATTGCGGCTGTCCAGGAGTAGAGGGAGTTTGAGCACATGGCTAAAATGTGTGTGTTTGTATACACCTTGAAATCTACTTATTCTTAATGGAATTGCTATGAAAGTAGCCTTTTTATACAGTTGGACCTCGGTTTACGAATTTAATGCGTACTCCGGGACGTTTCTTATTGCGAAAAATTTGGAAACCGAAACGCGGTTTCCCATAGGAATGCATTGAAAACCAATTAATCCGTTCTGGAGGTCAGAAAAATGAGCTGGCATGGAAACCAACCCACAATGTAGAACACACAATAAAAGGCATGCAAACTATGAAGCTCAGCTCCCTACCTTTCCACAGCTTGAGAAATGCACCAAAAAGTCCCCAAACTGCAAACAATTTCCAGAAAGACTACAAAACTCGATGCAAAAGCCGCTCCAACACCTCCACACTCGATGCCACGTGCTACCCACAGGCTCCAGCTTGCAGGGGGTGGTGCAATAAAGCTCCCAGGTGCAATGCATCCTGGGGAAACTTGCTTTGTATTGCGAAACAAAATTGTAAACCGAGGCATTATTTTCAATGGATTTTCATTTGTAAACCGAAAATTATGTTAACCGGGGCTTTTCTAAACCGAGGTCCCACTGTATCTGATTCTAATATTTTATGTGCTCTTTGATATTTATATGGCTAAAGTAGACTTTGATTTTTAACTTGGAATTGTAATTATACGTTTATTTAACAGCATGTCAACTACACATCTATAATCTATATTCTACTCTGGGTACACGGATCTTTAACTCTTTAACCCAATTCATTATAGATTGTGAGTTCCCTTGAGCAGAGCCCTCTTTTCTGAATGTAAGAGTACTGAGAACAGCTTTCTGGAAGCCTCACACAGTACTGTCATTACAACATTCAGACAAAAGTTATTCTTGGAGGTGATTTTTCATCTTCCCCTGTCTGAATTCAGTGTGGGAGTAATGGAATCAGATTCATTGCCGACAGCTAAGCCTACACAAAAGAATTGTGGTTTCAGGTGTCTTCATTAAATATAACAAAAAGACCAACAGTTACACTCAATATTTCATTGTAAGACAAAGCAAACGCAAAAGAAATCAGCACTCATCTACAATATTACAAAATATTTCAACAATAATAAAATACTAAAAGAGTTTGGCTTACAGAGGCAGCATGCAATTGCACAGAGCTACAACACTTTTACATCTAGCATAAGAAAAGTTATATGAATAGTGTATTAATTTGGCTCCCATTTTATTTAGATTAATAAAATATATTTCACTCCAATATTCATGTGGATACACCAACCAACTAAATGTGTTAAAGATAAGGTAGATTGAACCATGTTTAATTGTACTCATGCTCACTATTTCAATTGGACAGATATCGAGTACTAAACTAGAAAATTAAATAGCGCCATGCTTATGAGACGCACAAGGTTGAAACTGCAGTCCACGACTAGTTTCTCGTCACTGATCTTTTTCAATCATGACTATTATAGAAAAGGATCAGTGACCAGAAACCAGCCATGGACTTTGTATGTAGAACAGTGTCCACTGCAACGGTTATCCATTGTTATGACGCCTGAAAAATATTCCTGTCTGTGTTCATTTGCAACTCTGGGATAGTTGTGATAACTTTCTAGTTTCAAAGGATCCCTCAAAGTCCAACATGAGCTATGCAGGTGATGCATAACAGAATGTTTTGTATTTGCACTGTGGGGATTTGTATCATGTTTGGCATCGCTACAATCATATTGGAACATATATATCTTATAGACATGCAGAGTTAAAAATTCTAGCCACTAGCTATTGGCGAATGGAAATTAACCTGGGAAGTAGGAATTCACCCTTTGGTGAGTATGCTAAGACTTGCAGTGGCGAGTAACTTTTAAGGCCTGGCTAGTAGCATAGGACTTAAAATTTTAGGACAGACACACACACACACGCACAAAGCCATGGAATATATAGTTTAAATCATCTTACATTTCCCATGACTCACAACTCACCCCAAGCACCCTTTCTGAGCTCTAAAACAGATGTAATTTTGAAGTTGTAGTAGATTTATCTAGGGTGATTAAAATTATGAAATTCCAAAAAAACTAAAGTGGATCTGCCACCGAATCGACTCTGCTTCTACGTAGCTCTTGTGTCTGAATGTCTGTGTTTTTTACTCAGTGCTAACATTTTTCATAGAATAAAAGAAACCTACAGAGTACTTTGTATATAGAAGTAAGTCGTGCTTAAAACAATGTTCTTTTCACTTGCCAGTCAAATCTACCTACAATCCATCAGTAAAATCCACCCCACAAAAAAAGTAAAAAAACAGACATCACGGGCAGAGGAGAATAAAATGGGTGCACCCTCATACTGAAATCTGGCACAAAGAAGTAAGGGTGAATAATAGAAATAAAGGCAAATACGAAGGATGGAGTAAAATCATTATGATATAGGGGGCATAAGAAAAATAAAACAAAAAAAAATGAAAGGGGGGCTGTAATCTGTAAAATCTTGAAGGAACACTGGCTCACATACTCCAACATGCTGCCCCCTTCCACAATGCTATAAAGTAAATAAAACTTACAGGTAACAGTACCAAACATATGAGACAATCAAGAGAGAGGTGTCTTGTGGTATTTGCCATCTTAAAAATATTGTTTAACAGTAGAGTGCATCAGTTTGTTACCCATGGACTTGTTTTATTTGTTTCAACCTAACTTGTAACAAAATAGCTTCTTTTTTTTTTAATCTAGTTTATTTGCCCGCTAAAGCTATGAACAGATTGGTTATAGCTAGTAGAAGTGTTTCAAAGAAACGGCCAAAAGAATGTAAAAGTACCTTTTCCAGCTGTCATGATGCTAACTGGGATGATAACTTTGACAACAGAACTGCATTAAACTGGATTCTTACCATGTGAGTAACTGAAAGTACGCAACACGTACTGCTCACTTTTCTAAAACAATGTAACCCCTTAAGGACACATGACATGTGTGACATGTCATGATTCCCCTTTATTCCAGAAGTTTGGTCCTTAAGGGGTTAAAAAAAAAAAAAAAAACATTTTAAAGCAACTTTTGGTTGTAGCTACATTCCTGCTAATATTTGTTCAAAAGAAAAGGCCCAATGTTATTGCCCTTCAGGAGAGTAAGAAGAAAAATCTTTGAAGTGCACAAGTACTTTCTTGAACTTATGCTGTTCACAAAACACGTTTTCAATGCAAGTCAGTGTGCAAGCTGGATCCACTTCATAAGCAGAAATCACAAGTTTTATCAAGATTCAATAGGTTTTCCAAAAGTTGCAGCAAACCATACCATTTTAAACAAGGATGTGTAAAAAGACATGGTAAATTCTTTTATATTTATTACTGCTGAAAATAATAAAAAAACAATAAAAAACAATATTTCAGCTAAATTTCTAGTGGTTATTCATAAAGCAAATACTAATCACCTGAGTTAACTAGTCAACAAAATAGCTAGAAAGGTTTTATGTTTTTGTTTTTTTAATATATTTGTTTCCTTATTACAATTGTGTGTATCTGAATTTATTTTCATTCAAGCACTGCATTACTGGTTTATTGGTAAGAAACATTTAGCATCTGGTCGTATTGGGGTTGATTGTAGACTCTAGGACTTTATTGCCCAAGTTACTGGTACACTGTTAATAACCTTGAAATGACTGATTATGATGCTGCTATGAACAGAGCTTGAGCTTTTAACTCGTATTAAAGGTATTGCAGTTAGATAACTGACATCTCTTCTCCGCAATAATTTCAAGAAAAAGAGCTAATGCAGATGGAACAGTGTTACTAATGTATACGCAGTTTATTATTAAGGATATATTAGCATATGTTCTATCTTGTCACCAATATATACAAATCATAAATGGGATAGATAAAGGTCTACGACCAACAGCCAGGTTCATGCAGTCATCACCATGTACAAAACACATAGAAAACATCGTTATGATTTCGTTGTTGTTTTTTTTTTTTTTTTTTAAATCTGCTAATGCCACCAGGAGGTAGGTTTAAGCTGCAAAGTAAAATAAAAGCATCCTAAAACCATTACAAAAATAAAGACACATCATTGCAGCATCATTAGATGCTTCAACTTTGTAATGCAGCTGACTTGTTAGTGGTGTTCTTATCTGGCAAAGGGCGACACCTGCTGGGGCAAGTAGAATATAAGCATCGAAGACTTTTCAAACTTCTCCACGGGAATATCTTGGTGCACATTGCTTTATAATTTAATCTAAACCACATAAAGTATTTCCCCAAATAACATATAAAGGTGCATTAAAACACCTTTTTTTCCCAATAAATGGAAAATATATTAATTTAATTAAATTAGAACAATATTTGAATGTATAAATTACAATTAAATACTGAGATTTCTTTAAAATTCTGCACATTAATAATAAAAATAAATACAAATAAAAAAAAACACACACAGCACTAATTGGGTAATTCATCAATTCAGAAAGCTCAAGATTTAAAATGGAACTGCAAAATAAAAAATGTTTTTAGAAATGTTTTTAGAAAGAGAGAGAAAAAGCTATTCTGTTAAGCATATGTGTAATAAACATATGTTTATATGACTGCCCAAAAAGTGGTGATAAGAAAGGAATAGTAATATGTCATGACTCAAAGGTGTATTGCCAAATTTTAATTAGTGTGTTTTTTGATCCCTAACTGGCATGAATAGTTTGGGCTTGAACAGCACTGAATGAAGAATTCCTCTGCCCTCCTCAAAAATTTGCTTACTATGCCCAAATACACACAAACACATGCACCCTGTATCAAGAGTTTTGAACCTAAAATGAAAGCCATATAAATCTGAAATTAATAAAAAGCAATAGTAGTGAAAAGCAATACATAACAATCTTACACTGAGTATGTACGTTTTTCACCTCAGATTCTTTAGAGGTGGTGTTCATCTGCCCAGAACAAAAGGGGAATCAATCTCCTCCAGCAGTTATCAATTATAGTCAGTTGACAATTGGGTCTGAGGCAGGGTGGGGGAAATAGGATATTCCCAGTTGCATGTTGTCATGCTAAATGTTTCACCTGGCGTGACAGCTTGATTCACATATTAACATTCCTCACATTACAAGCCTGGATTCTAATGAGGGGAGCATCCCGCCACACACGAGATGTGCAGCAGATAGCCAAGGGGGTAATTCCACAAACAAAAAGTGGGAAAAAAACAAGTATTTACTGACCGTTAACATGTAAAACACATAGATCACCCAAAATTGCCCACATCTTGGCCATCATTTTATTTCTATTTAAAATTTCACTAGTGAGAAATGTAAAGGTTTTAATCAAAAGTGAAAAATTATAAGATGAGAAGCATAAATTTCTAGCCAAAAAGATATTGGCATCCGTGTTTTAGGATAGACAGATGGTGGCAATAACGGTTACGTCCTGGCCTGTCATTAAAGTGCAGAAATCATTTGTCAGGTAATTGTGTTTGGAAAAGTCATAGTTAATGACATGCTATTTTACATTTTTAAAAAAGGAGGGTTAAGGCATTTTTCACTTGTTTAAACTGTTCAAAATTAATCATTTAGACGGTTCAAAGTGGGAGTGCCTTTCCCTCGGGCTTGAATTTCGTTCGTTCTCCCTCGTGCCATCATTGTCACTAGTAAGGTCATAATCTTCTCACAAGATGATACACCATTTTGCCCTTTAAACTATAAAACCAAATACACTCAGAAACAATCACTCAAGGAAATCACAAAGACTTCAATACATTATTCTCAAAAGCTATCACTCACATGTAAAGAACAAGCATTCCACAAAGTAGCTTCTGTAAATAATCATTAGTGAGGATGAAACACAGTGGGCTTACTACAATCACTGCAATTCTATCATTTGTAAACTTAAAAAGCTTTATTCTCATTCAAATCGATTGGGCACCTTTTTAATCAAATTGATTTAAAGGATTCAAAAAAATACACATCCATAGCTTCCTGTTTATGGGGCTTGTTTTTTTCTTTCTCTCATTTACCCTGCCCTATCTATTGTTAGTTTTCATCCACAATGTCTACACAACACACCATCACCTTTGGGAATTGGCTTTTTCTTTGGAGATTGGTCACAAGAGACAGACGGCAGAAGCATCAACTTCCTAAATGCACACTAAAAGGGGATTAAAGGGTGGGCTTGGCCCAGGACGTCTATTTGTATTTTACAGCCATCTGTGTTAGTCACTAAAGTGCGTATTGTCTGCAATTGAAAAGCAAATGTCCTTTTTAGGGCCAAAATAGACATACTGAAAACATAATTACTTTAAGTTCTCTTCGAATACCTCTCAATTCATACTTTAGTGAATAACTCTGCCTGCCTTTAAGCTTAAAGGGACACTCCACTGTCCAAATCGAAAATAAATAAAAATCTCTGTTTAGTAGATATACCCTAAATGAACACTGGTATGCATTTAATTATGCTTTTTTTCCATTAAGGGTATATCTAAAGACAGCTTGCAAAAGCTGCAGTTCTCTTGTCTGCTGCCTTTGCAAGCCCTACCCCCAGCCAGACTTTTTGTGACTGTCCAATCATAGACTTACCCATACAGGTCAATGAGAAGTCTTTGCAAGTATCAAAATCTGTTGCCTCCTTGAAAGCCATTGGGTTGTGGCCAGGAAATCTGCACTTACTGCAAACTGAAAAAACACACTTTTCACACATAAAGCTTTTCGGCAAGCTAAAGTGCTTTAGGGGTCTGGAGTGTCTCTTTAACATCCAGCACAAGCTATTGATGAAGGAACATGAAGATCTACAATTGGGAACCTTCTGTGAAGGCAGTGTTAGAAATAAATATATTTTGTGCATCTAAAAACATGGAGAGATCCTTCCAGATCGTTATCTTTTTCACAACAAGTATATTTTTTATTTCATGGAGAAACTTAGTCTTGAATTCATGCTATGGTGATTTAGTGCTTGATGTGGAAGTAGGCTTTGGGTGCCTTTCCCCAGTTCTTTGTCCAAACATTTGAGTGTTTTGACCCGGAGTCCTCATAGCACCTACTGCCTGGCACCTGCTAGTCTATTGCTAATTCCAGAATTTTTACCTTCATATTAGCAATATTAATTACACCCATATTTAAAAGCCATTGTTTAGATGAGAGGGTCAGCTGACATGTTAGAAGTAAGACTGAGGATGGTTGTGATGAGCTGGCATTGCTGGGAACAAGGAGGATGAAGGGAGGATGCCACTATGGGAAATTCAAAGCACCCACACACACCCTACATCTTCTTCCCACAAAATATAACACAGCTTAAGGCAGCAATGTTACATATATGATTGTTTTATAAACTGGTGATTGAACGGACATAAAAAGCACCATCATTAATACATTGTGTTGCAATGATTATAGAGCCATGACTCCCCAGTGCCATCCGCTGGCTATTTATAAAACTTATTAGAAATAGTTTGACTCTGAAGTCGCTGTTTCAGCTACCA
The DNA here is from genome assembly GCF_036172605.1 of Pelobates fuscus. Taxonomy (NCBI): domain Eukaryota; kingdom Metazoa; phylum Chordata; class Amphibia; order Anura; family Pelobatidae; genus Pelobates; species Pelobates fuscus. Next base: position 161,507,112 of record NC_086320.1, read on the forward strand.
GCCAGTCTTTCTTCTGGTCTGAGAAAGCTAAATTACATACTTTCACACTATTACCCTGGTTAGTTAGCTGAAAGCTTTCTGCCAATGAATACCGTCACACCTGGTATAAATTGGTATGATAATACTTGAGTAAAAACTTCCACTTTGTCAGACAGACCAACTCAGACTGGAAGGACCACACAGTAAAGTGTGAAACAATTTTTAAGCATTTTGACAGATTACTGGTGGAGAGTGTCTGGGGACTCCTGAAACCATAACTACTAAAGCACTGTAGTGGTTATGGTTAATAGTGTCCCTCTATATATTATCTCTTGCCACATGAATCTCTAAGATGTATTCTTTTTACATTGTCATTTAAAGCATAAAAATATGTTTAAATTGAATTTAGTTTTAAAATAACTAAAATAAATTATATTATAACATTGTACTTATTTTGATGTATTTATTTACATTCCACAAATCATGTTCATCTTTGTAAATCCTATAGACTGTAAACTCGTTTGAGCAGGATCCTCTTCAACCTATCGTTCCTGTAAGTTTTCTTGTAATTGTCCTATTTATAATTAAATCCCCCCTCTCATAATATTGTAAAGTGCTATGGAATCTGTTGGCACTATATAAATGGCAATAATAGTAATAATAAATGTCTATTAACAGCAAGAGTTACACTTGTAAGGAACAGTAACTCCACATCCATGGGATTTAAAGTTTACTAACGTGAAACTGAATTGCATGTCTTTATGAGTGTAATATTCTTATAATAGAAAGGACTGATATGAACTTTCATCTGACTAAATACATTTTTCAATACTTGACAAATATAATCCTAAAGATTATGTAGATTTTGCAAGATGAAAAACAGGAAACCGTGTTCATCCTTTCTTTTCTTTATAACAATAGTCAGCACTGGAACAAACTGGGTTAGATCAGTAGGCTATGAACTTATTGCAAGTCCACTGGGTTATAACTTTTAACCCCTTTATGTTTGACTGGGTGGAGCAGAATCATTTTTCCCTACAGTTTACTGAAGTGCCTTGTGCATAGTTTTTTTGATCAGGTCTGCACATATGAGTTGTTAACATAAGTGTGAGAGTGAAATCTTGGGTGTACTAACTGGTCAATGATCCAGGTATCATAATAATGAAGAAAAAATAACACTATTGATCAGGCAAAACAGAAAGTCATACCAAATAGAAGATAGCAAATAGCCACTAACCAAAATTTAAATTGGCAAGTCAGGGGGTCGGCAAAAAACTAAACTCCATAGATCGGGGGTAACCCAGATGAGTAAATACTCAAAAACTCCAGATTCCTGAACCTATGAACTGATTGGGTAAGATACCAGAAAAAGAGGGAGATAATAGTGTGTAAATACAACTTAACTTTCATTATTTAACCCCTTCAGAACGGAGTCAATAGTGCACGTTCTGATAAAAACAAAACGTAAACAAAAACTGGAATTTTTCTTTTTAATTTGCATTTCCGTCTGACATTTTAACTGTGAATGTGAATGTCATAAAAAATGCACATATTTGTAATAAGCAATGTCTCACGAGTACAACACTACCCCACATTAACAGGTTTTATGTTGTTTTGGAAAGTTACAGGGTCAAATATAGAACATTCCATTTTCAAATTGAAATTTTCCAGATTAGTAATGTTACCTTTGAGACGGTGTGGTAGCCCAGGAATGAGAATTACCCCCATAATGGCATAGCATTTGAAAAAGTAGACAAGCCAAGGTATTGAAAGTGGGGTATGTTTAGTCTTTTTTAGTAGCCACTTAGTCACAATATATTTAATTTATTTTTACACTTGTTTAATTTTTTTTTTTTTTTTACTTTCCTACCAGCAGGGGGACTGTCTGATATTTTAGACAGTCCCCCTGCTGGCAGATCCATAGCCAGCTATAGGGGGCCATGTGATCGCTCTTTGAGAGCGATCACATGGCCCCCGGGGGCCTCATTTGCCGGAGGGGGGCTGCCTGGGCTGTCAGGCAGCCCCCCAGAAGAGGATCGCGGCAGAGGTGAGTACAACTGATCTCCAGGGGCTCAAAGCCGTTACGGCGTTCCATGCCGTCGCAACGGCTTTAAAGCCCATTTAATACAGGACGGCATGGAACGTCGTAACGGCGTTAAGGGGTTAATAAAAAGAGGGGTTGCTGTTGCACATATAGACACAGTATAAAGTAGTGAGCATACAATCCAAATTACCCATATGAATATATACAGAGGGACTTCATTTTACCGGCTCAGAGCACATGCACGCACTCTGAGCTAGGGAGAGTAGGGAATGTGGGGTTTACAAGGAATTGGGAATATTAAAAATAAGATTTTTTTTTAATTTTTTTTTAAACTGTTAATTCTTACTGTAGGAAGTTGGTGATGAAGGTCACAAAGGGAGGAGAGATCTAAGCTTCCCTTTGCAGGCACGCTCCCAGCTACCATCATTTTTGCACAGAATTGCCATTACACACTAAGTCACGTGTGCCGGGGATGTAACTAGCCTCTGGCACAAAAGTGCAAATATTTCTGTATAGAAACATAGAATGTGATGGCAGATAATAATCATTCGGCCCATCCAGTCTGCCCAATTTTTTAAATACTTTCACTAGTCCCTGACCTTATCTTATAGTTAGGATAGCCTTATGCATATCCCATGCATGCTTAAACTCTGTTACTATGTTAACCGCTACCACTTCAGCTGGAAGGCTATTCCATGCATCCACTAACCTCTCAGTAAAGTAATACCTCCGGATATTATTTTTAAACCTTTGCCCCTCTAATTTAAGACTATGTCCTCTTGTTGTGGTAGTTTTTTTTCTTTTACATATAGTCTCCTCCTTTACTATATTAATTCCATTTATGTATTTAAATGTTTCTATCATATCTTCCCTGTCTTGTCTTTCCTCCAAGCTATACATGTTAAGTTCCTTTAACCTTTCCTTGTAAGTTTTATCCTGCAATCCATGAACCAGTTTAGTAGCCCTTCGCTGAACTCTCTCTAAAGTATCAATATCCTTCTGGAGATACAGTCTCCAGTACTGCGTACAAAACTCCAAGTGAGATCTCACCAGTGTTCTGTACAATGACATGAGCCCTTCCCTCTTTCTACTGCTAATACCTCTCCCTATTCCGCATTCTGCTAGCATTTCCTGCTGCTCTATTACATTGTCTGCCTACCTTTAAGTAATCAGAAATAATCACCCCTAAATGCCTTTCCTCAGATGTTGAGGTTAGGACTCAAATATTCTGCACTCTGCCCTTGGGTTTTTACGTCTGAGATGCATTATCTTGCACTTTTCCACATTAAATGTCAGTTGCCACAACTCTGACCATTTTTAAAGTTTACCTAAATCATTTGTCATTTGGCTTATCCCTCCTGGAATATCAACCCTGTTACATATCTTAGAATCATCAGCAGAAAGACATACCTTACCATCAAGACCTTCTGCAATATCACTAATAAAAATATTAAAGAGAATGGGTCCAAATACAGATCCCTGAGGCACCCCATTGGTGACAAGTGCATGCTTTTAATATACTCCATTGACTATAACCCTCTGTTGCCTGTCACTCAGCCACTGCCTTACCCATTCAACAATATTGGAATCCAGAATTAAAGATTACAGTTTATTGATAAGCCTTCTATGTGTAACAGTGTCAGAAGGTAAGCAATGTCTACTGAACCACTCTGGTCTTTTATTTTAGTTAGCCAATTAAAAAAAAAAATAAGATTAGTTTGGCATGATCTCCCTGAAGTAAACCCATGTTGTCTCTGATCTTGAAATCCATGTGATTTTAGATGTTCAACAATCCTGTCCTTTAACATGGTTTCCATTACTTTCCCCACTACTGAAGTAAGGCTTACTGGCCTATAGTTGCCCGACTCTTCCCTACTACCTTTCTTGTGAATGGGCACAACATTTGCTAATTTCCAATCTTCTGGGACTACTCCTGTTAACAATGATTGGTTAAATAAATCTTGTTAATGGTTTTGCTAGTACACCACTAAGCTCTTTTAATAACTTTGGATGTATTCCATCAGGTCCCATTGACTTATTTGACAGTTGAAATAGAACCTCTCCCTCTGTAAACTCACGTGTAATAAATTATTCATTTATCCTTTTTCTTAACTGAGGTCCCTTTCCTTCATTTTCATCTGTAAATACTGAACAAAAATATTCATTCAGGCAGTCAGCTAAACCTTTATCCTCATCTACATACCTTCCTTCTTTTTTTTTTTAATCTAACTAATCCTTGTTTTACTTTCCTTTTCTCATTTATGTATCTAAAAATGTTTTGTCCCCTTTTTTTACTGACTGTGCTATTTTCTCTTCTGCGTGTGATTTGGACGCTCTTATAACTTGCTTAACCTCTTTCTGCCTAATCTTACAGATCATTCTGTCTTCCTCACTCTGGTTTTTTTATAATTACTAAATGCTAACTTTTTGTTTTTTACTATTTTGGCCACATCTCCGGAGTACCACAGTGGTTTCTTGAACGTTTTGCTTTTACTGACAAGCCTAATGCAATTTTCTGTTGCCTTCAGCAGTGCAACTTTTAAATAATCCCATTTCTCCATTTAAATTGCTCCAGTCTGATAATGACTCCTTTACACATATTCTAATTTTAGAAAAGTCTGTTTTTAAAGCTTAAAACTTTAGTTTTTGTGTGGTGTGACTCAAACACTGTTCTTATATTAAACCACACTGACTGATGATCACTGGATTCTAAACTTTCACCTACAGTAATATCTGATAACAAATCTCCATTTGTTAACACTAAATCTAGTATGAGACACAAAAACAGAGGAAGATAAGGGTAGCGCCACAATATAAAGAAAATACAATAGTTTAGTCCACAAATAAATGAGTATAAAAAAAGTCCTGAGAGGGGGACCAAAAGTCCAATATGTGAAAATCCGCAGTAATAGTAATGGGAATACACTTCCAAATAGTGCTGGTCCAACTGGGTGTCTTCATGATTCTTCTATGAGTGTATCAGGTGGTTTCAATACTGGGTTCCATATGAAATAACAGAAACATGGTCCTCATACTACCAAGACACCACTCTCACCACGTATCCTTGCAAGTGGGGATTGTACCACTGTATGCCATTCATACTGGAGCTAGTTACAGCTCCATAAAACGTGAGTAGGACTATATCAGTCCTTTTAACAACTCCCAGATAGAACACACTACCCTATTATTCCTTCTCTTTCTGTTATTTCATACGGAACCCAATACTGAAACCACATGATACCCTCAGAGAAGAATCACTAAGACACCCAGTTGGATGTCTCATTTTCATTTAGTAGGGTTAGAGGGATTCCTCCTTTAGGGTTAGCTGCCACCTCTAAAATACCTGTACTAGTTAGATATTTTAGCGCTTTCTACTAAATCTAGTATGGCCTCTTTACAAGTTGGCTCCTCAACGAGTTGTTTTAGAGACAATCCCAGTAGGGAGTTTAGAATATGTGTGCTCCTGGCACAAGCAGCTATTTTTGTTTTCCAATTCACATCAGGAATATTAAAGTCACCCATGATGATAACTTCCCCCTTCATTGTCATTTTAGCTATTTCCTTAACTAGTAGATTATCTAACTTTTCTATTTGTCCTGGTGGCCCATAAATCACACCTACACAAGTTACTGTGTGATTACCAATTTCTAACGTAACCCAAACGGACTCTATGTTCACCTCACTAACTTTTATTAGGCTAGATTTTATGGTATCCTTTACATACTGTATGTGACGCGTTTCAAGAAGTAGAACTGCACATACAGATTACTTTCTCCATGACCACTTCCAAAAGTGCAAGTGGTCATGGAGGCTGTAGTAACCCTTAAAACGTTACAGCCTAACTGAATGTGATTTGTATGCTGAGCAAATGAACATGAAAAATAAGATGATAAATGCACATTGTCAGGGTATTTATATCGGCAGACATTTTGTGCTATGATAGAAATTAAAATGTATATTGTCAGAGTCAATCTGAACAGAGCAGACTCCATTTTGTTATTTTCAAGTTAACAAAAGACACAAAAATTCTATCCCTTCTGTAAAACTAACCACTTTGCCAGAGCTAAAGGAATGCTTAGTATATACAAACCTGTTGATAAGAGATGAGAACGGGGGATGGACAGACTGTCTAAATGCTAATGGAATATAATCAATTCTAAACCCAGACATTTGTGACAGAGAAGATTAAATAATTTTATTTTTGTTTCGATATTGTATAACGTCCCATTGTAAGTTTAGGGGTCATACTTAGTTATAACTGTCATATTAGAAATTATAGCAGAATTTGCCAGACACATAGTCTGGACAAAACTCAAAGAAACTCTTGAACTGACAGAAAACTTAAGTTATAGATAACTATAAAGATAAGGTAAATGACGTCAAAATAGCCACCAGGAAAAGTTAACTCTTTCCTGGATAGGTATGTTTAGTGGGACGAGACTGCCCTCTATAGACCAAATACTTAATTTGTTATCTGGAAGGTAACCACACCTCCAGTGTTTCTATTGGTCTATCACCTAGTGAATTTTTCCTTTAAAAGTTAAGACAAAGGGAAGAGAGAGGTATGCAGAGAAAGCAAAGGGTATGCAAAGGAGGCAGTCAGGATCGCAGGCTAAGAAAGAAAACCAGAGTCAGAGCAAGAAATCCAAACAAGTTCCTGAGACTACCTACTAATCTGATGAAAATATCTACTCAACTGGTAATTATACTGGCTTCATTTAATTAATCTAAATTAATTAAAATTTTTCGAATAGCATGATATATGACTGAATAAATCACGATCAGATTTCGAAATTTAGAAATCTTAGTTAACTAAGAAATATATATTTATAACCATTCCATGCTGCAGATGGAATTAGAATAAATATGTATTTATGTGACATATCACATGTTAGCATATCGTGATATTTATCCAGGTGTATTGATTTGCTCTAAAATAAGATAAAATATCTGTTTAGGTAAGTTAAAATTCTGCTTATAGAACATGGTAGATTACTCTTATTGGATGGTTCCAGGAAATGACTAATGAGCTGGTATAAATGTTATTTTATTTAAAATCACATGAGAATGGGTCTTAATTACCTAGGAGGTCTAACCAGCATTGAAAGGGTTATTCTAACCGTCAGCTAAAGTTTTATGGCCTTAAGCTGTAAGCTGTGTCTGTGTGAAAGTTTTTTCGTTTCTCTGTGAAAGACAGTCATAAATCTTGTCTTAACCATTGGAATGTATTGCCAATTGTATTGCATACTCATGTTATACTGTATATTCATTGATTATTGTCACGCATGTTACTTATTATTATTATTTAAATTGTCACAATAAATTGTATCTATTTTTATAACAAATTGTGATTTTATTTATATGGAATACATTTCACTTACACGATAACGATCTTTGTGATCTGAGAATTGAAGTAGTGGGCAATTCTCAACTGTTTACTATTATTATCCCATAAATATCCCCACAACATATAGTATGTGCTGTGATTTGTGTAATTATCCCAGAGCACTGGAATCACAGGCTAAAACTCCAGAATTAATAGTTTCTGCAGGAGAAAATAAAACTAGATGTTCAGTTTCATTAAAATGAAAATGTCAAAAATACTAAAATGCTAGCAAAAACAAAAATCTAAAGATATAGAAAAGCTCTCAAGAGGAGCACTGACTAGTTTATATTTGCAAAATCAGTGCTCAAGGATGAGCAACCATAAGTAAGCAAAGGGAATAAGTAGTTTAGATGCTGACTAAGGAAGAAGTTGTGCTATGAGACCCGAAACACCAAGTCAATTAACCAGGAGAAATATTGTATGCAAAATTCCAGCACAATTAAACTTTAAAAAGGTTATATAACAAACGCAAGGCAGATCTCAAGCCAGCTATATTGAGGTATATAAATCACACAATAAACTGTAATCCAGTACGGTAGAAGAATGAGCACTGGTAGTATGGAGGAAACACAAACCGGTAACATTCTCTGCAACTTTGATTTCCTCTGGGTATTCACGGAAATCAAATGTAGCAGAGTTGGTAATTTCAGAATCCATGGAAAGTGAAAAGGAGTATAGCCATTCCTTTTCATACTGAGGAATGGGCTGTGTCCCTGAAATGTTTGCAGCTCATTTAGGAACCGTAAATAAAAGAGGTCTCACTGATGCCAAGTGTTTGATTCCTTTCTTTTTTGTATTTTGCCATATTGGAGTAGGTAAATTGCATTTATGAGGATATCCTAAACAACACAGTAGTTCAATGAATTAAAGGGACACTATAGTCACCAGAACAACTACAGCTTAATGTAGTTGTTCTTGTGAGTATAATCATTGCCTTCAGGCATGTTCATGCAAACACTGCCTTTTCAGAGAAACGGCAGTGTTTACATTGCCCCTAGGGACATCTCCAAGTGACCACTCCTCAGATGGCCACTGGAGGTGCTTCCTGGGGCAGTGCTGCACAGTAGGCAGCACTGCCATTCAGCATCTCCACTCTCTGCATGGGGACACTGAATTTTCCTCATAGAGATGCATTGATTCAACGCATCTCTATGAAGAAGTGCTGATTGGCCAAAACGGAGTTTGACCCTGCCCCCATCCCGACTCCTTGCCGGTTTTAGCCAATCCAATTCTTTCCCTAATGCAATTCTGATGATGTCATCAAGGATATGCTGTGCTGGAAATAAGGTGAGTTTCAATTCCTTTTAAGGGGCTGAGGGGGGGAGGGGGAAGCCACCTAAATGGTGGATTTAACACTATAGGGTTTGTGTTCCTTTAAGTAAACATTTCTTACCAGAATCATCTGTATCTTGATCATCTATTGGACCAACTGGAACTCCCATATCCATACATTTCTTGCTGTGTGCCTTAGATTTCATATGCTTAGTCAAATTGCCTGAAAAATACATACAAATAAGCAGATTTCATTTTAAGCCCTCAGTGTCTTTAGATTTTTGCATCAGTTGCATTGAAGGACTTCAAATTCTCATATTTTATATTCTAACAAAGTCTGAGCCATTTTGTGGCACAACCATAAATAAATAAAAAAATGTTAAATTTCTTCAACATTCATGTGACAGTTGCAGCGCTATGACCAGAAGATTAAAGAAAGTATGACAATAATTTACAGTCCCCAACGAATACCCCATTCTACCACCCATGCTCTCCCCCCACTCTGCCAGCTCCAAGGTATAGAGCAGGAAGAAATTATTTATATTGTATTCCTTTTGGACTAAATCTTGTTCACTTCATAATTCTTACTGACCATTATAAATCGCCAGCATACTCTAAAAGTGTATTCCAGTTTAGTGGGAAAACAAAATGTTAACTATGGAAGCTCTTGGTTAATATTGATCTATTTCTTGTATTTATTGAACATAGCACATGATTAATTATGTTGCTTGTCAACTGCTTACTTGATCAACACCTTTACTTATGGAGATACCTAGTGCTCTTCTTGGAAGGTTTTGGTGCTATGCATGGATACTAAATTAAGAGCAAGTATTGGAAAAATCAAAAGACCAGCATATATTGTGCCATATATTGAGTTTTGCAATCATGCTGACCACCACTAGCGTAAAAGCCTAGCACACACACAATAGGTTTGTGTAACTATGCACATAGACAAATAAGTGCTCTATAGAATTTTGTACGATCGGCAACTATTAAAGCCTATACCCCACACCTTTAGTCTTGAAGGAGAAATTACAGTAGTTGCAGTGGTAAGGTCGAACATCTGTGTGTGTACGGATATGCTTTTTGAGCATACTGGGCTTTTTGCATCGTATTCCACACTCCTCACAAATGTACTTCCCTCTTCCTCTGCCACGGACATACACGTACTCCTCATTTGATTTGTACCTAGAAAATTATTCCAAAAACAAGGACATTTGTACCTAGAAAATTATTCCAAAAACAAAGGACATAAGTTGAAGGAAGAGAAAGGCTCAAAGACAACTAGGGTTGCAAGTTTTTCTTGTTTTATACAAACAGACAATGGCTGTCACAAACCGTTTTTTTATTATTATTATTTCTGAAATCACTAGAAGTAATTTGTTTATTAATGCTCTCCTGTCGTAGGGTGAAGTGGGAGAATCACTCCACTGATGGTCTAGTGGATAGGTAGCAGAGATGTCTCTTCCTTCACAATTATGTTAAAAAAAAAAGAGCACACAGGAGAATCATTGTTCCCCCAAATGCTCGAGTTTAAGAATTATGCTTCTTCTTATGAAGAAAAAATAAAAAACAAAATACAAAAAAATACAAACATTCATTGTTATGCATTTCTTAATTGAATGTTGAATTTTTAGAGCTTGGTTTAAATTAGTTAGTTTTGTTACTTATTTTCATACAAATAATACGTAAATTTCGATTCAAATGACACTTTATCCAACAAAGAACCTCTACACAATTGTTAAACCCATCATTAAATGGTAAATTTAGTTCACCTTTAGCTGCAAGCTTTTATTGCAATCATTCTGTCAAACTCTTTCTGGTGGTAGCACATCTGCAGAACCAAAAAAAAGAAGAAGCACAGAACATAAACATGTTGAATTAACCCAATCAGGACCAGATGAAAGAAAGTTCCACCTGATCATAATAGACCTTGCTTATTAGTGGTCCTGAAAGGGTTAAATGGGGTGTATGAAGTGTTTGTACCAATTATTTAACACAGCTCAGCACAGATCTCGCTGAAAGATGGTTATGACACATTTTAAGGGCAAGGTGTACTGTGGGTAATGTATCTCCTTGCTATATACCTGCAGTGACCAAAACAAGCTTGGAAATAAGCTATTGATGCTTTATTTCCTACTGATTACAACACACTAGTGCGGCATGAACGCCGTTATCACACCCTAAAGATGTATTTCATGGTTTAATGTGGTCCTGACAGCAGAAGATTTGGTACAGCATGGAAATGCATTAATTCCTTATTACTTGATGAAGAATGTGCTCAGGTGTGGGATTCTGACATTTGGAAATCTTGCAAGCACAGCTTTATATTCACTGAAATAAATTAGTGGCGTTCTCAGAAAAGAGAGGGAAAGAGAAAGAGGTCAGAGAAATATAGATATACAGACAGCTCAAGACAAGTTACAGCAAATTAACAGCTGTGTGCTAGAATTTAGGTCATGTGTGACAATATCACAACTTGAATACAAAAGACACGGGCCACAGGGGACAGGAAATACGGCATAGTCCCATACAGGCCCGGACTGGCCATCGGCACACCGGGCAAATGCCCGGTAGGCCGCGGTCGCCATGGGCTGAGGCCGGCAGGGAAGGTCCCAGGATCTCCCCTGCCGGTCTATGCAAGGCTGGCACTATGCGAGCGCCGGCCCCGCTGTTTTCAATGAAGGGCTGGTGAGGAGATCAGAGATCTCCCTCACCGGCCCATTTGCATAGACCTGCGGCTGGGGAGGGAGGGAGAGGACCCGGCGGAGCTCTCTCTTGCAGCTCCGCCGTGTCCCTCTCGCGAGATCCGGAGCATTGCCATGCTCACAGGCTAGAGTTCACTCACCCACTGGACCATCAGGGATGCTGTGCAAGTGCCTGAACCCCCCTTCCAGATACCACAATGCCGGTCCCCCCCTCCCAGACTAAAAGGTAAGAAGGGAGGGGGGGACATAATGCCTACTTTTTTTTGTTTTTATTTACCCCCCAAACACACACACTCCCTTCTAACAGGTATACACAGCACTCTCACACCCATCATCCACAGCACTTTCACACTCAGCAGTCTCACACACACATCACACTCAGCACTCTCACACACACATCACACACAGCACTTTCACACACACATCACACACAGCACTTTCACACTCAGCACTTTCACACTCAGCACTTTCACACTCAGCACTTTCACACTCAGCACTTTCACACTCAGCACTTTCACACTCAGCACTCTCACACACATCATCCACTGTACTCTCACACACATCACACTCAGCACTCTCACACACACATCACACTCAGCACTCTCACACACACATCACACTCAGCACTCTCACACACACATCACACTCAGCACTCTCACACACACATCACACTCAGCACTCTCACACACATCATCCACTGTACTCTCACACACATCACACTCAGCACTCTCACACTCAGCACTCTCACACACATCATCCACAGCACTCTCAGACACAGCACCATCACACTCAGCACTCTCACACACAGCACCATCACACTCAGAACTCTCACACACACATCACACACAGCACTCTCACACACAGCACCATCACACTCAGCACTCACACACACACATCACACACAGCACTCTCACACACACACACAGCACTCTCACACACACATCACACACAGCACTCTCACACACACATCACACACAGCACTCTCACACACACATCACACACAGCACTCTCACACTCAGCAGTCTCACACACACATCACACACAGCACTCTCACACTCAGCACTCTCACACACAACACTCTCACACACACATCACACACAGCACTCTCATACACAGCACTCTCACATATACATCACACACAGCACCCACACACACAAATCACCCACAGCACACTCACACACATCACACAGCACCCTCACACAAATCAATCACACACATCACCATAGCACCCTCACACACAGCACCCACCGCACCCTCACACACATCACACCTCACACACACATACTGCACCCCTCACATACACACAGCCCCCCCTGACACACTGCACCACACACATACACAATACTTCCAAACATATTTATATAATATATATATTTTTTTTTATCACACACACACACTACACTCCTAACATACACACTCTGGATCCCCTATACACACACTAGATTCCTTGTAAGCAAACACATACTACACTCCTAAACACACACTCTCTAAAAACACATCACCTATACACACACACACACACACACACACTATAGCCTGTATGCACACTCTTGCTACATCCCCTATCCACACATTCTCTACAGCCCCTAGCCACATATGCATTACATTACACCACAAACACAACACAACTAAAACCAACCTTATAACACAATACCACACCACAATACTACACCACAATCAGCTCACTCTGCACACACACAATACCACAAGCAGGCTCCAAAAACATGCACAATACTCTTTCCTGGCATTTTTGTCTCCCGGTATCCATTTATAGAGACACCAGAGACAAGTTGCAAGGAAACACAGTGCAAGCATGTTATTAAATGTGCTTGCGCTGTGCATAACAAATACAGGGCTTTTTTCTCACGCCAGAGCTCTTCAGCAGAGCTCTGCGCATGGTCTGCCCTGGAAGAGCATTGAACCAACATGCTCACTTTGAGAGGGGGAGTGTTTGTCATTAATGATGACAAAACACACCCTCTCTGCCCCGCCCCCTTCTTAGTGGGTCGCTGTGATAAAAAAATGCCCGGGCCGATTTTTTTCCCAGTCCGGCCCTGGTCCCATATTGTAACTTATGGTCGCTTAGTTGATGCAGACTACTCGACTTACTTAGTATTGGCATTGGTGGGTGTGAACCCTTCAGCTAATTTAACTCAAGAACCCTTAGAAGTAAGCCTATACTAAAAAAAACAAACAAAAAAAAAACCTGCCAGACACTTGGTAATGGAACCTTTACATGATCTATGAGAAGCAGGATTCAATTCATGCTTTAAAATGATATCATGCCTAATTTGTTGGTTTCCTATTCAGTGAGCAGACTATTTGGCACCCAAACAAAATATCCTGGAAAAAAAAATTAGTATTGGCTGCATCATGCAAAAGGGGTTTGTGCTCAAGAATAACCAACTAAAAATAAACATAACTGTAAACTGTGTACTTAGAATTCTAGTGTTTGTGAAAAATCAGGGGTGTTCAGCTGACAAACTGTGGGTAATTTATTTGCAGCTGAAAACTATCAGGGACATTTCCAGTTCATTCAGCTGCTGCAAAAGTAGCGTGCAATGGTAACTACCTCTCCTTAGAGAGATAGGCAGTTGTGTCAGTGGCCACAAGCACAGAAAGGGGCCCTGAGCTGGCAGCAAGATCATGGCAACTACGTCTATGAAAAAAGCACTCAACTACCCCACCGATAAATGAGGGAGAAGAAGTAAGAAGAAGTTCTCTCCCTAAACACAAAGATGGAGGGTTAGAATTAACAAAAATATGTTGTGTTACCTGGGTATGTTTTAATGCACAGCGTATAATAAATTCCATGGAATTACAGAGCATTTTTGAATGTGTAGTTGTCTTGGGCTTCTCATTTAAAAAAAACATTTTTTTTACAAATGAATGACTAATTCTGTGAGCGATCTACTGAAATTCTATGAAATACTTTGACAAGGCTGCATTAATACAATCTTTTAATGATGGATAGGGAGGAAAGTAAGGTGTTTTTTTTAATATCCAATGCTGAGCAATTAAAGGGACAATAAGCATTAAAGAATGTTAGCTTTTGAAAGTGGCTTCGGTGTATAGATAAAATCCTTCCAATACCACTGCTCAACAATTTAGTTGTTAAACTACTTTGTTTATGCAGCTAGAGCCACACCTCCACTAGCTATGACTTCCTCAGCTTTCATGCACACTTCCTAAAAAGTTCCAGTGTGTTTAATTTAGAATGTTTGATCTTTATCTCTGTTAATTGCCTTCTAGATCCTGCAGCACTTTTTTTGTCTAAAGTTCAATTAACAGAGCAGGATATAAGAACGTATACATTAAACACATTATGCTGTAAAATGTAACTCGTAAACCATATTTCATGGAGACTGTGAGTTAGCTTTGGTCAGGAAGGGAGAACATGACAATCCCTGTGAGTTTAATGGCGAGGAATTCTAGATCACTTTAGGGCAGAGGGACACTATAGCATTAGAAATACACTTTTTCTTTAAACTAAAGTTGTTTTTGTAAAAACCAAAGAAAAAGTTTCCTGCGCTCTCTCCTAAGTCCCTATGTATATTTAAACAAATGGAGGTAATTTAGTTACTCCAATGGCCATTGGAGGGAATAGCCATTGGAGTAACGAAATGACTTCCATTTGTTTAAATATACATAGGGACTTAGGACTTAGCAGGTAATTTTTTCTTTGGTTTTTACTGTATGTATTGAGGCTGATGTGTACTGTGGTCGTTACTGCCACCCAGGAGTCATGGGAGTAAGTGCAGGACTTATCTTTTTAAAGTTGTTTTTGTGCTTAAATTGTCCCTTTATGCATGCAGTTCCTGAAACTCTATTTATTGGAGACACTATTAAGTACCGGTGGGTAACCCTGAACTCTTACAAAGCTTAAAAAAGAAGAGCGAGAGAAGTATAGATAGATCAAAATATTCGTGCTTGTATTTGAGATCATCAAGGATACGAAACCTAGCACAAGGAAAGCTAAACATAAATAAGCCAAGCATTCCATATATCACTTTAAATACTGCATCTTTGGTTAAAGGACAAATAAGTCAGAGGTCTGCCTGGACATACAACCTGAGGAGTATACATTTTTGTCTTTGAATAAACATACAACCCAATAGTGTACAGAAAAATGATTACAATAATAAACAGATCAAATGCATAAACAATAAAAATTAGAGCAGAACCATTATCAGCAATTATACAATCTGTGTTTCTGCATGGGTTTTATTAACTATACAGCCCCTCGTTCTCAGTATATTTTTTATTTGTTTTATTTCTACCGACTGTCCAACATGTGTGACATGTCATGATTGCCTTTTATTCCAGAAGTTTTGTCCTTAAGGGGTTAAAGGACTAATTTTGTTCATCTATACTTTGTGTCTATTTCGAAACCATCATAGTGAAGGACAATTTGTATATTTTTAAAACTATTTTTAATTCTAGATTTTTAATTTTTCTTCAAGCAACTTCTTGTTTTTCTACATTAAAAAGAGAAAATACATTTAGTGCAGTGAAAAAAGAAACTTCATAAAACTAAATACTTGCCCTCCATCAAATATCTTGACTCTTCTTGGTTCCATTTTGTTTAGAAAAGATTCTTTATCTTGATCAGTACCCATCTCTGCATTTGTTTTATCATCCGGTTGACTTCCTAAAGGCTTGTAGGAATATAACTGTTGTAGTTAGGAAAATAAAAAAGACATATTACTGAATATTTACTGAAGCAAATAATATATAATTTAAGATGTCCACCAGGCAAAAACATCTCTCTACTCACAGTTATTTTAAACGGATTATATCCTGTTGTGATAATCTACGGTAGGTTTATGAATTAAAGTGACTAAACAATGTTTAAGCAATTTCAGATGTAATAAATGTATTAAATGTATTGATCGTATTATTAAAATAATACACAATTTAAAATATAAATAACCTTTCTTTAGCTTTCATCACTGAAATCACTGGTTATTATTATTATTATCGCCATTTATATAGCGCCAACAGATTCCGTAACGCTTTACAATATTATGAGGGGGGGATGTAACTATAAATAGGACAATTACAAGAAAACTTACAGGAATAGGTTGAAGAGGACCCTGCTCAAACGAGCTTACAGTCTATAGGACAGTAAATATCAATCAAATAGGATGGGAGTGAAGCAGAGCTGGAGGAGAGAGTAAAGCACTGCCCTACAGGAGAGAGCAGGAGACAGGTAGGTAAGGTAGAGGTTACTCTGGGAGGCCATAAGCTTTCCTGAAGAGATGGGTTTTAAGGCCCTTTTTAAAATGATTGAAGACTAGGGGAGAGTCTGATGGTGGTAGGCAGGCTATTCCAAAGGAAAGGAGCCACCCGCGAGAGGTCCTGCAAGTGCGAGTTGGCCGTATGGGTGCGAGCAGCGGTCAGGAGGTGGTCACGGGCAGAGCGGAGGGAACGAGGAGGGGCATACCTATGGATCAGTGAAGAGATATAAGAGGGGCTAGAATTGTTTAGTGCTTTAAATGTATGGGTTAGCACTTTCAATTGACTCCTATAGGATACAGGGAGTCAATGTAAGGACTGGCAGAGGTGTGAGGTGTGAGAGGACCGACTAGAGAGGAAAATCAATCTAGCTGCAGCATTCATTATAGACTGTAGCGGGGCAATATGGCTTTTGGGGAGACCAATCAGGAGAGGGTTACAGTAATCCATGGGGGAAATTACTAGAGCATGGACAAGCTCCTTGGTAGCATCTTGTGTAAGAAAGGGGCGGATGCGGGCTATGTTTTTAAGTTGGAACCTACAGGATTTGGCAACAAACTGGATGTGAGACTCAAAGGTGAGGCCAGAGTCAAGTATGACGCCCAGACAGGTTAACTGTAAACTACTCATCCTCTGGGCTGCTTTTTGAAATGTACCAGTACAGTTAACTTAAATCAAAACTCCAAGTATCTTAACTACTACTACTAGCCCTCGCCCTCTCTCAGTCCCCTCCCCCCCAACCCCCTGTTTATTTGTGTTACGATATGAGTATATCATTATTTGCTTTGCTCAAATCCATCGTTTTAGTAAAGGCACTATAAAATCTGAATGGGGTTTTTCACTAAAGTCTGAATGCAGACTGGAAAAATGTGGTTAAAATGACCAAACTGCAACCAAATTTCGAAAGACAAATCCTATATAAAATTCACAAAATAAATCCCCGTATTTTTTTGGGCAGGTGAACCTACCGTACTCCACAGTGATTTAAACTTGCTTTACTGGAGAACATTGAAACACACTATGGAATACTCTTTCTACCAAATACTTAGCATCCAAAATGGTGCTAAAGACAGCTTTTTGTAGTTATAGGCTGTATTACAGGATGCAGCTGTCTGCCTGCAAATTTGGACTAAACAAATAGCCACAATTCGGTTAGGCTATGTCTACAAGTAGACCGCTATCAATTCTGTCTAAATAGAACATAACTGTATATGGGTTTTTGTTTATATCCATAATTTACTTCTGGATTTCAGCTTTTTGGTTGCCTCTAGACCGGCTGAAATATGATCTACAATCTCTGTGATTTGTGGATGTATTGCAAAATTTGGACATTGCTAAATATTGAGAACGAGGTCTAGATTTTGCAATTCTAAAAGTCCTTGATGGTGCTGGACTCTTTATCTAGACAGTGAGATTTGGTCCTTTGTGGTTGGATGTGTAACAAGCTGAAGTTCTACATTGTTTGTATACAGAATTTAGAGACTACCACATATATTTCTGCGTTGGACGAAATCAAGCATAGCTTTTCCATCAATCACAATGTATACCAAAAGGTAGATATCGGCAACATATTAGTAGAGCTGAAATAAGAGGGTTTCTCTATTTAAGCCACATATTAAAAACACATTAAAAAACCAAATGACATTTTGGCCATTATAGCCTTAATCACGTATGACATTAAAAGAATACCACTTGGGTATAATTGGGGATCAACCGATTTTACCTATATTATCTGCCGATATTCTGTATTTTCGGCAATATCGGTATCGGCCAATATAGATACCGATATTGCCGATATTACATACCAGGACCGCCCGGCCCATTACAAGCCCGGCGAGTCCTGGGGGGCCCAGCAACAAGCTGTGACTTACCTCCCAGCAGCTCCCCAGTGTAAATCTTGCGAGACCCGCGCCCGCAGAGCGTTGCCACGGGTTACCATGGCAACGGTCCACGCAGCACACAGGCCGCGCAACTACCACTGAAGGGAGCTACTGGGAGGTAATTCACAGCTTATTGCTGGACCATCCACAGTACTTAACAAGCCACCGGACCACCAGAGAATACTATATCCCCCCTCACTGGTAAGAAGCAGGGAGGGGGGACTAAAAAAATAAAAAGTAAAAAACATTTAAATATTAAAAAAAAAAAAATACCCCCCCCCCCCCATTTTACACAAATTACATCTCTACACAAACACACACACACACTCTGCATTATATACACACTACACACACACTGCATTCACTTTACCCACACTGCAAACACTGCATTCACTATACACACTACAAAACTCTCTCCAATCACTATACACACACTACACACACACTCTGCATTCACTATACACACTACACAAACACTCACTGCATTCACTATATATATATACACACACACTACACAAACACTCGCTGCATTCACTATACACAAACACACTCTGCATTCACTATATATACACTACACAAACACTCACTATATATACACACTACATAAACACTCACTGCATTCACCAAATATACACACTTCACAAACACGCACTGCATTCACTATATATACACACTACACAAACACACTCTGCATTCCTTATATACACACACTACACAAACACTTACTGCTTTCACTATATATACACAATACACAAACACACTCTGCATTCACTATACATATATATATATATATATACACACACTACACAAACACTCACTGCATTCACTATACACACTACACAAACACACTCTGCATTCATTATATACACACACTACACAAATATACACTGCATCCACTACACACACACTAAACAAACACACACAGCTCCCCTGTCTAAACACACTGCATCCACTACATGTGGCATGTATATTTTGTGCATTTATCTTTAGAATTATAATCTTTAGAACAATTCGGCAAGTTATCGGCTATCGGCCTGAAAGTTCAGATTACCGTATTGGTATCGGCTCTAAAAAATCAATATCGGTCAATCCCTAGGTATAATCTCCCACATATCATTTCCATTGGTTACAATTACGTCACATGATCTTCTCAATGAAACCCTCTGTAGCTGATCACACAACCGGCCAAAAAAACCCATAATCAAAATAGGTAAAAGAAGGACAAAAATACTTTGGTCTATTTTATTTATGGGTTCTCCTTTTTAGATTTCATAGCAGGTGGCCCAGCAGAGATACATACAGCACTATACTTTTGGTGGTTCTCCATCAATCCCTGTCTGTGTGTACTGTCGTAAGGCAATAGTGTTTAAATGGTAAAATAAATCCTTTAACTTAAATGCTTACATATTGTGTTTGGAAAATGTAAAAACAGATCCTAAAACGTTATATTAATAATGGTAAGTCTATAAATTTCAATGCATTTTGTAGATTTTTTTTTTAGAAGATCTGAGAGAAAAACGTTATGCATTACCTTTTTTGCACTATTTTTCCATTTGCTTGAATAGACAAGAATGTCACGTCGTGGGTGAGTGGTTTTCACTTGGGTAAATATAAATTTCTCAGATTTCTGTTTAGAATTCAGAAGAGAAAGTGCTACTTTGGTGATTAAACCAAATGGATTTGGATTATTAGGACTAGTGGTCCAGGAAGCGTAAGCAGAAATCTTTTGGTCACTCTGAGGAAGGTGTATTGGCCTCCGTTTCAACAGATAACACCAGGTAAAACTTGTTGAGGTCTTCAAGCTTGGAAATGATAGTCTATGCATGTCCCCAATATTAACCACAGATATTGCAGCACCTAGTTTTATTTGACCTTGAATCTGAATGTTCTTCGAAACTGGTGACTTTCTCTCTTGACCACTAAATACAGACTTCAAGGCACACATTTGAGTATTTTCTGGAGACGGTTCTGGTGACATTTCTACTCCAGGACTGGATGAATCAGTGGATTCATTTGTTTCATATTCTACTGCACTTTTTACCTGCTCAGGAACAGGAGAAACCGTTTTTTTAGGGGAATGGAAGTTACTGAGTATTTTTTCAGAAGTGGGGTTTTCCTGGTTAATACTGTCAGGCACAAGAGCAACATCCTGATCTAAGCCATCACTTGGGTCTGTGGTACAAAGTTGACGTACTAACATTGGTTTCCTTGGCTTGCAAACTTCTCCAGCTTTCATGCTCAACAAATGAACCTGTTGGCTGGTATTACATGGAGCACCACTTTCATCTTTAACACGTTTTTGATGCTTTTCCATTGCGATATCCAAACTGTTTGCTGGTGATAGCATTCTCTTACTTGAGGCAGAGGTCTCTTGCTGAGGAAATAGACCAGAAACTGGCACTTTTTGAGCAGGGGCATTTGGAGAACTTTTATCATAGGTATATTGTTTGTTTAGGCATTGAAGAGGTCTGATGGGTTCTTCCTGAGACTTTGGCATCAGAATTTTTTCTCTAGGATTTGGCACATGCATTGAACTTGCTTTACACAAAATGGGATTGCCTTGATCCTGTGTAACTAATATCTCAGGCAGTGACATTGCAGTGGAAATTCCATAATATAAAGAATTACTATAATTATGAACAGGAACATTTATAGAATACACACTTTGAAATTGACCACTTGGCTTACTAGGTTTGCCCTGCTTTTGCAGCGGATCCATTACATTATTTGTTGCATTCCAAGATTTGTTGCTATTGATTTCATGTACTCGTTCTGTAGAAGATCTTTGTGGCAAAATGATTATAGCAGGATCTGAACTATAAAACTGAGTTTCTTGAAGTTTATGAACTTTTAGCTGATATTTCGGTGCAAAGCAAGATTCATGTTCGTTCACATTTTGGGAAACTACATTTGTATCTTTATATTCTCTTTTAGTAGTACTGTGTATGCTACCAGCAAAATCATGTTTGAATAAGGAGGTTTGAGTGGTATGTACAAAAGTAGAAGATGCAGAATGTGGAATGGACAAGACACTTGGAAGGTTTGTATTTTCAGCTGAACCATGTAAGTCACTTTTAGATTTTTTCTCATTGACTTCCTTAGTGTATACATTAACATCTGATAAGGACCTATTTATTTGCACATTACTTTGAAATAAAACAGGATTATCTGATTGAAGACTCAAAAGTTTGGATTTAGCTGCAGGAATACTGCTTTCTGAACCAATATGTAAAGATATTTGTTTTACTAAAGGTCCTCTTCTCCTTTCCAGCAAAGGCACGTGTCCACTACTTGAGGTGCATACATAAGATTTTGGAGCAATTATATTAATTGGCGACATAGACCTTGACCGAGACATACTTCCACAATCAAAAGATTTACTTCTGTAATCCATGACCTCCATCGAAGGTTGTGTACAGTTAATTTGCTCGGATGCTGCACGTTTCATTTCTCTTTGAACACCAAATACATTCAAACCAGTTGGTATGGTCAGGAACTCAGAAGAGGATTTATTTACCCCTTCTGCTTTTGTAGAACTGTCAGATTTTGAGGATTCTTCCTTATCAAATGAAGCTGAAAAACTTGACGCACGAGATAAGCTACTCTCGCGACTCAAACTTCTTGAAAGTGTTGACTCAAAACTTGATTCAGCAGATGAATGCTCAAGATCAGCTAACCTAATTCTTTTCTTTTTGGGGGGAAGTTTTTCAGTAGGTAAGCTAGAAAGGCTGTCACTACGTTGTGGCCAGCTAAATTTCTCTTGTGTTTCTTGATCATTTGATTGATTTTCTGGCTCTTTGTCAGGCTCTTCTGTAACCAATATCTCTGGTACCTGAATATTATGTTGGCGCACTAGACGAGACTGTGTAATTAAAGCAGTTCTTTCACTAGAGGTTCCCCTTTGACTTTCATGAACCACTGGTATTTCAGCTGACCTACTAGGAGAATTCTGAGAAGAAGAAACAGACCTTTCTTCATGAATAGCAGTTGCACCAAAAGAATGATTCACACTACCTTTATTAATTTCATAAAATGGCACAGGTGAAACTCTTTCAACAGATTCTGATTTCTCAAATGAATTAGGCCTACTCAATGAATTTGTGTGCTGAATTACAGAAATTCCAGTTCCTTGACATTTCAGTTCCACGTTTTCATGAGAAACTAAACATGTGTTTTTCTCCACTGTTGGCTCATTAACATCAATAGTTGGCTCTGTGCTCCTTGGTACCAACTGTATTTGAGAACTGATTGCTGAAACAGTACATGATTGTGAGCCCAGAATTGTAATAGTTGAGGAATTCTTTGTACAGCTTGCTTCCATACTGTCAGGAGCTGTACGGCTATTGCTTTGTTGTGGCTCATCATCATCTCCTACACTTTTCATCTTTCTTCTTTTTCTTATTTGCAGAGGTTGCTCTGATGTTCCAGCTGAACTACCAACTCTATAGTGAAGAACTTGAGGCTGTGAAATGTTTGCTGTTGAACTGTGCTCAGCTTCTCGAGACACTGTTTTACTCTTTGGTCCATGTAGTTCAGAACAGTAAAACTTTTTATGATTTTCAAAATTTTCTAATTTTCTGTATCTATTTCTACATGTTTCACACTCAAACATGGTACCTCTGCCTTGATGTGCCTTTTTATTCTTGTCTAAACTGGAGCCTTGTACAAAGGATTTGCTTCTGGGAAGCAAAACATCAGATGATGTTTTGCTTCTGTGATAACTTTCATCTACTGACCGTGCTGGTCCAAGACCATAGTGCTCAGATGTTGAGGAGTCTTCTACTGCAACTTGTCTAACAAGTGTACGAGGATGAACACTTTGGTGAGGTGTGGAAGGTCCTGATACAAACACATCATCATAAAGAGTACCTATTTTTTCATCAAATGATTGACTAACACGAAGAGGATGAGAAGGTGGCAAGCCTGGTGGAATGGCTGAATAACCAGTTGTTGGCATTGAATTACTTCTAGTAATCGGCAAACAGTCCATTGAAGGATACTGGGAAGGAACTGAAAGAAAAAACACTTGCTTAGATTTTTCTGTTGGAGTAAATGGAGATTTTGGTATGTCTGAACTTGAGCTGGTTCGTCTCCCTACAGGTTTTAAATCAAACTGAAAGGAATCCTTAAATATGTAAGACTTTGGTGAATCTATGCTGCCTCTTCTAGAGAGGGATGTTCTCCTAGGTTTGACACTATCTAGTTGCTTGTCATCTACTACAGCTTCATTGTCTGATATCAATTTTGAAATTCGTTCCTCAAGTGTTCTTGTTCCTAAAGGTGGTCTCATTGTTCCTGCAGTAATGGTTTGTTTCTCAACACATACTGTTTGAACTGCTTGTAACACAGGAGCAACTGTAGGTGCCATGGGGATTACATTTTTGGAAATGTCTTTATCAGATGTGGGCAAGAGTTTTAGGAAAGGAGCTGGTGAGCTCATTGCTTGGTCTGCACTTTCAGAGCGTGAAAAATAACCAGAGTCAGTGCTTCCTAGGCTTCGGGGGCTCAGAAGGCATTTATTCTGCTGTTCTTGAGAACAATCGGTAGCTTGCTGTCTCTGCAGCTGTGCATGGGAAGTTACTATATTTTGAGTTTTTTTATCTCCTTCTTGAACCAAATCACACTTATTTTGGGAAGACTGCTCTATTTCACCTAATGAATATATCCGCAGCACTTTTGGGTTCTTGTTTTTTGTTTTGATTTCAGGCATCTGTGCAATGAAATGTTCAGAAGTGGATTCTAGCACTTTGGGGCTGTCAGCTCGTAAAGGAGAAATACTGACTGGATAAACAACTACTTTTGGTAATTCAGTCAGTCTTGAGTCTTCATTTTTATCTTCTTCTGAAATGTCTTGTAACATTGCAACTGGACTGTTTGAAGTCTGACTTTCTTTCTGCGACATATCTTCTTTTTCTGATAACATATTTACAGTTTCGCAACATTCTAGACTAGGAGACGTTAGATCATCTTGCCTTTCCTCGGATGCATACTCATCCTCACTTTCTCCACTTTCATCTACATCCGAATGAATACAAAGTGCTTTTTCTGCATCATGCGAAACTCCAGAATCTGGCCTTTGGCCAAGTCCAACCTTGATTGCATGTGCATGAGATTTTTTGTGCTTGTACAAATTGCTTTTTGTTTTGAAAGAAAATCCACATGTTACACAAGGGTATGGGCGTTCCCCAGTATGAGAACGGATGTGCTTTAGGAGAACACTGGGTTTTGCACACGCCCTATTACAATATTCACATATGTATTTACCTTGTTTTTTTGGCTTTTGTTCTTTCAGAACAATATTGCACATTTGCTCCCCGCTAAGAAGTGAAGTAACTTGAGCTAGACTATACGTGGAAGTTATCGACAGGCTTGAGTGACTAGTTGAGGAAGAAGAGTTTCCTGGTAAAGGAAGAACCTGAGTTACAGTAGATGATGAAGGGTGAACTACTGAAGAAGTAACAGCAACATGGTAAACTTGCTGGTGTTTAGTAGCTTCCAGAGAGGAAGAATAACTAAGACATGAAGAAGATTGCTGCTTTTGCAGTCTGGCCTCAAAAGGCATCTGTTCCTGTTCAGTACCTGAATGAAACGCTGCATGCGGAGAACCCTTGGCTGGCATGCATAGCTGGTTCCCTTGGCTAGCACGATTGTAGTGCAAATGTCTCGCACTCATTTCACGCTGAGAGAAAGTGGATGAGTTTGAAGCTGTAGGTTTCAATGGAGGTGCTGGAATCTTGTTGTGTCCTTGTTTTTCAGTCTGTGTCCCACAAGGTGGCCAAGATTGGCTTAAGGTATTGAGTTCAGGCTCCATAGCTTTTAATAAAACATCAAAAGCTGAATTTGCACATGGATACTGTTTGTTTACATTCTCAGAGTGGATGTTTGCACTTTTCTGATTGCTTGGTGAAGACCCTGTAGTAGACCTCTCCCTTGATAATGTCATTTTGTTCCCGAATTCTTGGTCTTCACTTCTCCCGTTGCATAAATCTGGGGGTACAGAAAGCTTTTTAGCCTGCATTGAAATCCCAGACTTAACAGATTGCACAATGGACTCTGAACTGATAACTTTATTTTGCTTCTGATTTCGGATGGGTAAAAGTTCTTTATATTTTGAGTCACCAGAGACACAAGGATAATTGCTGGGAGCAATGAAGGTATCTACATCATTCCTTTGCTTATCTTTAGAAACATTCCTCAGTGGTGACTTTGGTATTTTCTTAAGATGATTTTCCGTAACAATTTTTTTCCTCTTGATGCCTTTAACTGCATCCAAACAACTTCTGGAACCAATGTCTGCAATTTCTACAAGGAAAAAGAAAACAAAATGACATTCTTCGTGTGAGATAGGTGAAAAATATAACTGACGTGCAAAACAAGAACAAAGAACAATTACTTTTTTTATTTTATATTTGCTGCGTGGGAAACTGTTCTATCATATTATTAAACTGCATAAAACATGTCGTTCTTTATTATTTTTCTTATATCTAAACTTCATTGTGAGATTATTGGTATTATGATAGCAAGGCTGAATGGAGAAAAACAGGCCAAATAGAACACATCTACAAAAAAAAAAAAAAAAAAAACATAAAATAATTTAAAAAATTCCTTCGATGGTCCCTGTTTTTGTGCAATGTTTAGTTGTGTCTAGGACATGGATCATTCTTTTAATTATTTTACTGGGATCTCTGTGTGCAGAGGAATTATGGGACAGGTAGTTCAGCTGCCAGCTTTCTATTGAAAATCTCTGCATGCACACTCGCCATAAATAATATTCATAATACAACATGAATGAAACTATTCAAACAAGCTAATAGAAACTGCAGCGTGCAAAGGGGCTTTGCCTTTTCTGACTCCTCTTTTTGTGAAAGCACAGAGCAAACCAATATGCAAATGAATTGGTATTCTCAAGCATTCTTGAGGATGAAAGCACATGAATTATAAAGCATCACAGTCAAAATATTTAAACCACGTTTTCAATAATGTATGCTTTTCATAAGTGTACGGTGACAAGGTAAGGAACACTATAATGCATGATATTAAGTCATTAGGGTGAGAATGTTCATGCAAGAAGCTCAATTTGACATAAAACATCCTTACCACACCTATTATACCTTTCTACTGGGAAAATAAGGGTCTTAATAAAAACTGAACTAATACCATTAGAACGCATGTGTTAAAAAACTGGCATCTATGTTTATAAGAAGAATTGTTATGGTTCAAGATTCATACATGCAAATGGTAAAGTAAATTATATACAATCCATTTCCTTCCATTACACGTAACAAAACAACTAATAATCTGCCTTTACGGATTAATCATCTCTCACAACATGTATTTTAAGAGATACACTATCTGCTAAAATGGATTAAAGTTTTCTTGTGTTGATAATTAGGCAGAATTATGTGTGACAGGTTCTTTGTCATGGAGCATATATACCACATGCACACACTCTTGCTTTCTCTCCACAACCACTTTAGAAGGTGCTCTTGCTTGTTATATCTAATAATCAGCCAATCAAGTGTCAGTCAATAAGTTCAAAAAAGCATAGACATGTTTAAGATTGTCAACCTTTGTTTAACCCCTTAAGGACCAAACTTCTGGAATAAAAGGGAATCATGACATGTCAGACATGTCATGTGTCCTTAAGGAGTTAAACCAAAAATGGTAAAAGTGAAGAAATGGGATCTACATGACTTTGATACTGGATTGATTTCTGGTGTCAGACATGGAGGTTCGAGTATCTCTGAAACTGACCAGAAATGCTAAGGAATTTTCCCAGCACCTTTTTAATTCCAAGTCATTAAGGATTTAGGCTGTCCAAGGGGCAACGAGGGGTCCTACCTGTATTAGAAAGGTTAACCCTTATAGAAACCACCGAATATACATATATACTTGATAAATATGCACACACACACACACACATAAATATATAATATATGTGTGTGTGTGCCTATTAGGGTAATCCAAGCATTTACGTAAACAGTCATTTGTTTGTATGAACGCATGGACATTAAATTACCTTAGTTCAGCCACTTGACACAACATCTGATTTACATTGCTAATAAACTCTATTTTCTCTTTTAATAAGAAGTACCTAACAATGACAATGTATGTTACCCGTTGGGTGCAATGCTGGATTCCATCACAATAAGACTTTCATTTTACCATATTTGCATTTTGACTGGAGCTCTTAATGCTTATTTTGGGATGGTGGGAGTCAAAGTTTACAGCAATTAAAGTGTGATGTTTGTTTAATTCTTACCGGAAATAATTATATATATATATAAGTCTATTATCAATAGACTTGCACTCTAGGATAAATGCTTCATGCCTGGTGCTTGCCTGCAGTACAATATAATATAATATTTATGATCTAAATTCATAAAAAAAAATATATATATACATATTCAGTCTATAAAACATATGATGACAAGATCTATTTAGTACACAGCTTTCAATAACCACACAGACTTATAAGGACATCCATTTAGAAATACATAAGAAAGCAAACTTGTGCAAACTCACATTTTTTTCCAATTGACATAAACCCATTACAGTGAAATATATGTTTCTCTATTTACCAGACACATAAGCAATATTCTGTGAATCTATTCTATAATCCGTCCGTGCAAAAATCGATTATTTTCATTTTATCTACAAAATATTTAGTACTGACTGTGGCAGCACACATATACGTAGATCCGCACATTTATTATAAGACAATATATTACTGCAATGAGAATGACCTCCCGCCCTGGCACGTGGTCGAGGAATACACCTAAATATCAATGCTATGTCTGAATATTGGCTAAATGAGCCTTCGCATTAGTTTCTGGTTATTATTTAATACAGAAGTGCAACTAGCGAAGCCTTTTAACAATAAGATAAAAACTAAAATAGCATGAAGTATATTTACTGCATAAATTAGAATACATTGTACATGGGCAAGCTGTCCCAATATGACTTCTAGCAAGCATTTCTAAGAGATCAGATTACCTGGAAAGATGATTTTCAATATGCCTCTACAAACTGCAATATTGGATGGGAAATAATAAGCAATGGGTTTGTTGTAGTAATTCTCATTGCTGCCAGTCCCAGCCCACTCAAGCCCACACATTATTAGAACACCTACCCGCTTCTTTCTTTATGCTTTTTCTCTGTATAGCACTATCCCTCTCTCGATTTCTCTTAATGAAGCCTTGTGCAGAGTACCGGAGAACTGTACTAAAAGGAATGGGACACACTTGGCACAAACACACAATGTGGTTACTATATAGAGTTTGAAGCACAACTATTTATTTATTTTTTGGCAACTGCATCCGTCTACATTCTCTCTTTCTCTTTCAAAACCTGCAACAGTACAAGTGTATTCCGATGTCAGTGATTTCCAGTGGCTTTCTTTGAGACAGCATGAACAGCTACACAAAATATCACTAAACACCAAACTGGTGTGAATTGGAAATCAAATGGCTAAATTTTAGCTAAAAATACTAAGCTGTGGCTACAGCAGGGTAGAACAAAGGTTCTAAATCTTCAATTATTACCTAAATTAAGCAGTTTGGTTTCACTTTTTAGTGGATAAATCCCAATTAGTTCTGAACAAGCTAAAGGTGCCACTGTTTTGCTTAGAAACATAGAATGTGACGGCAGATAAGAACCATTCGGCCCATCTAGTCTACCCAATTTTCTAAATACTTTCATTAGTCCCAGGCCTTATCTTATAGTTAGGATAGCCTTTTGCCTATCCCACGCATGCTTAAACTCCTTTACTGTGTTAACCTCTACCACTTCAGCTGAAAGGCTATTCCATGCATCCACTACCCTCTCAGTAAAGTAATACTTCCTGAAATTATTTTTAAACCTATACCCCTCTAACTTAAGACTATGTCCTCTTGTTGTGTTAGTTTTTCTTTTTTTAAATATAGTCTCCTCCTTTACTGTACCAGGAGTAGAGCAGCGCTAAACAAACTAGGAACACTAGGATAGGAGGCAGCACACCTGATAATAGGGGAATCCCCCCAACCCCCAAGAAAACTAGAACAAGTCAAAGAACAATATACAGGTAGTGCCAACAAAAATACTCCAAACACAATAGTATATAATAATAAGAGCCATAAAATCAATAAGAGCAATACAAACCCCACAGGATATAAAAAGAGTCCACAATAAAAATTGAAAGAATAAAAAATACAAAATGGTACAGCAGTGTCTCAAAGGTGGCAATAGATATTCTAGCCCTGGTATGGGACTTTCTTGGTAGCTTTGTTTAATAGCAGTATGAAAAGGAAGCAAAAACAGAGGCAAACCAATAGTGCAATATGGTAGAACATGGTAGGGCAAACAACACTTAGATAAGATGTCAACTCACATATGGTAGAGCTATAACCTGCTCTAGGTAAAACAGCATGCAGTGGTATACAATCCCCACTTGCAGGATATCCCTCTGGTTTTGGTACACAGTAGAATGATGGTAAATCACAAAATAGAGTGAGCAGATTTACCGCTCTGTGTATCAAGCCTGCGTGGTATAATCCCCAGCAAGAATTTCTATGGTTGGTTGTCCACAGTAGGTATTGGGTCAAGATGTCAGGTAAAAGTATAAAAATAAATAATAATAAGTTCTAAAAATATATGGCTAAAAGGCAGGTAGTGAGGTAGTCAAAATACTTTATTTTAACAACAGCATAAAAACCACAACACGTTTCTTCCCTTAGGGCTTTCTCGAGTGGTAAAAACAGATACCTGACATAAATGGGTTTATACAGGCTTTAAAACACTTGGCGCCAAAACAACATTATTAATCACATGACCACAATTGCATGGCTATGGCTAATAATTTATTTTTATTTTTTTAAATAGTAACTTTATCAGGTCTAAGCAATATAGTGTGTGTGGCAGTTTTATTTTCTTTTTTTCCCTTTTTCTTAAATTGTAACTTTATTAGGTCTAAGCAATATATTGTGTGTGGCAGTGTAGCCTGTATAATTAGATATTAAAAACGAGGGCTCAGGAATAAACAATATATCATATTGACTACTGTAATCCACTTCTCAGTGGTCTTACGTGCTCCTAACTTGCGCTGTTACAGTCCATAATGAATGCGGCGGCGAGGCTCATCTTCCTGTCCACCCGCACCTCCCACGCCTCACCTTTCTGTCAGTCCCTACATTGGCCTGGAAGATATAGGGCTCAATTTAAAATTCTGGTTCTTGCTTTCAAATCTCTACATAATGCTGCACCCACCTATCTATCCTCCCTAATACTCAAGTATTGTGGTGGAATCTCGGTAAAAATAAATGTAGTAGGCCGAGATTACCACGTGGCATGTGTACGTGCATATACTGGTGTATCGGTCGGTTGGTTGCACGAGGCAAAGATACAATCAGTAGTGTACGGAGCATGTGCGAGAATACAGGATGTAGTATTCCCCTCCTCCATTGTGCTGGGCAAGCCATGTGGTCAAACAGGAAGTTAGTTCTTGTTCGATTGATTGGGTAAGATTATGTGTGGGTGGAGCTTATTATGGGAGGAGTTACATGCCTATATAAGGAGCCTACACTATTGTTCGGGGCTCAGATCTTGTTGTATTTTGGTGACATTAGTACCTCTGAGTCCCGGTCGGTGAATCGAATAAAGAATCTCTTCCTTCCTGAAGAAACCTGTGTCCATCTCTCTGTGCTTGGCTTCCGTCAGTTTCTCCGGTATCAGTATGTCCCGTCTAGGCCCTTACGCTCTGCTGAAGACTTACGTCTATCTTCTGTCCGTACTCCCACCTCTGATGCTCGCCTTCAAGACTTCTCCAGGGCTGCACCGTTCCTGTGGAACTTGCTTCCTTCCTCTGTTAGATGCTCACCCAGTCTCCACTCCTTCAAAAAATCATTAAAAACCCACTTCTTCATAAAAGCGTATCAATTAAACTGTTAATAGCTCCCGACTGATTCCTCTCTTGCAGCTGTCGTTAGTCTAATACTATCCTTACCTTTTTCTGTCACTTTACCCCACTCCCACTAGTATGTAAGCTCATTGAGCAGAGCCCTCAACCCCTCTGTTCCTGTGTGTTCCACTTGTCTGGTTACAACTACATGTCTGTTCGTCCACTCATTGTAAAGCGCTGCAGAATTTGATGGCACTATATAAATAATAACATAATAATAATAATAATAATAAAATGAGCATTTTTAGACAAGAGATATAACAATTGATAGAAAATGTATAAAAAGAAACACAGCCTTTAGGCATATCTGCTAAAAAGTTACAATTAAAACACATTAAAAACAGATTCTACAGAAAGTTAAAAAGATCAAAATCAGCATTTAAACCTTCTGGTACCAAAGTTCTCAAGTTAAAAACCCACTGCATCTCATTCTTTCCCAGAATGTTTTTCATATCACCTCCACGCCATGGCATCATACATTTTTGTATGCCAGTAAATTTCAAACATCCTGGATTTTTTTAATGTTTTTAAAAAGTGTTTTGATACAGTGTGATTTAAGTATCCTTTTGTTATGTTTTGGCAATGTACTGATATTCGCGTAAATAATTATATATATAAGTCTACATATTGGAGGTCACATGGGCACTCCAATAGATAAATAACATTACTAGAATTGCATGTAATAAAATAATTTATCTTATAGGTTTTTTTTTAGTAATGTTCAAAGTGAAGTTAGAGGTTTTATTTTGCACTAGCACCTGGGTAGTTTTACATACAATGCACATTCTGCATTTAAAAAACCCTTTGACATTTGATAACAGCTGTATTGTTCTTAGTAAAACATTTTGTGAGAATATTTTTTTAAATTGGGGCACCTCTAAATATAATATTTGGTTTGGTGGGAAGAATTTGTTTTAAAATTTCATCTTGTTGTAAAATGTACCTGTGCTTATTACGTCATTATTCTTTTAAAGGGACACTATAGTCACCTGAACAACTTTAGCTTAATGAAGCAGTTTTGGTGTATATAACATGCCCCTGCAGCCTCACTGCTCAATCCTCTGCCATTTAGGAGTTAAATGCCTTTGTTTATGAACCCTAGTCACACCTCCCTGCATGTGACTTGCACAGCCTTCCATAAACACTTCCTGTAAAGAGAGCCCTATTTAGGCTTTCTTTATTGCAAGTTCTGTTTAATTAAGATTTTCTTATCCCCTGCTATGTTAATAGCTTGCTAGACCCTGCAAGAGCCTCCTGTGTGTGATTAAAGTTCAATTTAGAGATTGAGATACAATTATTTAAGGTAAATTAAATCTGTTTGAAAGTGAAACCAGTTTTTTTTTCTTGCAGGCTCTGTCAATCATAGCCAGGGGAGGTGTGGCTAGGGCTGCACAAACAGAAACAAAGTGATTTAACTCCTAAATGACAGTGAATTGAGCAGTGAAATTGCAGGGGAATGATCTATACACTAAAACTGCTTTATTTAGCTAAAGTAATTTAGGTGACTATAGTGTTCCTTTAACTCCTTTATTGTTGTTATTAAAACTAAATATGATTGGAACAGAAGGTGTAGTTTTGTTTTTTTCTTTATATCTTAGAAGGCTGTTTCTTAGTTTGACTTTATTTTTTTAAATAAAGATTTTTTTGGGCTACCTCACTACCTACCTTTTAGCCATATATTTTTAGAACTTGTTATTATTCATGTTTATACTTATACCTGACATCTGGACCCATTACCTTTTATTGTGGACTCTTTTTATATCCTGTGGGGTTTGTATTGCCCTTATTGATTTTATTGCTCTTATTATTATATACTATTGTGTTTGGAGTATTGTTCTTGGCGCTACCTGTATATTGTTGTTTGGCTTCCTCCTTTACTGTGTTGAATCCCTTTATGTATTTAAATGTTTACATCATATCCCACCGTCTCGTCTTTCAACCAAGCTACACATATTAAGATCAATTTCAACAAAGACTTGGAGTGTATATGTTCCATATGATTTAAATATATATTTTTAACAAATCCGACATAAAGTCTTAGCAAAGTGAAAATGGACTGAAGTGGATTTTCTACTTGTGGATGAGGCCACTAACTTCAAGAGTAAAAACAAGATTATTTTAAAGATGACCCCAAATAAGGCTCTGTTTTAGGAATACTGGAAGATTTGAAAAATACAGATATTGTTGATATGCTTCAGTAAGCTTTTCTGAAAGCTATATTGATTCTGATGAATGTAATTTATGACGGCCATGAGCTTACCAAAGAAAATAAGTATACAGTACATAGCTAACATATAAAGATTTAACAAGGATGAAATATACATGATCGATTGAAGCACAATAAAACATTATGCATATATTGATCTGCAAAAGAATTAAAATGATCGCAGGAAGATAAATGAGCAGCCCTATGTGTTAACATCAGCAGATGGCATTGATACTAAAGATTTTACTTTTTGTTGGCAAAAACAAACATGTTTGAATAGTCTGGGAGTGCCAAACTTGGGTATATGTCCAATTCTGCTTAATTACTCTTGGCATCGACCCCTATTAAAAAAATGCCAACTAATTTTCAGGCAACACAAAACCCTTGAACAGCAGACAGAAATGTATTCAATCACTGAATTGCAACAATAAATGTCCAATAGTTGGGTGATTCTGTTTGCATGTAATTTAAGGGGTCAGCAATGACTTAATGTGTATTTATACATTGCATCAGGGGTGTTAAATCGATTTACCCCAGTAGTTAAAGCGGCACTGTCATGCCGAACTTACCTTTCTTTAATCGCTTCGTCTTCTCTTCCTCTGTCAGGATATGTTCTTCATTTCTTCCTGTCTGCTCTAGTTTTCTTTAAAACATAAGACAAAGTAGGGACTACTTGTCTTATGGAGGTTTCCTACGCCTGACCATCTCTAACCAGCGGAGTAGCAAAGTGTGCTTCATTTCCGGTGGTCAGTGAAATTTTCCCACAATTCTTAGCTTTCCTCCAAGTTCCTGCGATGCTTCCTGTCAGTATTCCCGAACGTTCTGTCACTTAGTCAGAACGCTGGCAAAACTGCCAAATTGCATCCTAACAGAATGAGAACAGTTTGTTCATTCGTGTTAGGATGCAATTTGGGACTTTGTTCGGATCTGAATTTTATTCTAATGAATCAAACTCCGATCTGATTCCTGCCACGGGTGCCCCTAGTCACCCCCCCACCCAAATAAAAAATAATCCCCTACCTACACCCTTCACCCTAAAAATAGTGAGGGAGGAATAAAAGAACTAACTACCTGTAAAAAATATAAAACTTACCATTTGATGTCTTCTTTTTTCTAAAATCTTCATTTTTCAGCCCCAAAAAAGGCTAAATGAAAACCATATTACCCGTCGAACTTGTAAAAAAATAAAACAAAAAAACCTGAGCGCAAAAAAATAGCTCCCCCCCCATTTTCCTTTATGGCCCCCACCCGTATAGCGAGTAGGGGTATAGCGAGTAGGGGGGCATTCAGGAGATTTTATTCTCCCTTATGCTATTATAGGGGTCATATTGACCCCCATAGAGTGAGGGAGGACATGGGGGGCTTATGAAGTGGCGGGGAGCACTGCTCCCTGCCGCTTCTATTTTTACATGTTACAAGAAGGGAGCTGCGAACCGGTAGCTCCCTCCTTGTAATAAACTGAACGAACAAACGAACACTGATATTCGGTGTTTGTTTGTTCGTTTGAAATTTCTATTAATTCATTCGTCTTTCTGACGAATGAATGAATAGAAATTCAAATGAATGAAGGGATGAAATTCCCGTTCGCATGTCCAAGTGTTTAACTGGGCACGTGCAGGAATTTCACATCGCTATCTAGTGTGGGCAGATGACGTGTCCCACAGGGACTTCATCTACCCACACAAAGATGGCGGTGCCCTGAACATAGGTCCGGGCACAAAGTAAAGTTAAAAAAATAGGTAATATGGGGGGCTTAGGGGCATTTAGGGTTGACTAGGGGGTCAGTTAGATGTAGTGGAGTCGGGAGGGGGGGTTAAAAAAAACGGGATTCAGCCATGACAGTGCCGCTTTAATGAATTAGAACCCATTTAATTTAGGGATCGACCGATTATCGGTCTGGCCGATATCGGCCTATAACCGATATTGCTGATAATACCTCCTAGGACCGCCGGGCTCATTACAAGCTGTTTCTTACCTTTCTTGCAGCACCTCCAGCTCCCCAGTGCAAATCTCGCGAGTCCCGCGGCCGTAGAGCATTGCCACGGGTTACCATGGCAACGCTCCGCGCGGCACTAAGGGCCGCAAGATTTACACTGGGGAGCTGGAGGAGCTGCAAGAAAGGTAAGAAACAGCTTGCTGCGGGCCCCCCAGTACTTAACAAGCCACCGGACCACCAGGGATTACTATATCCCCCCTCCCTGGTAAGAAGCAGGGAGGGGGGACTAAACAAACAAACAAAAAACATTGAAATATTAAAATAAAAAAAAAATGCCCCCCCCCATTTTACACAAACTACATCACTACACAAACACACACACTGCATTATTTACACACACACACACACACACTACACAAGCACACACACTGCTTATATAAACATACACTACACAAACACACACACTGCATTATATACACACTACACAAACACACACACACTGCATTATATACACACACACTACACAAACACACACACTGCATTATATATACACACACTACACAAACACACACACTGCATTATACACACACACATTACACAAACACACACTGCATTATATATACACACATACTGCATTATACACACACACACACAACACACAAACTGCATTATATACACACTACACACACACACTGCATTATATACACACACTACACAAACACTGCATTATATACACACACAATGCATTCACTTTACCCACACTACACACACTGCATTCACTATACATACTACACAACCACACACTCTGCATTCACTACACACTACACACACATACACTGCATTGTATACACACACTACACAAACACACACACACACACACTACACAAACTGCATTATATACACACACACTACACAAACACACACACACACTGCATTATATACACACACACTACACAAACACGCACACTGCATTATATACACACACACTACACAAACACACACACGGTATTATATATACACACAATGCATTCACTTTACCCACACTACACACACTGCATTCACTATACACACTACACAAACACACACTCTGCATTCACTATACACACTACACAAACACACATACTGTATTATAAACACACACAATGCATTCACTTTACCCACACTGCATTCACTATACACACTACACAAACACACACTCTGCATTCACTATGCACACTACACAAACACACATACTGTATTATAAACACACACAATGCATTCACTTTACCCACACTACACACACTGCATTCACTATACACACTACACAAACACACACTCTGCATTCACTATACACACTACACAAACACAAAATGGTAAATGTACAGAATATCGGCAAGTTATCGGCTATCGGCCTGAAAGTTCACAGATGATCGTATCGGCTCTAAAAAAATCTATATCGGTCGATCCCTAATATAATTCTCTGCTATCCTATAGCTAAGGCAAAAAATTATGGGAAATTTAATCCAGCAACAGAGACATGTAAGCATTCAGACACCATCATTTCATACAAAAGAATATACTGATAAAATGAAGTATATCTTTAAAAGTTAAGGTCGTATGACGTTTTAAGCCCTACTTTTTACAGAAAACAAGCAACAGTTTCTGTCGAGACATTACCCATTTTAAATAAAACTTTATGTGGCCTTTTATGTGGATCGAAAATTTACATCTTTCTATGCAGTTAGGTATTTTCATGACCAACTACTGCTTTTTCAGAGAAACACTGCCGTTTGATACATTATTCAGAATAAAACAGGCAAAGAAAAATAAGCACTCAAACATAGAAAAGTACTATTTCAAGGATAAAGTAGTAAAATAATTGAAGATTTACACTTGTTTACAAGAGAAAACGGCAACATGTTATGTTACATTGCATTTGCTAAGCCAAGTCAGATTTTAAAATATTTTAATAACCGATTGAATTCATGTGTTTTTTAAAAGAGCATCCAACCTAATACCACTAAAATAGTGTATCTAATGCATTTCATAACTCTATAAGGTGCACACTCTCATTGGAAAAGAGTCAAGTCAGGGGGCGTGATATCTATTTCCACAACTCATTTGTTCGGAATATGTTTGAAACTCTTCATACCACTTAATTTTGGTTTCTAAAGTGTTATCATTTCAATGAATACTATAGGGTCAAACATGTATTCCTGACCCTATAGTGTTAAAACCACCATCTAGTACCCTTTGCCCACATAAATATAGTAACATCTTACTAATTTTCAAGTCTGCAGCTGCTGGCTCTGCCCCTGTCTGTCTCTGCCCTGCCTGCTGTCTGCTGACATCACAAGAAGTGGTGGTCTGAGCCAATCACAATGCTTCCCCATAGAAATGGCTGAGACTTCTACTCTTCTCTATCTCTTTTACGATCATCTCCATTTATACCTCGTACTCCTCTCTATTACGCTTCCTCCTTGGACTGAATCAACGCATCTCCTTGAATCAACGCATCTCTACGAGGAAAGTTCCGTGTCATGCAGAGGGAGAAGATACTGAATGACATTGCTGCTAACTGTGCAGCACTGACCCAGGAAGCACCTATATCAGCCATCTGATGAGTGGCCAGTGGACTTATCCTTAGACTGCCACTAGAGGTGCTTCCTGGCCTTTCACAGAGTTTCACGCTTTGCATGAGGACGGCCAGCGTCTTCAAATCCCCCATAGGAAAGCACTGGTTTGATGTGCATTAGGTTTCCCCCATTGCCTGTGTATCTTGTTATACATCATTGCCTATGTTAATATATCTCTACCTGACAAAACAGATGCTAATGGACTGTCCTTCTATAATCTGTGTGTTTCAACAAATTAAATTCAATGTTCATACTCCACTGATCTTTATGTGGTTATTATATAGTAACATTGGTAGGCAATCTTCAGCAATTCACACCGGTTACTTTGCTGGAATTATGGCTATAAGAGCATTATGGGAGGTACAGACCTGGAGTGCAGACAGTTGACTACATCTGATATATTACCGTATATACTCGAGTATAAGCCGAGTTTTTCAGCACATTTTTTGTGCTGAAAAACCAGAACTCGGCTTATACTCGAGTCAATAGTCTGTATTATGGCAATTTGCATTGCCATAATACAGACTGAGGGAGAGGGGGCTGGCAGAGATCTTACTTACCCGTCCTGCAGCTCCTGTCAGCTCTCTCCTCCTCCGCGCCGTCCGTTCAGCACCTCGGTCAGCTCCCAGTGTAAGTCTCGCGAGAGCCGCTTACAGTGTGAGCTGACAGAAGAGCTGACCGGACGGCGCGGAGGAGGAGGGAGCTGACAGGAGCTGCAGGACGGGTAAGTAAGATCTCTGCCAGCCCCCTCTCCCCCCACTGAAATACCAATGCTGGACCACCAGGGAAGGAGCCCCCCTCCCTGCCATGTATCAAGCAGGGAGGGGGGACGAAAATAAAAAATAAGAAGAAGAAATAATAATGAAAAAAATATAAATAATAATATAAAATAATAAAAAATAATAATAAATAAAATTATAAAATTGCCCACCCCCCACCACTGCAACACACACACACACACTGCACACATACACACACACACTGCACACATACACACACACACTGCATTCATACACACACTGCATTCATACACACACACACTGCACTCATACACACACACACCACACATACACTGCACTCATACACTGCACTCATACACACACACTGCACTCATACACACACACTGCACTCATACACATACACACATTGCACACATACACACACATACACACTGCACACATACACACGCTGCACACATACACACGCTGCACACATACACACGCTGCACTCATACACACGCTGCACTCATACACACGCTGCACTCATACACACGCTGCACTCATACACACGCTGCATTCATATACACACACTGCATTCATACACACACACTGCATTCATTATACACACACTGCATTCATTATACACACACTGTAAATAAATATTCAATTAATATATTTTTTTTAGACTCTAATTTTATTTAGAAATTTACCAGTAGCTGCTGCATTTCCCACCCTAGTCTTATACTCGAGTCAATAAGTTTTCCCAGTTTTTTGGGGTAAAATTAGGGGCCTCGGCTTATATTCGGGTCGGCTTATACTCGAGTATATACGGTATATAAATTAAAACATAAATACAAATAAAATATATTAAAGATTCCAACAGCTGTATCCCCACCACAAGAACAAGCTAGAGTTGTACTCCTTGTTTTCCTCTATTTACTAACGTTGAAAATCACACCTTTTCTTTTTTCCTTACTATTATATGTTTTTCTTAGTTCTCGTCCTATGTTATCTTTTTTTAATTACAATCCCCTCTTAGACATTTAGTTCTCTTCCTGTTACACACTCTCCACTGGGTGGTTTGTCATTCTATATCCCTCTATTCCATTGTGTCAGACTTCTTTTTGGTGTTCCGCGGAATCCTATGGTTCCGCAAGCACACAAATGGAGTTCCGCCAAAATGTTGTAAAACAAAATGGGCGTAGGCAGCGAGCAAGCACTCTCCCCAGCTCAGCTCCCTCGCGCACACAGCAGTGATGCCGGAGGCGGAATATGACATAACTCTGGCCCCGGCATCACTAAGTGGCGTGCAAATGAGTTGAGCAGGAAGATCACTTATCCCTCGACGCCTGCTGTTCAGCAGCCCCACTGGACCACAGGGACCGCACTCCCAGCCCAGCAGCCCCACTGGACCACAGAGACATAGAGACTCCATGCCAGCACTCCCAAAGGTAGGGAGGCTGGGTGGAGTAAAATTAAAAAAAAAAAAATTATACATTGTATGCGTGTCTGTTAGGGAGGTTGTATGTGCTTGTGTGTCTGTCAAGGAGTGTGTGTGTGTCAGTGTGTGTATCTATATGTCAAGATTTGTTTATGTGTCACTGTGTGTATCTGAGTGTGTGTATGTATCTATGTCAGTATATGTGTATTGGGGTGTGTGCAGTGGCGTACATACCGGGTTGCGACCGGGCCCGGCTGCCCTGCGACTCGGTATGTATGCTACTGTGGCCAGCCTCTTCTCCTGGGGGGCCCAGGAGCCGGCCACCTCAGGGCCCCCCGAGGCTGGCCTTGGTATCACCCGGCGGGCAGGTAGGCTGGCGGGCGCGCGAGGGAGCACTCTCCCCTGAGTGCTTCCTCTTCAGCTCCCTCGCGTGCAGCGTACTGATGCCGGAGCCGGAAGAGGAAGTCATATTCCGGCTCCGCTATCAGTACACGGAGCGCGAGGGAGCTGAACAGGGAGCACACAGGGGAGAGTGCTCCCTCGCGCGCCCACCAGCCTGCCTGCTGGGTGACAACACTGGACCCCAGGGAATCCCTTCAGCACTCCCAAATGTAGGGAGGCTGGGGGGATTTAATAAAAAAAAAAAAGTGTGTGTGTTAGTGTTAGAGTGCGTGTGTGTGTGTTAGTGTTAGAGTGTGTGTGTTAGTGTTAGAGTTTGTGTGTTAAAGTGTGTGTGTGTGTGTGTGTGTGTTAGAGTGTGTGTTAGTGTGAGTGTGTGTGTTAGTGTTAGAGTGTGTGTGTGTGTGTTAGTGTTAGAGTGTGTGTGTATTAGTGTGTGTGTTAGAGAGTGTGTGTGTTAGTGTGTGTGCGTGTGTGCATGTGTGTGTTAGTGTTAGAGTGGGTGTGTTAGTGTGTGTTAGTGTTAGTGTGTGTGTTAGTATTAGAGTGTGTCAGTGAGTTTATGTGCGTCTGTTGGTGAGTGTGTGTTTTGTAAGTGAGTGAGTGTGTGTCAGTCTCAGTGAGTGTGTATGTATGTCTGTCACTGAGTGTGTGTCTATTAGCTAGTGTGTATGCGTCGGTTCGTGAGAGTGTGTGTGTCTTAAGCACTTACTTTTCTCCAGCGCCGGACTCCCTTGGCGCTGGGGAACTCTCCACCCCGATCCGCCTCTCAGCTCGAATGTGCATGCTTGGCAAGAGCCACGCGCACATTCAAACCGCCCATAGGAAAGCATTACTCAATGCTTTCCTATGGACGTTCAGCGTCTTCTCACTTTGATTTTCACAGTGAGAATCGCGGAAGCTCCTCTAGCAGCTGTCAATGAGACAGCCAGTAGAGACTGGATTAACCCTCAGTGAAAGATAGCAGTTTCTCTGAAACTGCTATGTTTTCAGCTGCAGGGTTAAAACTAGAGGGACCTGGCACCCAGACCACTTAATTGAGCTGACGTGATCTGGGTGTCTGTAGTGGTCCTTTAAGTGTATGTGTATCTGCATGCATAGGCATACATACCGCGGTCACACGGGTCGCAGCCCTGCGACCAGGTGTCCGCCGCCATGTGTTGCGGCCCCAGCCCGCGCGGGGGAGCCCACGGATCAGTTTTCGCACCGGGGCCCCATGGGTTGTGTGTGTGTGTATGTGCC
Source organism: Pelobates fuscus (assembly GCF_036172605.1). NCBI lineage: Eukaryota > Metazoa > Chordata > Amphibia > Anura > Pelobatidae > Pelobates > Pelobates fuscus. Next base: position 161,549,111 of record NC_086320.1, read on the forward strand.
AGTGTATATCAGTGTGTTTGTATGTGCCTGTGTGTCTGTCAGTGTTTGTATATGACACTGTGTGTATCTGAGTGTATGTATGTACCAGTGTGTGTTTCTGTGGGTGTAAGTGTGTGTATATGTCACTGTGTGTATCTGAGTGTGTGTGTATTTGTGAGTCATGATGTGTGTATATGTCACTGTGTGCATCTGAGTGTGTGTATGTGTATCTGAGTGTGTGTATCTGTGTGCCACTATGTGCCAGTGTGTGTGTATATCTGTGTGTTACACACACAATGGTACATACAAACACACCTTGACACACACCGGTACATACAAACACAGATACACACACCTTGACACACAGATAGATAGATACATACATACTGTGTATCTGTGTGTCAGTGTGTGTATCTGTGTGCGACTATGTGCCAGTGTGTGTGTATCTGTGTGTCAGTTACATACCCACACACACACAGATACACACACGGGCACATACAAACACAGACACACACTGGCACATACAAAGAAACTGCGCAATTTTTTTTTTTTTTACCGGGGGGAGTTCATCGATGTTGAGACACTATGTCAAAGGGTTCCACGGGAAAAAATAATTAGGAACCCCTGCTCTAACCTTTTTTCTTTTTTTGCCCTACTACCCCCAAATCAACATCTATTTACTGGTAATTCAGAGCAAACAAAAATCGTTCAGGATGCAATAGGGGAATGAGGCCAAATGTCTCCATTACCACTGCTATGCATGTACTGTGGGCTACAAGTCTAAGCTAGAGCTGATTGAAAGATGTATGTATTTTTTATAAAGGCAGCATTAACAATAGCCCATAAAAATCTCTTCATAGGTGTAAGTGCAATAAGCCAAGTTATAGCGACAACAGAATATTTACCCTTTTGGGGTTCCTCTGGACTATTCAGCTTTTTTTGTGCTTCTTCTATTTTATCTACAAACAGAAATAGAAAATAAAGAAAAACATGAATACACAACAGACACAATGTGTTTTTATTTGGTTCAATTATATATAAAAGTCAAGCATTCAACACAATACAGAAGGGAATAATTAATATCTGGGACAAATAATCAGTCGTATTTGACATAGGAGTATTTTCAATCTAGAATGCTAAAATAGACATTGTTCTGGTAAATCAAGCCACCACGAGGTGCAAAAATGTTAATAACTCACAAGACTAAGCAAAACATTAGATGCTGCTGAATCAAGACTGGTGCATTGTCACTCAGGTGAACAAGCACTATAGCAAGCACTCTGAGTTGCTTATGGGCAAATATAGGTCAAATGTTTTTTCCAGAATCAGAGGTGTAAATAAATAAATATATGCTTGAGTACGGTGATTTATTTGCATGTCCCTTTTAAGATGCATGCCATTTTGCCATTTGCAGGTTGCCTCATTTTCCGACAGTCAGTAATCTAAATGTTCCCATGTAACAGATATAGAGGATTGGAACTAGTCTCAATGTGCATTAGTGAGACACTCAATAGCTAACAGACAATGCTCACTGGGTGGGTCTGAGAGGATGCTGTCCGTGCATGCATTTATCAGGTGGCGAGGAGTGAACACACTGTAAATATAAAAAGACATTATCTGTTTTCCACCAATCAGACAGCAGAATTAGTGTATCCTTTGCTTCCTACAATGATGCAAAGAATAAAAACAACTTTAGTATCCATTCAAATGGCCAAGGTTATTTTTCTGTGTGTACTTACACAGAGTGAAGATGCCTGTAGGTAGGGTAAAAAAAATAAATGATGCACTTGTTGGCCACGTGCATTGCAGAAACATGCCTGCGGTTTGGAAAACAGCATATTATTCTATTAACAAGTCAATCAATGTCACAGCTGAAATGTTTTTTTTGTTTTTTTGTTTGTTTGTTTTTTTTAAACACAAAATCCTTTATTGTAAATATCTATTGCAGGTTAAAAAAAATCTATAGCTTTAAACTTACTGTCACTGCTTAAAGCACTCTAAGCACCATCACTGCAAAAACTCAGTGTGGTTACCAACCCCCACTGCTTTCACCTGGTAGGTCCCCTCCAGTACTTACACAACGGATACTGGTATCTTTGCGGGAGGGTGAGGCTGTGCTATGAGTGCCAAGGAGAAGAACCCTGGCTTTTATCAAACAGCTTCAAATCAGTTTTACAAAGAAACATCTGATGACCTCTACAGATTATTTACAATGTAACTGCCACATAAATTATAGAGATTATGGTGCTTAGTGTCAAAACTGTGAGGTGGAAGATCTGCCTGAAAAAGAGACAGATAAACTGAAAATATCTGAGCTTTCCAAGGAAGGTCAAGAGCGCACTAGACTGTGTGACAACCACTCTGGCCAGTACCACTCTGGATTGCCCTTGTGTAATCTTTAGAAGCACTTTGCCACGGGCTGACTAGGTTATGCTGTGCATTGTTAGCAAATCTCTTGATATGCTTGCACTACTCTGATTTGGAAAAATCCCCTTGCCTTTTGAGTGTGAGAATTTTTCCAAATGGTAAATGTTGCCTACATTTCACTCTACACACAAACCACTTCAGCTTACTAATGTGCTTTATAATTAAAAAGTGTTCCATAAGAAATCTGCATTTTTATAAATCAATTAAGAAATGCCTCCCTGGCTGTCAGAGAGCCAGACAGATTATCTTACTCTTCCATTAGCTCCAGTGAGCTCTCAGATGTGGCGGGCATACTCACTGCCTTCCCCAAGTCATAGTGAGACTTGGTCACCTGCATTGTACCTCTGGGTTCCTGGCAACTGTGTCCTCCTCCTGGTCCTCCCAAGCTCCCCTCTTGCCGCATAAAAAGTGTGCTTGTCAGGATTGAGTTCTATCACACATGCACGAATCCTAATATTAAACTGCAGAAATGGATCACACCTCTCAGATAACCGTCTAGAAACTGTACTGAACAAAACCAAACCACTTTCAACTATGAGAACACAGCAGCATGCCCTTAGGTGCCTGCCATTCGTAACATTTATATTGATTTTTCATACAGCTTTGATATAATTTTCATTTTAGACCAAAAGAGAAAAGTAAACATAACAACTCCGTGAAATTCTAAGCAAAGCGCTGAAATTTACAAGGAAAATTATTTTTTAATGGACATTGGGGCATTCACTAAAGGCATAGTTAGATATAGCAATTCAGTCTTTCATTCACCTTAGTTCACTTTCGCTATACTCAATTAAATTACTAATCAATCATGATTTTTTAATGTACAGATTCAACTCAAATGAAATGTGTTTGTTGTGTGTACAGAACATAACAATGGAATTAAGGTCTGTTTCTGAACTTTGTATGTTTATTTTATAGCATTGTTGCTGTGGGAAAGTGCATGTTATCTTTGCAGACACAAATTAAATTAACCAAAATGTAAATATTACATGAACATAAAGCCTAACCTTATCCTATATAACTAATCCATGTTTCATACTTAATAACCTTTGAGCTATAATATAAACAGAATTTTTTTTTCCACAAAAGCAATTAAAGGGACACTCCAGGCACCCAGACCACTTCTGCCCATTGGAGTGGTCTGGGTGCCAACTCCCACTACCCTTAACCCTGCAACTGTAATTATTGCAGTTTTCATAAACTGCAATAATTACCTTGCAGGGTTAAGTCCTCCCCTAGTGGCGGTCTACTAGAAAGCCACTAGAGGGCACTTCCTGGTCCATAGCACAGGTTTTCTGTGCTATAGCGTTGCTGGATGTCCTCTCGCTGTGTGAGGACCTCCAGCGTTGCTAAAATCCCCATAGGAAAGCATTGAAAAGCATTTTCAATGCTTTCCAATGGAGAGTTCTAATGCGCATGCACATTAGGTCTCCCCAGCTGGCGGGCGGGATCAGTCTCCCCCGCCGGCTGACGTAATGAAGGGGAGGAGCGTCGGCGGAGGAAGAAGCAGCGACGTGGGACATGTCGCTGCCTCTGGTAAGTGACTGAAGGGGTTTTCACCCCTTCAACAACCGGGGATGGGAGGTGGGAGGAAGAGGGGACCTGCAGGGCCAGGAACACGGATTGTTTTCCTGGCACTGGAGAGTCTCTTTAATTAAAACAATCCAATTTAAAATAAAATCACTAAATAAATAAATAAAATAGATCAAATTAAATAAATTGTGTTTTCCACCCTGCTCACTCTCAACAAAACTGAAGGTGCATCCAAAAAAAAAAAAAAGACAAAACAAAGGAAATAGGGAAGATAAAGGTCTGGATTTTTTATAGGGTTAAGAGACATTGAGGGCAAGGATAGGTTTATTTAGAGTTAGGAGGGCTTAGCGTTATAGATGCAATTCCCCAGATCTGTTTAAAGGAACACTATAGTCACCTAAATTACCGTACTTTAGCTAAATAAAGCAGTATTAGTGTATAGATCATTCCCCTGCAATTTCACTGCTCAATTCACTGTCATTTAGGAGTTTGTTTTTTCACTTTGTTTCTGTTTATGCAGCCCTAACCACACCTCCCCTGGCTATGCTTGACAGAACCTGCATGAAAAAAAAAAAAACTGGTTTAACTTTCAAACAGATGTAATTTACCTTAAATAATTGTATCTCAATCTCTAAATTGAACTTGAATCACATACAAGAGGCTCTTGCAGGGTCTAGCAAGCTATTAACATAGCAGGGAATAAGAAAATCTTAATTAAACTGCTATTAAAAGAGCTTAGTGGTGTACTAGCAAAACCATTAACAGATTTATTTAACCAATCATTGATAACAGGAGTAGTCCCAGAAGATTGGAAGTTAGCGAATGTTGTGCCCATTCACAAGAAAGGTAATAGGGAGGAGTCGGGCAACTATAGGCCAGTAAGCCTTACTTCAGTAGTGGGGAAAGTGATGGAAACCATGTTAAAGGATAAGATTGTTGAACATCTAAAAACACATGGATTTCAAGACCAGAGACAACATGGGTTTACTTCAGGGAGATCATGCCAAACTAATCTTATTGATTTTTTGGATTGGGTAACTAAAATTATAGATCAGGGTGGTGCAGTAGACATTGCTTACCTAGATTTCAGTAAGGCTTTTGACACTGTTGCACATAGAAGGCTTATCAATAAACTACAATCTTTGAGTTTGGATTCCAATATTGTTGAATGGGTAAGGCAGTGGCTGAGTGACAGGCAACAGAGGGTTGTAGTCAATGGAGTATATTCGAAGCTTGGGCTTGTCACCAGTGGGGTACCTCAGGGATCTGTACTTGGACCCATTCTCTTTAATATTTTTATTAGTGATATTGCAGAAGGTCTTGATGGTAAGGTGTGTCTTTTTGCGGATGATACTAAGATATGTAACAGGGTTGATGTTCCAGGAGGGATAAGCCAAATGGAAAATGATTTAGGTAAACTAGAAAAATGGTCAGAGTTGTGGCAACTGACATTTAATGTGGATAAGTGCAAGATAATGCATCTTGGACGTAAAAACCCAAGGGTAGAGTACAAAATATTTGATAGAGTCCTAACCTCAACATCTGAGGAAAGGGATTTAGGGGTGATTATTTCTGATGACTTAAAGGTAGGCAGACAATGTAATAGAGCAGCAGGAAATGCTAGCAGAATGCTTGGTTGTATAGGGAGAGGTATTAGCAGTAGAAAGAGGGAAGTGCTCATGCCATTGTACAGAACACTGGTGAGACCTCACTTGGAGTATTGTACGCAGTACTGGAGACCCTATCTTCAGAAGGATATTGATACCTTAGAGAGAGTTCAAAGAAGGGCTACTAAACTGGTTCATGGATTGCAGGATAAAACTTACCAGGAAAGGTTAAAGGATCTTAACATGTATAGCTTGGAGGAAAGACGAGACAGGGGGGATATGATAGAAACATTTAAATACATAAAGGGAATCAACACAGTAAAGGAGGAGACTATATTTAAAAGAAGAAAAACTACCACAACAAGAGGACATAGTCTTAAATTAGAGGGACAAAGGTTTAAAAATAATATCAGGAAGTATTACTTTACTGAGAGGGTAGTGGATGCATGGAATAGCCTTCCAGCTGAAGTGGTAGAGGTTAACACAGTAAAGGAGTTTAAGCATGCGTGGGATAGGCATAAGGCTATCCTAACTATAAGATAAGGTCAGGGACTAATGAAAGTATTTAGAAAACTGGGCAGACTAGATGGGCCGAATGGTTCTTATCTGCCGTCACATTCTATGTTTCTATGTTTCTATGTTTCTAAACAGAACTTGCAATAAAGAAAGCCTAAATAGGGCTCTCTTTATAGGAAGTGTTTATGGAAGGCTGTGCAAGTCACATGCAGGGAGGTGTGACTAGGGTTCATAAACAAAGGGATTTAACTCCTAAATGGCAGAGGATTGAGCAGTAAGGCTGCAGGGGCATGTTCTATACACCAAAACTGCTTCATTAAGCTAAAGTTGTTCAGGTGACTATAGTGTCCCTTTAATCATCTCATTATCTAATAACTGACTAATGAAAAACAGGATCCCAACTTCTTGTAAGGTCAACAGATCAACATCTTAAGATATATTTAGAAACAAGCAGGTACACATGACATATTCTTGCCTGACTGTTATAATAAAGATATGCAATATCTCTTCATTGACCTAACACATGTGAAAATTAGGATGGATATTGTTGAATATTCAATGTTACCATACACAGGATAATTGAATACCAAACTGATTGTTGAAAATGTTTCCTGAGGTCTGTACCATTTCTTTTAGGATACATCAATATGGTATTTCAGAGTTACAGAATTTAGACGGCCTGCCAGTCATCCAAAATGCAGACTAATTGCTATTCTTTTGAAAATAAACACACAAATCAAATAATCAATTAACAACAAACAAGAAACCACAATAACTAGTACATAACAAAAAACAATATATTTCCATAAGATATTTTAAAACTGATATTAAAGGCTGTGTTTTTATGGTGTGATTTGTATATGTCATCAAAATCCCAAGTTAATGTTGGCACCAACAGTCAGCGATTGACATCATATCTTTATAGTTTAAAAACAAATTGAATTTAATTGGTCGCCATATTAAAATGTGCAAAAGTAAAAAAATATATATATCTTTACATGAGCAAAATATAACATGCAAAGCATCTGCCATTTCCTCTGAGAAATATGGATGAGAATAAAGCATTTTTCTTTATTTTCCTATATGCGGTGTATAACCCAGTGCTTTGTGTTCAAGCCTTCATTTTGTTCAAACGTTAGCAAGAGTAAGTGTAATAAGTGACAGCCATACATCAGTGGTACAGAATTTGCTGCATTACATATAAAAAAACCAAACAAACAAAAAAGATTACCGGTAACCATTTCACTACAAAACAGGGCCTCGAGGATACATTGCAGTATAAGGCAGACATGCTGTATTAATTGCAGTGATTATTACATTTTTTTTCCATGGCATTTGGTGTTATTGTGTAATGTTAGGTCTCAGCAGATCAGCTCTCTCACTACAAATGCTACCACATAAATCTGTAACCATTAAACAGTCAATATGTATTCTACAGTACACAACAGAAGCATTCCAGCCCTATCAGTGATATTCACAGCTGGAAGACACAACACCCAAATAGGCTATTGAGATGCAGAAATAATGGATCTGATCTGTGTGTAGGGGACAATATATCAGTCTATTACCTCCTCTAATATGCATCTTGCAATACTGAAAAATGACAGCAATGCTCTACCCAATAACTATTTTATTTTTAATTTGTAAGGAGAGTAATGGGTAAACATTAAAATAACTTTTTGATTCATGTGTTTAAGAAGGTTTTTTTAGCCCCTAGTTATCTAAAAGGTAGCATTATTTCGTATTATCCCCCACAAAATCAAAAAGTTTAAATCAAATGTTGTCTTCTGCAATTTAAAAGGCAATTACTTTCCTTATAAGTTAATATAGAATTAACTGGAATAATCAGAATCAACAGAATTTATTCATTTAAGTCACATGTGGTGTTTTCCTTCAGTATATGGCCAAAACACACTGCATTACAAGACGAGAAATATAATCCAGCATCCCCTACATAAAAAGGTTATCCCTTAAAGGGATACTATAGTCACCAAAAACAACTTTCGCTTAATGAAGTAGTTTTATTGTATAGATCATGCCTCTGAAGTCTCACTGCTCAGTCTGCCATTGGTAGTACAGTCAGGTGACAGTTAAAAGATTAAGCTGGAGAAGAAACAGGAAATTAGAGAGGAAAGAATAATAAGACAAGGGTCAGGGAACTCTTCAGGAGCATGTTGGACACAACATCTTTAATACTGCCATCATTAGACACTTTGCACAAGGAGACATGGGGTGTTACTGGGGTATTGTGATTTTCAACAGAGATTGAATGAAGGCTAAAGAAAAAGGTTAAAGGAGCACTATAGGGTCAGGAACACAAACATGTATTCCTGACGCTATAGTATATAACCCACCATTTAGGTGGGTTCGCCTCCCCCCCACTTCTTAGCTCCCTCAGAATGGGTTAACGCTTCTTAGCTCCATCGACGCTGGCCCCGTCCCCTTGTTGTCATCATCAGAATTGGAGAAAGCATTGGATTGGCTAAAATTGGCAAGGGGACGGGGCCAAACACCATTTTGGCCAATCAGCACCTCCTCATAGAGATGCATTGAATCAATGCATCTCTATGAGGAAAACTGTGCCGCACTGAGCCAGGAAGCCCCTCCAGTGGCCATCTGAGGAGTGGCCACTTGCAGGTGTCCCTAGGGGCAATGTAAACACTGCCTTTTCTCTAAAAAGGCAGTGTTTGCATTAAAATGCCTGCATATAATGATTATACTCACCAGAACTACATTAAGCTGTAGTTGTTCTGGTGTCTATAGTGTCCCTTCAACAATCTGTATAGACAGTTCCTTATGTTCTACATAAAATACTTAACTGTATTGCTAGTAAATGAAAAGGAAACTGCAAATGCTGGTCCAAAGTAGAGAAGTTGGAAAAATGGCACAGTTGGACAATATTCCCAGCAATACAGCATTCTACACCATGCACAACAAGGACTGAAATTAGGCAACGTGGATATATATTTGAATCATCTGTTCATAATCTAGAATAATACATCTGCTAACCCAGTGGTTCCCAAACTTTTTAGGTTCTTAATATTTCTAGATTTTTCCAAGGAACCCCAAGTCAAAACAATTTTCTAGGTTGTATATATGTACAGCGTTGCGGCATGTACTGGGCCCCTAATCTTGGGAGTGGCACTGGTAGATTATTTAAAGAAACAATCCAGACACTATAACCACTACATTATGTTGTAGTGGTTATGGTGCCAGTAGTGCCCTCCCAGGGTAAGTAGTCAAACTGTTTAAGAATAGTTTGACAACTTACCTGGGGTCTGCCGGGATAGGGGCTGTAGTGTGTGTGTGGGGGGGGGGGAGGGGGCAAGGGTGCAATATGTGTGAGTGGTGGAGTGTATGTGTGAGGGTTGCAGTGTGTGTGTGTGTGTGTGTGTACAGGCGTGCAGTGTGTGTACAGGGGTGCATTGTGTTTATGAAGGATGTAGTTTGTGTGTGTGAGGGTTGCAGTGTGTGTGTGTGTGTGTGTGTGTGAGGGGTGTGTGTGTGTGTGTGTACAGGGGTGCAGTGTGCGTGTGTACAAGTGTGCAGTGTGTGTACAGGGGTGCAACGTGTTTATGAAGGATGTAGTTTGTGTGTGTGTGTGTGTGTGTGTGAGAGGGGTGCCGTGTGTGTGTGTATGTGGGGCAGATTGTGCATGAGGGGTACAGTGTTTGGGGGAGGTACAGTGTGTGAGGGGTACAGTGTGTGTGTATGGGCGGGCAGTGTGTATGGGGGGTAATTGTGTAATTGTGTGTATGGGGGTAGTGTGTGTGTATGAGGGATAGTGTGTGTGTATGGGGAATAGTATGAGTGTGTATGGGGGGGCAGTGTGTGTATGGGGGAGCTATTGTGTGGTGTGGGGTCTCTGGGGGCAAATTCATAAATATATACTTTAATATTTTTTTAAATTAAAAATAAAAATTATATCAACCCTCCCTGCTTACCTTTGCCTGGGAGGGGGAACAGTACAAGGCAATTCCTGGTGGGGAAGCCCTAGTCTACACCCCAGACCATAACTCTTAAAAAGAGAAAACCTTGATGTATAGTCCAGGTAGGTTCCATCTTTGAAATTGAACGAATATGGAGCCCTAAAAGCTAAACTAGCAATATACTTTCCTCAAGGTCCTAATCAACACTACAAAATGTTTATTACATTATAGATAAACAATTGCTTAGGGCTAATGTGCATAACATCCAAGGAAAGGTCTGTAGATCTAAAATAAAATACAGCAACTCCATGTAAAAAAAACAATGTACGCATTAAAATACCCTGATTACCTACAGCTTGCATAATAATTTTTGTATGTTCATATCTAAATATAGATATGTTCTCAGCCGTCATTTAATGATGCAATCTGTCAGTCCTTTACAAAATACATGCCATGCATATAAAGCATACATTACATAACTTTCTGACTGCACACTAGGGGAATTAAATAAAAAGCAATTCAAATATTTTATTCCTGTATTTTTTTCTATCATTCCCTAATTACACTTTTTACCCCCCAACATTTTTGCAAACCACCCCATTTTGAAACAAAAGCGACCCTGTATCAGAAGAGTATTTGAAATACTGATCAACTTCATGTGACTACTAATTTCCCTGAGTAGGAGCAGGAGTGAGCTCTGATATTCCAGATACTATGGAACATAATCCTCAATGTTGCTCTTTCTAGAATTGAATGTAATGTAGATTCTACCTCCTCAGTATTGGAAATGTGAGGTACACTTCTCAAACCAGGATTGGTTTTCCAGGATACTTGGAAGGGATGAATGAACACTGATGTAGATGTACTACATCTCTCTAAACTCTCCAAAGTATCAGGAAATATTGCTCTAGAAAAAGTAAAATCGCAGGTCCATGGATTTCACCATACACCAGTCTTTTTCTGTTTGTGGAATTATGTGTACAGTTACACCTACCAACATTTTCTTTACGAAGAATGCATATGGAAATGTGTGTTGACAAAAGTGTTCAGATTAAAAATTTGCAGAAAACACGATTATCTATATCTACCTACTTATATTAAAAAAGCCAGTGACATTAAAAATAGATAGACTTATTTCTAAAGGGACACTATAGTCACCAGAACAAATACAGCTTAATGTCCTTGCAGTATTTAAAATGTAAACACTGCCTTTTCATCCAAAATGAAGGTCCTACGGAGGAAGTGCTTCTAGTGGTTGCCTGTCTGACAGCCGCTAGAGGAGGCATATTTTTGGACAAATTAAAACATCATAAGGAGCAATGCTTTACATAGTCTGGAAAAGGGGTAACCCCTATGAACTAAAAATACAAAATTAAGATGTAGTGGTTAGGGTACTTAGAGTGTCCCTTAAAAAAACAAAATAAACTTATTTAAAGATCTCCACTCAACTCCCTGTTGGCACATTGAGAATGGGTTTTGGAGAATAAGTAAGAAAAGGCAGGGCCTGGCATTTCACCCTAATTTACACCAAATTCAACAAGGTCTTAATAGTATTTTCCACTTCTTTCTCCCTCTTCTCCATCACACATTTCCCTCTTCCTCTCTTCTTTCATTTGCAACAGTAGAACACTATACTAATCATTTCTAGTCCCTTTGATATATAGTGGAATTCTGCCTTGAAGTTTTGATTTTTCTACACATTTTCTTTTCCTTATGCAATTATTACTTTCCAAAATAAATATTTGAATATAAAAATAAAAGTCAACCCAGTTGACATGTCATTTTTGTTCAGCTATTTCTAGACATCAAAACCCAACCTTAACCCCTTCAGGACCGGCCTGTTTTTGCGATGTTTGTACGTTAAGGACCAGAGCAGTTTTAACACTTTTGTGGTGTTTGTGTTTAGCTGTAATTTTCCGCTCTCTCATTTACGGTTCCCATACAAGTTATATATTGTTTTTTTCACGACAAGAAGGGCTTTCTTTACATACCAGTATTTATATTATGTCATATATTGTATTTAAAAAAAATAATGAAATATGGTGAAAAATAAAAAAAAAAACATGTTTTTGGACTTTTACTTGAAAAATCTTTTACTTATCTACAAAAGCTAATGAAAAAAACTGCTAAATAGATTCAAAATTTTGTCCCGAGTTTAAAAACACCCAGTGTTTACATGCTTTATTGCTTTTTTTTGCAAGTTATAGGCCTATAAATACAAGTAGGAAATTGCTGTTTCAATATATATATATATTTTAAATGTATCAATAGTGACATTGTTACACCGTTATCTGTCATAAATCCCCGAAACACACCTAACATGTACATATTTTTTAAAGTAGACAACCCAGGGTATTTAAAATGGGGTATGTCCAGTCTTTTTTAGTAGCCACCTAGTCACAAACACTGGCCAAAGTTAGCATTTATATTTGTTTGTGTGTTAAAAATGCAAAAACCGCTAACTTTGGCCAGTGTTTGTGACTAAGTGGCGACTAAAAAAGGCTGAACATACCCCATTTGCAATACCTTGGGTTGTCTTCTTTTGTAAATGGTATGCCATCATGGGGCTAATTCTCATTCCTTGGCTACCATACGCTGTCAAAGGCAACCTAACCAATCTGACAAATTTCAATAAAAAAAAAAAAAGTAAAATCAAGCCTTATATTTGACCCTGTAACTTTCACAAACACTATAAAACCTCTACATGTGGGGTACTGTTATACTCAGGAGACTTCGCTGAACACAAATATTAGTGTATCAGAACAGTAAAATATATCACAGCAATAATATCCTCAGTGAAAGAGCTGTTTGTGTGTGAAAAATGCAAAAAACTTCACTTTCACTGACAATATCATCGCTGTGATATGTTTTACTGTTTTGAAACACTAATATTTGTGTTCAGCGAAGTCTCCCGAGTAAAACAGTACCCCCATGTACAGGATTTAGGGTGTCATAGAAAGTTACAGGGTTAAGCACAGTGCTAGCAAATTAAATTATCTGGACTTTTGGCCTGGGTTGGCAGGCAGGTCCCTCAAATTGCAATCATTAAAATTACTTAATTAGGTACAAATATTACATAAATATGCACGTAGAATTTTAATATATATACATATTTATATATTTGACGTCTACGTGTATATTTATGAAATTATTAATGTAATTTTGTATGTGGACATATGTATATTTTGTATTATTTTTATTTATTTATTTATACATAGATATATATATCATTACATTCTAAGTGTATTTTGATATAAATATATATATATCAATATCAAAATACTGTTAGAATAAAATTGAATATATATATATAATTTTTTTTTAATTATTAAAAATTATTTTTATTTTTTGTTATTTATTTTTATTAACATATTATTTGTATTTTATAATAATATATATATACCATATATATAGTTATTATATATATTGTATATATTCGTGTGTAATTTAAATATAAGTGTATTTTTATATTAATATACGTATATATAAATATAAAAATACACTTAGTGTGACATTATATATATGATATATATACATATATTATATATATAGATATAATACATGTATATATATCATATATATATACACATATTATTATTTTTTTTACACTGATTGTTTTTTTTTTCACTTTATTTTTTTATTTTACACTTGCAGGGAGACTGCCTGTCAGCACAGACAGTCCCCCTGCAGGCAGATACAAAGACCCCTATTGCGGTCATGTGATCGAGTGATCACATGGCCGTGGGGTCCTGATCTGCCGAGGGGGGACTGCCCGGGCAGACAGGCAGTCCCCCTGGACCGGGAGGAGAGCTGATCGCCGCCGTGGGACCGACGGCGATCAGGTAAGTAGCCCAAAACCGTTATGACGGTTCAGGACCGTCAGCGGTCCAAACGCACGTTTTGCCGCTGACGGTCCTGAACCGTCAGCGGTCCTGAAGGGGTTAAAAAAAAATAATTGATTGTGGTTTACTTTTTTTGTTTTGCAAAGCCATTCTGGTGATGGAATAAATAAAAACAAAACAAAAAAAAAAAAAAAACACACAAATGTTTAGGAGAGAGTGAAGATACCACTTGATATTTTCCCCAATTTTTTTGTTTTTGTGTCTTTGATATTGGTTAACTCCCATTGACCAGGAGACCTGTTATTTAGTTAATCCATCTTGTTTCTTCTCTGTATAAAAGAGATTGCTTTGTGATTATATGATTTATGTACAATTTATGAACATGCTTGCACACGTTATAATTTGTATTCTTTTTCTTTCTAATAATAAAATAAAAAATAAAAAATAAAAAACGATTTAGAAAACGAAATGACATATTTAATAGACCCGAGCTTCAGACAAATGCAGTTATTCCATTGACAATGGATTTCATAAAGTTGTGTAACATCACTTAAACATTTTAGATTACATATCCCTAGAGGAAACAGCACGTCATGCTTTTCAGACACGAGAAAACATTAAGGGATTTAATGTGTTTATTTCCTTAGCTTCCAAAGTATAAATATCTAATATTCTGCATTTATTTCTCAATGATCCTACCACCTTATTTCATATTTTGTATTAGTATATTGAGGCACACACCACTGAGAGGACTTGAATTAATTTGCAATGCAGCAGACTTGTTTTGGTTATAGATACATTTCGAAGCATGTAGTACAGCCAAGAGAATGAAACATAGCACAAGAAAATATTGCAATTACAAATACCACTGGGTTTTGTGATTCTTATACACAGACATACATCTAACACTGCTGTAAAAGAAAAATCACGGGTGGAATGAGTACTTGGCAATTTATTCAATGCTTGTTTTCACCACGAGAAAAACTCCTGAGTGAAAATATTTGCACAAAACAAGTAATTTAAATCACTCTGGGTGAATCTATAGAGGTGTTTTTGTCTCTCTCTGTTCAAAAGCTCTGTATTTTTTGCAGACTTTAACAAACTAAAACTAATATACCTGTTAGCATAATCCAAGCAGGTAGCTGGTAGAATATGATGAACAGTTTATTATTCTTCCCCGCAAAGTGGATACTGGAAAAATGCTGATATTGTGGGATACGCTGAATGGAAATGGTAGGCAAAAATAATTCAGCATGAATATAATATAATTCAGCTAAATATCATAACCCTTTATCATTTTGCTGCTATAATGTGTCAAAATCCAAGTGAATTAATAACATAAACATTATATAAAATGTTTCCAAATAGGTTTCTGGATGAATCAGCAATTATTGTAACAAGCTTAATTCCAACACTTATAATAATTACTTAAATGTCCAAATTAAGAAGGCGATAGGCTGAGAGGATAGGGAACAGGTTAGCAAGCAGAAAGGTGCAAAGATGTTCCCATGACTGGTACAAGATAATTCAGACAGCTAGCATGCAAAAACTATGAGGTTACCCTGTGTGTTCACAGATTAAGATCACATAGATTGTAAACTATAATGCTGACAAATCTTTAAAAGCCACTTTGTCCTACAAGCCTCTGAGGCTGCCACGGGATTTTAGGAAACCGAGATGAGTCACAGAATTAAACAAATCTTATTTCTTGCTTTTAAAACATTTTCTAAAAATCCCCCCAAAATATGTGTAAATAATTTAGCAGTTGGAAAAGCATGCATGGGTGACCTGATCATGACTGCACAAAAATAAGCTTTCATGCAGGGGCAGCAAGCTTACCTCTAAAATGAATCTGACACACAGTCTCAACATGATTGATTATATTTTTATCAAACAAATAAGTGTTTTATGCGCATTGGGTCTCCCCCACCGGTTGATGTTGGCGGGAGAGGAAAGAAGGTGCACCCGAGCCAGCGCTGAGGGATATCAGCGCTGGACCCAGGTAAGCGACAGAAAGTGCTTTTAACCTCTTCTGCACTACGGGGGAAGTGGGGTCCGTGAGGAAAGCTATTGTGCCAGGAAAACAAGTTTGTTTTTCTGCCACTATAGTTACCCTTTAAAGGGACACTATAGTCACCAGAACAACTACAGCTTAATGTAGTTGTTCTGGTTAGTATAATCATTATATGCAGGTATTTTCATGCAAACACTGCCTTTTCAGAGAGGGGGCGGTGATTACATTGCCCCTAGGTACACCTTCAAGTGGCCACTCCTCAGATGGCCACTGGAGGGGCTTCCTGGCTCAGTGCTGCACAGTAGGCAGCTCTGCCGTTCAGTGTCCCCACCCTCTGAATGGGGACACTGAATTTTCCTCATGGAGATGCATTGATTCAATGCATCTCTACGAGGAAGTGCTGATTGGCTAAAATGGCATTTGGCCCTGCCCCTTTGCAGATTGTATCCAATCCAATGCTTTCCCCTAGGGAAAGCATTGTATTGGCTAAAAATCAGCAATTTTGATGTCACCAAGGGGGCGGGGCCAGTGCCAGCGGACCCGCACGGCGCTTGAAATAAGGTGCGTTTTTCATGCTCTTAACGGGAGTAAATGGGGGGGAGGGGGAAGCCACCTTAACAATGGGTTTAGCACTATAGGGTCAGGAATACATGTTTGTGTTCCTGACCCTATAGTGTTTCTTTAAGCAAAACATCAAGCTCTCCATAAGAAAAATAGTTCCTAAATTAACTTACATTTAACTAAAAACTAAGGTGAATGAAAAAAAAACAAAATCAAGAAAATGGCAGTGCGCTTCAAGACATTAAAATTAAAGGACCACTCTAGTGCCAGGAAAACATACTCTGTTTCCTGGCACTAGAGTGCCCTGAGGGTGCCCCCACCCTCAGGGACCCCCTCCCGCCGGGCTCTGGAAAGGGGAAAGTGTTTAAAACTTACCTTTTTCCAGCGGTGGGCGGAGAGCTCTCCTCCTCCGATCCTCCTCTTCTCCTCCCCGTCGGCTGAATGCGCGCGCATTCAGCCGGTCACATAGGAAAGCATTCATAATGCTTTCCTATGGACGCTTGCGTGCTCTCACTGTGATTTTCACAGTGAGAATCACGCAAGCGCCTCTAGCGGTTGTCAATGAGACAGCCACTAGAGGAAATAGGGGAAGGCTTAACCCATTCACAAACATAGCAGTTTCTCTGAAACTGCTATGTTTGTGAAAACATGGGTTAACCCTAGAAGGACCTGGCACCCAGACCACTTCATTAAGCTGAAGTGGTCTGGGTGCCTAGAGTGGTCCTTTAAGCACGCAATAAGGAAGTCTAGTGCAGCTCAGATTATATGCTTGTGAAAAATATTTACAAATGGAGCTCTCAAAGAAAAATGGAATGCTCCTGTGTACCCATTAGGTATTCACAAAACATTTATTAGGCTTAACATCAACAAAATAATTCACAGGAAAATGTTCAGAAAAATCTATTTCAGTTACCAGGATGCACAGCAAATATATGTTTTAAGCTGTACAGTATTTTTCCTTCATGCTTTCTTGTAATTATTTTGTTGGCACTATAATGAATAGATGACCAGTATTTGAGAGGTCCCTCTGCAAATGTAATTTATATGTAGATGCTTCCATATCCATATCACACAGAAATGTCCCCCACTTTCTTTCCGAAGTCCATATAAAGCAAACTGGAGCACAGATGGATAGGTGGGATATGTAGGTAGAATAGATAAAACCAGACAGACACACTCACACCTTCACAGAATTTCTAGTGGCTGTGGGAGATTTTCTTTTATAACGCAGGCCTTTAACCCCTTAAGGACACAGCTTCAGAAGCTTGTCTTACACTTAATGACACAAGCAATTTTTGCATTTTCATGCTGTTTGCGTTCAACTGCAATTTGCATCTCTCTCGTTTATTGCACCGACACATATTATATACTGTTTTTTAAAGGACAGAAAGGGCTTTAATTTAATGTAACATATATATATATATAAATGCTTATTTATTATCAAAAAAAATACAGAAAAATGCAAAAAAAACATTTTACATTTTTTTTTTGTTACAGTTTTTGCAATAATAATGTGTGCATAATTAGTGCAGGTTAAAGAAAGCAATTAAAAATAAATTCATTTAGTTGTTCTGATTTACAGAATATATAATGTGTCTGGGATTTTAAGTTTTTTTTTGGTAGTTACAGGTCACAAAGCACAAGGAGTAAAATAAACTTTTAGTGTGGAGCAATTTTAGAATTTGGCATGTTTGTCTTGTAAGCTTAATAGCCATAACAGAAAACAAAATTGCCACACAAAAGTATATATTTATAAAAAGTAGACATCACAGGCTATTACCTAAGGTTGTTTTGACACTTTCTACGTAGTCATTTCACCACCAACCTCTGCTAAATATTGGAGAATTTTTTGTTTTTGGCACACAAACTTATAACAAAGAACTTCTCATGTGTATTTTGTAAAGTTGGTGTGTGCTATTCCTGTACAAAGTTTTAATTTGTGTTCAGTTACACCTGCTGAGTAAAATGACACCCCCTTTGTATGTCTTTGGCACTATTTTGTGAAGCTACAGTGCCATATAGGAGACCTGTCCTTTTCAGTACTCACAGTAGAATTTTGAGAGACAGATTTAATCAGCCAATGCTTCCATTTGGGGTATTATAACAGTTTGACTGTTCAAAAAAAACCCACAAAGGCCTACCATTTGTAAAAGTAGACACACCAGGGTATCTCATATGGTGCATATTGTGCCTTAACATGCCCCTATTTTTTCACCAATATATGCCAAAGTATGTGGTAAAAAAAATATTTTGGGCATTTTTTACATACGGATTACATTTTTGCTGGGCCTTTTGTATATTTCATATGTGCCACTAAGTTCAAACCTTCCAAATTATGCTCAGCTAAGTCTTCTGAGTAAAATGACACCCCCATTGTATGTCTTTGGCAATATTTTGTGAAGTTACAGTGCTGTAAAAGAGACATGACAAGTTTACGTTTTTAAGTGTGAATTTTCATGGAGGGTTTTGATGTGTCCGTGTTCCACTTTGGAGCACTTGAGCAGGCTACATATTACAACTACACCATAAAGGCACATCCCAGGGTATTTCAAAAGGCATATTTTGAACCTTAGCGTGGGATAATTTTTCCGCTAGCTTGTACCAGGTGTAGTGGTAATAAGCATTTTTTCTGCCTTTTTGACACACAAAGTGAGTTTGCACAGTATAATTTGCAAACCTTATGTGTGCTACGACTGTAAAATACTTTGTATGTTGCTCAGCTGTGTTGGCTGAGTACAGCAATACCCCCGTATGTACCTTTGCCAGGTATATGTGGACATTGGAGGGGCACATTTGGGACATAGCCATTCCAGTTATTTTCAAACTTAACATTTTTGCGCTGTGCCCATGTCCCATTTTAGAGTATTTTACCAGGCTATATAAACGAAATACCCCATAAAGCTATACCATTTCTTAAAGATGACATCCCAGGGTATTTCAAAAGGCATATTTTGAACCTTAGCATGGGATCATTTTTCCGCTAGCTTGTACCAAGTGTAGTGGTAATAAGCATTTTTTCTGCCTTTTTGACACACAAAGTGAGTTTGCGCAGTATATTTTGCAAACCTTATGTGTGCTACCACTGTATAATACTTCATATATTGCTCAGCTATGTGGTCTGAGTACAGCAATACCCCCATATGTACCTTTGCCAGGTATATGTGGATGTTGAAGGGGTACATTTGAGACGCAGCCATTCAGTTTTTTTCTAACTTTGAAGTTTTACTCTGTGTCCATGTTCCATTTTGGAGTAGTTTAGATGGTTGGCTATTGAAACTTCCCCCCAAACACATACTATTTATTAAAGAATACACCCTGGGGTAATTCAAAAGGCATATTTTGAACTTTAGCGTGGGATCATTTTTTCTTTAGTTTGTTCCAGGTATAGTGGTAACAAGTATTTTTTAATGTATTTTTTTACTTTTTATACTTTAACTTTTTAAACTAGTTTTTAAACTTTTGTTTTGCTTATTTTTTTTTAAAACTTTCCTAAACTTTCTTAAAACTTTTTTTTTACAGATTTAAGATTTTTCTAAGCTTTTTTTACCGTTAACCCCTAACTAGCAGTAAGCAGCACTAACCGTAAATTCCACATTTTCCCATAACGCCCACCCACCCCAGCTAGCAAAATATATAATTATAAAATATTTTAATTAATTTTTTTACTTAAACGTTATTAAAACATTTTTTTAAAAAGTAATTTTTAACTTTTTAAAGCTTATTTTTAAACTTTTTTTAACGTTAACCCCTAGTTAGCCTAACTACAAATCCCCAAATTCCCAACTAACTTCCACCCACCCCAGTTAGCTAAATATATAATTTTAAAACATTTAAATTAATTAATAACATAAATTTAACCCCTGAGGGTTAAAAAAAATAATAAATAACCTGGGGGGTTAAAAAAAAAAAAATCAGATGACAGTAAAATGTAATCCCTGCCAATTGATTACTGTAGTAGTCAGTGATCAATTGGCAGGGAAGGGGTTATTTTTTTATTAAAAGGGGTAAAGGGGGGTGGGATTTTAAATAAACTTTATATTTTTTTTAACAGGGGGCAGGATCAGCACTTAACCGTCTCCCTGCACTTCACAGTGAACCCGGAAGTGCAGGGAGGCGGAAGGTGAGTATACTGAGCACATGTGCTCGCTCTGACATGCTGTCAGAGCGGGCACATGTGCTGGGACAGCCCGATCCGGGCACCATTAACCCCGCGATCGCCTCAATTAGCGGCGATCTGGGGTTAATTTTACCGCATGACGGACGAGGTCAGTCACCTGTCGTTAAGGATATCCCCAGGATGACGGACCTCGTCTGTCACCCGTCCAGAAGGGGTTAATGCAAAACATCTGTGTTCTACCTGCTTATTAATACATTTGGACAAGCAGACAATTTTTCAGCAGATAGAGCATCTATTTTTGGCTTTCTTTAGAATATCACAATGGTATGCAGTTTTCTTTCTGCAACCCTTACAAACAACCCATGCAAAGATAAGCAAAAACTGTAAATGAACTAGAAGAAAAACATTAGGATATGTGCCGGCTCATGTCTTCATGCTGAAATATGTGTGACTTCTAGAGACAACTCTTTAAGTGTGAAAAATATACAACGATAGAGGTCTTGCATCAGTGATGCAGGTGAGACATACATGACAGAAATGAACAGGGAGCTGTGTGAGTGCAGCCACGTCCCTTTTTATCTTTAAAGACCAGCATAAAAGTACCTATGGAAAAATCACTGGTCACCTGGTAACAGCACCACTTATTATAACTGTAATATAGCTTATTGTGTTTGTTCTGATTAGTATAATCAATCCCTGCGGGCTTTTTGCAGTAAACACTATATTTTCAGAGAAGATGCAGTGTTTACATTACAGCCTACGGACCCCTTCAGTGTCCACTCCTCAGATGGGTACTAGAGGTGCCTCACACTCTGACATTCAGTGCCTCTGCCCTCTGCATGGAGATACTGAACTTTCCTCATAAAGAAGCATTAAGAAGATGCTGATTGGCCAGTGTGGCATTTGGCTCTGCCCCCAGGCCAGCCTCCTTGGTTGAGATCATCACATCTGATTATGCCAGCAAAGAAGGCAGATCAGGGGCAGATACATTACCAGCAGACTGGAATAAGGGTAATGTTTTACTGTATTTAGGGGGCAAGGAGAGGTGGGGCAGGGGGGCTACATTGTGATTTTAACACTATAGGGTCAAGAATACAAGTTTGTGTTCCTGGCCCTATAGTGTTCCTTTAATGGAATTAAAATTGTTCTCCTTCACATGTGGTTTATATATGGGGGAGTGGCAAGAAACAACTATGTACCTATGGAATATGACATTGGCAAAACCTTGGTTTATTAGGAAAAAGATAATTTATTCATAATAAAATCTTGTTTTTTTCCTAACTGGTTGGGAAGTATTTAGGTTGATTTGAATACATTACTAGGTTTTGAGAGACTGGAAAATAGTCATACTGCATAATAATCATTTCTAATAAAATATAGGTGGTTTCTAAATTTACAGACTTTGAAAGGATTAAAGGCTGAGATGTACTTGGCAGGAGCGGAAACTTAATTTTGAACCAACAGAGCTATCTCACCAGTTTCTGCCATACAGAATTTAGAGCAAATATTAAAACACCTTAAAGGAACACTGTAGGGTCAGGAACACAAACATGTATTCCTGACCCTATAGTGTTAAAACCACCATTTAGTCCCCTTAATATAGTAAAATCTTACTTGTATTTAACTCTGCAGCTGCTGCCTATGTCTCTGATCTGCCTACTTGTATGACATCATTAGAAGTGATTCTCTGGGCAAATCACAATGCTTTCCCATAGGATTGGCTGAGACTGTCAAGGAGGCAGATCAGGGGCAGAGCTGGCAAAAGTTAAACACAGCCCTTGCCAATCATCATCTCATCATAGAGATGCATATCTATGAGGAAAGTTCAGTGTCTCCAATGCAGAGGGTGCAGACACTGATTGGCAGTGCTGCCCCAAGAAGCACCCCTAGTGGCCATCTGAGGAGTGGCCAGTGGAGTTATCCCTCGGATGTAATTTAAAAAGTGCATTTTCTCTGAAATGATAGTTTTTACAGCCTAAGGTCTGAAGGGATACTACTCAACAATACTACTTTAACAATGTCAGGAAAGACTCCCATTTTCTTATTTCTTTGTTAAACCATATTTTTTCTCTGTTACATTTAGTGTGATAATATTGTGGCTATTCAATAAAAAGGGAATTGTGGAGACACGCTAATCTCCTAAACAGAGGCATAAGTGGGTGATTTAATGGTATTGTTGTCCAAACCACATATCACCCTTCTAATTAATTGCGAATGGATTATGCATACATTACTAAAATAATAAACTCTAGATTGTGTCTTATCCCATCCTCTAGTGACTTGTATTCCCATAACATTGTACTAGGGTGGGTATTGAGTGTAGATCAATGTGAACAAATAAAAAAACCTCAAAATTTCCGCTTAAGGCTGATAGATAGATAGATATATAGAAGAAAAAACCAAAAAGGTTATGGTGGGGGAAAAAATTGTGATTCAAAACCCTTTCCACCTGAAGTCTCTGGATAGTGTATTAACTATATACACACACACATATATATATATATATATACACACAAAATATAGGAAAAATACAGGCTGCACTCACAGACTTGAAGTATCAAAAATAGAAATCTGCTGTATTCCATGTGACAAACAATCGACGTTTCGGTCCACACAGGGACCTTCCTCAGGAATCCTGAGGAAGGTCCCTGTGTGGACCGAAACGTTGATTGTTTGTCACATGGAATACAGCAGATTTCTATCTTTGATACTTCAAGTCCGTGAGTGCAGCCTGTATTTTTCCTCTATTTTGTATACATCAGGATCCCCTGAAGGGACTGGCACCCGGCCAACTAAACCACTGCTTTAACCCCTTAAGGACACATGACATGTCACACATGTCATGTCACACATGTCACTCTCTTCTTCTCTGCGCCGGTCCGTGCAGCTCCTCTGTCAGCTCACACTGTAAGTCTCGCAAGAGCCGCACTATGACCCCGCGGCTCTCGCGAGATTTACACTGGGAGCTGACAGAGGTGCTGAACGGACCGGCGCAGAGGAGAAGGGAGCTGACAGGAGCTGCAGGAGAGGTAAGCGCTCGCTGCCAGCCCCCAGTCTGTATTATGGCAATGTAAATTGCCATAATACAGACATTGACTCGAGTATAAGCCGAGTTGGGGTTTTTCAGCACAAAAAATGTGCTGAAAAACTCGGCTTATACTCGAGTATATACGGTAATTGGAATGCTGGGGGAGTGTTCATGTAAAGTGTTGGTAGTAGGACAAGAAACCCAAATCAATATTTAGCCCTCTATTCTTGCTGTTAAACAATTGGATCATTCTGCCTTTAAAAGTTTTTCTTTCTTGGGTATTTTTAAAAACCCCTTTCAGTACTTTGATTTTTAGGTCCTTCATAGAGTGGCCAGGCTGGGTAAAGGGGTGTCCCACAGGAGTGCAGTAGAATACTTCTTTGTGGTGTTTAATGGAGTGTCTGTGCGTATTCATTCTTCCACTTAATCGCTGGGTGGTTTCCCCAATGTCGCATCCTAGATGGCATTTGGTGCATTGAATCCTGTATACCACATTGCTGGATGTGCAGAAGTATGAACCTTTAATGCTGTAGGTTTTATTGTGTGTGGCTGTGTTGTCTGTGCATATGTGCTGGCACAGTTTGCAGGGAGTTTTTTTGCATTGACTGGTCCCGTTTTCTTTATTCTTCCCATCAGTGGGTAGCCTCCTGTTGATTAATTTTTGTTGGAGGTTAAGTGGTTGTTTGAATGCAAACATGGGTGTTTCAGAGAAAATGTTTTTCAGTGTCTCATATTTTGTTAACATTGGTTGTAGGTCTTTAATGATTTTCCGTATTTCCTCAAGAGCTGGGTTGATGGTGACTCTACACAAGTACTACTTGTACTTGTCATTAAAAAATTATGTTAGTCCAATAGAAAATATATTACAAGACACAAATTTTATCTGGTTTTTACATCTTCATCACTGGACTAATATGGCTACAATCTCTACTTGAATATATATATACATATACATATACATATACAGTGGTGTATTTTATATTTGTATATATATATATACATATACAGTGGTGTATTTTATATATATATACATATACAGTGGTGTTATATATAAAATAAAGTATTCCATTTCTTTAGCTGACACTTTTATTATTTTTACAGTGCGTGTCACTCTTCACATGAATTCTTTTAAACGTTTGCATAGTAATCATATTTTAAGTAGGCAAAAATGACTTTGGGAAACTCCAGAAAGTCCCAGAGATTTTACTGCCATTTAATTCCAACAAATTAAACTCCCACGCTACCGGTATTACTGGTCAATGAATGGAAGTATACTAGTTCAGCAAAATGCTATTAAGTGACTCATATTGCTACTTGCTCTTTTGTCACATCTTTATCATACACAGTCTGTGATTTCCTTGCTGAATTAAGGGGGAAGGGGGTGGGTGTTGGAATCAGATTTAAACCAAAATAGTGGTAATTATAAGAAATGTGTGGTAAAGCTAAAACATAACATTAAATGCAATCAATTAGATGGATATAAAATATATTGAAAATGGGAACAGTGCTCACCTTTCTGGTGCTGACAACGTTAAAAACCTGTCATTATTCACAAAATCTATTTCAATCAAGTTATATAAATGTAATATATACATTCACAAGAAATGTATACATTTAAAGGACCACTCTAGGCACCCAGACCACTTCAGCTTAATGAGGTGGTCTGGGTGCCAGGTCCTTCTAGGGTTAACCCATTTTTTCATAAACATAGCAGTTTCAGAGAAACTGCTATGTTTGTGAATGGGTTAAGCCTTCCCCTATTTCCTCTAGTGGCTGTTTCATTGACAGCCGCTAGAGGCGCTTGCGTGATTCTCACTGTGAAAATCACAGTGAGAGCACGCAAGCGTCCATAGGAAAGCATTATGAATGCTTTCCTATGTGACCGGCTGAATGCGCGCGCAGCTCTTGCCGCGCGTGCGCATTCAGCCGACGGGGAGGAGAAGAGGAGGATCGGAGGAGGAGAGCTCTCCGCCCACCGCTGGAAAAAGGTAAGTTTTTACCCCTTTCCCCTTTCCAGAGCCGGGCGGGAGGGGGTCCCTGAGGGTGGGGGCACCCTCAGGGCACTCTAGTGCCAGGAAAACGAGTATGTTTTCCTGGCACTAGAGTGGTCCTTTAAGTGAGATCACCTGAAACATTCTCATATGGACACCAATATTTTAATAAATCCCAGTAATGATTCCACATGGTGTTTTGACTGTTTTCATAGTGGAGGTATCCACTTAGTAAATTATAAACAAATCATATGTACATGTGTTGACAAATAGATATCCTGGTATGTTGGGAAGCTAAAATCGCATGATTGGACAGTCTGATGATGGTGAATTCCCACTGCACCCCAAAACTTTCAGGATAAACAAACCTCATAAAGTCAGAGGCAACATGGCAATGGCAACACTCTAAAACAAGCAGGCAACCTTCGACACTCCAGATGCTGTTGACTACATCTCTCGTAATGCTCTGATAGACATCATGCTGGCATAGCATCAGGTGAGAAATAGTCCAGTACACCTGGAGTGCCGAAGGTTGCCTACCTCAACCCTAAAATAAAATTAGGAGGTCAGAACATTAAAGGGACACCATAGACGCCCAGGCTACTTCATCTCATTGAAGTAGTCTGGGTGCTCTGTCCATGTTCCCTTAACCTAAATCTGCAATGTTTAAATTGCAGTGGTATGACTGCCTCTAGTGGCGCTCTACCAAATAGTCACTTTCTGCAGATTCATGGAGTTTCCCTGCATGAAACGACGCCGGACGTACTCTCACTTTGCATGAGGACGTTATTTATTGATTACTATTTATAAAGTGCCAACAGATTCCAAAGAGCTGTACAATTAGTAGAGAACATACAATATATACAGACAAATACAAAAGGTAGAGAGGTCCCTGCCTGTAAGCTGAGATATAGCCATTTAAGCTCTTTTATACAAAGTGCATAGCTAGATAGCCCGTGAGCTTACAATCTAAAGGATACCGTGGGGATTTGAGATAAGAGGTAGCAGGGGAAATTTGGAAGTGATGGCTAAATAAGTAAACAGAGTTGCAGCTATTGGTAGAATATAGAGGGAATGAAGAGGTAAGTGAGTGAGAATTTTAAACAGCTAAAGGAGCATGCTATAAATTTAGGTGGGTGGGAGAAGGGGCAAGTGGGTGGGTTGAGCCGAGTAGAATTGAAGAGGCTTGCTGCAAAGATGGTATGGGGATTGGGCCTAGGGAGGGGTAGAGATAAACAGTTATTTCAAGGAATTTACAGCTAAGAGTGGCAAGCATGGGGGAGGAGTGGGAGGGGACAAGAAACAGTTGTGATCTACAATTTAGAATTTTGCCAATCAGAGTGTTAAAAAGGAAAGCAGCGGCACAGTTTGGTGTTAGGAATACAGCTTTGTATTCCTAACACTATAGTTTTTCTTTAAACCATCAACAACCTCAACTTCTTCAGCCACCATGGAGAGAGGGAAAAATGAGAAAGGCAGAAGCTCCCAAGTAGCTATCTGCTGTTCTTCTCTTCCTCAGTGTGTGCTGTAAATGGATACAAAGCAAACACGTTTCTGTACAATTTACACCATTGAATTTGCGAGATAAAGAAAATAGAATTTTCTTTAAAATTTATATTAAAGATTAAGCACAAAAAAAAAAAAAATCATAATCAATTCCGGCAATGCAAAGCCAGGGTAAACATTGCAAATAAGGAGGAGTAATATATATTTTTTCATTTATTTACTTTTCTCTGTGCTGACTGCCTCCTGCAAAGGACAGAGCTTATAACAATGATTGACAGGGAACCAAGAGGGAGGACCCCAGATACAGGATAAAGAGGGTTGGATTTCTACATTTAGTTTTAATTTGCACACCTCACAAATACATCTTTGTTAAAGAAAGGGATTCGTAAACATAATGTCATTGCCTATAACCCAATAACATGTCCTAAACGTCAAGAGAACAAAAGCAAGGTAATTCTGCTGGTTCCAAATAAGATTAAAATACACATTCTATTTTTTTCCTCTTAGTGCTAGTACCTCTTGAAAGAAAACATCCTGTTCTAGCCATTTGTTTAAGTAGTAAACACATTTTAGATTATATATGAATACACATTTACATACAAATACACACATATTAACAGAACATACATATTAAAAAATTATGTGAAATTTATAGTGAGATAGTCATATATTGCACAGGAAATTCCTTTCAATTTTTGGATGGATTTTATTCTAACAGATTCATCAAAAATATTTTTCTCCAGAAAACAATGACCCAAGTCTCATTTTTAAAGTATTCCTTTCCGATTATGTCTCGGCAACAATGCATGATAGAAGAGAGGTTCATGGACTTCTACAGGCAACCCAAAGGAAGAAGTTACTAGGAGACTGGACCAGCTGTGCCTGTCTGCTTTTGACTTTGGAGCCCCTCTGCTTGCCAATAAGTGTAATTGTTCATTTTCAAATGTAGAGCTCTGTATAAGAGTATGTGGCAGCTTGCTGTGGCTTTCTCCCACGCAGCCTTTGCCGCCCCCTCATCTTCAGGCAGGCAGTGTGCAACTGGGCATGAATTTCAAATAATAATAAAAAAAAAAAACTACAAAGAAACATATGCTTGGTGTTCCTGTTACATACTGTAGGTGTAACGGAAGAGAGTTGTTTATCCTCTATAGCATGCAGTCTGTTATTTTTTTTCCTTACACAATTTCTGTCACAAACCAACTTTTTTCTCCCTAATGTTTATTTCTCTTAATGTAGATGGCGTTGTGCTTGTTGTCTGTACTTGTCATATGTATTCATGCTTGCACAGTGAACGTCAAACACATATGATTCCATGTGTCTTCTTTTTATCAGGATGGATGCTAAACATCGATCTTGTACAGTCTTTTGTTTTGTAAGGTAAAAGCAAAAAAAAATATATATATAGGCCTTTTAAATCGCATGTGCGTTATTAGTGTTAATGGGCACACACACACACACAAAGTAAATAGAAATAGCAAAATAATATTGTTTTTTTTTATAATCACTGGCATTTACAAAGCTCCAACAAATTCTGCCACGTTGTGCAATCGGCTAAATACAGTTCAATATACACAGGCCAATATGAAAAGTAACGATGACCTTGTCCGTGAGCAGAGATCTAGCTCTTTTATAAAATGTACTAAAACAGGGTTTATCATCCACAACTATGACTTTATTTGCCTGAACAAGTAATACATGTCTGCTACAATGTATTAGTTTTAGGTATATTTTTAAAATAATGTTTAAAAATAATTTATGAGTTTAAACAAAGCCATGCTTGCAAATACCGGTATATTTGCTGCAAACATAAGTATCACACAGGCAGAAAAGAAGCGCGTGCGTGTGCACACACACAATTTCAAATCTGTTCTGAATTATTATGGTTTTATGTTATGAAATATGCATTGTATGGCTTGTGTATGTATATAGAAATAGATAAATAGATGGATGGATGGATGGATAGATGGATAGATAGATAGATAGATAGATAGATAGATGTAAAAAAAAATAAAAAAAATAACAGATTAAACTCTCATCTTGTAATGCCGTTTTTTATTGGACTAACAGAATTTTAATGACAAGCTTTCGGAAGAAACTCCCTTTCTCAAGTCTATAGATATTGTATACATACTTTTGAAACATAATGAAATTTTTTTTATTATTATACGTTACTTTCCAGGCTACTACCCAGGTCTTAAAGTTACCGCAAGCCTGAAGGGTCCATGGCACATGGAATTTCTGCTCACCGGGGCTAGAATTACATTATTTTTTAAGATTTTGAGAAACCAATCTATCTAATTCTAATTTGCTGAATACAGATTTGTATTCCTAACAATATAGTATTCCTTTATTCAGCATCGGAACATTTAAACCCTGATATTTTTTTTTGCAATGAATGCACCATATTTAAATGTTTTTAAAGTGTAGTAATCAGTGTTGCATTTGTGTTTTTTTTATAATTTTTTTCATTCAAATGGCTGATGGGTTTGCTGATGGATTGTGTGTACTAGGTTATATGCTTATACTTCATATTTGTAATTGAACTGGGCTTATTTTAACATAAAAAGAAGCTAAATACAAATTACATTAAATAATAGTGCTTACATTTTATGCACATCTGTACATGAACATTTTATTTAAGTCAGTTTAATAAAAAATGCACAGTGGCCATAAACCCCTCTACTGCATCTCTAGACTAATACAACTGTTGTGTTAACGAACATTTTATCAGACAAAATACAAATTGCCATTTTATGTTCAACATATAATACTATCATTCAAGCTTATCCAGCTGTTTAAGGAACAATATAGTCGCACAGACTACCTCATCTCAATGAAGTGGTCTGAGTGCAGTGTCTCTATCCTTTTAACCCTGCAAGGCAAAATATTGCATGTTTTTTATAGCAAAGCTACAGTGTTTACATTACAGGGTTAATCCCACCTTTAGCGGCTGCCAGTATGACAGCAGCTATAAACACTTCTGTGGCACTCACCGATTAAAACTCTGAAGCCCCCCTAGGAAACCATTTTGATTCAATGTTTTCCTATGGGAAATTTAAATGTGCATGCGGCACTCGCCATGCATGCATTCCTTAAAGGGACACTATAGTCATCAGAACAACTACAGCTTAATGTTGTTCTGGTGATTTTAATCACTGCCTTGAGGCCTTTTCATGTAAACACTGCCTTTTCAGAGAAAAGGCAGTGTTTACATTCCCCTAGGGACATCTCCAAGTGGCCACTCCTCAGCCACTGGAGGTGCTTCCTGGCTCAGTGTTGCACAGTAGGCAGCACTGCCGTTCAGCGTCTCCACACTCTGCATGGGGACGCTGAATTTTTCTCATAGAGATGCATTGATTTAAAGTGACTTTCCCCATAGGAAAGCATTGGACTACGTAAAAAATGGCAATTCTGATTATGTCACCAAGGGGGCAGGGCCAGTGCCGGCGGACCTGGGCTAAGGGGGGGGCAGGCCATCTTAATTGTGGGTTTTGCACTATAGGGTCAGGAATACATGCTTGTGTTCCTGACCCTAGACCTAGAGTGTTCCTTTAATGCACCTCTATGACAAGCACAGGATATCAGCGAGGATGTCATGCTTCCTCTGTGACACTGCAGGAGAGGTGAGCAGCATCAAGGGAGCATCGGTAGTGGAAAAAGCAAGCAAATAAAACTGTATTTTTAATTTTCATTGCAAATTAGGGGGGAGGAGGGGATATTTCTCACAAGAGGCAGTGACTCTATATTGTTAGGAATACAAGTTACTTACTATTCCTAATGCTATAGTGTTCCTTTAATCATAGACCTAGATAATTCACCCGACAATCTCATGTTGAATTTAGTTATGACATTTGTTTATATAAATCAGAGATAGTGTTATTGTTTGTTTAAACCAGCACACAGAACATAACAAAACCAAAACTGAAAGAGTGCTCCAGGCATCCAAATATTATGTGCTATTAGTAGGTTAGAGCACGGTTATGAAAAATGTTTTTATTATTAAATATCTGTATTTTATTGTATGATAATTAGTTTTCATTTTATAATCTTAACCTTTCTCTCTCTCCCTCGCAACCTTCTGTGTATCCTTTTTAGCTTCAGAAACACTGATTTTGACATGATGTTATGATCTAGGTTTCAGATAGTGTATGTTCCACAGCTTTCCCCATCAGAAGGCTGACAATTGAATTACAACTCCTATGAAACCAGTGTCAACAAACTTGGATAAACTTAGTGGAGAAAGCTAAGCAAGCATGATCGGTTAAAAACGACTTCCTGGTTTGGTGAGGGTTCATTGTACAAATGGCTTAACCTGGCATTTTGCATCAATTTACAGGCACTTCAATATCTTACAGTTTTTAAAAAAAAAAATTTATTTAAAATTTGGTTTTGCATATCTTAAAGCATCATTTATTAAATACATTAAAGGAAGCTACGGTCCAGAAACTAAGCATTATGTCAGGACTATAGTTTCTCTTCCGTCCACCTCCCTTTGAGTTTAAAGATTTAAGTTAAATCTCACCTCATTTCCAGCACGGAAACTCCTCTTCTGCAGCCTCTAGCTCTCCTTTCAAGACGTTGGCAACTTGGCATGCCTGCTCACGTCTTCGCTCTGCCAAACCCAGCGATCCTCAAATCAAATACTGTCATTTGATTCCCACTTTTACCCGAGTTTTACTCGGTCTGTAGGAGGATGCGCCTCTAGTAACGGTCAGGCAGACAGCTAAAAGAGGTGGATTTAACCCTGCGATATAAACATAAAAAACTGCATTGTTATCCACTTTTTAATTGAAGTAGTCTGGGTGTCTATAGTGTTCCTTTAATAAAAATGGGTCAAATCCAACACGAAATGTCCCTTTAAGAAGTGCAACCAAACACAGCAGAATGCAAGGTGGCCTGGCTCAGGTCCAAGGCAGTCCATGCCAAACATATATATATATATATATATATATGCAATATAAATGTTATCCCATGCCTCTCAACCATACAGATATTGTTAGGACAGTCCTAATTTTGGGATCTTGTCCCACCTTAGTTCCCTGCTGTCCCATTTTTTGGGGGACTGTCCCCAACAATCATAGCCCTCAGAGGGCCGGCCTGAGTAATGGACCAGCAGCCTGGTTTGCATTCATACCAGGCTAACCTGCCATTAACTAGGGCAAACCTGACCCTTTTCTATTGGATCTGTCCCTTAGGGGTGGGGTTAATGACACAAATGCACCACTTGTCCACCTCCTTACCTTCCTCCCACTGGCATCCCGTTTCTCAGGACGCCTGAGTTGGGAGATATGTTATCCAATTGTGCACCCCATAAAGACCTAACATCTTCTTAACTCCTTAAAACCGGAAGGCGTACTATTACGCCCTATTCTAAGCGGCTCTAAACGTCGTAGGGCGGAATAGTACGCCCTCCGGTTTTTCTTACTTACCAGGTCGCCGGCGATCCCACGCCAGCGATCGCGGTCGGGGGACTCACCTGGGATCCCAGGGAGTCCCCCGCGGCGGATCCTGCCTCCTGCGGCCCCCCCCCCGGCCATGTGAGAGTGAGGTCCTTGCGAGGACCTCACAATCACATGGCCGGGTTAGCTGGCTGCTGCATTGCCAGCAGGGGGACTGTCTGTAATGACAGTTAGTCCCCCTGCTGGCTGAATTCAAATAAAAAGAAGTTAAAATCAGAGTACAAAAAAAATAATAATTATATACTTAGATCATATATATATATATATATATATACACACATACATACACTGTCTAGGTGTATTTTACTATTAAAATATATATATATATATATATATATATATATTCAGACTTTGCTGAACACAAATATTAGTGTTTCAAAACAGTAAAATATATTACAACGATGATATCGCCAGTAAAAGTGAAGTTTTTTGAATTTTTCACACACAAACAGTACTTACACGGACGTTATTATTGAGTTGATACTTTTTACTGCTTTGAAACACAAATATGTGTGTTCAGCGAAGTCTCCCGAGTACAACAGTAGCCCTCATGTACAGGTTTTATGGTGTTTTCAAAAGTTACAGCGTCAAATATAAGGCTTGTGTTTCATTTTTTTCACATTAAAAATCGCCAGATTGGTTACGTTGCCTTTGAGACCCTATGGTAGCCCAAGAATGAAAATTACCCCTATGATGGCATACCATTTGCAATAGTAGACAACCCAAGGTTGGGGTATGTCCAGTCTTTTTTAGTAGCCACTTAGTCACAAACACATTTTTCACACACAAACAAATATTAATGCTAACTTTGGCCAGTGTTTGTGACCAAATGGCTAATAAAAAAGACTGGACATACCCCATTTGCAATACCTTGGGTTGTCTACTATTGCAAATGGTATGCCATTATGGGTGTAAATTTCATTCCTGGGCTACGTAACCAATCTGGCAACGTAACCAATCTAGCGAATTTAAATTTCAAATGTAACCTCCCAAAACACCATAAAACCTGTACATAGGGGAGTACTGTTTTACACGTGAGACTTTGCTGAATACAAATATGTGTATTTTATTGCAGTAAAAGCAAACCGTATTATGACATTGACAGTTAAAATGTCATGTAGAACTAAAAAAAAAAAAAAAAAAATTCTTATTTTCTCCCATTTTTTTCATATTAAATTATGTTTCATAGCTAAATATTTGATATGAAATGAAAGCCCTGTTTCCCCTGAATAAAATGATATATAATAAGTGTGGGTGCATTTAATATGAAAGAGGTGAATTACGGTTGGAAAGACGTATAGCGCAAATGCCAGGTTTTGTTTACGTTTTGTTTTGTTCACAACGTGTACATTTGGCTCAGTCCTTATGGGGTTAATTATATATTTTGCATATTGGTTTTTGGAAAACTCATATTTAAGCAATATCAAAAGGAAGTTTATTCTTTGAACAATGTACTATGTGTGCATCCCCCTCCTACATGGACGGTATATTCCAGGAAAGGCTACGTGTAAAATTTATCAGGGCACAAAAATTTTGACAAGCTAGGTAAAGTAAAATTAAAAGATGTATGATAAATTACATTATGTGCAGTGCTAAGGGAAAAAAGAAAAGCGAAAAAAATAAATCTTTGATTATAAAAATTGCAAGTGGTGGCATGTTGTCTGGTCTGTCATGTTTCGCAACATCTGCGTTATCACCCAGGGAATAAATTGGATCATTCAATCAACAGTTCACTTGTAAAACCACATCACCAACTCCCATAGTATATTTAATTAAAAAAATAAACAAAAATCTGTACAGAACACGACTCGTAAACACTTCATTATTCACTAGAAGCAGATCAGGCTTTCTGTGGAGGGTTATACATTGATGTTCTGCTCGTCTAACAGTAAACATTGGTCAAAAAAATCAAAATGGAGGCCCTATTGCTGGGGTAGGAGAGTATGATATGTAAAAGAAATATATTTAGCAGTTCCAGGCCTAACATGAACACCTCTAATCATTTTATCAATAAACCCCAAACACGTTAATATTAGAAATCTATTTAAGTGGTTATGGTGTCTATAGTGTTATTTTAATATCCACAAACATGTAAATACATATATATATATATATTTAATTACAAATAAAGAAGAGACTGGAATGGGTTAACTAAACTTTAGGCACTACAGGATTACAGATTTACGGATGTTCCCTTGTAATTTAATGTAAATAGCACAGTATATTTATCCTACACTGGTCATAATGTTTTTTTGTTTGTTCCTTTCTTTCCCCAAGAGGGATCAAATATAATTTTATGCGTATTATTTGTAGTTCTATTAATATTCTATAACTAGCAACTTATTGCTTTATACTGGTGGAGCAGTTTACATTTAGGGTATAGAGACTGGACTTGGAAGCACTTGTTTAGTTAACCCGTTACAGTCTCTTCTTTATTTGTTATTTTTCTGGGTCATGCCCTAATACCCCTCAACCATTACATCCTCGGTGGGTGACTCTGTTCACTCACTGCGGCTGTATAGTTCTAATATATTTAATTACATATACATGGCTCAGAATATCCAATTATTCCATTTACCCAAAAAACACTGGAAAGTGTAGATTTCAACCATCAATTGGGCTGTGTATGCTGCACAAGTATTTGGAGACTGGGTGCCTGTGTGCGCTGCTACCCTATCCTCTTTAATAAGCCCTGTAGCCCACATATTTGCATGTGGATTACATTTTAGCTCCGGCTAAATAGCATAATATTAGAATTTTTGACCCTGCATAAAAACATGCGTGTGAGTCTGCAGAATATTAGTAGGCGGTACACTAATAAATGATGCCATTTATTCAGTCACTCTCAGGATAATGATGAACCAGGAGAGGTTGAGACAGTGTGATTCTGTCTTCTAAGCTCCTCTCCTGGAATACTTGAGAGACTGAACAAAGGACTCCCACTAATCTCGGCCAAACCAGGAGGTCCCTATTCCAGTGCTACCCTTAGATTAAAGGATCCATAATCGCAACCCAAGCCCTTACTCCAAAATAATGTAGTTTAAAAGGCACAAAATACTGAAGCATGCATTAGAGGGTACATACATATGAGTTCTGAACAAATACATAAATCACTCCGTCACCTTCAGTGTTTTTTTATGAGCCTCTCAATGGCACTACTATTATACAGTATAATACACAGTTATATATATATATATATACGGTAACCTGAAAAGTTAAACCAGTAGCCTGACTGCTAAGCTCCAATTACATATTTTTATAGTCTTGCATGTGTATAGGTGTATGCACACAACTACATCAACACACAAAAGCACATAACACATATACAAGATCTAATTAGCAGGCCATTATGATCCTTGCTTTTGTGCACGGTGTGCCTGTTAAGTTCAATGGCTAGACAGCTGTGTAACAAGCACATTAAGCACTGTTGAAAAGCGCCGTTTGAGAGGATTGCATACTGTTAATTGCAAGGTTTTCTTACAGTAATCACATAATGTTAAAATTTTATGCAATCACCCCCAAGATTTACTCAAATTGATATCTGCTTTTGCTCAGTGGGGAAAGAATAGAACAATTAAGCTGTGAAAGTAGAGAGACTAGTGGTTGTTTAGTGGCTGTTTTGTTATTGAAGGATCAGTCACATGTGCCTATTCACATGTAACAATACAGAAGGGATTTAGTACCTCTATTTTTACGTACCTTGCTTTGTAAAAAGCTTAATCTAATAAATATCTCTGACACCAACCCAGTGGTATTGTGTTTATAAAAATAATGGAAGCATTTGAGCTAATGAAACTTTTAATTGTCCGGAGAGTTGGCAGGAAGTGGTGAAATTCAAGAAGATTGGGGATCATTCGCTAAATAGTGAACTGTAGAAAAAAAAAAAAAAAAACATTTTAAAGTATTATAATCTAAAAAAAACTAGGGTACAATAGCCAAGCTGGAATGGAGCTGAACTGGAGATTTTTCATCATATTGCATTTTAAGGTTTAGTGTAATGGGAATAAATCCCAATTTTAATGTTCACTGGTGGGGTTTTTTTTTTGCAGAAAATACACTGGTATTTTTGAAATTGTGGACTGAATGTTATTTCTGTATTTTGTTGTTTTCTTGTACTGCTAAGCTTTTTCTTTGGTGTTGTGTGTTAAAGACATTACTAATACACTACATCTGTGAGATTTTTGGCTTCTGTGACCCAGTCATTCATGTAGCATGGGACTATGAACTGGCAGTGTATGTATGCCAGTGTATGTATGTATGCCAGTGTATGTATGTATGCCAGTGTATGTATGCCAGTGTATGTATGCCAGTGTATGTATGTATGCCAGTGTCTGTATGTATGCCAGTGTATGTATGCCAGTGTGCCAGTGTATGTATGTATGCCAGTGCATGTATGTCAGTGTGCCAGTGTATGTATGCCAGTGTATGTATGCCAGTGTGCCAGTGTATGTATGTGTGCCAGTGTATGTATGCCAGTGTGCCAGTGTATATGCCAGTGTATGTATGTATGTATGCCAGTATGTGTGTATGTATGTATGTATGCCACTGTGTGTGTCTATGTATGCCACTGTGTGTGTCTATGTATGTATGTATATATCAGTATGCAGTATGTATATGTATGTTTGTCAGTATGTATGTCTGCATGTATATGTGTGTGTCAGTATCTCCCTATGCATGTGTGTATGTCTGTTTCAGTATTTGTATCTGTTAGTGTGTGTGTATTCCTGTGGGCGGGATTTGGAGGCGGGCCCTGTGGGCGGGCTTGAAGGGGGGCCCAGACCTTGAGCTGTGTTAGGGGCCCCAAAATTTCTGATGGCGTCCCTGTGCAGAGATAAGTAGGTACTGAGACGTGCCGGATAACTTGCAATTCAAAAATTTATTATCTATTTTATGGGAGAAAAAAAGTATGTTTAAAGTCTTTTTTAAATAAGAATGTCTACAGTTTTAGTTGTAATATGCAACTGAATTAGGCTCAGCAGCACTTGAAAGCCAGTAATCTCTACAGACTAAACAGAACAAAATTTAGGGAAAATATGTGCATGCATCATTAATCCATTAGGTCAACTCAGTGTCATGTCAATAATCAATGATCAATGATCTGCGGACAACTGTGCAAGGAATAGGAAGCATACATAAAACACGTCTAAATTAGATGTTGAGAGGATCACTATTTTGGAGAAGCCTGCATCACCACAGATGCTGCCTAGCAAATTCAAGCATAAGGTGTATTTGCCCCAGAGCTTTAATACATTAACTCAGCCACTCTTCAATCTATCACCCATGTAAAAATGTAAATAGATTTCTGGGACACCACCACAACTCATTATCATGTAAACAGACAATTAATGAGAGCAGGTAAACTGAAAAGTTAACGCCAACCATTCAGAGTATCCACATAATGACCATACTGAACATTTTTGTGCCAAAAGCATAGCAGCAGGGCTATCAAATAATGTTATAGTTTCCAGAGTTATTCACTATATGAATTTGTAGGGAATTCAAAATCAATTTCAAAACTTAGGTCAAAGTAGCTGAATTGGAAACATTCAACAAGCCAGTTGTGGTTTTACAAACATACAAAAACAAAGTTGTGCGCTCATACTCCCACTAATTGAGGGCTACAGCAATGACTATAGTAGACATCAATACTTACAATAAAAATATATATATTTTTAAAATGTTACTTGCACACAATCGCAAATTCCTATGCAAATTTAAATAACTGGAGATTTTTCGATTCACTCCAATGGCAATTAAAGTGTAAAGCTCACCTGCCATGTCAAGGCAGAATCTCTTAGGCGAGTCCTACACTAACAATTTACCATGCTTCTTTAAGCTGAAAGGCAAAATCTCCAGTGAGACAGAGAGGGTATTTTTCTAAACCAGTACACAATTATTAATCCTTAATAGGGAGCACATTGGGTGACAGGCAGCATTACACCATGGCTGTGCAATACATAAACAAATATAAAAAAATAAATAAAAAAAATACGCCCTATGCTCACTACTCTAGGCGGCAGCAATGTGCCTGAAGCTCAAACTCCCACTACTCCTGGGCTCAGAAATAATACATGAATAAGTGTGTGTGGGTTTAGAAGAAAAAAAAACCTCTCATTACCCCAAATCTCATTAGAGATTATGCCATTCAGCTTAAAGGAAAACTATAGTCACCAGAACAACTGCAGCTTAATTTAGTTGCTCTGGTGTGCATAGTGTGTCCCAGCAGGCTTTTTTAATGTAAGAGAAAAGGCAGTGTTTACATTACTGCCTAGTAACACCTCTAGTGGCAGTCACTCAGACGGCCACTAGAGGTGCTGCACAATGTGTGGCACTGCATGGAGGTGCTGAACCTTCCTCATAGAGATTCATTGACTAAGGGCGAAGTTTTGCTGAGCATGCACATAAGCCTCCAAATGCTTTCCTATTAGAAAGCATTAGATTGGCTGAGAATGTCAATTTTGATGATATCAGCCAATGTGGCAGGGCCAGCCACAAGGAGACCCGTACGGCGCTGGAAAATGTGAGTAAACTCACCTTTTACCTTTCTAACCAGGGGGTCAACCACCGCAATGGCACTTTTATAAGTATAGTGTCAGGAATACACTATAGTGTTCCTTTATAGAAACAAGTTAAATTGTTATTGTAGTACTCACTTAAGAGGTTTTGCCAATATGGCGGGTAAGCTTACACTTAAATGGCCATTGGAGTGATACTAAAAAAAAAAACTCCAGTTATTGTGCATAGAGCAGTGGTTCAAAACAAGTACTCAAAGACCAGTCCAGGATTACCCAATTGTGTCTAAAGTGTGATTTTTTTTCTTCTTTACTAAAAACACCTTGGACACAAATGGGTAATCCCTAAATCATGGACTGGCAGGGGTGCCTTCAGGACTGTTTTGGGAACCACTGGTATTTTGGACAGTGTGCAAGTAACTTTTTTTTTTTTAATTTAAAATTATAGTAAAATATATGGTAAAATAGACAATATGAATTAAGAAACATGAGCAATCAATGATGTATTAAGCAGCAATATGCTTGTGTGTAACCGAAATATGCAACTCTACCCTCTCTCCCCATGGCAGGAATACAAAATTTTGTCTCATTAACATAAATATACTAAATAATAACTCCAAGCACAATAACCACTACCGGCCTCTTTAGTAGTTATGGTACTAGAAGTTCCCTCACTCCGTCCCACGGTAAGTAAGTTACCAAATCATTTTCATTCAATCTAAAAAATGGGTCTTGCAGGGTGCTTGCTGCTGCAGCTTCAACATTTGGTCTTCTGCAACAGGTGAATTCAGTTAACTCTACAAAACCAAGCAGGGTCATGCATGTCTGTGCTCTATAGCATCATCTGAGCACTCTCTGCCAATGAGTGTGGTTCTTTTTATTACTATGTAAATATCTAGCCTTTTCTGAAGACCGAATGGGGCTCCGGTAAGTTGTCAAACCGCAATAAAAGCAGTCCTAGGACCATAACCACTTCCGCAGGCTCTAGTATTCATAGTGCTTGCAGAGTTCCATTAAAGAACACTCTGATTCCTGAAAGAGCTTTATCTGGGCAAAGAGTTCCCTGCTCCCCCCACCTCCCCCAATTTTATAATAAGTTCAGATTTGAACAGAAATTGGCACTTTTATCAAAAAACCTTGTTGCGCTCTGTGACAACAATCACCATCCCTGGGAGCATAAGATTGACATTTCATGTTGTTCCCCGGATGACTATTTTTAGGTGCCCATTATAGGTGCAGGGTGAATATTATTGCAATGTCATTTGTTAAATGTCTTGTGTGCTCTCCTGTTCTGCTGGTGCTCTGTGCCAACTAGATATTTTAGCTGTGGAGCCTGTGCAGCACAATCTGTTGGTTGCCACAATTATGTGCACTACCTGAATAGCTGGGCTAGTTAATTTACATATTTAGATTTGCATAATATGGTTTGTGCAAGCAGGGGACGAACTTCTTGCTAGTCTTGGTCTCCCTCAACCCCTTTATAAATATAGTATTATTATCACTGCCTGTATGATTTCATTATATAAATTGCATTGAGTGTGTCGTCACAGGTTTACTGTAATGCAGAGAGCAGCGAGTCTTGAGTAAAAATTAAGCATTGTGGGTTAGTCCTGTTGGGTACTATTACTGCTGTGTCCCTTCTGACTTGTTTGGGATTTCCAGGAACAGAATTCTTGGATCTGTTTAAACCTAAGGACATTTTAAGAAAGGGCTAGGCCTGAGAGCCACAAGTGCCTTTGTAAAGGCAGTAGGTGAAGGCAGAGGTGTTGATACCTTCCTGGGAGAGGATCAAAAGAGACAAAGGCCTCCTTGCTGCCTGGAAGGAGAAAGCTGCAATAATTACAGTTGCAGGGTTAAGGGTAGTGGGAGTTGGCACCCAGATCACTCCAATGTGCAGAAGAGGTCTGGGTGCATGGAGTGTCCCTTACACACAAGATTGTAGTACACTTTCACACCCTTTGTGCGTGGTTTGTAACTCTGTTTGCCATTATCTGTATTGCTTGTGAGATTTACTGCTGCCCTCCTTTGTATTTTTGTAGTGAGCGCTTATTTTCTGTTTTTCTAAACAACAGAAAATGTCAGGCTTGTTCACGATCCGTAAAACTTAAAAGATAAACTTTAAGGAGCACTTATTAGTTTTGCTCCTATATAATATGAAGGTGCAATTCGTTAATTCTAGCTATACTCTGTATAAAATTATTAAAAAAATGTATATCTATTTATTTTTAGCGGCCAAAAAAGTAAACCACAAGGTAAAACTAATTTCTCCCAAATAATATAAATCACACTAAGAATGTCAGTTTGTTATTTGGCTTTATCAGTGTAACTGCAATTACCAGTTATAGCCACCAGAGGCTTTGATTCATGCTTGTTTACCCTAAAAGAGCCAAGCTCTGACTACAGTTGAGTTGAAGAATGTTTCCGAATTACACATATTTTAACAATTTGCTGCTAGACAAGTTAATTTGTTGCCTCAGCAGTGCTGCACATTTATATAAATTCAATTGGAGCTACAATTTGGTAGAATTCCCTAGATCAACCAGCTATTGGTTCCTACCTGCCTAGCTTTGTATCTGTAATAACACTGTACAAAAATGAGTTACTGTTATTACTCATACCTGGATTTTTTTTATTTATTTTAATAAATTAACCGCTGAAATACATCTGGATTATTTACTCAACTTTTTAAGTGTAGTCCTCAAATACTTCTATATTTAACCCCAGGGATCCCTTACCCTGATTACCCTTTTACATGGAGTCAGTTTCAAGTCTGTGACAATTTAGCTACAGCAGAAGAAGGGCTACAATGACTTGACACATTGAATCCTGCTATATGTCAGTGCTCATAGCTTATTGTTGCACAGATTGTTCTCATGTTGTGCAAATATTTTGGACAGATGGTAAGGACCAAACTTCTGGAATAAAAGGGAATCATGACATGTCACACATGTAATGTGTCCTTAAGGGGTTAAAGGGACACTATAGTCACCCAGGCCACTTCAGCTCAATGAAGTGGTCTGGGTGCCAGGTCCCTCAGGTTTTAACCCTGCAGATGCAAACATAGCAGTTTCAGAGAAACTGCTATGTTTACATTGCAGGGTTAAGCCAGCCTCTAGTGGCTGTCTTCCGGACAGCCACTAGAGGCGCATCTGCTACGCTGGAGGCATATTATGCCTCCATCACGCAGAGCATCCATAGGAAAGCATTGAAAAATGCTTTCCTATTGACAGCTTGAATGCGCGTGCGGCACTTGCCGCGCATGCGCATTCGGCTCTGCTGAGGTCACTAGCGCCGAAGGAGCCCGGCGATGGAAAAAGGAGCCCAGCGGGAGGGGGGACCACTTAGTTTTCCTGACACTATAGTGATCCTTTAAATTCCCCGTTATGACATCCAAATTAGAGGGGGTAAGTTTTGTTTCCAGGGGAGTCCTGACTGCAGAAAGACTGCATGCATAGCCTCCTAGAACCTTACATCTCTGACAGGAAGCTGTAGTTGCTATGGTGCTTGGTGAGTCCCTTTAATAAAACTGACTACAATCCATTGGAAGACGTACAGATTTTAGATGTAATAACTGATGTTTAACCTTTTTTTTTTTATATAATAATTTTTTTTGGGGGGTATACCAGGACAGGAAGGGCTACTCTAAAAAAAATGTGTTGTTGTTTTTTTAAGTACTGTTTTTTGGTTGGAGTAACTATTTACATTTCTACATTTAAAGGTTTCATGTTCTATTTTTTTTTTTCATGTCTAGATGAGCTATACAAGAGCAAACCGTTAAAGTGGAGCAGTAACTTATATGGAAATTACAGTATTGAAGAAAACACATAGAATGTGTTTACATTTTCATGTAGTACTCGTTTTTTGTTTAAATGTTAAAGATTTAGCAACAAACATCACAATCCAGTTCAGTCATTGGCACAAGGGCACACAGTGCATTGCGAGGAAGACAAGAAACAGAAAAAATGTGGAAGATTTATTAAAATGTTCTCACAAAGAAGAGTAAAATACTAAAGGCCCAGCAAACCAATCTGGTAAATTTGAATGTATACAAAAAAAAAAGAAAAACCCTAACTTAACAAAACCTCATAACACATGTACATGGAGGGTACTCTTGTACTTGTGAGACATAGCTGAACACAGATATGTGTATTTTATTGCAGTAAACCCTAACAGAATTATGACATTTACAATTAACATGCCATTTACTTGGAAAATAACATTTTATTTCTCACCCTTTTTTTTTTAGGTTTTATTCATATTAAATAATTTTTCATATATAAATATTTGGTGTAAAATAAAAGCCCTATTTCTCCTGAAGAAAAATATATATAATCAGTGTGGGTGCACTTAAAGCGGCACTGTCATGCCGAATTTACCTTTCTCCAATCGATTCCTCTTCTGTCCCTCTGTCAGGATCTGTTCTTCATTTCTCCCTGTTTGCTCTAGTTTTCTTTAAAACATAAGACAAAGTACTGACTACTTGTCTTATGGAGGTTTCCTACCCCTGACCATCTCTGACCAGAGGAGGAGCTTCATTTCCGGTGGTCAGAGAAATTATCCCACAATTCTCACCTTTCCTCCATGTTCCTGCAAAGCCTCCTTTCACTTTTCACGAACAGGACGCCGGCAAAACTGCCGAATTGCGTCCTAACAGAATGAGAACAGTTTCTCCATTCGTGTTAGAACGCAATTCGGCACTTTGTTCGGATTGGAATTTCATACTAATGAATGAAACTCAGATCTTATTCGCATCTTGCAGCCGCTTAGTAGATAGCTCCCTAATTCCCACGGTATTAGTGAGCTATCTACAAAAGGCTGATAGGCCTAAATTGGTCTTTCAGCCACATTTACTAATACTAAGTAAAGATTACTTAGTATTAGTAAATTCAGATTTTTAGAAAAAGGAAGACATCAAATGGTAAGTTTTATTTTTATTCCCCCCTCACTAGTTTTAGGGTGAGGGGGGGTAGGTAGGGGATTATTTTTTATTTGGGTGGGGGAGTGACTAGGGGCTTGGGGACCCTTAGTCACCTTGGAAGGGGGAAGGGGGGCATTTTCATTTAGGGCCCCCACCCGCCGCTCAGGGGTGGGGACCGGGGGAGGACAATAGGTTCACCCCCCTTAATTTCCTTTATGAGCCCCATCCGCCGCTCAGGGGTGGGGGCTGGGGAGGAGGACAATAGGTCCCCCCACACTCATTGTCTTTCATGGCCCCCACCCACCACTCAGGGGTGGGGGCCGGGGGAGGACAATAGGTTCACCCCCCTCATTATCTTTTAGGGCCCCCACCCATCCCTCAGGGGTGGGAGCCGGGGGAGGGGGGGTACTAGTTTTTTGTTTTTTTTTAAACAGTGAGCAGCTTTAGGCTGCTCACTGTTTAGTAGACATACCCCTACTCGCAGTATAGCGAGTAGGGGCATTCGGGATATTTTAATCTCCCTTATGCTATTATGGGGGTCATATTGACCCCCATAGAGTGAGGGAGGGCATGGGGGGCTTAGGAAGTGGCGGGGAGCACTGTGCCGCTTCTATCTTTACATTTTACAAGGAGGGAGCTGCCTGCCGGTAGCTCCCTCCTTGTAATAAACTTAACAAACAAACGAACACTGATATTCAGTGTTTGTTTGTTCGTCTGACATTTCTAGTCATTCATTCATCTTTCTGACGAATGAGGAGTCCCGTTCGCATGCCCAAGTGTTTAACTGGGCATGTGCGGGAATATCACAGAGCTATCTAGTGTGGGCAGATGACGTGTCTGCCCCTGAACATAGGTCCGGACACAAAATAAAGTAAAAAATAGG
This sequence comes from Pelobates fuscus, assembly GCF_036172605.1. Taxonomy (NCBI): domain Eukaryota; kingdom Metazoa; phylum Chordata; class Amphibia; order Anura; family Pelobatidae; genus Pelobates; species Pelobates fuscus. The sequence goes on from NC_086320.1 coordinate 161,593,933, forward strand.
TAATATGAGGAGCTTAGGGGCATTTGGGGGTGACTAGGGGGTCAGTTAGATATAGTGGAGTCGGGAGGGGGGATTAAAAAAAAAAAACAGGATTCGGCCATGACAGTGCCGCTTTAATATGAAAGAGGCAAATTATGACTGAAAACAACATATAGCTCAAATTCAAGTTTTTGTTTTGGTTCAGAACTTAGACAATTACCTTCTTCCATAAGGGGTTAAATGAAAGAAATAAAGCACACAATGATTAAGATGGTGCCAAAATGAAGGCGCTCAGTCCCAAGAAAGAGCTGAATACAGCAATGTGGAATTCTACACTTGTTTTTTATTTTTTATACCTTGCAAGACATATTTGATCTGTATAGGGGATACAGTCCTTAGAAAATGATGGTATGGTAACACTTTAAGGAAACAGTTGTGCAATACATTTTGACCCAAGAACCCTACCCCTTCCATCAAAAAAGCATCCATGCATCATACTTGTATGTACAAAGGGGATTAGAAATGTACAGTAAATTTGTCTCACTGCAGGGCTGTTAAGGTTCACTAACAATGAGCATTAAAGATTTTTCCACAACTAGTAATTTGCTTTCCATGTATATGAACCTTTGTGACACTGTTTTGCAGCATCAGTTGCGCTCACTGATAAATATTGGGAGCTCTGGTATGAAAACATAAAATACAATACAAGAACATGATTCTTATTATAGTATATATTCCCTTCCCTATAAAAGGGAATATCGAATCTGTGTACACTGGTATTTGGTAGCTTTTTGATAACCTCAAAAGAAAAAAAGAGGGACAACAAATAGTGCAATATGTAGCAATAGTTAAAATGTTTGTATAAAGTACCGTATATACTCGAGTATAAGTCGAGTTTTTCGGCACATTTTTTGACTTTTACTTATACTCGAGTCAATGTCTGTATTATGGCAATTTACATTGCCATAATACAGACAAGGGGCTGTGTAGGAGGGGGGCTGGCAGGAAGCTCTTACTTACCTCTCCCGCAGCTCCTGTCAGCTCCCTTCTCCTCCGCGCCGGTCCGGTCAGCTCCCCTGTCAGCTCCTAGTGTAAGTCTCGCGAGAGCCGCGGGGTCATAGCGCGGCCGCGAGACTTACACTGGGACTTGCCGAGGGAGCTGACCAGACCGGCGCGGAGGAGAAGGGAGCAGACAGGAGCTGCAGGAGAGGTAAGCGCTCTCTGACAGCCCCCCTCCACTGAACTGCCAATGCCACTGGACCACCAGGGAGTGAGAGCCCCCTCCCTGCCATGTATCAAGCAGGGAGGGGGGACGAAAAAATAAATAAAATATAAATAACAACAAAAAAATTATTAAAATAATCATTAAAAAAAAAATAATAATAAAAATGCCCACCCCCCACCAAGGCTCTGCAACACATACACAAACACACACTGCATCACACACACACACACTGCACACATATACACACACTGCATTCATACACACACAATGCATTCATTATATACACACACTGTAAATAAATATTCAATTAATATAATTTTTTTAAGATCTAATTTTATTTAGAAATTTACCAGTAGCTGCTGCATTTCCCACCCTAGTCTTATACTCGAGTAAATACGTTTTCCCAGTTTTTTGGGGTAAAATTAGGGGCCTCGGCTTATATTCGGGTCGGCTTATACTCGAGTATATACGGTATAGAGAGGGCCAACTCACACTTTATTGAAACATAGAAACATAGAATGTGACGGCAGATAAGAACCATTCGGCCCATCTAGTCTGCCCAGTTTTCTAAATACTTTCATTAGTCCCTGGCCTTATCTTATAGTTAGGATAGCCTTATGCCTATCCCACGCATGCTTAAACTCCTTTACTGTGTTAACCTCTACCACTTCAGCTGGAAGGCTATTCCATGCATCCACTACCCTCTCAGTAAAGTAATACTTCCTGATATTATTTTTAAACCTTTGTCCCTCTAATTTAAGACTATGTCCTCTTGTTGTGGTAGTTTTTCTTCTTTTAAATATAGTCTCCTCCTTTACTGTGTTGATTCCCTTTATGTATTTAAATGTTTCTATCATATCCCCCCTGTCTCGTCTTTCCTCCATGCTATACATGTTAAGATCCTTTAACCTTTCCTGGTAAGTTTTATCCTGCAATCCATGAACCAGTTTAGTAGCCCTTCTTTGAACTCTCTCTAAGGTATCAATATCCTTCTGAAGATAGGGTCTCCAGTACTGTGTACAGTACTCCAAGTGAGGTCTCACCAGTGTTCTGTACAATGGCATGAGCACTTCCCTCTTTCTACTGCTAATACCTCTCCCTATACAACCAAGCATTCTGCTAGCATTTCCTGCTGCTCTATTACATTGTCTGCCTACCTTTAAGTCATCAGAAATAATCACCCCTAAATCCCTTTCCTCAGATGTTGAGGTTAGGACTCTATCAAATATTCTGTACTCTGCCCTTGGGTTTTTACGTCCAAGATGCATTATCTTGCACTTATCCACATTAAATGTCAGTTGCCACAACTCTGACCATTTTTCTAGTCTACCTAAATCATTTTCCATTTGGCTTATCCCTCCTGGAACATCAACCCTGTTACATATCTTAGTATCATCCGCAAAAAGACACACCTTACCATCAAGACCTTCTGCAATATCACTAATAAAAATATTAAAGAGAATGGGTCCAAGTACAGATCCCTGAGGTACCCCACTGGTGACAAGCCCAAGCTTCGAATATACTCCATTGACTACAACCCTCTGTTGCCTGTCACTCAGCCACTGCCTTACCCATTCAACAATATTGGAATCCAAACTCAAAGATTGTAGTTTATTGATAAGCCTTCTATGTGCAACAGTGTCAAAAGCCTTACTGAAATCGAGGTAAGCAATGTCTACTGCACCACCCTGATCTATAATTTTAGTTACCCAATCAAAAAAATCAATAAGATTAGTTTGGCATGATCTCCCTGAAGTAAACCCATGTTGTCTCTGATCTTGAAATCCGTGTGTTTTTAGATGTTCAACAATCCTATCCTTTAACATGGTTTCCATCACTTTCCCCACTACTGAAGTTAGGCTTACTGGCCTATAGTTGCCCGACTCCTCCCTATTACCTTTCTTGTGAATGGGCACAACATTCGCTAACTTCCAATCTTCTGGGACTACTCCTGTTATCAATGATTGGTTAAATAAATCTGTTAATGGTTTTGCTAGTACACCACTAAGCTCTTTTAATAGCTTTGGGTGTATTCCATCAGGTCCCATTGACTTATTTGTCTTTACTTTTGACAGTTGAAATAGAACCTCTTCCTCTGTAAACTCACGTGTAATAAATGACTCATTTATCCTTTTTCTTAACTGAGGTCCCTTTCCTTCATTTTCATCTGTAAATACCGAACAAAAATATTCATTGAGGCAGTCAGCTAGACCTTTATCCTCATCTACATACCTTCCTTCTTTTGTTTTTAATCTAACTAATCCTTGTTTTACTTTTCTTTTCTCATTTATGTATCTAAAAAAGGTTTTGTCCCCCTTTTTTACTGACTGTGCTATTTTCTCTTCTGTGTGTGATTTGGAAGCTCTTATAACTTGTTTAGCCTCTTTCTGCCTAATCTTATAGGTCATTCTGTCTTCCTCACTCTGGGTTTTTTTATAATTACTAAATGCTAACTTTTTGTTTTTTACTATTTTGGCTACATCTGTGGAGTACCACAGTGGTTTCTTGATTTTTTTGCTTTTACTGACAAGCCTAATGCAATTTTCTGTTGCCTTCAGTAGTGCAACTTTTAAATAATCCCATTTCTTTTGGACTCCATTTAAATTGCTCCAGTCTGATAATGACTCCTTTACACATATTCTAATTTTGGAAAAGTCTGTTTTTCTAAAGTCTAAAACTTTTGTTTTTGTGTGGTGTGACTCAGTCACTGTTCTTATATTAAACCACACTGACTGATGATCACTGGATCCTAAACTTTCACCTACAGTAATATCTGATACCAAATCTCCATTTGTTAACACTAAATCTAGTATGGCCTCTTTACGAGTTGGCTCCTCAACGACTTGTTTTAGAGACAATCCCAGTAGGGAGTTTAGAATATGTGTGCTCCTGGCACAAGTAGCTATTTTTGTTTTCCAATTTATATCAGGAAGATTAAAGTCACCCATGATGATAACTTCCCCCTTCATTGTCATTTTAGCTATTTCTTCAACTAGTAGATTATCTAACTCTTCAATTTGTCCTGGGGGCCTATAAATCACACCTACACGAGTTACTGTGTGATTACCAAATTCTAACGTAACCCAAACTGACTCTATGTTCGCCTCACTAACCTTTATTAGCCTAGATTTTATGCTATTCTTTACATACAGGGCCACCCCTCCCCCTTTCTTGCCTTCCCTGTCTTTTCTATATAAAGAGTACCCTGGTATTGCTATGTCCCAGTCATTTTTCTCATTATACCATGTCTCAGTAACAGCGACTAAATCTACACTATCAGTTGCCATTATTGCCACAAGTTCATGGATCTTATTCCCTAAACTGCGAGCATTTGTAGACATGACTCTAAGCTTATCATTTTTTAACACACTTGCTACAGGCACCTTCTGTCCTTGTTTTGGGGGACAATTGGATTGATGTTTTATCACCCTTTTGCCCCCCCCTCCTAGTTTAAATACATCCTAGCAAAACCTCTGAACTGCTCACTGAGAACATTTGTTCCCTTTTGAGAAAGCAAAGGCAGAGAATTTCATAATCAGAAAATGGGCACACGTGTTGACGGGAAATACAAGTGGCAATCCAATAAAAATGCTTAACTATGTTTACATGTTTTTTGTGGTTTGCCAAAATTGATGGCATTACATACTTGTTTCATGCCATAAAATGAAATAACACACAAGCAATGGAATACAAACACAAGACCATCCATCTGCATGCCAAGGGATTTAATATAAACACAAAATGTTTCTAATGAAAAAAATACTGCGTCTCCGACATCCTGTGTTCATAAGTCTGTCATATACCAGGAACCAAAATATCAGTCCATCTGTTAAAGCGCAGCTGCCTGTTTCCAGAAAATTTCAGACTGAGAGACAAACATGTGAAAGAAAATCTTCCCGAAAAAGAAGAAATATAAAACACTCTTAGTACGTTTATGGGTGTCCTGTGTGACTATGTGATATGTGGCTCACTGAAAAAATATTACAGACCAGGACTGCTACAATTAAAACAGAACTGTCACTTCCGATTGCCATAGCTTTCTAAAACATAAGTTAGCTAAAACTTGTGCTTTTTTTTTTTTTTTTTTATTTCTTTAAATTTGTAAAGAAAATAAGTATAAGGCTGTTCTTGAACAGTCTGACAAATTCCAAATCCTCAATGTGAAACAGACAGTCTAAAATATTAAATTAATTGAACATATGCAACATATCTCTAGGAAACCAACCAGCTGCACAATCCTCCATCCCCCTGCTGTAGGTTGAGGATAATTAATCTAGGCATTTTAAGGACCCTTTCCAACTAAGGAAACTCTATAACTTGGTTGTGTTCTATAACCCTCAAATGCAGTAGGGTAGTGGGAGGTTACAAATATAGGAAACTCATGTTCTTGTTCTATTACATGATCTGTGAGATAGAACCTTTAAGTGAAGTGGAGGGACCTGCTCAATGGTCCCCATGTTTCCACACCCAAACAGTTTTGAGTTGTGTGCATTGGAGATTGGCTGAACTCCCAATCTCATTTTCCATTTATTGTAATATTTCTAGTTTACCAATTAACATAGGCAGAGGACAGGTGTGCATCGGGATAGGCAACCTTCGGCTCTCCAGATGTTGTGGACTACATCCCCCATAATGCTCTTACACACATAATGCTGGCAAAGCATCATGGGAGGTGTAGTCCAAAACATCTGGAGAGCCGAAGGTTCCCCACCCTATGCTAGTTTTGGCAAGTTAAGGGAAAGGTTATGAAGGGAAGGCAATGTCTACTTATACTATCAGTGGGTTAACTTACTGTTGTGAGAATTGGGCATGCCTTGGACACATACTCTGGATGGTGTTTTGACACTATTTGTGTCTGGATATTTCTCTGCCTCTTTGTTAATAGTAACCTGCATTTCCACAGTTTATGAAATTTGTGATTCAGCAGCATTTGGTAAATCTGTTTTCCTGGCACTGCAGAACCCTGTAGTGCCCCCCTCTCCCTCCCACCCCCATCCCATTTTGCTGAAGGGGTTAAAACCCCTTCAGTGACTTACCTGAATCCAGCGCCGATGTCCCTCGGTGCTGGGTCAGGCTCCTCCCCCCGCAGACGTCAGCCGACAGGGGAGACCTAATGCGCATACGCGGCAATGGCATTATTCAATGCTTTCCTATGGGGATTCTGGCTATGCTGGAGGTCGTCATGCATAGCGTGAGGACATCCAGCGTTGTTTAAAACACTTTTCGTGTTCTAAGAAAATGGAAGTCCCTATAGTGGCTGTCTGATAGACAGCCACTAAAGGAGGACATAACCCTGCAAGGTAATTATTGCAGTTTATAAAAACTATAACGCTATAGTGCACTAGTCCATGGACAGATTAGCGTTCCCCCCCCCCCCAAGCTGCAATAAAAATGTTTTACTTCGCTTTAACACAGTGCCGAAATTCCCTTGATGCAGCTGCGCTCTCTCCCTCCTGTGACATCATCCATCAGGCGTTGATCCAATGCGACGTTCTACGCAGAGGAGCATTGGGGCATTATGTGCATGGGCAGCAAGTGCCGTGTGCCCATCCAATCATATGCGTCTCATAGGAAAGTATTGAACTCAATGCTTTCCTATGAGCTGCATTTGGTCACATGACAGAGTTTCACTTGGTCGTTGTAGTGGAAGCACATTTAGTGGCTGTCTGGAAGACAGTCTCTAGAGGTGTATTTAATCCTGAACTATAAATATGATGGTAGCAGGCAATTTACCAACTATGCATGGTTAGTGTGATAACTTTGCAGCACCCTTTGTTAACCAAATAGAAATGTGTACATTTACATAATGTTGGTATGTAAATTAATGCAACCAAATAAGCAGTTAAATATATATACTTTTACTTTGTATGGTGCTCAAAAGAGTTACTTTTGCATTTGAAATGGTTTTCAACACATGTTTAAGGACAAGTCAATAAAAGCTAGCCTTGTTCTTAATAAAGTATTGTGCGCTAGTTCCATTGGAAACTGTGGGTCTTTCCGGGTCTGTTTGGGGATTCTAATAGCAGATTTTTCAGACCTGCTTCCTGGCTGCACCATTCCCTACTATCAGGGACATGTTGCATGCCTGAATGCCATAAACATCTTTGTAAAGACTGTGGCAAAAGCTAGGCTTTTGTAAAGGATTGGAGATAGCGTAGGCAGAGGGGACGATACCTGCCTGAGAGAAGATAATCCGTTCCAGAGGTTAGCCCAGCTTGAGTAGATATAGCTACTGGTATGACCCCTGGTCTCAGTAGCGGTACCCACTGACATACATACCCGGTGGCATCTTGTTATCATAAATATTGCAGTTTCTACAAAACTAGGCTAGAACTACAGGGTCACTGCACCCAACCCACTTCACTGAGATGAAGTAGTCTGGGTGCATTTAAATACTTAGATACCTTCCAACCTAAGTTTAAAGGGATTACCTGTACTCAAGAAGCAGCAAACGTTTAGGCCCGCTCTGTACTCCACGCTGTAACAATGCACACCTTTATGGCACTGTGATCAATGCAGCACCTTCAAAGTGTCTCCATAATGGCACTCAATGTTTTTAACCAAGCTATTTTAATAGTCACACCGAAACCGCATCACAAATCCTGCTAGCCGATAACAATGTGCGTCTCCAGTGCACATCTTCAATGGGGCACTTCTAGTTTAAGAAAAAAATAACAAAATACCACAGCGCTCAGCCCTTCATATAAAGGGTGCTCTTTAGTTATGGATTGGCTATGGGGAACAAAGCAGTGTGTTACTCTGTTCCTTCCCATAATTACAGAATAATACACAAACCCAACACAATACAACTGATACAAAAGCAAAAACAAATGTTGTATACAGTCACTCTTGCTTCCATTCTCAAAGGCACTGACAGAACAAAGGAGTTTTCCAAGAGTATATGCAAATTTATAAAACAAGCAGAGAAGCACTGAATTCATCAGAAGACCTCCACAAACATAAACCCCATAAGAAATGTAAAAATGCATCACATGTATGCCTGTATAATAGATTTCATATGCAAGTATTAATGGACCAATTTGGGCATCAAAATGAAGTTGTTATGATGCCAGGAGGTCCATGGCACTGGCTCACCTTTAGGGGTTAAACTGTTCTCAAATGTTTTGACACCAAAGTCTGTGTTCCAACATTGAATCTCCATGCCTCTCTGTCCTACCATTTTCTCAAAATCTTTACACTGGATGGCTGTTGCAGAATCGGGCAGCAGCACCGCTCATTGGCTGAGAGCAGTCAGCTGACGCTCTGAGACAATTAGTGACTCCCCATTCATACAACTTGGTTTTCTTTTCAAGCCAGTTTTATAAATGGCACATCACTGATTGGCTGAAAGCGTCAACTAATTACTCTAAGCCAATCAGCGGCATTGCTGCCCGATTCTGCAAGAGAAACATAGAAACATAGAATGTGACGACAGATGAGAGCCATTCGGCCCATCTAGTCTGCCAAAATACTTTTAATTAGTCCCTGGCCTTATCTTAAGTCTAGGGTAGCCTTATGCCTATCCCATGCATTCTTAAACTCCCTCACTGTGTTAACTTCTACCACTTGAGCTGGAAGGCTATTCCATGCATCGACTACCCTTTAGAGCTTTCCAGTTTAAACATTTTGACAAAACAGAAGGACAGAGAAGCAAGGAGATGTGGTGCTGGAACACTTTGGGGTTACACTTTTTGATAACAGTGTAACCCCTTAAGGTGAGCAAGCTCCTTCTGGCACCATAACAACTTCATTTAATTATGGTGGCCAGAGTGTTTCTTTAAGACATCTATCTGGTTACTGCTTTGTTGCTGTAAGGCAAGCACATTTCTTCATTTGCTTACACAAATCAATCCAACAAACGTCCCCTGAGTCAATACACACATCTTCCAAATGCTAAGTGCAAAATATATACATTAGCTCAGCTGTCAGAAACATACCACTAATCTAATATAATGGAGATCCAGATTGCATTCATAGTTTAGATAAAGGAAACATTTATAGCATAAAACTGCCACTTGGGAGAAGGCTTCTTAAATCAATGCCGCTTTCAATTTATTTAAGAGTAAAATTTACAAGTTGTGCTGATTTATTTTGTGTCATCAGTAATATTTGTCTCTTATCCCTAGTATGTATGAATGTAAGGGGTGTGGCCAAACTAGGGATGAGCCAATGACACACAGGGAGCATGGCACAGAATGCATGTGGACAGAGAATGAACCAGTGAAACAAAAGGTGGCAAAGGCAAAACAGGGTCAGGTGTTTTGTTTGTATGTGTGTAAAAGATAGCAGACAGTCGTAACATAATGTCACTGCCTTTTCAGATTGGTGGAGATCATCATCCGCCATGGATGGAACAGTGGCTACAGTGGGTTTAAAGGTAAAGGAATATCCTATTTTTTATAGTATGGGGGAGGGGCTAACTTTAATAAATTTCCCTTTAATTCAATTACTGCAACTAGGGATGCACCGAAATTAAAATTCTGGGCCAAAACTGAAACCGGAAATTCAGGATGTCCTTTGGTGAAAACCGAAACCGAAAATGACTTTTTTTACCCCAAATGATTTTAAAATAGTTATTTATATAATTTTATTAATATTAGACTTTTTAATGAATTCAATGACTCTAATATGAAAATCCACAAGCCAATAAAATAAATAACCACACTTTTATTGAAAGTAACACACCAAAATTGGACAGAAAATAACTTAAAAAAACAATATAAACAAAATATGTTAAATCTGTTTGTTATGTAGAACTAAATAATATATTGTTGATATTTATTTAATGTCAATATACATTCTTTATTCAGTTCTATATAACAGAATTAGATTTAACAGATTTTTTTATTTTTTTTTAACCAAATAATGTATAGTCCTAGAAAACTATTAAATGCAAAACAATAAGGGCTTAAAATCTAAATAATTTTTATATATGTACATATATAACAAAATTTCCTAAGTGTATTTTGACATTAATATATATATATATATATATATATATATATCAAAAAACATTAAGATTGAAAATCTGCTGCCTCCCGTCCCTTCTAAACAAAAAAGGAGAACAGCTAGTGGCCAAAGACAACCAGCGTAGGTGTGTGTCAGGGGAATCCTAAAAGGGGATAACCCTTACATACGTATTGAATAAAGAAAAAAAAGGAAGACCTAAGGAGAGAAGAGGACACTCCTCCTCCCTCCACAGGGTCAACCAAAGTAGGAAACCCCAACCTTATAGTAATGCTAAAACTTAACCTTTAAACATATTAAGATTAAAATGCAAATACAATTTTCATTTTAGTGGGTTGCATTATATATACCTGCCATCCACACCCAGAGTGACAGTGTAGGATTGGCTGAGACTGACAAGGAGGCAGATCAGGGGCAGAGCCAGCATGATTCAAATACAGCCCTGGCCAATCAGCATCTCCTCATAGAGATTAATTGAATCAATGAATCTCTATGAGGAATGTTCAGTGTCTGCATGCAGAGGGAGGAGACACTGAATCAGAGGATGCTGTGCACAGTGCTGCCCTGTGCTCTGCTGACAGCAGATCTGAGTGGATGGAGGCATATTATGCCTCCATCAACTCCGAAGTCCCTCTGGTTCACTCTGAGTGACTGCAATTGGAGGTGTTCCTAGCTTTCAATGTAAACACTGTCTTTCTCAGAAAATACAGTGTTTACATGAGAAAGGCTGCAGGGAGCTATAGTTCTCACCTGAACAACCTCATTAAGCTGAAGTTGTTCAGGTGACTATAGTGTCCCTTTAAAACAAAAGAAACATTAGCAGACTCACAGTTGATGACAGGCCTGCTTGCTGCTGCCTGCTATTGAGGCACTGATGCCGCGGCACTACCTGCATCCAGTGTCTGAGGCTCATAGTGAAGCACTGTGTGAAGGCAGACCGGGGGGAGTGCGTCCACACGGTGCAGCGTTGCATGGCTCCGCCCTTCTCTTCCTTCACATGAATATGTTGTGATGCTCATCCGCGGCTCAAAGACACCCCCCAGGTGAGTGGCACACGGGGCGGACCGCCCCACAGTTAGTAAGCAACTGGAGAGGAGGTAAGTTTCAGCAGACTTTACCTTTTCTCAGCGGAAATAGGATAGGCCTATTTTCAGCCGGAAATTTCTGCAGCCGAAATTTCGGTGCATCCCTAGCTCCAACACATCTGTATTTTGAAGCAGACTGGGAGCTGCCATTGCCTTTTCCTACGTGCATTGCACGGACTAGGATTTTAATTTCAAATGTATCCTTATCTTCGAAGTTAAGGATATTTCTAATAGATCTATATTATATTCTGTCCGCAGGTTTCTTTACGAATATACATGAATCAGTTGGGGAAGAAAGAAGTGTAAAGAAAAAAAATAAATAAACATCTTTACAGGAACCCTAATAAAGGGAGAGCCTAAGCACCATAAACACTACAACTCACTAATATAGTCTTATAGTGCCTAGGTTTACGAATTTTATGCGTTCTCCGGGATGTTTCTTATTGTGAAAGATTTGTAAACTGAAAAGCTGTTTCCCATAGGAATGCATTGAAAACCAATTGATCCGTTCTGGAGGTCATAAAAAAGTCAAAATGAGCAGGAATGGAAACCAGCCCACAATGCAGAACACACAATAAAAGGCATGCAAACGACGAAGCTCAGCTCCCTACCTTTCCACAGCTTGAGAAATGCACCAAAAAGTCCCAAAACAATTGCAAACAATTTCCAAAATGGCTCCAAAACTCAATCCAAAAGCCGCTCCAACACCTCCACACTCGATGCCACGTGCTACCCACAGGCTCCAGCATGCAGGGGGCGGTGCTATAAACCTCCCAGGTGCAATGCATCCTGGGGAAACTTGCTTTGTATTGTGAAATTTTTTTGTAAACCGAGGCATTATTTTCAATGGATTTTCATTTGTAAACCAAAAATGATGTTAACCGGGGCATTTGTAAACCGAGGTCCCACTGTAGTTCAAAGCACAGAGAAGCATTGAAACCGATACTTTCGAAGTACAGTGCTCGTCACCCATGCACTGTTTGGGATTATTTATAACACACTGCTTGGCAGTCAGGCTGACAACTAAAAGAGCTCCAATGGTTCAAGCAGAAGTGAAGACCTTCCATAGGCAAATTTTAGTCAATGCTTACTAATGAGAAGTGCTTAACTTGGCAATCACTGCAATTGCCACTTTTGAGGCAATTGCCGCACATGAGCCTATTTTCTCCTTGTATGTAGTGTATATATTAAAGTGTTGAAGATTTAGAGTTTTAGAGAATAAACCTATGAAACTTATCAACAAACACACATACACTACCAAACAGAAAGTTTACGCAATATATATACACACACACATATATACACACAATTACCTCTGCATATCTACACACAAACTGGCAGTGTCTTAATAATACAAACACAAAAAAACTTTTCTTTACAGATCAGTATTTATAGTCATCTTTTCTAAACAATTGAGTGCATGCTTCTACATCCACAAGTCACATTCATTTCGCCTTTTAAAAAAAAGTCTTATTCTGTATTAAAAAAGAATGGAAACCACTTTAGTGAGCGCATTCCCTCCCTGTTGAATTTTGTAGATAGAAATTTGTTTTTTTTTATGCAATACATTTTCAAAAATAAAAATAAAATATGCCAATCTCTAGCCACACATTACAATAGTACATTGCAGTGTGGCAAATCCATGCCAATTTACACAACATCTATGGTTTACAGTACAAAATTTGTGGATGTTAGATAGGAGGGCACACTATAAATACCACTAATCAAAGCAATTACATATCAGCAATCCAGTAATACAAGCAATAGACACAGGAGAGTTTGTTTGGTCTCCTATAGCCACCCTTTGGCTATTTTAGTCTGAATTTTGCAGCTAGATTTTCAGTTCACTACAAGTTGACATTTAGTGACAAACTGAACATGCTCCACTGATTTATACCATGGTCAATGATAAAGGTATAGTTTTATTGTTCCTGTTCAATTTTCTGCCAGTTGTCTTCACAAGGGCATTTTCTGGGTGAACATCAGTACACTGTAATGTTATTTAAAAATGCAAGACTGGTAGCAATGAATCAAGCTTTCATAGAAAGAAAGAAAGAAAGAAAGAAAGAAAGAAAGAAAGAAAGAAAGAAAAAACAAACAAACACCTTTTCTTAGGAGTCTAATAAATAAATAAGTAAATAGCACTTTGAATGCTGCTGCTGCAAAAAAAAAAAAACACAGACTAAATACCATACCCCGTATCGGTGGGACCAGTCTGATATGTTTCGGAGATGTTCTCTCTGTAATGGCACAAGATGAGCAAAAACCAGCTTGAGAACTGAGCGGGGACCCACCGAAGGGCAGGCTATTTCAGCTGCTGCCCGTTCTCAGTATTCTTTTGCGACCCATTTTTTTGCTCTCCATAAATACCAATATCCTTTGATTAAAATGCCATAAAGCAAGAATGATGCCAAAGGAATCTGCCACAATGATAAAGTAAAATAATAAAGTGCATGCCTTTATTTGAAAAGCTATATGTACAGAGTCTAAAGATCTATAGCTAAATGTATAGCTGTCTGGATTTTTCAGTACAATAATAGGATAGATTTCGAGTTGCTGTAAAATCCATTCAACACAATTTAAAAAAAAAAAAAAATGATTATTTACATACGGACAGGTACAAAATATGATCGGACACTAAATAATGAATTTAACCCCTTAAGGACCAAACTTCTGGAATAAAAGGGAATCATGACGTGTCACACACGTCATGTGTCCTTAAGGGGTTAAGAGGGAAATAAATTAATTGACTGAACATGGTGTAAAAAAAAATGTCACACTGATGCATTTTTCACATGACCGTTCAATTCATTTAAAATACCAGTTGTTTAAAAGCTACTAATATTCCACAGCATGGTACAAAACTTTAAAAATAAACTGAAAGGTAATGAACAGTAAATGAATTGGAAAGTGATGACCTGGACAAGCTAAAAACAACACCAGAGTATAAATTAAATAAGCATGACGCGGCTGCTCTTGTCTGCACATCAATTTGCTGGGTAGATGGTAAAGAGAAATGCAATGAGCATATATAATAACAGTCTTTATGCACATGGAATATGCATACAGATAAATCATGTGTCAATGTTACACAAAGGCAAACTTCCATTCATAATGTCATGTTTAACCAAGGAAGTTTAGGGAAAATGTACAGTAAACCAACAGCAAAAGAAAGAAGAAAAGAAATACATATAATTTACATATACACTCACCCCACGATCCTTGCAATTGTTATTCCAATGGATTATTAGCATCAGTACTAAATAACTTTGGCCTAAACTGCATCAAAGCCTGAGGGGCGCACTCGATGGCCTTCTTTCAAGGCAATAATACTAATAATATATATATATTTACACACACACACACACACATATATATATATATATATACTAAAACTATTATATTCACATCTCTAAAAAATATTATGTACCCTTTTATTAAGGTGACAAACTGATCATCGTCTTCATTACATATAAACTATAAACAATCCCTCCAAGTGGCAGTGATGAGAGAGAGTACATATACATTACACGCACACACACTTATTTATCACTGCCACTAGAAGGGATTGTTTTTAGTTTATATGTAATGAAGAGAATGATCAGTTTGTCACGTTAATAAAAAGGGTACATATTAATTTTTTAGAGATGTGAATATAATATAATAGTTCTAGTTCGTGGTCTAGAAATCTAGCAGGTAAGCAACTTTTCAATAGTTGTGCTGGACTTCAGAATGCATTACCAATATTAGTGTTAATATACTATCAACACATAAACAAGTGAACTACAAACATATTCATGTAAAATAGAATAAAGTAGATGATGGATAAATAGATTCATTTTCTATTGGAGTGATGGATATTTGAGAAGAAGACTGCAAATTTAAGAAATGGCATCAACTCTGAGTACCAGGGATAAGCGAAAATGAATGTTGTTGTACACTAAATTGAAGATTGTAACAAACTGACAAAAGGAGTTAAGAATTTTAGCCCAATATAAAGCCGATGTAATCATCCTCTATCTCTGGGCTTAGGAAGAATCCTATTATATTGATTTGTGAGTACAGTCCTTTGCTTTTTGCATCTGTTTTTGTGGGTAGGGCCTAGGGTTTCTTAAACTGAGCGCAGCAGCCCTACCCAAGACGCACTCCTGAATTGTCTACTACTGAATTGTGATGGTTATGTAATATTTACAGTTTACTTCTGATTTTCAAAAAAAGAAACAAAAAAAAACTGTTAGGGTTTAAAAGAAATAAAAATATAAACATTCTGGCTTTAAATCAAAACAGCATGGAAGGAAATGTTGAAATATTGCCACCATGAAAAAACAAACACCAGGGTAATTACCAATAGAGGTCTAGAAATAAATCTGTGAAATTAACCAAAATATGTAAATCCTTAAAAATGCCAAATGATTAAGAACTGATGAAGAATGTTACTATTTATGAAGCATTGGATACAACTGTGGTACTTTCTTTATATTTTATGATTTATGTATTTTGTTTTTTTACACACAGAGGTTTATTTACTACACGGTGAACTGTAGTGAATTTAAAATGGAACTGCAACACTTAAAGGGTTATTTACTAAAAAGTGAGAAATCCAAGAGAATTTAAGGCCAAGGGAGCAAAACTGAAGGTTTGGCTGACTTTGAGAATTTTTCAAGTTTGAAAATTCACTTTGACTTCTCACTTTAGTGAATAATCCCGTGAGGCTGTAATGGCCACGTTGTAGAATATTTCCAAACCAGCAACTTTTACTAAAATTCCCATTTCTACCGTTTGGTGTTTATTAAATGAAGCTCGGGGGGTAAAACGTCAAAGTTTTTGTTCCGTTTCTGAAGCAGTTAACATGGGGGGGTTGGCTGCAGGCAAGGCAAGTGTTTCCGGATATTTATCTGTTTAGGGATTTCCAGACGATTTCACAATATCCTTGAGAATAACCCTTCACTTCCTCATGCAGCGCTCAGCAATGGCAGTCAGCGAGCTAATTCGGGGCTGCCCAACAAGAGTTACCTTTAGCCTTTCCTGTCTGCAGCGAATGATGAACCACAAAGAGCAGAGGCATTTTACACAACGATTACAGCCCCCAAAGCAAAGCATGCTGACAGACAGAGAGAGGAAACGCCAGCATTCCTATCCCTGTGTGCATGGAACGTTCTGAGACACATGCAGAACTTACAGCGAAACAATGTAGCACAGTGAAAAGGCATGTTACCTAGAAGCTGATCGCGGGTCATTCCCCCAGCTATCTGATCCACGACACCCCTGGATTGCCCTGCCACATCGTATTATGTGCGGCGTGTGAGAGCCTCAGACGTAATCTGTCAGGCTTAGGGAACCTAGGAATCCACCCCCGCTATCTCTCCATAGCAACAGGAGCTACTCCGGGCCACCCCCTGCCTGACGCAAGCAGTCTCCGCTTGGATGACTGCCAGGAGGCCACAAATGTCAGCAGTCAAAACAAGTCCCCTTCCTCTCCCCACCCCTCTGTAACCCTTTAGCGCGTCAGGGGAAACACAGCAGCTAAACTACCAGCCTCCAAAACAAGCAGAAAGCATGGGAGAAGCCGTTTGGTGCAGCTGATACATTTAGACACACACTCACTCTGTGTTTTGTCTTGTTATATTTATAATTTGTTTTATTATTTGTAGAATCCCCAAGTACTTGTTTATACATTTTGATTTTTTTTTTTTGTTTAGTGCAGAGTTATTATCAGGGTTGGAGTTCGTTTTAGGTTTAGGGTAGTGACTGTAGGGGTTATGGCTGCACTAGGACATAACTAGGAACCACCTAAATAAAATGGCAACTCAGCAATGTAACTCCCACATATATCAGACACTGACAGGGAATTAGAGCCCCCAAACCATTCATTATGGAGAATTTTAGGAAATGCTTTCAGGTTTAACCAAGTCAAGAGGTGTATTTGGTATGGTATCACAGTAGTGACATCATTTACAGAGATATTTAAAGAAGCACATTCTTCTATGACATATTACTGTAAATGAGGTCACCCACTGCATTAGAAACATGTGTCAATTTAGAGTCCTTGAGACAAATAGCCATGGTACAATATACAATGTGCATGCAAATTATATAAACAAATACAGACTTATACTCAATGGTTATTTTATTGGGTACACTTATTATCCATGGCTGTAATTTAAGAAAGCAAGGTTACGTTTTTATTCGCCTAAGTCGTACAATGGATATGACACATGATATAAATGGCGTTGTGATACCAATAATAGTGGCAACCGAAAAGGATTACATCTCAAATACAATGGATCACTTGGAATTTTCAAGTCACTAGTATACAAAGAATGATACTATAAAAATCATTCGATGTGTGGTAGTACTGAGGGCAGAATAAATCATATTAATATAGTGTGACAAATGCACAGATGGTGGTTTAATAGTGTAAGTAATAATGTCTTGGCACACAGGCAATCTGGGCGTTATTTGAATGATAGAGCATATAGGAAACCACAGCCTACCCAATTTCAAAGTGATACAAGTAATACGCAATGTCACACAAATGCATTATCTCCAATTGGTTCCATGATTGTGACAGGACGTTAACTTGAATGGCTTGTAATACCCCTAGACCTCATTCCAACAAAATATATTCTGGGTTGGGGTGGAGCAAAAAAAGGATCATTAGAAAAACTTGGTCAAAAGTGTGCAAGCACTGATTAATGAAAACGAATGAAATTCAGTGCAAGAAATAAGCACAGAATTGACATTAGCCTATTGAAGCTACTTGAGGTGTTGTTACACATGGGACAGGAGCTTAAATATCTCCATATTTGAAAAATATCATAATGCACATATAGGGTTCCTGCATCATCACCACTTCCAAAAACTTAAGTGTCTATGCTGCTTGGAGTAACCCTTTAAATTACGTGGCCATTGGATCTGTGTATTGGTATTGCAAATATCTACATAAAATGAATACAAGCAGGTATACATTTAGAGAGGAGAGATGATATTACAGGTACATTTAAAAGAAAATTATGAGAAATACTGTATCCATGAAACAAAAAATATATAAAAGTTATGGAGAAATATATTACGTTTAATAAACATATGATAGCCCAGACACTGCATACCTGCCTAGATTGTGAATGCTTTGGTCTTAGTGGCCACATAATGAAGTTGTATATTATATAGGGTTATATTGCCTGGATCTGGATCCATAATATTTCAAACAAATCCAATGATATTTGAGACTCCCAAGTGATACCTTTAATTGCTATTATATGTGTGAAATTGTAGCTTTTATTTTATTTTTTTAATGTGTTGCATTATTATAATTTAGAATGTTGCCAGATATGCCTAGAACTGGCTCAGCATCATGAAAGCCAAATCCAGGACTGGAAAGGTAGCACTGGAACTTGCCTATATCTCAAAAAATGTCCACAATCAAACCTGGAACTAAATAATATTCGCTTCCAGTTTCATATCTGTGTAAATTATTACTAAAATATAGATAACACTTTGTTAAAGCGCGCAAGAAGTCAAATAGACTAAATATAGCAACATTGATGCAATAAAACAGAGATAATTTTAAAAACTCATATTGTATTATTATAGCCTTTATCTCTTCGTCATTGTGGCAGACAGAGGAGTATAACAACCTTATATGGCAGCAACACCACATTGATGGCATGAGTACCTCAATGACAAGTGACGTTTGGTAAGATCTAGATAGCTGATTTGCGGAGGCATTCCTAACAGTGTATATAAATAAACCCTCTTTTAATGTAATTGTTTCCTGAAACAGTTCATATGCGATTGAACAAATTATGACAGCAAGGAGGCTCTTAGTGGAACAACAACAAATCAACAACAGCTGTTTCTGCATCCTTCATTGGACCTGCTTATTCATATGCCAAAATACATTCAAGCTCGGGTTTAACCTTTAAAATTAAGCAAGGTATAGGGAAACAGCGATCGCCCATCTTTACTCTGCTGGACTACATTTAAAAGGAAGACAAAACTCATTTTTATTAGGATAAATATGTTTTTTCACTATACTAGAGCGTATAGTGCAACAGAGCGAAGTTTAAAATCTACTGACTTCATCACCCCATGATTCTCAAGATGCACCCATTCTCACTTCGTCATCTACAGATAAATACCACACAAATGCATATGTGCTTGGACTTCTTTCTATAATGTGCATAATGGGGATTAAATTAATGTACATGGAATGTTTTGGCTGTGCCTGGGCATACAAGCATACTATGTATATTAAAATATATCTAAAACCACTTTGGAATTAAAAACAAATAAAAAGTAGCACAAATCACTTTTAACGTTGGCTTGGACCCTGAGACAGTATATTTTATTTCAAATAAAGTACTAGCCTATCCACCACATACATTTTTTGGTTTTCTGTAGTGCACTCATATGAAACCCATACATGGCTGTATTTACATGTCAAGTGCCTGCAGGCACAGAATTATAACGCGCTCCTCTGCGTCTACTCCTCCCCCCCCCCACCCCTAAAAAAAAAAGAGAAAAAGCAGATAAAGTGTGTTTAATTAACTGGACATTGCAGAAATAAAAAAAAAAAATCTCTAAAATCATAAATATTTACATTTAAGAATTGTATATTTATATATGTATGAGCATATTTAAGCTTGTAATATGTTGAGTTTGAATCTGTGAGTATAGTGATTGCATGTAACTATGTAAATACACTCAGGGGTTAAAGGTAATGTTATAAGTGGTTAGAGCAGAGGGGGTGTAAGAGAGTTAGATGACCTTGGGTGTTTAGTGTTAAGTGGAATTAAAACTTGAGATGATTTACAATTGTGGTATAGGGGGTGTTTAGTGTTACTGGGTATAGAGAAGGTTGGCTAAGTTCAATATTGGGTTACATCTGGGACTAAAGAAAGTTAGTAACTGGGGAAATGGTGTTCAGGGTACAGTAATGTGGAGGGTTTTTTTTGTGTTTTTTTGCAAAGTACTTAGCAGGGTTGATAGCAGGGATGCAGGTATTGTTATAGAGTGTGTATCACTCTGAGATTTCCCTGCTCCTCCTGTAACAGAGTTCCAGTGTGAGAACATGTTAGTGAGCAGATGGGAAGTGATCCCTTCCACTTCTCGTCAAGCCTGACACAGAGACATTGGAAGACCTGGGGTACCCTCAGGGCCGGACTGGGGATACAAAGCAGCCCTGGAAAAAAAATCTATGCCAGCCCCATAAGGCATTGCGCCATACATTGTCGCATGTAATATGTAAGGCTATGTCTTGCCACCCCAGATGATTAATATATATATTGCCTTTTCTAATATAATATATTGGTCCTTTCAAAGTAAAACATTTAATTATACAGTAAGTATACTCACATGCAGACACAGACAATCTCACTGACACACACAAGCTCATTGATACACAGCCTCATAGACAAACAATTTCACTAATATACATAAGCTCATTGACATAAAAACACAAGCTCACTCACTAGCAGGCACACACACACATGCAAGCAAGCAAGCTCACTAGCAGGCACACACACACACAGCTTAATGTAGTGGTTCTGGTGTCTATAGCCTCTCCCTGCAGGCTTTTGAATGTAAACACTGACTTTTGAGAGAAAAGGCAGTGTGTACATTGCTTCCTAGTGACACCTCTAGTGACAGACACTCAGACGGTTACTAGAGGTGCTTCCTGTGTCAGTGCGGATTGGCTGAGATCATCAAGCTTGATGATCTCAGTCATAGAGGCAGAGACCAGCACGACGTTGGGAAAAAAAAAAGGTGAGTAAACACTATTTTTAAAAACACACACAGACACCACGACTGACACACACACACACAGCATGACACAGACAGACACACACACACACAGCATGACACAGACACACACACACACAGCATGACACAGACAGACACACACACACACAGCATGACACAGGCACACACAGCATGACACAGACAGACACACTCCCACTGACATACATACTTGTTGCTTGTGGGTGGGTGGGTAGACTGATAGGTGTGTGCTGGCGGCCGCAGGGAGAACTTGAATGGCGGCCGCAGGGAGAACTTGAATGGCAGCCGCAGGGGAAGCTCTTCTTCCGGCTGCTGGGGGAGCAGGCTGTTCTGTCTCTGCTCCCCCTCCCTCGCGCGCAGCTTAATGAGACCGGGGCCGGAATATGACATCATATTCCTGCCCCGGTCTCTTTCTAGCGCGCGAGGGAGGGGGAGCAGAGACAGAACAGCCTTCTCCCCCAGTGGCCGGAAGAAGAGCTTCCCCTGCGGCCGCCATTCAAGTTCTCCCTGTGGCCGCAGGTCACCCCGGCCCCAGGTGCCGACGGCACACCGGGAAATTTCCCGGTATCCCGGTGGGCCAGTCCGGCCCTGGGTACCCTATGCACAACCAGACCACTTCATCTCATTGAAGTTGTCTGGGTGTAGTGCCCCTACCTGTTTAGCCCTTCAATGTAAAACATTGCACCTGAGAAACTGCAATGATTGCATTACAGAGTTAACTCTACCTTTAGTGGCCATCTTTGACATAGTCAATAGTGGCATTTACGGGTTCTCAAAAGAGTTTCACTCCGTTAAAGAACATTGGATACCCTCACACTTTGCATGAGGACAACTAACATCTTCAAATTTCTCACAGGAAAACATTAAATCAAGCTTTAATACCCATGTGGCAAGCGCCACGCATGCACATTAGGTCCCATCATCGCCATGACGTCCTGGGAGGAGGAGACCTAGTCAGCACTGATGAAACTTTGATGCTGGAAAGTTTAGAAAGTTTTTTTTTACCCGGGGGAGGAAGGGACCTACATAACTAGGGGCAGGGACAGATTTGTATTCCTAATGCTATGGTGTTCCGTTAAAGTTGAATGGACTACAGAGTGCAGGATTTTTGCTTGAATATAAAGAAATATGCACTTTTGTGTTGGGGGCTAATTACAAAACCCCAGCATATGTGACTTCATTTCAATTCCGTGCAAAATGTATGTCTGTTGTCAGTGCGAACATTGTGCCTTCAACAGATGTAAGTAGATTTGCACTTAGGGGCAGCGTGCCCGCAAAGGACAGCTTTTCTCTCTCCTTACTCTTTCTGTGCTAGTTAGTTGTATTTTTTATTTATTTTTTAAGAAATAAATCTCCTCCTTCCCTTTGCTGGATCAAACTGCGTTCATATGCTCTGAGCTGGCAAAACGGTCCATTCAAATGCTTCTTTATGAGAAGCATTTGATTCAGACTATACAAGGCCTTTGATTTGCTTGATGCTGGATTAGAAGTACGTTTTTCTTTTTTCCAGGTTTAAGAATTAGGGGGGACCTATCCAGTAATGCCCAATAGGGCATTTTAAGGTTTGTTTTTTTTCAAAGTCTTGAAAAGGTTTATAATAACCCTTTAAGCTCAATTAATGGTTAAGACAAGCACAGCACATGTGTTTCTATATCCCTGATATATTAAAAAAAAAAATGTTTATTGTATGCAAATTTGAGAACTAAAATGGTCCCTGTCAGATCACTAATCTGGACAATCAGATGTTATCAGCACACACACACACATGGAGAACAATCCATATACAGTTAAATGATGTCAACAAATTCAGACAGTATGGAAAGCTCCAATGACAGTAGCCAGTTTAGGACGAAATGTAAAAAATTGCTTTATATCAGTGCTGTTTCTCACAAGTGTAGTTTGGTGGACAAATCAGAACAAAAAACTTTCAATGTCTATTTTTATAAAATAACATTTTAACAAAGGGAGTCCAAGCGAGAATCGGCACAAGAATAGGTATCTAAGCTTGATTAATGCAAGGTATAAGCAAGTTATAAGGGCTTCCAAATCACACACAGAAGATAAAATAGAAAATAGCACAGTCAGTAAAAAAAAAAAAGGGGGACAAAACATTTTTTAGATACATAAATGAGAAAAGGAAAATAAAACAAGGATTAGTTAGATAAAAAATAAAAGAAGGAAGGTATGTAGAAGAGGAAAAAGCTGACTGCCTCAATTAATATTTTTGTTCAGTATTTACAGGTGAAAATGAAGGAAAGGGGCCTCAGTTAGGAAAAAGGACAAATTAGTCATTTGTTACATGTGAGTTTACAGAGGAAGAGGTTCTATTTCAACTGTAAAAAGTAAAGACAAATAAGTCAATGGGACCTGATGGAATACACCCAAAGTTATTAAAAGAGCTTAGTGGTGTACTTGCAAAACAATTAACAGATTTATTAAACCAATCATTGCTAATAGGAGTAGTCCCAGAAGATTGGAAATTAGCGAATGTTGTGCCCATTCACAAGAAAGGTAGTAGGGAGGAGTCGGGCAACTATAGGCCAGTAAGCCTTACTTCAGTAGTGGAGAAAGTAATGGAAACCATGATAAAGGACAGGATTGCTGAACATCTAAAATCACATGGATTTCAAGATCAGAGACAACATGGGTTTACTTCAGGGAGATCATGCCAAACTAATCTTATTGATTTTTTTGATTGGGTAACTAAAATAATAGATATGGGTGGTGCAGTAGACATTGCTTACCTAGATTTCAGCAAGGCTTTTGACACTGTTGCACATAGAAGGCTTATCAAAAAACTGCAATCTTTAAGTTTGGATTCCAATATTGTTGAATGGGTAAGGCAGTGGCTGAGTGACAGGCAACAGAGGATTGTAGTCAATGGAGTATATTCGAAGCATGAGCTTGTCAACAGTGGAGTACCTCAGGTATCTATACTTGGACCCATTTTTTAGGGACATTGCAGAAGGTCTAGATGGTAAGGTATGTTTTTTTGCTGATGATACTAAGATATGTAAAAGGGTTAATGTTCCAGGAATGATAAGCCAAATGGCAAATGATTTAGGTAAACTAGAAAAATGGTCAGAGTTGTGGCAACTGAAATTTGTGGATAAGTGCAAGATAATGCATCTTGGATGTAAAAACCCATAGGCAGAGTACAGAATATTTGATAGAGTCCTAACCTGATTATTTCTGATGACTTAAAGGTAGGCAGACAATGTAATAGAGCAGCAGGAAATGCTAGCAGAATGCTTGGTTATATAGGGAGAGGTATTAGCAGCGGAAAGGGGGCAGTGCTCATGCCATTGTACAGAACACTGGTGAGACCTCACTTGGAGTATTGTACGCAGTACTGGAGACTGTATCTCCAGAAGAATATTGATACTTTAGTGAGAGTTCAGAGAAGGGCTACTAAACTGGTTAATGGATTGCAGGATAAAACTTACAAGGAAAAAATATGTATAGCTTTGAGGAAAGATGAGACGGGGGGATATGATAGAAACATTTAATTACATAAAGGGAATCAACACAGTAAAGAAGGAGACTATATTTAAAAGAAGAAAAACTACCACACCAAGAGGACATAGTCTTAAATTAGAGGGGCAAAGGTTTTAAAATAATATCAGGAAGTATTAATTTACTGAGAGGGTTGTGGATGCATGGAATAGCCTTCCACCTGAAGTGGTAGAGGTAAACACAGTAAAGGAGTTTAAGCATGCGTGGGATAGGCATAAGGCTATCCTAACTATAAGATAAGGCCAGGGACTAATGAAAGTATTTAGAAAATTGGGCAGACTAGCTGGGCCAAATTGTTCTTATCTGCCGTCACATTCTATGTTTCTATTGCAACATTTTTTATTCATTCCCACTTAGAGTCCATTACTGTTAGCAAAAAACATTCTTACATGTTCAGCAATAATAAAGCACATTTCAGGTCTGGTATCATTAAGATATTAAGTCAATGACCAATTCCTATAATATATATATATATATATAATTATTTTCACACATTCGATGTGGAAAACTAAAATGACATGGACAAGCTGGGATGTCAGAAGATGTGGGAGCAATGCTATTTCAGTACACTGGCACAATATGTGAACGAGGGGGAAGAAACTAACATACAGGAAGCTGATCTTGAAAAACAATGTATGCTTCAGTGGGAGGCAGCTATTCTGATCATGTTAAACTATCTAAATGTATTTTAATGTGGTCTTTATGTATTTTAAACATATGCCACTTTTTAAGATAGATCTGAGTGGTTAATTTCCTAGAGGCAGCAAAAAGAAATTATATATATATATATATACTGCAGTCCTCTACTGAGGCTTTTAAATCCTGCTAGACCCCGCGATAGAGGCACTTCTGGCATTTCTCTTCACTTCAGGCATTTATATATATATATATATATATATATATAATTTAGTAAGTTACTGTTTTATTTAAGGAGGTATGACACAATATTTCTCAACAACCCCCCACCCATAATGTTTGCATCCTTTGAGATAATTATATCTTCTTTATGATCTTCATTAGGCACACATAAATGGGTCTACATTTACATACATGATGCATGTGTGCTGCCAGAGATTGGGAGTCTTGTACTGCAAGACAGCCTTGCACACTGGAGTATATTCCCCCGGATGGTGTCATCTAAAGTTGGACTGGTTAAAAGAGAAGTCCGGTTAAAAGAGAAGTGCACTACTTTATTAGCCAAACTCTAGCAGAGGTCCCAGGAAAGCCCAGTTTCTTTGTAAAAGTGCTTCGAAAGTACATAAACATGGGAGGAAGGGAGTCCTGCTCTTTCTTTCTTTGCCCCTTAAGCACTACAATGAGCTATATGAGCCATGGTGTTTATAATGCTCTTTGTTAAGAAACTAGGCAAACATTCATGTTTCAAAGGGATATCTGTTTAGTTGCAAATACTGAATGCTGAATGAAGTGCTAAAACTGTTTCGGTAGGGTTCCCAAATTGTGGCTATAGAAAGATAGCACACAGCGTATGAGATGCTCTACACTAGCACATAAATTGCCCCTCTCCACCAATTGAATGCTTCTCATAGCAATTATTCCAATGTTTCTATATAAGAAGCATACGCCGCGCTCTGTGTCAGTATGCTGTGTGGGATGACAACAAATGTGAAGAGCTTTAAAACAGTAAGGTCTTAAGGAGGAAAAGCTGACAGCCATCAAAAGCATTATTTCAGCCTTTTAATTTTGTGAGGCACAAGTAATCTACACAGAAATGAAAATAGTCCGATGTTAAAGACAAATATTTATGAATAAATCAAAATGTTGTTCTGGCTAAACTGAATTCAACACTAGGTTGATTGTCTGCAAAGTATCAGAACAGTGCCCAAGGGGGCAGGGCCTGACGGCCATGCTGGAAGGAAGCTTACCAATATAAATCGGGCAGATTTCTGGACCTTTTGGTTTGTCACACTTTAAAAACACTTTAAATTAATTAACAGACAGGGAAAATATACAGCAGGCTCTGCTGTAGTCGTATTCAAGCTTTTTAATTGAGGATCGATCACTCTGGAGCCACTATGTCGATTGCGGCCTAGTACAGAGCACAAGTGCAGTGAAGGTGGCTGATCCCTTGCACATCAGAAAATCAGCTTGCATGGATCCTTGTACTACAGCCCCGACTCAGCCCCCCCTTCTGTAATGGAGGGGTTATTCCAGTGTACCGTGTGGCAGCCTATACCTGCTCTTCTGTGAACTTCATCACAGCTAAGATAGTCTGCACATCCATATATTGTAAAGATGGCCTTGTTGCTGTGTCCCAAGTCAGGAGGAATGGAGTGCCCTCGAGCGACAGCCTTTGACCAAGCATTTCATGCCATAAGTGCAAGATTTTGGGCAACACTAGATAAGCAGATTCGAAAAGAGAGCGGTAACCTCAACTATAAGAACTTGCTCCAGTGCCCAGACCCAGACCGCGAGCCAGATGGAAAAGATCTGCTGAGCCTTGCCAGAGGCGTCATGAGCCAGATTGTGGACCACGCTGTTACCTAACTGGAGGGCTCATTTAACATCATCTGAACCCTCCCTCGGTGAGCCAAATTAACCAGCAACTGCAGCTACCTACTGAGGCTTTGGATCCTGCTAGGCCCCGAGATAGAGGCCTCACAGGCATTTCTCTTCAGGCAGTTTGGATTACAAATTCCTGGGCTGCTCTTGGGGTATCTTCCAAGAACTTTGGAGTTGGCTGATAAACAGACATAGCTGTTTAAAGCTAAGAAAGAGGTCTTCCTTCAGTCACTTTAGCTACCTAGTTGCTAATGTGTCTAGTATACATACTATGCTATTGCTGACCTATCAAGTTGATGCTTCTACTGCTCCTATGGCTATATATTAGTTTGTTTAAGCTATTTCTGTTTAGCGTCATATATTCTTGCAAATCACTAAAGCCTCTCTCAAAGTGCAAGTTAACAATTGCAACAATTGTTTATTCGTTTAGTTTCGCTTAGATCTTGCTTAAGAGAAATATTATTTGGCAGTCTCTTTAATGACAATACTTTCTGCTATATGTTACTTGTGACATGTTAATCTGATGGATACCACGTTCATTGGAATGCACTATTCTTTATGTGTTAAAAAAAAAAAAATTACAAAAAAGAAAAATCTTTGCCAAAGTGACAGTTAAATGTACCAAAAAAAAAAAAAGTCCTTTCATTATAGTTCTGTATACCTGAAACACACTGCAGTGGAACCCACCAACACACAATCTGTTACACATCATAGCAAAACACATTTTCAGGACGGGAAAGGACTGTCTCAAAGGACTATTCCAGAGGACTTTCGATTTAAAACAAATTACCATTAAGAAAAACTTGTTAATGTAAAACTATTCGCTGAGCCTCCCAAAAGAGCAAGCATGAAAATGTGCCAAGATTTTCATTATATAGTCAGAGTGCTGGATTTTATTACCATTGTTTGTATATTGTCATTTATAGAGGAATTTATAGATGAAAACACTGATAAACTTATTGCATGTAACAGCATTCAATACTGTGACAGAATGTGTTGTGTGTGCTCTCCTTTCCTGTGCGGCTTTCAACACATTCCATCTCTTGTTTATTAATAGAAACCAGACCTGAGGAGACGGTTACAAATTGTTGCTTTTATAACAAATTCAGTACAACCATTGATAACTCATTAATTTTTCAAGTCAAAATCCCTCATTCCAATACGGAACATACTACATATTTTTTCCCATGGTTTCTTTCCATATGCCCACTATTCACTTGCTGCATTGTTAAATGTGTTTAGTATTTCCTGAGAAAGAGTAAATTAGGGCATAATTGCCAAGCCTGACTGTATTCAGGAAGTGTTAGTGTGATAAATTACATGAATACAGGATTTCAATTATTGTCACTGTGAAGGGAAAAAAACTTTACAAATGATATTGATGTCCAAACCCAAATATCCCTGTGTGTTCCCTGAAACTATTTTGATTTCTGACAAGAAATGTTTTATTCTTTGATGACAGAGTTTAACATTCAAATTCCTTCTACTTACTAAATGTGTTGTCTTCTTTAACAATATGGCAAGTGATTTTATCAGGTTGTTTCACAATGCACACATTTCATTATGTTAATTACAGGGGGGGAGCAACTAGGCATAGTGGCTTGGTTAGCCCCACATGCTTTATATTTGTAGGGATACTTGTATGGGCTGCCTCAGTTACTGCTATCTTTATTTGACCCCTCCAGTCACTTATCTGAATCCAGTGCCGATGTCCCTGGGTGCTGGGTGAGGCCCCGCCCACGCTCCTCCCCTACGGACGGCAGCTGGCGGGGGAGACCTAATGCGCATGCACATTCAATGCTTTCCTATGGCGATTCCGGTGACGCTGGAAGTCCTCGTGCATAGCGTGAGAACATTCGGTGTCCTTTAGACGAACAAAAGTCCTCTAAGCTCCCGGAAGTCCCTCTAGTGGCTGTCTTGTAGACAGCCAGTAGAGGTGGAGTTAACCTCGAAAGGAAATTATTGCAGTTTCTCAGAAACTGCAATAATTACTACTGTAGGGTTAGGTGACATGGGACATTGCACCCAGAACACTTCAATGAGCTGCAGTGGTCTGGGTGCCAACAGTATCCCTTTAAAGTATTTCTGAGACTATATCAATACATTTCTATGGGGAGCATTATCTGAATTGAAAAGCCAGGCTATATACACCCGAACCTCTACATTAAGCTGTAGTGACTATAGTAGTGAATATAGTATCTCTTTAAGAATATTCTAGTTTCTCTTGCAATAAGTAGAGAGTGGGGCAACGACTGACACCTGCAATGGATGCCTGTTTTGTGATTATCACACACATTGACTAGGATGTTGGAGCATACACATTGCTGAAAGAGGAACTGCTTAAAGCAGAACTTTATTTTAACCCAATAAACACTACTGAATGGGGATGATTGGAGAAGCAGGTAAGTATTATTATTATTTCAAACCCAAGTATTATTATTAGCATTAGCTTTTTTATAGCAGGTGATTGGAGAACCCGGTACGTATTATTATTAAAGTTTTTATAGCGCCAGCATATTCTGCAGTGCTTTACAATTATGGAATGGAGATATTTGAAGGTCCTGCTCAAACGAGCTTATAATCTATGAGGACTTGAGGTAGTGGACATATAGGTATATAAGACGCATTTACCATTGCTGCACTTTAGGGTGACCAGCAGCATGTGCCCCAGATACCATTTTATCATTATTTAGTACATGCAGAGAAATGTGTGATATATAGCATTAAAGGATGCCAGCAAAGATTTAAAAAGGCAATAGGTCGTTTTTAGTTGGTTAATATAATGTGCTATTACCTATGAAACAAAAGATCTTCATTAACCCCTTTTTTAAAAATGGACCAGGCAAATGATATTATATCATAACAGTCTTTGCACATTATCATATGTAATAAAAATGCATCAAAGCGTAGGATGCCAGTGTAACGAACAGACCAGCAAGATTTTTTGAAAATCTGATTTCAGCAGACAACCCAGTACCAGCAGCACGTTAAAGAGTTTTGTAATGCATTATGCTAAATACACTCATTTGGAAAGTACCTAAAGAAAATGCATTAAGTCATTGCGAAAGTGCAAGCAAGTTTTTTGTTCTGTTATTGGATGACAGAAAAACAAACATCTGAGCAGGAATTTACCGAGTGTCGGGACTCTCAAAATGAACATGCATTAGCGGGGAGAGGTTTTAGGGGGTTATTAACCCCTTAACCCCTTCAGGACCGGACTGTTTTTGCGATCTTTGTACGTTAAGGACCAGAGCTATTTTAACACTTTTGTGGTGTTTGTGTTTAGCTGTAATTTTCCGCGCTCTCATTTACTGTTCCGATACAAATTATTTATTGTTTTTTTCAGGACAAAAAGGGCTTTCTTTACATACTATTATTTTTATCATGTCATATAATTTAATTAAAAAATAATAATAAAACATGGTGAAAAATAAAAAAAAAACATTTTTTTTTACTTTTACTTAAAAAATATTTTACTCATCTACAAAATCAAATGAAACAAACTGCTAAATAGATTCAAAATGTTGTCCTGAGTTTTTTTGCTTTTATTTGCAAGTTATAGGGCTATAAGTACAAGTAGGAAATTGCTGTTTCAAAATGTAAATTTTTCAAATGTATCAATAGTGACATTGTAACACTGTCACAAATCTCCAAAAAAACACCCCACATGTATATATTTTTCTTAAACTAGATAACCCAGGGTATTCATCTAAGAATATTTTGATACTTTCTATGCAGCCATTTTACCACAAATCTTTGTCAAACTTTGCATAGGTAGTTTATTTTTTTCACATAAATTGCAATTCAGGTATAAATTCACAGATTCTGTTAGGTGTCACTACCAAACAACACCCCAATATGTGTTCAGCAACATCTCCCGAGTACAGGGATACCCCCCATGTATAGGTGTGTCGGGTTGTCGGGGGGCTAAAAGGCCACATTTGCAGGTGCGCATATCAGTTTCCCAGCTTGGAATTTTGACATGTAGTCAACCTGCATGCCCACATCAAACCATATATTTTTGAAAGGTAGACACCCTAGGGTATTTCACATGGTGGTATTTTTACACTTTCCATGCACTAATTCTACCACCAGGCGTTGTCAAACATTGAGTTAGTAAAATTCTTTCAGTTTTTTTCCACACGCATTGTACTTTAGGCATGAATTACAGATCCTGTTATGTATCACTGCCAAACACTGCCCAATATGTTCAGCAACATCTCCCGAGTACAGTGATATCCCCCATGTATAGGGTTGCTGGGTTGTTTGGGGGCCAAAAGGCAACAATCATTACTTGTACATGTCAGTTTTTCAACTTGATATATAGGTATGCTTGGTCTATCTTCAGTTTGACATATTTTTGTACCCCCCAGTTAATGTTACCATCATGACAGTATATATAGTATATATTTTTATAAAGTAGACATCAAAGGTTATAGAGGATGGGGTGTTTTGACTTCTTTCCCCCAACCATTTTGCCCCCCAAAGAAAGTGTAGTGGTAATTTTTTTATTCTGTTTTTTATGCACACGTCATCTGGTTTTGGCCAGCTGGTTATGTGTTACTGCCAGAAAACTTGTTAGGCCAAATGTGCAGGTAGCAAATGTACATTTAGCAGCAATCTTTAAACTGACTCCTGCAAATAGAATCTAACTGGAGATTTGGGGGAAGTAAACTGACTAACAAAAAATGGCTGCTTTACAAAGAAACAAAAAATAAAATAAAAATTCAGGAACACTTCTTACAACTGTTCTGTGTGATACAGCTTGAAACATGTTCCTACACACAGTTCGAAGGGCAATCAGGACAGTGAAAAGGGGTGTCTGTCCTTTTCCCGTTTTTAAAACAGACCCGGCAACATTTCTGTTTTTTTTTTTTTCTAGCAGTTGGCGGTAACTTAAAAATAAAATGTCTGGACTCAGCTTGCACCGTTGTTGGAACTTGTCCATCTCCATAAATTGGTAAATAAATTATTTTCAACTGAAATTGGAGAAAGGTGGTTTTCCCCGGATGATTTTTTTTAAAAAGCAAAAATGAGTTGTGGGTTGCTATTTGCATCAGATAGATAACCACCTTTTTATACCATCTATGAGAGATCGTGGAAAGTCTTTGGAATTGTTTCTGGCAGTGCCGCAGGCCAGTGTCTGTAAACCATAAAGTGTTTTAAACAGACGGACACTACTATAAAAATTATCCACATAAAGGTGGTAACCTTTATTAAACAAGGGGTTTAGTAGGTCCCATACAAGTTTCCCACTTGTCCCCAGGGAGTCAGGACAGCCAGGAGGGTCCAGTTGACCATCTTTCCCCTCATATACACGAAAGGCAAATGTGTATCCACTTTCACTCTCGCACAGTTTGTAGAGTTTTATGACATACCTAGAGCGCTTTGAGGGGATGTATTGTCTGAACCCTAATCTCCCTTTGTATTTAATTAGAGATTCATCTATGGATAAATTTTGTTGGGGGGTATAAACATCCCAAAATTTGTCCTGAAAATGGTCTAGCAGTGGGCGTATTTTATAAAGCCTATCGTATTGGGGGTGATCTCTAGGGTGACAGAGGGTATTGTCACTGAAATGTAAAAATCTCAGCAGTACCTCGTATCTGGCTCTAGGCATGGTTTAGGAGAATACTGGACTAGACATTATTGGGTTGGTGCTCCAGTATGAGCGAATCGATGGCTTCTTTATAATCCCCATGAGCATTGTAAGAGCCCAGATTTTTTTAAGCTCTGGGACATCTGTGGGATGCCAGTCATGCTCCCTGGCTGTATAGCTACCTGGATTGTTATCAATAATTGGGTAGCATACAAGTTAGTCTGGGAAGCAATCTCCTCCCAGATGATATCCCCTAAAAATAGTTCTACATACTGCATTGGGGAGAAGCCATCCACATTAACATTAATGCCTGCGTTGGCACTAAAAGGGGGGACGTTGGGCTCGGCTAACTGTGGAGGTACCAAGTCCTCCTCCACATTCGGCGTAGCAGAGGAAGCACAGTTTCTTTCTTCAGCCGGCTCACACACAGATGACATGTCGTCTTGACTAGACATGTCAGAAAACTGACCTGGGTCAAAATCGGACGCAGTGTCAGTGGTGTCAGAGTCAGAGTCAGAAGGCATATGCCTCCTGCAAGTTATACATACGCTGCATGTTTTACACACGACTAAAACAAATTACAAACACACAAAAAAAATGTATACTTTTTTTTTTTTTTACTAAAACAGACTAAACAGCAATCCCTAAACTAACTCCTGTCACAAAAATCTAATGGAGATTTAGGGGAAGGAAACTGACTGACTAAGACAGACCAAGACAGACCAAAACAGACCAAGACAGACCAAGACAGACCAAGACAGACCAAGACACAGATTTTTAAAACAAATTTAACCCTTTAAGGGCAAAAAATAAATAAAAAATACAGACAGTACAAATGCACTGCTGTAACAGATCTGGCAGGGAAGGGGTTAAAACTGATTTTTTTTATTCACTTTAGATACTGTATAAAGCTCTGGAACACTTCTGCTGCAACAAACTATCACAATCTCTGTCTCTCTCGCCTCACAAAACGCTACAGAGGAGAGAGGGGCAGAGATCACTGTCAAAGTGAGTGTTTGTAACACCCACTTTGACAGCAGCCAATTGTGAGCGATCGCGGATCGCTCACACGCCGCAATTGGCTGTTACTATCTGCCTGGGATGTCTGGCAGATAGTAACAGCGTTATACTGACGGGAGCGATCTTTGATCGCTTCCCGCAGCCCGTTTTTCGTACGTCATTACAGGCAGTCCCCATGCTGGCAATGCAGCAGGCAGCTAACCCGGCCATGTGATTGTGAGGTCCTCGCAAGGACCTCAATCTCACATGGCCGGGGGGGCTGCAGGAGGGAGGATCTGCCGTGGGGGACTCCCTGGGAGTCCCCCCAACCGCGATCGCCGGCGTGGGATCGCCGGCGTGGGATCGCCGGCGACTGGGTAAGTAAAAAAAAAATGGAGGGCGTACTATTATGCCCTGCGGCGTTTAGAGCCACTTAGAATAGGGCGTAATAATACGCCCTACGGTTTTAAGGGGTTAATAAGAACACGTATTGTGTTTGCTTGCCCCACTTTCAATATTCTGCCACAAAAGAGGTCTTTATGTGTAAGTTACTACATTTTCCAGCTCTGGGTAAATCTCTTGGCACTCCGACTGACATCAGCAGGGGACCTTGTGTGGTCCAATCACAGATTTCTTATAGAGAAGCATGTGACTGTACCAGTTCAAAGAGTATGCGCGCAATCTAAGTCAGCAAGGGGTAATAGTGGGAAAATTTAAATTAAAATTAAATGCAGGGAATCAAGGAGGGCTTAATAAATTGAGGGAGTGAGTGGAGAGTGAGCTAAGGACATCTGTCGTTCCAGGCTGCCCAAGTCACGTGTGTCCCGGGGGTGTAACTAGCCAGGTAGAATTCTATGTGTTATGCAACAAAAATCCCCAGATTATGGCCAACCAGAGCCTGCACAACAATCATGCATGAATGGCTGCAGAAGATTGCTTTCCAGCTCCATAGAGTATTTATTTCCGGTATCTTTTGCCACAACATAAAAACATATATATATTGTGACATACAATCTAATTCCCTTAATATTTATGAAGCTATTTACAAAATGCCAAATTTGAACATTATAGCATACATAAATCCTATGGAGTGGTGCAATTATTATTATTATTGCCATTTATATAGCGCCAACAGATTCCGTAGCGCTTTACAATATTATAAGGGGGGTGGGGGGTTTAGCTATAAATAGGACGATTACAAGAAAACGTACAGTTTTACAAATTCCAAGTCAAAAGAATACTGATGTGAATTAAAAGCAAGACTTCACAAGTTTTAGAATGTTTCATTTACATTTTCTATGTATCAAGCTTGAACAATTTTGCCAAGAATAGACAAAAATGTCAGGATCCAGAGGTGCAAAACTGGTAAAAAAAAAATGAGTGGGTGGGATTTCATTTTAATAATCAATAAAAAAAATTGCACCTTCAAAGTAGTAGTAGGTATGTTGTGTAACATAAATGGTAACATAAATAGTAAAGAAATCCCTATAACACTATTTTAATTCCAAATTGTAAGAGTACACAGTGTAAAAATGTCCAAGGTGGGCGAAAACTTAAGAATAGAAATGTACATCAGTCAAAAACAATTATATTAAAACTAAAAAGCTACACACACCCTGACTCAAATAAAATATTCTTTCACTTTGAGGTAGTGCTGCAAATTGCATAGTTTTTCCAACTTTGTTTTTTTTCCTGGGTAACCACAAATTTCAAAGTCGATTAAACAGTAAAAAAAAAAAAAAAAAAAATGGCCTGCACTTTTTCTCTATGACTGTTTCCCTTGAAAAGACAGATGTATCAAGCTTAGAAACAAATATGCATGTACATATGTAGTAAACCATTTATATAGTTGAAATCTATATATAATCCATGAAGATTACAACCTGCAAGAGCACTATGATTATATTTTAGATATATTACTATTTTATTTGTGGACAGAAACATGCAATGTTTTACATGTCATGGCCGTGATAACAATCTTAAACTTGCATGTCTGTTTTTAACATGGGCTAAATAAGTTAAGAAGTAATACTGCCAGTAATATTGTGAGGTTATAGAGCGTTATCAACTTTTGTTATTGTTAATAGTTGATCATACAATCTCCAGATTGAAATGCTAAGATCGAGGGGCCTGTCTTCGAATTGTCAGCTGGTAACGTGTAGATAATTAATAAACTATAAAAGTCTATATTAAAATGTATCCTAAATGTAAAATGTATCATAATATGGGTTATACAATTGAACAAGATTACTAAAAATAAAAGTTGATGGAAACACTGTCCACTGGCATGTCACAGTCTGAGGTCAAATAATTTGAAATAATATATAAATATATATTGACACATTAAGAAGTTTAATCAAATATCTACATACGACAACAACCCTCTATTTATGCAGAAATAAAGGTAATTCAAATTAAACAAAATGAAAACTCCAGCATGAGTGGCTAAGCGGAATATATACGCTATCATAAAGGCCATACTGCCATAGATTTTAAAGTGGAACCTTAACAGAAAATAAATCATAATTCTAACATTAAGAAAGGACATCTGTTTCACATACAGTCAGTGGTGTATCCTGGTTTTGTGCTGCCCTAGGCAGGACAAAACTCAGGCGCCCCCTCCCCCCCCCCCCCCGCGCCACCCCCACCCCGCCTTCTAAATACACACACACACATTCACTGACAGATACGCATACACTAACAGAAACACACACTCACTAACAGACACTCACTAACAGACACACAGACACACACACACTAACACACACACTAACAGACACACACATTAACAGACACACACACACACACTAACAGACACACACACTCACACACTAACACACACACACACTAACAGACACACACACACTCACACACTAACAGACACACACACTCACACACTAACAGACACACACACTAACAGACACACACACACTAACAGACACACACACTAACAGACACACATACACTAACAGACACACACACTCACACACTAACAGACACACACACTAACAGACACACACACTAACAGACACACACACACTAACAGACACACATACACTAACAGACACACACACACTAACAGACACACACACTCACACACTAACAGACACACACACTAACAGACACACACACACTAACAGACACACACACTAACAGACACACATACACTAACAGACACACACACACTAACAGACACACACACACTAACAGACACACACACACTCACTCCCATTAAAACTTTTTTACTTTAACCCCCCCAGTCTCCTTACCTTTGGGAATGCTGGGGGGGGGGTCATCTTTCTCCCTGGTGGTCCAGTGGCTGCTGGGCGGGCGGCTGGTGAGGGAGCACTTCCTCTGAGCACTCTGCTCAGCTCCCTTGCCAGCCGCAGAGTGAGGCTGGGAGCTGGAATATGACATCAGGGAGCTGAGCAGACAGCTCTGAGGAAGTGCTCCCTCGCCAGCCGCCCGCCAGCGCCGCCCGACCGCCCAGCAGCCCGCCGGCATGTCTGTTAGCCACAAGGCTAACAAGACATTTGCCTTGGGCATTTGGGGGCGGCTTTTTTTGCCGCCCCCTGGAAAATGCCGCCCAAGGCAAATGCCTTGTTTGCCTCGCGGCTAAAACGTCCCTGCATACAGTGTGTTTGTAGTACATAGCAGTTAAAGGGTCTGTCAAAGCACCAAAAGCACTTCAGCTTATTGAAGTGATCTTGGTGCATTAATCATGTTCCTGCAATCTCACTGCTCAAGTTTCTGCCATTTAAGAGGTTAAACACTTTATTTGCAGCTCTAGCTATAGCACCCTTGGCTGTTCTTAATACAGCCTCCCTATACAATTCCTGAAAAGATATAACAATGTAGCATTACTTTCAGCGGCAGTACACAAAGTGTTTATTTAGGATTTACAGGAGGGTAAGGGGTTCACTAATAGCTACCTTCCTGTACATTTTGATAGTTTCCAAATGTGTTTGGGGTGTATTCACTAAACTGTTAAGTAACTGTTCATAATAGATTATTTTATACTATGATCCCTATGACCACAATGCTTCTCTATAAGGTAGAATCAGCGCAACAGCAAGTAAGTTCCGCGGCCAAGAATATGTGGGATTTTAGACAATTAGAAAGGGAAATTTGTAACACCTAGAAATGTGTTTTTATCTGCATTGTCCACATGCATAAAAAACAATATGCATTTTTAAACCATTTATTTTTAAGTGTAGTTAACATCACATTAAATTTGCACTTTTTTTCTACCAAAACAAAACATACTGCATATTGGCTTTTTAAATAATATTACAGGGGGGGGGGATGGACGAACTAACGTCACTTTCAGTTTGCAGAATCCTTTTTTCTACAATAACAAGGCTGAAATGATCGTCTGGGGTTGGTGTGTCTCTTGTGCAGAGGGAGCTTGCTGGCATTTCAGATCTGGACTGCCCGTATGGGTAGGACCAGTCTGATATGTTTCAGAGATTTTCTCTCTGTAATGGCACAAGATGAGCAAAAACCAGCTTGAGATCTGAGCGGGGACCCACCGAAGGGCAGGCTATTTCAGCTGCTGCCCGTACTCAGTATTCTCTTGCGCCCCGTTTTTTGCTATACAACTGAGTCAGTTAATCCTTATTCCTAACAGGTCCCTTTGACTTGAAAAACCCTTACTTTTATTTAGGGATCCTGTACATCTTAGCTGCGAGACACCAGCTACATGTTATCACGAAAGAAACCTAGGTATAAATAATGAGATTTAAAGTGGATGGGGAATACCATGATTGAACTTAATTGATGTTATTTGCCAAGTTGTCATGTGGTATTCGTGAGTTTTGTAAAGTTACTCTTCGACCAGAGTACACTCATACTCTCACGTGGATAAGGAACAATAGCTCTGTTATATTATTCCCCATGCTTACGCAACTAAATATTTAGAACAATAACCTTTTAAAAGGGCTTGAAGCGTATTGCCAACGGACAGAACCATGGCAATAGTTTTTCTATTGAGCTACATACTCATTTGTCGACACATCCAATTCAGAGGAATACAAATAAGCTAAATGTATTTCGTACATATCCAATTTCCTGGCACTGCAGGACTCTGCAGTGTCCCTCTCCCTCCCACCCCCCATTCCATGTTGCTGAAGGGGTTAAAAAGCTCCTCCCCGGCGGGGCCTGACCATGGAGCAGGGAAGACGCTGATTCCAGCAGCTCCTGCAAATATCGACTAAAAAGCTGACTTATCAGGCCAAAAACGGCAATTAATCAGGCCAGAAAGGCTACCTGGAGCGAGGTGATGTTGGGGGGTACACGACGACACTAAATAAGCGACAAACCAACCCCATTCACCTGACACGAGGATGAGGCCTATCAGGACGGCGGGCACAGGAGAGACGGCCGCTCTCCCATTGCCACGACTGACCAAGCTTCAAGCCTGGAGCCCCTGTTCCCCCCCCTCTGGACCGGTGGGGGTCATCCCGGTCTGCCCCCACAAGATACCCCTGCAAAACGATAGGTCAGAGACCATCACAAAGAGCCCGGACTGTGCTACCACAAAGCTCCTTAAAATGGCGGACGCCACACACACAAAATGTCCACAACCTGCCTGGCTAGACACCGCCTTTTGGCAGCGGTTGAAGGCTCGCTTGCAGTGCCCGGTGCACACATCTCCAAAAGCCGACAGGCCAAACAACTCACCACGAGGCATCCAGAAGCAGAACGCAAGAGCTCCTCCAAAAATTACACCCGCGAAAGCGGAACTCCAGCAGGGCACCCTCCCGAGACTCCACCCGCGACACAGGATGAAGAGCGGTAAACCGGGACCTGGGGCCCAGGAGGTACCGCAGCAGAATCCCCAATGGCACCCTCATCGGAGACCTAAGCCACAGAAAAGAAAGATACGCTCCACCAGACGGGCGACCCTGAGAGGTGAAAGACCCGAACAGGCGACCACAATAAGACGGCGCAAACAGCGCTGCCCCTGCCAAGCACAGGAGAACGCCATACAGCACCCAATTAAGGGGGCAACTTACCCACCAACAAGCCTGCCGACAAACACACCTCCGCAAGAGACAGCAGTTTGGAGCTCCCACACACCGGAGAAAAGGCAAGTGATACGGCGAACAACACTGGGAGACAACACTCAGCCACAACAGGGCATCGGATGACCCCATAGTGACTGTAACACGCTATCAGGCAAGGTGCCCAATGCCACCCGTTTTTATATGCCTCAATTGAATAAGTATACTATTTGTGGACACCTACTCTCTTTTAATCTTGTTTTTATGTCCTTATGTTTGCACATGCAGGGGATCCCAGGGGGTCTCACGCGTAGCACACTCGTTTAAACTACCACCATTGTGTTCTAACATCCCCTCTCTCTGTTGCATTATATACCGTTCACACCTATATGTATTCACACTAAGAGAGAGCACTCTACATGTAAAGCCTCATACTCTACTTAACGTAACGTTGATCCATATTTGTTTAGACATAGCAATTGTACATTAAGCGATACAACTAACAAGCAGACGCTGCAGAAACACTGTCTTACCTAGTTTAGCCTATTAAGATTTTTTTGCATATGACAGCCTATAGTTTGTTTATACATAGGCAGATGTACCTGACAGGCATCTCACTATACATAAAAGCAACAAGTATAATCTGTGTATCATACTAAACACTTACATATTAAGCCATTCTTTTTATATATGTTCACTATTCTCAACTCGTAACCACTCATAGTCACAACTAGCCTTCATGTCATAATATACAAAAATGTGCATTGTATTTCCATGCCATGCCTCTGCCTACCTATGTTATCTGTTAAAAAGTGAGCACATGCTGTTGGGACATGTTAAATGCATTTGTAACCATGTTTTCTCTATGCACTCAAAAATAAAGAATTAAAAAAAAAAAAAAAAGCTCCTCCCCCTGCCAACGTCAGCCGGCGGGGGAGACCTAATGCGCATTAGCGACAATAGCCGTGCGCGCACATTAGACCTTCCCATGGGAAAGCATTATTCAATGCTTTCCTATGGGGATTCCGTCGACGCTGGAGGTCCTCATGCTACGTCCAGCGTTGTTTAAAACATTTTTCGTGTTCTAAGAGCACGGAAGTCCCTCTAGTGGCTGTCTACTAGACAGCCACTAGAGGGGGACTTAACCCTGCAAGGTAATTATTGCAGGTTTAAGAAAAAAAAAATGCAATAATTACACGTGCAGGGTTAAGGATGGTGGGAGTTGGCACCCAGACCACTCCAATTAGCAGAAGTGGTCTGGTGCCTGGAGTGTCCCTTTAAGTATATTTAAAAAAACAGCAAGTATATGCTTAAAGGGACACTATAGTCACTACAACCACTACAGCTTAATGTAGTGGTTCTAGTGTTCATAATATATACCTGCAGGCATAGCAATGTAGACACGGCCTTTTTCAATTTGACACTTTTTAATAAACCATTTTATCCACAGCTCTGCAAAGTCTGCTTGCAATATTTAATTTGCTTGTGTGTTTTTCATACCTATTTAATTTTTAAAAGTGGGTGTACCCCTAGTGTAAAATCTCCAGACTTGTATTCTGGTACAGCAGATAAACACTGTAATAACCATTGTAAACAGTTATAGGGTCAAATTACAGATATGCAAGTTACAGTTTTCAAAAATTGGTTTATTTTGAGACAAAAAAGCAGTTGCCAAGAGCACTTTACCCCTATTGTGGTATACCATTTGTTAAAGAAAACAATTGAAATTTTCTTTCACCAGGCCATTGCTATTTGCTATTTGATGCTATTTGGTGAAATAACAATCCATGTCACCATAATTGTCAGCGTTCACCTTTTACTCCATTTCTAATCCTAGCTAACCATATAGCTAAACATATACTGTATAACTTTATCATACAAAACCACAACATTGTATAGCCCTGACATGATCTATGTTTAACCCTAGCTAACCCCAATATTAGCTAACCCTATGCAACTCTTACAAACTCAAGTCCTAGCTAAAACTAACACGAAGTGTGCACTTTTTAGTAAATTTGTCCCCAAGCTGACTCAGAGCCTTTTATACTGAAGACAAACCTTAATGCCCCAGTAATTGGCTCCCACGGCAATCAGGATACTAATCAATCCTTATTACTGAACTGCCTCAGTGCTGAGGCAACCCAGTAATTGGTCACTGAATACCATTTGAAGCTTTTGTTTGTCATTAAGTGCATGATGACAACACATGTATAGTTAAATAATGAGCTGCTACCCCAAATATTGAAAAAAAAAAAAAAGAAAAATGTCCTAATAAAAACTATTGAAAATAATGATATAAAATGTCTAAAAAGCAGCAGGAAACAAATTAGTCACTCCACCGTGGCAGTAGATGTACTCCAAGTTCTCTGCACTGGGCGAGCACATCTCTGCTCTGGGCAGGAAAAAAAAAGGGGGGGGGGGGGAAGACAGGGGGATAACAAAAATAGCAAATTAAATTAAACTAGGAACTGAAGACATTTCATATCACGTTTCATGTTCAATGGAGAAAGTTTCCCATAGTGACATGAAACGCGTTCAGTTCCCAGTTTCATTTAGTTTTGTTTTTTTGGTTCTCCCACCCTCTCTTTTTTGATGCCCAGAGTAAAGTTGTGTTAATTACAATTCCTGTCACTGCTGCTTGTTATGGTGGGCATGCCCTGTTCGTAATATTGCACTACAAGAATACTCATTCTCAAGATATCCCCCTTTTTTTTATTCCATTGGTCTTTTGAGTGCAGTGCTGCTATTTTGTGAAAAATGTCACATTATGTTTACGTCTCCTCTATATTTAACCAATATGCATTTGTGAAGTGCGAAAAATAGAATTTCATTTAAAAATGCTCTTTATCCTGTAACTGGCTGCATCCATCTTGCGTCCCAGTCACACATTGATGTAAACTATTGTAAACTCTGCATCTGTCAGTCAGAACTGAGAAAATACAGAGAGAGAAGAAATGAAACAATGTTTTCATTTGCAACCTGTTCTGAAAATGGAATTGTGGTGTAAAATGCAAAGTCTTTAATAATTAAAAAAAAACAAAAAAAAAACAAGAAACAAATAGAGCTTCACAAAATTATTTTAGAAGAAAATGTTAACACAATTTATAAAAGATTTAGTGATGTCTTTTTATTGAGAAAATAAGCATGTGTGAAAATTACATCATAAAGTTAGTTATTCAACACCAAACAGGTATTTGAGATACAGATATACTAGTAGTGGTAAAGCGATGAAAATAAATTAAAAATAAATAAATAAATGAAAGATGTATAATTAAAGCAATAGTGAAGGAAAATGTCTGATTATCAGATTATAATACATTTAATCTACAAAACATATATACAGATAAAATAAACAATATACTTATCAGTTCTACAGATACAGCTTCCCACAGATCACCTCCAAAATAGTGGTACTAACAATTTTCCCTCCAAGTTATAATCATTGTTTTTGGTACATCTTGTGGGAAATTTCCCTCCAAGTTATAAGAATTGTTTTTGGTATAAACCGATCTGAAGAACACATATATACTTCCAATTAACATTAATGGTTCCAACC
Source organism: Pelobates fuscus (assembly GCF_036172605.1). Classification (NCBI taxonomy): domain Eukaryota; kingdom Metazoa; phylum Chordata; class Amphibia; order Anura; family Pelobatidae; genus Pelobates; species Pelobates fuscus. The sequence goes on from NC_086320.1 coordinate 161,637,167, forward strand.
ATCACTTATCAATAGGATGATCAAATTATTTAAGGTGGATTACCTTTGAACTGTTTTTTTTGGCAAAAAATGGGTATGTATGCCATTGTTACCTTCTTGCTTTTATTATGTTTATTAATTAATTCACATTTGTATTAATGAAATAAGAATACACAGAACTTTGGCAGTTCATGTATTTTATAATGGATAGTGTTGTTTTAAAAAAAAAAAATACGAAGCAGTTTGTATTTAATGAGATATATATTTTGCACTTTAAAATCTTGATTCAGATTATGTACTCTGTTTAATTGAACCTTGAGGAGTCTTAACATTTTGATAGTATTTCCACTTACATATCGCTCTCTCCTCCCACTAGAACATAGCTGTTGACAGTATTTCTATTTACTTAGTGAATTTGATTAGTTTGGAGAACATTAAGGGGAAATCGACATATTTCCCTGCTGGAACCATGGTGGAACGCACAGCCATCTTTGGAACGTCAAACACATCACTTCCGGTTTTCGCCGATCATGGAATCGGGATCAGCTGTGAAAACAACGCTCATTATACTTCACCAAGGAATAAGTGAAGTGAATATGGACACCACCAATGAAAAGATAAGAACAGAAGACGCCCACTGGAGCACTAATTGATTGGAGGGACTAGCCCTATTTAATGGAACTGACGGGTGGGTAGGATTTGGCTGCTTTTTTGGTAGCATCGTCGTTATTACTGTTTTTATCAATTTTGGTCTCTGAGGAAGTCCCAAAGGCAGGGCGAAACACGTAAGACCATTTTTATTGTCCTATTATACAATACATTTATTTGATTTCTATCTACCTATCGGAGTCCTACATGGTTCCTGATGCTGGGTGATATTTTGATCCTGAGAAGGAGATATTAGCCCCCCACCTACTTTGGGGCAGGCACCTTTAGAGCGCATTTATCTTCAACTTCTCGTGAGTGCAATCTATAGCAGGGAATATAATTTTACATCCAAACTGTATTACACTATGTTTTGTTTATTTATTATTTGTTAGGTATATCAGCTGAATCCCACGTGTATTGTATATATAATACATTTAAAACAGGTCCTATTAAAAACAAGCACATGTAATATAAACAACAACAAAATCATTGTGGTGTGGAAGTGTGTGTCGGTAGGAAGAACGAGAATAAGGGGAAGGATAGGCAAAAGGGGAAAAAGGGACTTGGCAAGTCAGAATGAGTTCAAAATATATCACTGTGCATATTCAGTGAAGTGCTAATACCAGGATCCAGTATGAAGGTTAGGGTCCATAAAAAGGGAGGCAGGAGGATGTGAAATGTGTGGAAGATTCAAAAAATCTGTTCCAGAGGAACCAACACGTGGCAAGAGCAGCACCCAGGCAATGGTTGAAGGTTATCAGAAATTCCATCAAGCGGGTATCTCTCACCTCGAACACTTGCTTAAAACATGGTTGGGGTTTCTGTGTTCCAATGTCCAGGGACAAGCATCTTTGCAATGTTTGTATGTAAGAGGTATCTCGTAGTAGATTGTTTTTTGTATTCTGAGATGGACATGTTAGCGGGGTGTGAAGAGTCAAGTAATTCAGCTTCACAAACCTCTTTTATGCATTACAGAACCCCTCATCAGAAATGCCTAATGCGGGACTGTCAAATCAGATATGTAAATAAGATCTATTGTCTAAGAGGAATCTCCACCCTACATGGGAGGCATGTGGGAATATTCATCAGAGCTTGCAAGGGTCTAGTACCACCCCGTCTGTACTTATAGGCAAATTACTGCAACTTGGGGGCAAAAGAGCAATGCACATTAATTTGGTACAGTATAATAAAATCTTTGTTAGAAAAGGTAATATTCAATACTGACCCCCCACTGCTTAATGTTATAGAGCTGGAGAGAGTTCAGTTCCCTAAATTTAAGCATCATGACCAGTGGATAATGAAAGCTTTGGTGGGGTTTGTGACAGGCAAGGGTTAAAATGTTGAAATGTAGAGAGACCAGTTATAGAGTTGGGACAGTTCTAGGGTTAGTCCAACACCAAAACCAGTTCTGCTTCTAGAAGCACTTTTCTGCTTGAAACGCTGTACATCCAGAGATATTTGCCGTTTTGCATAAGGGACCAGTTGCACCCCTTGCACCCGTGATTTAGGCAGCTTGGAACTTCGTCTTGTGCAGAAATCAGGTCTGTTGTCAGTGCGCACAGGACCTGTTGTCTGCTTGAAACACCTGTGTGTAGTGAACAGGTTAAAGAAACACTATAGTCACCTAAATTACTTTAGCTAAATAAAGCAGTTTTAGTGTTTAGATCATTCCCCTGCAATGTCACTGCTCAATTCACTGTCATTTAGGAGTTAAATCACTTTGTTTCTGTTTATGCAGCCCTAGCCACACCTCCCCTGGCTATGATTGACAGAGCCTGCATGAAATAAAAACTGGTTTCACTTTCAAACAGATGTAATTTACCTTAAATAATTGTATCTCAATCTCTAAATTGAACTTTAATCACATACAGGAGGCTCTTGCATGGTCTAGCAAGCTATTAACATAACAGGGGATAAGAAAATCTTAATTAAACAGAACTTGCAATAAAGAAAGCCTAAATAGGGCTCTCTTTACAGGAAGTGTTTATGGAAGGCTGTGCAAGTCACATGCAGGGAGGTGTGACTAGGGTTCATAAACAAAGGGATTTAACTCCTAAATGGCAGAGGATTGAGCAGTGAGGCTGCAGGGGCATGTTCTATACACCAAAACTGCTTCAATAAGCTAAAGTTGTTCAGGTGACTAGTGTCCCTTTAATTTATATGTGTTCATTTCTATTGAAATTTGCAGTTATTGCAAAATTTTAATAATACAAAGCTTTTTGGCAAGTTAAAGTGCTTTAGGGGTCTGGATTTTTCCTCTGATGAAGTGGTTTTGGTATACAGACCCATTTATTGCTCTCTAGCAAAGCGACACAAAGCCATTTTACTGACAAGGCAATGTTTAGTTGCACTTTCAAACTGTACACTTTCAATTACTGAAAGTCTTCATGGTTGGCATAATTATGCACAGCATGATGCTTCTGAACACTGTGCATGCTTCTCATAAAGAAATAGTGCATTCATTGCCTCTCTGTTCTGTCCTATGAGAAGCATTAGATGGGACCAGAAATAATCAGGACAGATCTCAAAACAGGAGGAACAGTTCTAGGAAGTGCTTGGTATTACCAGAGAGTTTACCAGCATTTTTATTTCAAGAGGGTGGTCTTAATCTGAGCATACTAGAAACACACTAACATTAAACAGAAATATATGATTTGCCAGTAACGGACATTATATATTACCTGAACATTTCCTGATAATTCATGAATAAAAAGGGAGGTTTAGATCTTATTATTAGTACTGGGCATACTATACTTAAAGTAGTATTCTCACTGCACTGAAAGAGTAAACAGATGTCAAAGAATGAAAATTATACATGTCTATAAAATAGGAAATAGTCAAAACATCAGATGTTAAATTCCCATGTCATACACTGAACGAACGCTACCTAGAACATACACAAACCATGTATGATACATTCAGTTGACAGATATATCTACCCTTTAAATTATCCATAAATCTATACCCTTATGCCAGAATCTTTACATGTTTGCCTTGTTTTATTAAATTCTGGCTTAACCATAAGAGAAAGCAGTCTTTACTTTTTGTTATTATTATAATTATTATTTTATTATTTATATAGCGCCATCAGATTCTGTAGCGCTGTACAATGGGTAGACTAACGGACTTGTAATTGTAACCAGACAACTGGCCGTGGGAGTCATGGAGGGTGGGGGATGAAAACCTGCTAACCGTTTAATTGATATGCTTTCTTGAAGAAGTGAGTTTTCAATTATTTTTTGAATGAGTGGAGACTGGGTGAAATTCTTACGAAGAAGGGAAGGGAGTTCCACAGAAGAGGTGCAGCCCTGGAAAAATCTTGGAGGTGAGTGTTAGAGGTGGGAGTACGGACAGAGGATATACATAGGTCTTTGGCAGAGCGTAGGGGCCTGGACGGGACAGGGAGGATAGGTAGGTTGGAGCAGCATTATATAGGGACTTGTAAGCAAGCACCAGAATTTTAAATTGAGCACTATATCTAACTGGAAGCCAATGCAGGGACTGACAGAGCGGGGAGGCGTGAGAGGTGCGGTCGGACAGGAAAATGAACCTCGCCGCCTCATTCATTATCGATTGCAGCGTTGCAATCTGGGGCATTATTATCACCTGGCTAAAATGGTATAGCTCCATGCATCCGTGCGTCAAGGCATGGACTCCATAAGACCTCTGAATGTGTCCTGTACTTAGCAGCAGATCCTTTAAGTTCTGCACATTGGAAGGTGCAACCTCTATATCTTTAATTTGTTGTTGCAGCACATCTCAGAGATGCTAAGTCATGTTACATCTGGGGAATTTGGAGGCTAGGGAAACACCTTTAACTCTTTGTCATGTTTCTCAAACCATTCCTGAACAATTTTTGCAGTGTGGCAGGGTGTATTATCTTTCTAAGAGGCCACTACTATCAGGGAACACTATTGTCATGAAGGGGTGTAAGTGGTCTGCAACAATCTCTAGGTAGGTGATATGTGTGAAAATAACATCCACATGAATGCCAGGGCCTATGGTATCCCAGCAGAACATTGCCCAGAGCATAACACTGCCTTCGCTGGCCTGCATTATTCCGTTAGTGCAGGGGTTCTCAACCTTGTCCTCAAGGACCCCCTACCAGTCCAGGGTTTAGGGATTACCTGGGTGTGTCTAAGGTGTTTTGAAAAAGAAAAAAAAAACACCTTAGAGTCTAAGGTGTTTTTTTCCCCCCCTTTTTCTAAACACCTTAGACACACCCAGGTAATCCCCAAATCCTGGACTGGTAGGGGGTCCTGAGGACTGGGTTGAGAACCCCTGCCTTAGTGCATACTGCTGCCATCTCTTCCCCAGGTAAATGACGCACACAGCCATCCACTTGATCTAAAAGAAAACATGATTCAGGAGACCAGGCAACCTTCCTCTATTGCTTCACGGTCCAGTTCTGGCACTTACCAAGCACTTTTAGTGGTGGACAGGGGTCGTCATGGGCACTCTTACTGGCCTGCGGTTACGAAGCACCATAAGCAGCAAACTGAGATGCACTGTGTGTTCAGACATATTTCTATTATGGCCAGAATTATGTTTTTCAGCATGTTGAGCTACAGTAGTTCTTCTGTGTGATCAGACCAGACAAACTAGCTTTCACTCCCCATGTGCATGAATAAGCCTTGAGAGCTCATGACTTTGACACTGGTACATCGGATGTTCCTTGCACCACTATTGGTAGGTTCTAACAATCCATGAGACTAGCCATTTTGGAGATGCTCTTATCCAGTCATCTAGCCATCATTATTTGGCCTTTGTCAAAGTCACTGAGATCTTATCGCTTCCATATTTTTCCTAATTCTAACATGTGAAATTCAAGAACTGACTGTCCACTTGCTGACAAATATATCCCACCCCTTGACCAGGGCCATTGTAACAATATAATCAATATTATTCACTTTACCGGTCAGTGGTTTTAATGTTGTGGCTGATCAGTATTATTTAGCTAAGCTGGAATTTTAACAATATGAGAATTAAGATTTCATTACTCCCTTTCTTTATTCTGTAACCCCTCCTTCTGAAATAGTAATACTTAAAAACTGTAAATGAAGAATGAAATTTTTTATAAAATATATATCTTTAAACTACAGATTTGACAAAGTTTATCTCAAGCAGTTTAACATTGCTTCACATAGTGAATGAACAATACATATATATCACTTGTGATATTCTTGCTTAGTTGAATAAGCTGAAAAACCTGTGTCCATCACGTTCATTCTTTAACATCTGTTTCTGCTGTTGATTTCTGATGGTTTTGTATTACTTTAATACCCTGCATAGGAATCATAGACACAAAACTACCTGCTTAAACTAATATACTGAAACAATCAAAATCAAGAAATTACCCTCTCTCACACAACTTTTTGCAGAAGTTCAACTACCGTACATCTAACCTACTTCTTCTAGTTTATCGTTTATAACCATATGCCGTTTATGGGTTCCCGTAAATTCACAGAACAAGTGGAAGTAATTTGGAAAAAAAAAAACCGCTTAGTTTTAATGAAACAACATTGTTTTTGAAACATTGTCTTAGTTACTGTTGCCAAAATAGAAATTTTATAAAAGTCTCAGGAAGTAAGTGAAATGGCAGTAAAATAAAAACTGGTTACATTACTGGCTGTTCAAACAGTCACTGTTTACAGAAGCAGCAGTCTGATGAAATGTGCACAAACAAGTGGCTAATGCCTATTGCCTATTGCCTATTGCCTTTCAACCACGCAAGACATTTAAAGGACACTCTAGGCACTATAACCACTACAAGACCAGGGGACACTGGGCTCTTCTTTGCCAAAAATCTGTCAAACTGCTCATGAACAGTTTTGCACTTACCTTGCTGTGTCAGATGCCAGTGGTCTTTCAGGTCTGAGTTGGTCAAACATAGCTGTAAAAACACATTTAAACATACATGTGTGCTGCACTTTACAATACTGATCCCAACATTGGGCGATAGGGTAGCTCTGCAGGTCATCAGAAGCTCTGTGTGCAACATGCCCACCATACAATCAAACTGTGTGACTTTAAAGGGATCCTATAGTGCCAGGAAAACAAAGCCTTTTTCACTATAGTGTTAATAGGTCCTCCCCCGTGGGGCTGAAGGGGTTATCTTACCTGAATACAGCCACTTACCCTCGCGCTGGGTCAGGCTCCGCCCATGCTCCTCACCTGCCAAAATCAGCCGACAGGGAGACCTAATGCGCATGCACGGCAATGGCCACGCACGCATTAGACCTACCCATAGGAAAGCATTATTCGATAGCGGACCAAAAGTCTGTTTGGATTCCGGAAGCGCCCCCAGTGTCTATTTGGTAGACAGCCACTGGAGGCAGGCTTAGAGCTGCAATGTAAACATTGCAGTTCAGTTCTCTGGAACTGCAATGTTTTACATTGCAGCACCAAGTGCAAAAGGGTCAATTAGTTGAAGTGGATTGGGTGCCTACAGTGTCCCTTTAAGAGATTGCTTTCCAACATGAAAAGCTCCTAATATCAAGTTCCTCTTGTGCTAAGCACCTCTCTGCAATAGGCTGCCTTAACAATAAACCATAAACATAACCACACCAATTTTAATGGTGCATTACTGTAAGAAGGCAATGGAAGCACCATTTTAGTGATACTTGAACAATGCACACCATATTAAAAAAAAAGTGCAGCTTTGATAGCAAGGTTTAAATACATAGTATGCCAAAGCTCCTAAAATTATTATTTGACGTGCATTGCTTTTGAGGATATTCTATAGAAGCATGTTATCCCAAGTATTCTATAGAAGCATGTTCTCCTAAGTCAATGGCTCCCAAACTGTATATATATATATATATATATAAGATGCCAAAATACCAGAGTATTGCAGTATGCAATGATACCTTTTCTATTGGACTAACATAATATTTTAAAGACAAACTTTCGAGAGTTTACCTCTCTTCCTCAAGTCTGAAACAATACTGATCAATCTGATAGAGTTTACCACTTAAAGGGACACTCCAGACACCCAGACCACTTCTGCCCATTGGAGTTGTCTGGGTGCAAACCCCCACTACCATTAACCCTGCATGTGTAATTATTGTAGTTTTCATAAACTGCAATATTTACCTTGCAGGGTTAAGTCCTCTTCTAGTGGCTGTCTACTAGACAGCCACTAGAGGACACTTCCGTGTTCAGAGAACACAAAAAGTGTGTTATAACGACGCTGGACGTACTCACGCTATGTGAGGACCTCCAGCATCGCCGAAATCCCCATAGGAAAGCATTAAAAGCATTATTCAATGCTTTCCTATGGGAAGGTCTAATGTGCATGCCCCGCCGCCGTCCGCGCATGCCCAATAGGTCTCTACCGCCGGCTGACGTCCGCGGGGGAGGAGAGAAGGCGGAGCCTGACTCAGCGCCGCTGGATACAGGTAAATCACTGAAGGGGTTTAACCCCTTCAGCAACTTGGGATGGGGGGTGGGAGGGAGAGGGGACCTGCAGTGCCAGGAAAATGTTTTTCTGGCACTTGAGAGTCCCTTTTAAAACAACTGATGTTAGAGAAGGGGAGGGAGGTGAGGAAGGGGGGGGGGGGGGATGAGAGGGGTGTCATGAATAGCAGAAGATGTGCCTGAAAGTGAAAGGTGCAGGTTGGCTGAGAATAGCCACAAAAGTAAATAAACAGAGGAGAGTCAATAAGCTAAGTAGAAAAAAAAAAAAAAAGCCGAGCACGGCGTGCAAATATATAGCTGCATATATGTATGTATATAAATTGATCCAATAAAGGTGAAGTGAGAATGTTGAAAAATAACTATATAAGACATTAAGATGTGTGTTTATATAAAGTTTTGGTAGTGTGTGAGAAAGCCAGAGTCTACATTAACCATTTAAGACCAGAGGGCGTACAAATACGCCCTATTTTAAGCGGCTCTAAACGGCGCCGGGCGTAATAGTACGCCCTCCGGCTTTTTCTCACTTACCCGGTCGCCGGCGATCTCACGCCGGCGATCGCAGTTGGGAGGACTCCCAGGGAGCCCCCCGCGGCACGTCCTTCCTCCTGGGGGCCCCCAGGCCATGTGAAAGTGAGGACCTTGCGAGGACCTCACAATCACATGGCTGGGTTAGCTGGCTCAGGCATTGCCAGCAGGGGGACTAACTGTAATGACAGGTAGTCCCCCTGCTGGCTGAATTCAAATAAAATATAATTAAAATAAGTGTAAAAAAATAAATATATACTTAGATCATATATATATATACACTGTCTAGGTGTATTTTACTATTAATATATATATAATTATATATATATATATATTAATATCAAATTACACGTAGACTGATACTGATTAAATATAAATATAATTTTTGTTATATATATATATATATATTTATATATAATATAAAAAAATGTAAATACGTTAAAAAATAAAATAAAAAAATAATTAAAAAGAAATAATTAAAAAATATATAGATGTGTGTTATTTCGTTCTAACTGTATTGTGATATTAATATATATATTTATATCAAAATACACATAGAACGAAATAATATATATATCTATATACATATATACGTATATATCACTATATATATATATATATATATATATATATATATATACATATATAAATATTTTTAAAACATTATATATATATATATATATATATACACATACGTGTGTATATATATATATACATATATTAATTCTACACATATATTTATGTAATATTTTTACATAATTAGGTATCTTAATTAATTACAATTAGCGAGACCTGCCTGACAACCCATGCCGAAAGTAAAAGGAATTTAATTTGCTAGCACTATATTTAACCCTATAACTTTCCAAGACACCATAAAACCTGTACATCGGGGGTACTGTTTTACTCGGAAGACTTCGCTGAACACAAATATTAGTGTTTCAAAACAGTAAAATGTATTACACTGATGATATCGCCAGTAAAAGTGATGTTTTTTGAATTTTTTACGCACAAACAGCACTTACACAGACAATATTATTGCTGTGATACTTTTTACTGTTTTGAAACACAAATATTTGTGTTCAGAGAAGTCTCCCGAGTACAACAGTACCCCTCATGTACAGGTTTTATGGTGTTTTCAAAAGTTACAGCATCAAATATAAGGCTTGTGTTTCATTTTTTTCACATTAAAATTCGCCAAATTGCTTACGTTGCCATTGTGACCCTATGGTAGCCCAAGAATTAAAATTACCCCTATGATGGCATACCATTTGCAATAGTAGACAACCCAAGGTATTGCAAATGGGGTATGTCCAGTCTTTTTTAGTAGCCACTTAGTCACAAACACTGGCCAAAATTGGCGTTTTTTGCATTTTTCACACACAAACAAATACTAACGCTAACTTTGGCCAGTGTTTGTGACCAATGGCTAATAAAAAAGACTGGACATACCCCATTTGCAATACCTTGGGTTGTCTACTATTGCAAATGGTATGCCATTATGGGTGTAAATTTCATTCCTGGGCTACTATACAGTCTCAAAGGCAACGTAACCAATCTGGCGAATTTCAATTTCAAATGTAACATGCTATATTTGACCCTGTAACTTCCCAAAACACCATAAAACCTGTACATAGGGGGTACTGTTTTACACGTGAGACTTTGCTGAATACAAATATGTGTTTTTTATTGCAGTAAAAGCAAACAGTATTATGACATTGACAGTAAAAATGTCATGTAGAACTAACAAAAATTTAAAAAATCGTATTTTCTCCCTTTTTTTTCATATTAAATTATGTTTCATAGCTAAATATTTGATATTAAATGAAAGCCCTGTTTCCCCTGAATAAAATAATATATAATAAGGAGGGGTGCATTTAATATGAAAGAGGTGAATAATGGTTGGACAGACATATAGCGCAAATGCCGGGTTTTGTTTACGTTTTTTCTGTTCACAACGTGTACATTTGGCTCAGTCCTTAAGGGGTTAAGTCCTTCATTTTTGGTGTTGAAATGTGTGATCATTTTCATCTCAAATGTCTTTCGTTCATGAGTCTTTGAAATTCCCTTTAAGAACTTTAATCCTGAGGTTTTGGATGGAGTGACCAGTCTGTGTGAAGTGATGACCAACAGGGGTACAATATCCGTTTTCCTTTTGGTTCTTGATTGAGGGTCTGTGTAGATTTATTCTGAGATGCAGCTTAAGGCCAGTTTCTCCAATGTAGCAACCTTTGTCACACACTGTACACTGTATCATGTAGACCACATTCGCAGATGTGCACGAATACGATCTCTTAACCCCTTAAGAACTGAGCCAAATGTACACGTTGTGAACAAAACAAAACGTAAACAAAACCTGGCATTTGCGCCAGGCTCATTCTTGGGCTACCATAGGGTCTCAAAGGCAACGTAACCAATCTGGCGAATTTTAATGTGAAAAAAATGAAACACAAGCCTTATATTTGACACTGTAACTTTTGAAAACACCATAAAACCTGTACATGAGGGGTACTGTTGTACTCGGGAGACTTTGCTGAACAGAAATATGTGTTTCAAAACAGTAAAAAGTATTGCAGCAATAATATCATCCGTGTAAGTGCTGTTTGTGCGTGAAAAATTCAAAAAACGTCACTTTTACTGGCGATATCATCATTGTAATACATTTTACTGTTTTGAAACACTAATATTTGTGTTCAGCGAAGTCTACCGAGTAGAACAGTACCCCCCATGTACAGGTTTTATGGTGTCTTGGAAAATTATAGGGTTAAATATAGTGCTAGCAAATTAAATTCCCTTTAATTTCGGCATGGGTTGTCAGGCAGGTCCCGGTAATTGTAATTAATTAAGATACCTAATTATGTAAAAATATTACATAAATATATGTGTAGAATTAATATATGTGTGTATATATATATATATATATATACGTATGTGTATATATATACATAATTTTTTTTATATTTTTATTTATATATTGTGATATATACGTATATATTTATGTATATAGATATATATATTATTTTGTTCTATGTGTATTTTGATATAAATATATGTATATTAATATCACAATACAGTTAGAACAAAATAACACACATCTATATATTTATTAATTATTTATTATTTTTAATTTTTAATTTTATTTTTTAACGTATTTACATATTTATTTTTTATATTATATAAATATATATATAACAATAATTATATATATATTTAATCAGTATCAGTCTACGTGTAATTTGATATTAATATATATATATATATATATATATATAATATACCGTATTTTTCGCTCCATAAGACGCACTTTTTTTCCCCTCAAAAGTGAGGGGAAATGTCTGTGCGTCTTATGGAGCGAATATGAAGCTTTACTTACCTGTCTTGCAGCGTTGGCCGGCAGCACAGGGCGCACCGCGGTACTGGAACTTGAATTTCATGTTCCGGTTTCCGGCGGGACTGAAAGGAAGTGTGCACAAGCTGAGTGCGCACTTCCTTTCAGTCCCGCCGGAAACCGGAACATGAAATTCAAGTTCCAGTACCGCGGTGCGCCCTGTGCTGCCGGCCAACGCTGCAAGACAGGTAAGTAATTATGGGACAAGGGGAGGGGGACAGTATGGGAGAGAAGAATATGGGGAGGGGGGGGGGATGAAGTCTGTGGGGAGGGGGGGGGATGAAGTCTGTGGGGAGGGGGGGGATGAAGTCTGTGGGGAGGGGGGGGATGAAGTCTGTGGGGAGGGGGGGGGATGAAGTCTGTGGGGAGGGGGGGGATGAAGTCTGTGGGGAGGGGGGGGATGAAGTCTGTGGGGAGGGGGGGGGATGAAGTCTGTGGGGAGGGGGGGGGATGAAGTCTGTGGGGAGGGGGGGGATGAAGTCTGTGGGGAGGGGGGGGGGATGAAGTCTGTGGGGAGGGGGGGGGATGAAGTCTGTGGGGAGGGGGGGGGATGAAGTCTGTGGGGAGGGGGGGGGATGAAGTCTGTGGGGAGGGGGGGGGGATGAAGTCTGTGGGGAGGGGGGGGATGAAGTCTGTGGGGAGGGGGGGGGATGAAGTCTGTGGGGAGGGGGGGGGATGAAGTCTGTGGGGGGGGATGAAGTCTATGGGGGGGATGGGGGGGATGAAGACTATGGGAGGGGGGGACACTATGGGACAGGGGAGAAAAAAATATTCTGTACAAACGGTCCCATAGTAAGAAACACTATGGGACAGTTTGTTCAGAATATTTTTTTTCTGGGTTTCTTCCTCTAAAAACTAGGTGCGTCTTATGGTGAGGTGCGTCTTATGGAGCGAAAAATACGGTATATATATTAATAGTAAAATACACCTAGACAGTGTATGTGTGTGTGTGCATATGTGTATATATATACTTAGATCATATATATATATATATATATATATATATATACTTAGATCATATATATATATAATAAATGTATATATGATCTAAGTATATTATTTTTTTCCTATCAGATTAGAGGCAGTGCTTACACCATAGGGATATCCAATCTGGAGGGAAAAAACAGGCAGGCAAATCTCCAAACATTTTAACCCCTCCCCTAATTACCTCCTTTCCAATAAGTAGCAGCTCCTCCTGATCATCCCCAGTTCTTTGCCTGCCTTCGGCAGGGGAGGTTATGCAGGAAGGTTCTCCAGGAAGCAGGTGAGAAGGGCTGAGGCTCGGGAGGCTCTGCTTCCTTGATGTTCGGGTAAGTAGCGTTTAACACGCCGGACGGCAGGGTCCCTCAGAATTTATTCCGTCTCTTGCCGTGCCAGGTGCCGGTCTGACGAAGGACGCAGGCGTGCGTCGGCTGGGAGGTCCTGTCGGTGGAACGCACACACAGGTTGCGTTGCGTTCCACCAGGGAGTCGCAGAGCGCTATGCACATGCGCAATGCGAACCTGGATTCAGGCGCCAAATTTGAACTTGGCGTTTTTGTTTGGTTACAGGACTTAAAAGGAGCATTACCAGCAGCAACCTCTGTTGGCCAGGAGCTCTCAGAACGGTTGCAAAGTGTGTTTCTCACCTGCCCTCCAACACACTCTCAGGCCATTTAAGGTAAGACTGATTAAGTTTTTAATTAAATGGTTCTAGCCTGAATCTTTAGGGAAAAATTTTGTTTATTTTCCCTTGTTTGTTTTCTGTTCCCAGTATATAATCCTGAAAATTTGGATAAAGTTGCTGAGAAGGGGAAATGTACATCTAGCCAAGCATTTAATGTGCTCTGTGTGTGGCCATCTTATGCCAGATGGTTGTAAAAAGGAAACTTTGCTCTGTGTGTTCAAAGAAGCTTCAGAGGAAGCACAAAGAACAGAAATGTCCACTTTATCAGCTGGTTGCAACAAAGTATGCAGCAAACAGTTGTGGATATGTGGTCAGCAGCATTACAGACAATCCAGGCTTCGGTTGCCCAGGATTCTCAGATTGTTATACATGCTAACAAAAGCCTAAGATCTTGGGAAGTTCCGATTCTAGTTTGGAACTAGTGGTTCTGAGTATGGCGATAATTCAGCAGTGTCTCATCAAATGAGGAATCTGCATTCCCAGTAGAATCCATTTGGGGTATTGATTAAACAAGTGCAGTGGCATTTGAACTTGAGGAAACAGGGTAGAAGTCCAATAGGTTTCTTTTTCACCCACAGATTGGGGAGTTGATTTAAAAGATTGGAAAATTCCCAAGTCACATGCTGTTTATTGGCTAGACAGTTTTTAAATCTCTCTTTTCCATAGAAGCGGAACAAGACTGTAAGCTGGATACTATCCCTGTAGTGGGCGTTCCTATTGCTCAAATAGGTAAGAAGACTACATTACCAATTGGAGATTCAAGCGGGCTCAAGGAGGTCATGGATAAACGCATGGGCTCCTCCTTAAAGATGTTGTTCATCTCTTCTGCAGCCCAAGCTAAAGCTTTGATTACGGGGTCATCCGTTACCAAGGCCCATAAACTTGGTTGGAAGAACTAGAAAAGTGGATGCCTCTGCAGAAAGCCTGAAATTATCGGCCAAGAATATAAGTATTTCAACAGTCGCCAGAAGAGCGCTTTGGCTTAGAAATTGGTCAGCAGATGCGGCATCTAATAATTCACTGTGTGAACTGTCTTTTGAACCAGGTAGACTTTCGGTTCAAAACTGGATGAGTTGTTGAAACAGATGAAGGAAGGAAGGAAAGCTTTACCAGTATCATATAGGAAGCAGTTTAGAAGCCGTAACGCAGAGACACTTCCCTCATTTAGAAGTTCCTTTCGTAGAAACTATTTCAAGGGTCAACAGAAAAGAGCCTTTGATTATAGGAAGAAGGAAAGGTTTACTGCCAAGAGAAAGAAAAAATGATGACGCCAGGCCTGTAGGTGGAAGGTTGAGTCACTTCCTAGAGCACTGGAAAGAGACAACATCGGATCGCTGGGTCCTTACAGTGATGGAGCACGGATACGCTCTAGAATTATCACAAGCCCCAAAGAACATGTTTCTATGTTCCGAGATTCATTCTCTAGATATGGAACTCCCTCTGATGCGGGAAGTATCGACTCTGTTACTAAAAAGAGTGGTGGAAGAAGTTCCTCTAAAGGAAAGACATCAAGGCACCTATTCAAGACTTTTCTTGGTGCCAAAACCAGATGGTTCGTTCAGACCTATCCTAGACCTAAAGGCCATAAACAAGCGGATTATCAAAAAGAAATTCCTCATGGAAACAGTAAAGTCAGCTGCTCTGCTTATTCACCCATCAAGTTGGTTTGCGTCCCTGGATTTGAAAGATGCCTATCTTCATGTACCCATAGCAGAATCCAGCAAAAGTTTTCTACGGTTGCGGTGTGCTGCCAATCGGTAACCAAACATTACCAATTCAGAGCACTGCCTTTCGGCCTGTCATCAGCGCCCAGAGTATTCACAAAGCTTCTAATAGTAGTTTCAGCTTTTCTAAGAGGTATGGGCATCGCTGTCATTCCATATTTGGACGACTGGCTGTTCATTGCAGAGTCCCAAGTTCAACTACAGTTAGACCTGGGGACAGCCATCAAATCGCTGGAAAAGCATGGCTGGCTAATAAATTTCAACAAATCGGAACTAGTGCCAGTTCAAAGGATCCAGTTCTTGGGTCTAATTTTGGATTCTATCGCAATGAAGTTATTCCTGCCAGAAGAGAAGATACTAAAGATCAAGCGGTTAATCCGGAATCTCAGAGAAAAAAGTGTGTTTTCAATCAGAGAAGCCAGGTGCTTGCTGGGTATGTTTACAGCCTCAATCCCGGCAGTCGGTTGGGCAAAAGCCAGAATGAGACCTCTACAAAGAAACATTCTGCAAGTCTGGTATCGACAGGATCTCGGCCTAGATGGGCTGATGAGGTTTAACGATCTAACTTTGAAAAGTCTGCAGTGGTGGACATTTTCTCGATTCCTCCACGAGGGTCTGTCAGTCCGGATGAAGTCCTTCACTATCATAACACAGACGCCTCTGCGCTGGGCTGGGGGGCCCATCTGGGAGACATAAAGAAGCAGGAGTCCTGGCAAGAGAAGGATATGAGAAGTTCCTCGAACTTCAGGGAATTAAAGGCCGTATGGATGGCACTCTTGGCGTTTCAGTTTCTCATCAAAGATCAACATGTTCAAATTCGTTCAGACAATCGAACGGCAGTGGCATATTTGAACAAACAGGGAGGTACGAGATCAACAAGATTAGAAAGCCTTTGTTCAATAATCATGCTGTGGGCAGAAGTGCACCTTATGTCAACATCTGCAGTTCACATTTTAGGAAAGTTCAATGTGGTGGCAGATGCCCTGAGCAGGCATCATTTGAAACAAGCAGATTGGTCCCTGTCATGCAGAACTTTCAAGTTCATCACAGACCGCTTCGGTGTTCCAGAGATAGTCCTGATGGCATCCAGAGTGAACAGGAAGACAAGACGTTTTGCAGCCCTAAATCCAGCAGACAGGCCGGATTTCATAGATTCCCTGTCAGTACCATGGAAGTTCAACCTGGCATATATCTTCCCGCCAGTAGTGCTTCTTCCCAGAATACTTCAAAGAGTAAGGCTGGAAAATGTAAGTATTATCCTAATCCTTCCATGGTGGCCAAGAAGAAGTTGGTTCTCGGTTCTCCTGAACTTTCCGGGGGCCACCTTTTGGAAGCTTCCTCTTTCAGGAGTAATTCTAGAGGACGCCATGGTGCCTCTTCCGGCCCTTCGGAGATTCCGTTTGACGGCCTGGTTTCTGAACTCAAGATTTTAGAGAGTAAAGGTCTGGATCCTGAAGTTATAAAAAAATTTTTTTGGCATCTTACAAGGAATCTACTTCAAGGTTCTACGTTAGGATTTGGAAGTTTTTTCAGCGGTGTTGTAGGTTTGAAGTCAACCCTGTTTCCGCGTCCGTCCAGAAGATTCTATGCTTCCGTCAGATGGGATTTGCAAAGGTCTTAATCCTGCTTCATTTGGATTACATGTTTCTGCTATCAGTTTCTTCTCCCTCAGATGTTTCACCTCGAATTTTCTGATTTCAAGGTTCTTCAGAGCTCTGACACGTTTGGTGCCCTTTGTTAGGGAAGCCTGTCCTCCCTGGGATCTGAATTTGGTCCTTTCCGCGCTTTGAGTACCGCCTGTTGAACCATTGGAAGAAGTTTCCCTGAAGATGTTTTCGTTGGATACCGTTTTTTTTTTTTTTTTGTTTGTTTTTTTTGGTGGCTATTCGTCAGCTAAAAGAGTATGTGAGATCCGAGCGCTTCGGGAGTATTTTCCCTTTTTGGTTTTCATCAGGACAGGGAGGTTCTGAAGCTCGATCCTTCAGGTATCACTAAAGTTTTTTCTGTTGCCAATGTCAACCGAGAAGTGGTTTTGCCGACCGTTTGTCGGAATCCGTCTAATGCCTTGGTAAGTAATTTTCACTGCTTAGACGTAAAGATATGTCTTTGGCAATATCTAAAAGCTACGGAATCCTTCCGGTAGGATATCAGTATGTTTGTCTTGTTCATAGGCACAAAGAAAAGGTATGTTGGTTTCGAAGAGTTCTCTGGCTAGATGGCTGAAGGATTGTATTCTGTTATCTTATTCTAAGAGTAGCACGGAATTTGCAGGCCCTATAAAGGCACATTCTACTAGAGCTGTTTCGCCGTCATGGGCTCTGCGTGCAGCTGCTTCTCCGTCTCGAATTTGTTCAGCTGCTATTCGGTCCTCTCTCCATTCGTTCTCAAGACACTACAAGTGGGACATACTGGCCTCGGAGTATGCAGCTTTTGGGCGCAGGGTGCTTCAAGCAGTAGTGAACTGAAACCCGCCCTCAGGATCTGCTTTATTATATCCCTATGGTGTAAGCACTGCCTCTAATCTGATAGGAAAAACATAAATTTTACTTACCGAAAATTTCTTTTTCCTGAAGATTAGAGGCAGTGCTACAATTCCCGCCCCTTTTTCTAATAAACTCAGTAATTTTGCAGCTATTTGGCTTATGTATTGTCTGGGGATGATCAGGAGGAGCTGCTACTTATTGGAAAGGAGGTAATTAGGGGAGGGGTTAAAATGTTTGGAGATTTGCCTGCCTGTTTTTTCCCTCCAGATTGGATATCCCTATGGTGTAAGCACTGCCTCTAATCTTCAGGAAAAAGAAATTTTCGGTAAGTAAAATTTATGTTTTTTTTTCCTTTCAGATTAGAGGCAGTGCTTATACCACAGGGATATCCAATCTGGAGGGAAAAAACAGGCAGGCAAATCTCCAAACATTTTAATCCCTCCCCTAATTACCTCCTTTCCCATAAGTAGCAGCTCCTCCTGATCATCCCCAGTTCTTTGCCTGCCTTCGGCAGGGGAGGTTAGACAGGAGGTTCTCCAGGAAGTAGGTGAGAAGGGCTGAGGCTCTGGAGGCTCTGCTTCCTTGATGTCCGGTAAGTAGCCTTCAACACGCCGGCCGGCGTGGTCCCTCAAATTTTATTTTGCCGTGCCAGGTGCCGGTATGACGAAGGACGCAGGCGTGCGTCGGCTGGGAGGTCCTGTCGGTGGAACGCACGCACAGGTTGCGTTGCGTTCCACCAGGGAGTCGCAGAGCGCTATGCACATGCGCAATGCGAACCTGGATTCAGGCGCCAAATTTGAACTGGGCGATTTCGTTTGGTTACAGGACTTATATGAGCATTTACCAGCAGCAACCTCTGTTTGCCAGGAGCTCTCAGAACGGTTGTAAAGTGTGTTTCTCACCTGCCCTCCAACACACTCTCAGGCCATTTAAGGTAAGACTGCTAAGTTTTCATTTTAAATGGTTCTTAGCCTGAATCCGTAAGGAGAAAATTTTGATTATTTTCCCTTTTCTTGTTTTCTTGTTTTCCCAGTATGTCTAATCCGGAAAATATGGATAAAGTTGCTGAGAAGGGGAAATGTGCATCTAAAACCAAGCATTTAATGTGCTCTGTGTGTGGCCAACCTATGCCTGATGGTTGTAAAAAGAAACTTTGCTCAGTATGTTCAAAAGAAGCTTCAGAGGAAGCAAAGAGAACAGAAATGTCCACTTTTCTCAGCTGGTTGCAGCAAAGTATGCAGCAAACATTTGTGGATATGCAGTCAGCTGCATTACATTCAGTCCAGGCTTCTGTTGCCCAAGATTCGCAGATTGTAAAACATGCTAAGAAAAGACTGAGATCTTGGGAAGCTTCTGATACTAGTTCGGGAACTAGTGGTTCTGAGTATGAAGATAATTCAGGCAGTGATTCCTCAGATGAGTAATTTGCCTTCCCAGATGAAGCCATTGGGAAATTGATTAAAGAAGTGCAGTGCATCTTTGATTTTGAGGAAACAGGGAAAAAGTCCAAAGTGTTTCCTTTTCACCCACAGATTAAGGAATTGATTTTGAAAGAATGGAAGTTCCCTAGTCACAAGCCGTTTATTTCTAAGCATTTTAAAACTCTTTTTTCCATAGAAACGGAGCAAGACTGTAAGCTGGATACGGTCCCTGTAGTGGACGTCCCTATTGCTCAAATAGGTAAAAAGACTACATTACCAATTGGAGATTCAAGCGGGCTCAAGGATGTCATGGATAAACGCATGGACTCCTCTTTAAAGAAGTTGTTCATCTCTTCTGCAGCCCAAGCTAAAGCTTTGATTACGGGGTCATCCGTTGCCAAGGCCCAAAAACTTTGGTTGGAAGAACTAGAAAAGGTATATACGGGAGAAGCTAAGGAAGACCCGTTAAAGCTATTAAAAAATATCAAGATGGCATCTGATTTTTTAGTGGATGCTTCTACAGAAAGCCTGAAATTATCGGCCAAGAATATAGGTATTTCAACAGTCGCCAGGAGAGCGCTTTGGCTTAGAAATTGGTCTGCAGATGCGGCATCTAAAAATTCACTGTGTGAACTATCTTTTGAACCAGGAAGACTTTTCGGTTCTAAACTGGATGAGCTGTTGAAACAGATGAAGGAAGGAAGGAAGGAAAGCTTTACCAGTATCATATAGGAAGCAGTCTAGAAGCCGTAACGCAGAGACACGTCCCTCATTTAGAAGTTCCTTTCGTAGAAACTATTTCAAGGGTCAACAGCAAAGAGCCTTTGATTATAGGAAGAAGGAAAGGTTTACTGCCAAGAGAAATAAAAAATTATGACACCAGGCCTGTGGGTGGAAGGTTGAGTCACTTCCTAGAGCATTGGAAAGAGACGACATCAGATCGCTGGGTCCTTACAGTGATAGAGCACGGATACGCTCTAGAATTATCACAAGCCCCAATGAACAGGTTTCTATGTTCCAGGGTTCAGTCTCTAGATATGGAACTCTCTCTGATGCGAGAAGTGTCGACTCTGTTACTAAAAAGAGTGGTGGAAGAAGTTCCTATAAAGGAAAGACATCAAGGCACCTATTCAAGACTTTTCTTGGTGCCAAAACCGGATGGTTCGTTCAGACCTATTCTAGACCTAAAAGCCGTAAACAAGCGGATTATCAAAAAGAAATTCCTCATGGAAACAGTAAAATCAGCGGCTCTGCTTATTCACCCAAAAAATTGGTTTGCGTCCCTGGATTTGAAAGATGCCTATCTTCATGTACCCATAGCGGAATCCAGCAAAAGTTTTCTACGGTTTGCGGTATGCTGCCAATCGGTAACCAAACATTACCAATTCAGAGCACTGCCTTTCGGCCTATCATCAGCGCCCAGAGTATTCACAAAGCTTCTAGTAGTAGTTTCAGCTTTTCTAAGAGGTATGGGCATCGCTGTCATTCCGTATTTGGACGACTGGCTGTTGATTGCAGAGTCCCAGGTTCAACTACAGTTAGATCTGGGGACAGCCATCAAATCGCTGGAAAAGCATGGCTGGCTAATAAATTTCAACAAATCGGAACTAGTGCCAGTTCAAAGGATCCAGTTCTTGGGTCTAATTTTGGATTCTATCGCAATGAAGTTATTCCTGCCAGAAGAAAAGAAACTAAAGATCAAGCGGTTAATCCGGAATCTCAGAGTAAAAAGTGTGTTTTCAATCAGAGAAGCCATGTGCTTGCTCGGTCTGTTTACAGCCTCAATTCCGGCAGTCGGTTGGGCAAAAGCCAGAATGAGACCTCTACAAAGAAACATTCTGCTAGTCTGGAATCGACAGGAACTCGGCCTAGATGGGCTGATGAGGTTCAACAATCTAACTTTGAAAAGTCTGCAGTGGTGGACATCTTCTCGATTCCTCCACGAGGGTCTGTCGTTCCGGATGAAGTCCGTCACTATCATAACAACAGACGCCTCTGCGCTGGGCTGGGGGGCCCATCTGGGAGACATAAAGAAGCAGGGGTCCTGGCAAGAGAAGGATATGAGAAGTTCCTCGAACTTCAGGGAATTAAAGGCCGTATGGATGGCTCTCTTGGCGTTTCAGTTTCTCATCAAAAATCGACATATTCAAATTCGTTCAGACAATCGTACGACAGTGGCATATTTGAACAAACAGGGAGGTACGAGATCGACAAGATTAGAAAGCCTGTGTTCAATGATCATGCTGTGGGCAGAAGTGCACCTTATGTCCATCTCTGCAGTTCACATTTTAGGAAAGTTCAATGTGGTGGCAGATGCCCTGAGCAGGCATCATTTGAAACAAGCAGATTGGTCCCTGTCATGCAGAACTTTCAATTTCATCACAGACCGCTTCGGTGTTCCAGAGATAGACCTGATGGCATCCAGAATGAACAGGAAGACAAGACGGTTTGCATCCCTAAATCCAGCAGACAGGCCGGATTTCATAGATGCCCTGTCAGTTCCATGGAAGTTCAACCTGGCTTATATCTTTCCGCCAGTAGTGCTTATTCCCAGAATACTTCAAAAAGTAAGGCTGGAGAATGTAAGAATTATCCTAATCCTTCCATGGTGGCCGAGAAGAAGTTGGTTCTCGGTTCTCCTGAACTTTCCAGGGGCCACCTTTTGGAAGTTGCCTCTTTCAGCAGAAATTCTAGAGGACGCCATGGTGCCTCTTCCGACCCTTCGGAAATTCCAGTTGACGGCTTGGTTTCTGAATTCCAGATTTTAGAGAGCAAAGGTCTGGATCCTGAAGTGATTAAAATCCTGTTGGCAACTAACAAGGAATCTACATCTAAGATCTACACTAGAATTTGGAAGATATTTTGTCAATGGTGTTGTAGGTTTAAAGTCAACCCGGTTTCCGCGTCCATACAGAAGATCCTAAGTTTCCTTCAGATGGGATTTGCAAAAGGCCTTAAACCTGCATCATTGAAATTACAAGTTTCTGCTATCAGTTTCTTCTCCCTCAGATGCCTGGCCTCAAATATTCTGATTTCTAGGTTCTTCAGAGCTCTGACTCGTTTGGTGCCCTATGCTAGGGAAACCTGTCCTCCCTGGGATCTAAACTTAGTCCTTTCCGCGCTTTGTGAGCCGCCCTTTGAACCATTGGAGGAAGCTTCCCTAAAGATCATTTCATTGAAAACTGTTTTTTTGGTGGCTATTACATCTGCTAAAAGAGTATGTGAGATCCAAGCTCTTAGGGCAAATTTTCCTTTTTTAGTTTTTCATCAGGACAAGGTGGTTCTAAAGCTCGATCCTTCGTTCAGCCCGAAAGTTTTTTCTGTTTCAAATGTTAACCAGGAAGTGGTCTTACCAACTTTTTGTCAGAATCCGTCTAACGCTTTGGAAAGCAAATTTCACTGCCTAGACGTAAAGAGATGTCTTTTGCAATATCTAAAAGCGACAGAATCCTTCAGGAAGGATAACAGTCTTTTTGTCTTATTCAAGGGCACAAGGAAAGGCATGAAGGTTTCGAAGAGTTCTCTGGCTAGATGGCTGAAGGACTGCATTCAGTTGGCTTATTCCAAGAATGGCATGAATCATGCAGGCCCTTTAAAGGCTCATTCTACTAGAGCTGTTTCAACGTCCTGGGCACTGCGAGCGGCTGCTTCTCCTTCTCAGATTTGTTCAGCGGCTACGTGGTCCTCTCTCCATACTTTCTCAAGACACTACAAGTTGGACATACTGGCCTCGGAGGATGCAGCTTTTGGGCGCAAGGTGCTTCAAGCAGTAGTGAAATGAACCCGCCCTCTGGATCTGCTTTATTATATCCCTGTGGTATAAGCACTGCCTCTAATCTGAAAGGAAAAACATAAATTTTGCTTACCGAAAATTTATTTTTCCTGAAGATTAGAGGCAGTGCTACAATTCCCGCCCCTTTTTTCTAATAAACTAAGTAATTTTGCAGCTATTTGGCTTATGTATTGTCTGGGGATGATCAGGAGGAGCTGCTACTTATGGGAAAGGAGGTAATTAGGGGAGGGATTAAAATGTTTGGAGATTTGCCTGCCTGTTTTTTCCCTCCAGATTGGATATCCCTGTGGTATAAGCACTGCCTCTAATCTTCAGGAAAAAGAAATTTTCGGTAAGCAAAATTTATGTTTTTTTACACTGATTAATTAAATTTTAATTTATTTCCAGCTAGCAGGGGGACTACCTGTCATTACATGAGCCAGCTAACCCGGCCATGTGATTGTGAGGTCCTCGCAAGGACCTCACTCTCACATGGCCGGGAAGCCCCCCAGGAGGAAGGACGTGCCGCGGGGGGCTCCCTGGGAGTCCCCCCAACCGCGATCGCCGGCGACCGGGTAAGTAACAAAAGACCAGAGGGCGTACTATTACGCCCGGCGGCGTTTAGAGCCGCTTAAAATAGGGCGTAATAGTACGCCCTCCGGTCTTAAAGGGTTAATGCAGTATGATTTCTTATTGTGCCTGGCTGTGTTATTGCCACATATATGTTGACATAGTTTGCAGAGTGATTTGTTGCATCGTACAGTGTAATTGGCCTTGGGCAGAGAAAAAGGGGAGATGGGGCTGATAACTGTATAACTTTGAAATAGCAGCTATATTATTACAAACATTTCGCTAACATGAGTGGTTCAATTTATGGAAATGGGCTGCTAAGGTGTACACAAGTGATAAAAGGTTGGTCACCACTGTTCTAAATTTTCCAAACATTTATCAAGCTTTGAGGAATATAATAAAATCTGTCAAAACCCCAATTCAATGGTGTTCCACAAAAAAATGTTTGGAAACATTCATTACACATCGGCCACTTGTTGAAATGGTTGGCTTCAGATCTAAGACACGACCTAAACTACACCAGTCAGAGAAATGGAACTACAGCATCCATCCGGATCACAGTCAACTCCAACAACATCTCAGGCACCAATCCATTTTCCATTAGTTGCCAAAATAACACATACAATACATAGACCCTGTGACAACTATATCAAAGCAACACCAGCACTGTATATTTACTTCCATGTGACAATTTGAACCATCATTTTATATCACTGGTAGGTATTTTCAAACAAAATCCTCTTTGACAATGCACACTTATGTACATCAATAAAACCAAGCTAAAGCAAACCTAATAAATGTTTTCCTACTCCAATAATGTGACAGAAGGTAAAGAATAATGTTTATTTTGAAAAGGCATAAATGCACAGAAAAAAAAACCATAAATTTTATAGTTCAGTTTTAACACAGCTGTTGATAAAGTGTCGCTTGGAGACAGAAAACGTGTCCAACTCTCCTGGGCAGGTTTTATTTTTCTCCTTCTCCCCTCTGTATGTCTAGCCTGTATATTTTTCATTTGTACTGCCAAACTGACACATATTTTAAAAGCTATTTATTATTTTAAATTTTAAAAAAAGAGAAGATATTTGCTACAATAATTATTTACTGTTTTATTCTTTGGAGTGCCAAGATTTGGTCATTATATTCTGCCTTCAGGGGTCACTTTATCTTGCACCTAAGAGGGAGTCATTTTGAGTTTCTCTAGCATTCTGTATTTGTCCTACATGAGCTTATGTGAAGACCCACAGGGTTATTTACTACAGTGAGATTACAAATTAAATTTGAAATTTAAAGCATAGTAACCTTACAGATTTTTTCAATTTTTGCTACTTTTACCTTAAATTTGAAATTCACTTTGAATATTCACCAAAACAACTCTAGCAGCAGTTATGGTGTATAGATCATGCCCCTGCAGTCTCACTGTTCAATTATCTGCCATTTATGAGTCAAATCACATTGTTTATACAGCTCTTGTCACACCTCCCTGCATGTGACTTACACAGCTGTCCTAAACTCTTCCTGTAAAGAGTCATAGAAACATAGAAACATAGAATGTGATGGCAGATAAGAACCATTTGGCCCATCTAGTCTGCCCAATTTTCTAAATACTTTCATTAGTCCCTGGCCTTATCTTATAGTTAGGATAGCCTTATGCCTATCCCACGCATGCTTAAACTCCTGTACTGTGTTAACCTCTACCACTTCAGCTGGAAGGCTATTCCATGCATCCACTACCCTCTCAGTAAAGTAATACTTCCTGATATTATTTTTAAACCTTTTGTCCCTCTAATTTTAGACTATGTCCTCTTGTTGTGGTAGTTTTTCTTCTTTTTAATATAGTCTCCTCCTTTACTGTGTTGATTCCTTTTATGTATTTAAATGTTTCTATCATATCCCCCCGTCTCGTCTTTCCTACAACCTTTCCTTGTTTGTTTTATCCTGCAATCCATGAATCAGTTTAGTAGCCCTTCTCTGAACTCTCTCTAAGGTATCAATATCCTTCTGAAGATACGGTCTCCAGTACTGCGTACAATATTCCAAGGGAGGTCTCCCCAACGTTCTGTACAATGGCATGAGCACTTCCCTCTTTCTACTGCTAATACCTCTCCCTATACAACCAAGCCTTCTGCTAGCATTTCCTGCTGCTCATCTAATGTTTACATTTCCTTTATTGCAAATTCTTTTATTTCCTTTAATTTAGACTTTCTCATCTCATTCTCTGTTAATGGTTTGCTAGACTTTTGCAGGAGGCTCCTGTATGGGATAAAAGTAAATTTTACAGGGCAGGAGATGAAAATTAAGTTACATCTGATTGGAAGTGAAACCATTTTGTTTTCATGCAGGCTGTGTGGCTAGGGCTGCATAAAAAATGTCACTTCCAGAATATTAATAGTCCCACTGAAAACATTTTTGTGCTAAACAGTTTTTTTCCCCTGATCCTTCTCAAGGTTTTCATTCACTAACATATTTCATGATTATCTCTTATATCCTGGTCTAATGCTATGTTTTTCGAGCATTTCCAGAAGGTTTTATGGAGCATTCACAGCACGTTCACCTTTGACTTAGGAGAGGTGCAAGGTTTGCATAATGCCAAAACTGTGACCATAAAGCATCATTTTTGGACATAATCCTTTGATGAAAATATACACAGCATAAACATTAGCAAATCGGGTGAAATATGCTCAGAACAGCAGTAATAATACCACTACAATATCACTGAAATCTACAACTGCTATTTGCAGGCAGAAAATTCATGAAATTGACTCAATAAACGTTTATGCATACATACCTCCGAAGTGTTCCTATTTAGGAGAGACAGGTCCCATTCTGGTCCCAAATATTTCAACTTTTATTTCAGTTGAGTGCAAAAAGGTTTCCTACCCCTGTTATATTTTATCCTGTTATATAGGATCTCTCCATATTGTTGTTGGTGTCTGAATTTCTGATCAATAAAACAGTAATACGTCTTCAAACTACAATATATGTGTTTAGAAATCAGTCTGAGTAAACAAGATGCTCTAAATGACATTTTCATTTCCATGAATGGTTATCAGGAGGTCATGAAGCCACTAAAAATATCCCACAATAGCCCAGTCCCTGGCCACACATGTTCCTCTGAGGGCATTTTGAAATATTGTAGGTTATGAGAATGGGATTTCAACACTAAAAGATTAAGATCAAGTTTGGATACCTAGAACAAATCACAAATTCATTTGTTACCCAATCACTCATGTCATCAATCATGTGGCACAAGAAGCCATTATTCAACTGTTTTCATGGTTCTTTAAACAGTAACATTCCAAGCACAATAAACTCTATACTCCATTCCAGAGTGTTGCAATAAAGCTATGTCATTCTGTTTTTTATAATAGTGCTTTTGTAACATAACTCAAAACATCTCCTTGTCTTATAGCATCATAATGGGAAAATCCAACTTCCTTATTGAAATACCTATTAGTCATGTTATTATTATTTTTATTGGTATTTTTATAGCGCCAGCTTATTCCGCAGCGCTTTACAATACGAGGGGAATTTACCAAATGAGACAATAACAAAATGTAACTAGAAAAGCTACAATTTCTGGGGAAATTGTGTGAAGTGTTCTTGCCTCCACCAGTAGCGTACAACTGGAGTGGGCGGGGTAACTGTTATTATTTATTTATATAGCACATTTAATTGCAACGTTGTTGCCCAAAGTGCTTCACAGTTACATTAAAACATACATTTATAAAAACATTAGCAGGTGTACAAAAGGCCCTGTCTATGACATCACTTGCTGCTCCAGCCTGGCACAGGTCAGAGTATTTTGGCAGTTGCCATCTTCAAACGGTCGTATTTTAAAAACAATAAATCCTACAGCAAAGAGCTTTATATTGTGAAAATCACAAGACCCAGACCTACATTTTGATTTATAGCATGTCTCTGAAATATTAACAATGAAGGCATAGTTTAGAAATTGCCCTTCAAATTTGAGCTGGCTAGAGTGGAGTTTCAATGAATGTCAATGGACGGCGTGAGTTGCAAACAAATGGTCATATTGTGAAAACAATCAGGACTATGGCTTAGCCGTGGACAATTCTAGTGATAGCAGGGATAGCTGAACATTTTGATATAATATTTGTGTAGGTGGGCTTGAAAATGAGGGAGTGGTGGCAGTTTAGAAATCATGTCCTGATTTTTCAGCTTTTGCCAGCTCCCACTCTAGCTTTGAACATTTTGCCATTCATTCCTACGGGACCAATTTTGCCTCGAGAACGACGATATTCCGTGAACTATTCGGCGAAACGTTCCACAAAGTAATAGCACACCAATCGGGAACAATCCGCACGTTTTGGTATATTTTTGTCTATGTAGTGTAAAAACTGTGGGAGGAGTTAGGGTGGTAAACTTGGCTATAACAAGAACAATAGGTAGTTGGGGACCCTGCTCAAATGAGCTTGCAATCTAGAGGAGGTGGGGTATAAAAACACAATAGGATGGGTATTGAGGGAGACAGCAAATAGTGAAAAGTAGCAGATCTGGAGGCAGGGCCGGTGCAAGGACTTTTGCCGCCCTAGGAAAAAAAAAATTTGCCGTCCCCCCCCCATATGTCCTGCCCACCATGTGACATCACAATGCCCCGCCCATATGCTCTGCCATATGGGCCAATGCCAGTCTTCACAAAGTGTCTTTTATCTGAAAAGACATTGTGTTTACACTAAAAAGCCTACAGGCTATAGACACCAGAACCACTACATTATGCTGTAGTGCTTCTGGTGACTATAGTATCCATTTAATGTGAGATTAGTGCCACTAATAATATATTGGATTGTCTACTTACCACCAGATGAGGACAAGAGGCTGATTATCGTCTCAGTCTGGCTCCACAGGTCTGGTGTAGAAGAGGCTCTCAACAATTAACGAACAGGAAGCAGCTCAATTTTTTAGGGCCCCTTACACAGCTCAAGGTCTGGGCCCCCAGGGCTTGACCGTGAGTATGCCTACAATGCCCACCCATAAATACCTACATGGCCCACCCATGAGTTCTCTCACAGGAAATAGAGTGTATGTGTGTAGGGGATGTTTTATGTGTTATTGTAGAGGATGCAATGTGTGTGTGTTCTTATAGAATGTAGTGTATAAGGATACCAATTTGTGTAAGGGATGTAGTGTGTTTATAGAGAATGCAGTGTGTTTGCGTGTAAGGAATGCATTGTATGTTTCTGTGTGTGAGTGTGTGTGTAAGGGGTGCAAGGTTTGTTTCTGTGTATGTAATTGAATGCAGTGTGTGTCCCTCCTGTCCCTCCCTGTTCTCCCCTTCTGTCCCTTAGTGCTCTCCCTTGGTCCCCTGTCCCTCTGCAGCCCCCCCTTGGTGGTCTTCTCACTCCCGCCTCTCACCCATAGTGGTCCTCCATCTCCCAAACCCTTTAGTGGTCCTCCCTCTACCAAACCCCTTAGTAGACCTCCCCCTCCTCCCCTCACCCCCTTAGTGGTAATTTCTCCCCCCCCTCTGTGGTCATTACCCTCTTCCCCCCCCTTAGTGGTCCTTACCCTCCTCCCCTCTCTTTAGTGGTCCTCCCTCCTTACCCCCCTTTGGTGGTCCTTCCCCCCCTTAGTGGTCCTCCCTCTCCCAAACCCCTTAGTGGTCCTTACTCCCCCCACCTCCCCCAGTGGTCCTTACTCCCCCCTCCCCTAATGGTCCTTACTCCCCCCTCCCCTAGTGGTCCTTACTCCCCCCCCTCCCCTAGTGGTCCTTACCCCCCTCCCCTAATGGTCCTCACTTCCCCCTCCCTTGTGGTCCTTACTCCCCCCTCCCCTCCCCTAATGGTCCTTACTCCCCCCCTCCCCTCGTGGTCCTTACTCCCCCCTCCCCTCTCCTAATGGTCCTCACTCCCCCCCTCCCCTAATGGACTTTACCCCCTTCCTCCCCTCCCCTAATGGTCCTTACTCCCCCCTCCCCTCGTGGTCCTTACTCCCCCCTCCCCTAGTGGTCCTTACCCCCCTCCCCTCCCCTCCCCTAATGGTCCTTACTCCCCCCTCCCCTTGTGGTCCTTACTCCCCCCCTCCCCTCCCCTAATGGTCCTTACCTCCCCTCCCCTAATGGTCCTTACCTCCCCTCCCCTAATGGTCCTTACTCCCCCCTCCCCTAATGATCCTTACTCCCCCCTCCCCTAATGATCCTTACCCCCCTCCCCTAATGGACTTTACACCCCCCCTCCCCTAATGGACTTTACACCTCCCCCCTCCCCTAATGGTCCTTACTCCCCCCCTCCCCTCGTGGTCCTTACTCCCCCCCCCTCCCCTCGTGGTCCTTACTCCCCCCTCCCCTCCACTAATGGTTCTACTCCCCCCTCCCCTAATGAACTTTACCCCCCTCCCCTCCCTTAATGGTCCTTACCCCCCTTGCCCTCGATCTCCCTTAATGGTTCTTAACCTCCTCTTCCTCCTCCTTCCTGCCTATGTAGCATGGCCGGGCGGCGTGGAACGCGGGACAGGAACCTCTGTTTCCTGTACCCGGCCGCCAGCGGACTGAAGTGAAGTGCTCACTGAGTGAGCACTTCCTGTCATTCCGCCGGCGGCCGGGTACAGGAAACAGAGGTTCCTGTCCCGCGCTCTGCGCCTCCCTCCTGCCGGTCACTCAAACCCGGCCGCCCTCCATATAGCAGTGCTGTGCCGCCTGGGGCTTGCTAAAGCGCTCAGGCGGCGCAGCATGAGGAGCCGCAGCGAGGACTCCAGGCACAGGAATCCGGCGCCCCCTGCTATGGTGCGCCCTAGGCGGCTGCCTAGGTCGCCTTACAGGTGGCGCCGGCCCTGTCTGGAGGTGAGATTGGAGTGTGGCCCTTTAGGAGAGAGCAAGAGGAAGGTTTGAGAGATAGAAGTTACTCTTGGAGGCCATAAGCAATCCTGAAAAGATGTGTTTTGAGGGACTTCTTAAAGGATTGAAGACTAGGGGAGAGTCTGACAGGGGTAGGCAGGCTGTTCCAAAGGAAAGGAGCCGCTCATGAGAAGTCTTGCAGGCGTGAATTATCAGTAAGGGTGCGAGCAGCAGACAGGATAAGGTCACTATTAGAGCGGAGAGACCGAGTGGGGGCATACCTATGAATCAGTGAATAAATGTAAGAGGGGCTAGAGTTGGTTAAAGGATTGAAAGAGGGGTGAGGTGTGAGAGGGGAGACAGGAGAGAAAGATCAGTCTGGCAGTAGCATTCATCACAGATTGTAGGGGTGCAGTATGGCTTCTCGCAGTAATCCATGCGAGAGATTACTAGAGCATGAACAAGCTCCTTGGCAGCATCTTGCGTGAGAAAGGGGCGTATGCGGGCAATGTTTTTAAGCTGGAATGGACAGGTTTTAGCAACAGACTGGACATGAGGTGCAAAGGTGAGGCCAGGATCAAAAATAAAACCAAGACAGCGAGCTTGAAAGCATGGGGTGAGGGAGGTACCGTCAACCTGCAGGGAGAGTGAAGGAGGATCATCAGTGTTATGAGGAGGACAAATAAGAAATAAGAAATAAGAAACTAGAAGAGAGGCAATTGGAGACACGTTGAATGACAGCAGGGGAGAGGTCAGGGGAGGAGAGGTATATCTGGGTGTCGTCGGCGTACAGGTGGTAGTGGAATCCATGTGAATTAATGAGTTTGCCAAGAGAGGCAGTATAGAAAGAGAACAAAAGGGGACAAAGAACTGAACCTTAGAGGGACTCCGACTGAAACAGGACGAGGAGAGGAGGTGTTGTTGGAAAAAAAAACACTGAAGGTGCGTTGGGAGAGATACGTTGGGAGAGTGTCACAGAGACCAAGAGATTGAAGAGTTAGGAGAAGGAGGCCATGATCAACAGTGTCAAAGGCAGCAGAGAAGTCAAGAAGAATTAGTATGGAGTAGTGGCCTTTGGATTTAGCTGCAATTAAGTCATTTGTAACTTTAATAAGAGCAGTCGCAGTAGAGTGGAGGGGGCGAAAGCCAGATTGAAGAGGATCGAGGAGGGAGTTGGAATTTAGGAAGTGAGTAATATGGGTAAAGACAAGTCTTTCTAGAAGTTTTGAGGAAAAAGGAAGCGGGGATATGGGACTATAGTTGGAAGGGGAAGACAGGTCTAGGGATGGCTTTTTTAGGATGGGTGCGACAGTAGCATGCTTAAGGGGAGCAAGGACAATACCAGATGAAAGAGAGCAGTTTAGGATGTGTGTTAAGAATGGTACAAGATAAGGGGAGAGAGATCTGATAAGGTGGGAAGGTACTGGATAAAGCCGACAGGTGGTGGGACGAGAGGAAAGGAGCAGCGACGCCACCTCCTGTTCTGTAGCTGGGGAGAAGGCCTGTAGGGAAGGTAAGGGAGGAGCAAAGGGGGGAGAATTCTTTCTTTAACCGTTCAATTTTGTCGGTAAAGTAGCATGCAAGGCTATCTGCTGAAAGGTCAGTTTATAGGGTGGCTTGAGGTGGGCGAAGGAGAGAGTTGAAGATATTAAAGAGATGACTGGGATTGTGTGCACATAAACTAACAAGAGATGAAAATTAGTATTGTTTAGCAAGCTTGAGGGCTGTGCTATATGAAGACAAAATTATTTTATAATGGAAGAAGTCTGACAAGGTGCGGGACTTCCTCCAGCAGTGTTCAGCTGAGAGGGAGCATCTCTGCAGGTAGCGTGTTGACTTAGTGTGCCACGGTTGGAGGCGCGCCCTCCTTGAGGTGCGTGCTTGGTGCAGGGCTGCAGCGTCTAGGGCAGAGGTGAGGGTAGCGTTATATGTGGAGATAGCCAGAGAGGGACAGGAGAGGGTAGGGATGGATGAGAGTTCAGAATGGATTACTGTTGAGAGCTGCAGAGAATTCAAATTCCTCCTGTGTTGAGGGGGATTAGGTTGAGGATATTGTGTGTGGGGGCACTCAAGAACAAATGATAGGAGGTGGTAGTCTGATAGAGGAAACTGAGTATTACAGAGATTGGAGACTGAGCATGCATTTGAAAAAATAAGATCTAGGGTATTGCCAGCTACATGTGTGGGAGAATAAGCACATCGCGATAGGCCAAAGGAGGAGGTGATTGAAATCAAGGGTGGGTTTATGGGAATGTTGAAATCACTAAGAAATAGGGATGGGATATTGCTTGAAAGTAAGTAAGGAAGTCAGGCAGAAAAATGGTCAAGGAAGAGATGAGGAGAACCAGGGGACCAATAAATAACTGCAATGTTTGCAGATATGGGTTTGAATAAGCGAACTGAGTGAATTTCAAAGGAGGACAAAGAGAGGGAAGGGGTGTGTGTAGATGTTTAAAGGAGCAGTGGGGTGAAAGCAGAAACCCTACACCCCCACCTTTACTGTCAGACTGTCTTGGGTTGTGCGTAAACTGTAGACTACTATACAGGGCCGCCATCAGAAATTTTGGGGCCCCTAACACAGATCAAGGTCTGGGCCCCCCTTCAAGCCCACCCACAGGGCCGCCTCCAAATCCCGCCCACAGGAATACACACACACTAACATATACAAATACTGAAACAGACATACACACATGCATAGGGAGATACTGACATACACACACACACATATACATGCAGACATACATACATATACATACACATACTGCATACTGATATATACATACATACACACACTGTGGCATACACACACACACACACACACACACACACACTGTGGCATACACACACACACACTGTGGCATACATACACACACTGGCATACACACACTGGCATACACACACAAGCATACATACACTGGCATACACACATACATACACTGGCATACATACATACACTGGCATACACTGGCATACACACATACATACACTGGCACACTGGCATCCATACACTGGCATACATACACTGGCACATTGGCATACATACACTGGCATACACACATACATACACTGGCACACTGGCATACATACACTGGCACACTGGCATACACACATACATACACTGGCATACACACATACATACACTGGCACACTGGCATACACAACTACATACACTGGCATACACACATACATACACTGGCATACATACATACACTGGCATACACTGGCATACACACATACATACACTGGCACACTGGCATCCATACACTGGCATACATACACTGGCACATTGGCATACATACACTGGCATACACACATACATACACTGGCACACTGGCATACATACACTGGCACACTGGCATACACACATACATACACTGGCATACACACATACATACACTGGCACACTGGCATACACAACTACATACACTGGCATACACACATACATACACTGGCACACTGGCATACACACATACATACACTGGCATACACACATGCATACACTGGCACACTGGCATACATACACTGGCATACACACATACATACACTGGCACACTGGCATACATACACTGGCATACACACATACATACACTGGCACACTGGCATACATACACTGGCACACTGGCATACACACATACATACACTCGCACACTGGCATACATACACTGGCATACACACATACATACACTGGCACACTGGCATACATACACTGGTACACTGGCATACACACATACATACACAAGCACACTGGCATACATACACTGGCATACACACACATACACTGGCACACTGGCATACATACACTGGCACACTGGCATACACACATACATACACTGGCACACTGGCATACATACACTGGCATACACACATACATACACTGGCATACATACATACATACACTGGCATACATACACTGGCATACATACATACACTGTCATACACTGGCATACACACATACATACACACATACATACACTGGCACACTGGCATACATACACTGGCATACACACATACATACACTGGCACACTGGCATACATACACACACCTCATTTTCAGCCACCCTCCTCTCTTCCTTACCATTTCGTCGCAGGAGGGTGGCTGGGGATAATGTGCGTCGGCTGCCTCCCCTCGCGGCCTTTCTCTTCTCCTTCCCCCGCGCGGAGTAAACAGGGAGGAAGTGACCGGACGTCACTTCCTCCCAGCAGCACTTGCTTTCCGGCTGCATTTTCTTTTTAAAGGGGCCCGGTCGCGCTATTACAGCGCTGACCGGGCCCCTGAAGATAATAGGGCCCATTGGGTGGCCCTAAATGCTTGGGCCACCTGATGGGCCCCATCAGCGTGTTGGCCCCGGTGCAAATGCACCGGCGGCAGTTAAGCTAATACACGTGGGGCCCGGGTGGCCGGGCCCCCCAGGGCCGCTGGGCCTGTGACAATTGTCACGGTTGTCATGCCCTGATGGCGGCCCTGCTACTATAGGATAATGAGACAAGGGTAGCTGTGTCAGAAGGAGAGAGGCAAGTTTCAGTTAAAGCAAGTAAGTTAAGGGAGCGTGAGATAAATAAGTCATGGATGGAAGTAGATTTAGTTATGTTGCACACAGAGCGTTCATTCCAGACGGCAGAATGGAAGAAGGGTTTAAAGGGAGAGTTACATGGTATGGTTATAAGATTGGAGAGGTTTATAGGGTGGACACAAGGTAGGTAGGTAGAGTCGGGACCAGGGTTTGTTTACGCAATTAGTGACACAGCTTCAGTTTGCTTGTTTAGTATTTAAGGACACACGCAATTTTGACATTTTTGTTATGTGCATGTTCAGCTGGTATTTCTATCGTTCTCATTAATTGCACCAACACATACTATAAACCATTTTTTAAAGGAGAAAAAATGGCTTTCACTTGATATAACATACACATATATAAATTCTCATTAAATACAAAAAAATATTAAAATCAAATGTTGCCAATAATAATGTAATATTACTGTGTTTAGCTACATCTCTGAGTACAACAATAGCCCCAGTGTATGCCTTTTCCATTATCGCCATATAAGAGACCGGACCTTTTTACAGTTAGAATTTTTAGAATATTCATAGATGGATTAGATGGGTCTATGTCTCATTTTAGGACATTATAGCATTTTTACTGTACAAGTTACCGCACAAAGCCCTACAATTTAATAAAGGAGGCATACCAGGGTATCCGATATGGTACATATTATTTCACCAGTTTATGTTTAGTTTAGTCAGCTAATTATTCCCTCAGCTGACAGAGGGGAGCCTCAGGTATCATATGATACTAGGCTTGGTTATCCTATTGTGTGCCTTTAGTGTCCCTTAACAGAATTACTACATCACGTGTCATTAACCCCTTCCCGACCTTGGACATACCAGGTACGTCCAACAAAAAATGTCCGTTAACGACCGCGGACCTGGTACGCCTGATAGTAAATTCCCACTTATCTGATTGCTGGCGATCCCCGCCGGCAATCTCGATCCTGGGGTCTGCCCTATCTGGCCCTCCCATGCCATGTGATCACGGGGTACTCGTGATCACATGGCCGGAAAAGCTGGCTTGTGCAGTACCTGCAGGGGGAGTCCCCCTCATGCCTGCACAAAAGTTAAAAAAGTAAATAAACGTTATTATAAAGTTTAATAACATTAATAAAAGTACTTAGATCATATATATATATATATATATATATATATATATATATATATATATATAATCTAAGTACTTTTATATTACAGTGTAATATAATATTAATACTAAAATACACAGAATAATGTTAATTTTATATATATATATATACATATATATATATGTATATATATATATATATATATATATATATATATATATATATACATATATTTATAATTATATATATATGTATATAAAAAAAACAATAAATAAATAAAATAAAAAAAATAAAAAATTACATTTAAAAAAAACCAAGAGGGCTGTACTCACCTGAACATGCATACATTATAGGGTGCTGCTGGGGCAAAAATATACAAAATACACAATCCAGTGCACTCGCTTACTTACTAAACAATGATTTCAAATCTTAGAGATTGTAATAGTTTTATTGAGTGCAGCCCTCTTGGTTTAATTTATATATTTGGGAATCCAGGCCAACTCCTTGGTTTTGCAACACTCCCGGTCACAGGTGCCTCATTCCAGGTTCCTATATAGCCTTGACTTGCAGAGAGTCCCAGTAAGGAAGTATTTCCCAAGTAAGTGTATTAATCTCATAAGAGCAAGCATTAGGCTGCTAGAGTAGGACATGCCAAGAATGGGGTACATTGATGTTGTAGAATGGTTATGCAATATATGATCATATAATGTAACTAAACCCCCATTTTTTTGCCTAGGTGAGGCGTTTTTAAATAAAACTATTACAATCTCTAAGATTGTATGATGGGGTATGTGTGACGAGAGCAATCTCGCCACATTGCATTGGAGAAGCCTGGCTGCCCGCCTCCTGCCTTTGGACTATGGCCCTGGGAGATTGGACCCTTTAAAAACAGTATTCGGCCATACCAGAGTGTATGTCACTCATTCTGGCCCTTTAAATACAGTGGGGCCATTCGGTACTTGCCCTGTGTGAGCGGTGATAGCCCCAGATAGCTATGCCATGGAGTCTATTCATATAATGAAAGACTATGGGAAAGACTTTAGCTCCATGGCAATTGAACTGTGTGAATAGGATCTGAGCGCTATTCGGTAGTTTTGTGCGCTCAGATTCCAGCTATCTGGGGATATGTCTGTGTGTTATGTGTAAAAGATGACTTTATGTATTTTTAAAGAATTTTATGTCTTTCTGTAACCATGTGATTAATGGAGTCTGCCTCTAGCCCTGGATAATTGGATTACTTTCCCCTTTGTCTCCAGGATAGAGGCCTCTGTAAAACCTGTCTAAACCAGATTGCCATGCGGCCAGTAAGGGACAAAATATACTTTTACTAACTTTTGAACCCCTGGTCTGATTCATGCCATTTTTTAATATGTTGTTCCCCTGAATGGATTGATTGTGAATATGTAATTTTTATGTGAATGTGATGTATGGTTTTAGAGTTATGAATGTTAGGTAAAAAGTATGTTAAACTGTAAATGTTCTGGCCAGCAGATAATTGAGCTATGTATATTGCTAAAACTCAATTATCTAGCCTGGCCCAGAGGAGGAGTTTTGTGTTGCATAAATTGTGAGTTCTGTGTGCCAGTAAATCAGTCTTGTTCCAGCATTAAGCTTTGGCTCATGTGTGGATTATTTGGCGAGACCAGCAAGTTATTACTCTGTGGATTACTTGGTGATTTTATTTTATGGGAAGAAGGGAATGCTTGACGGAGTAACGGATTTTACCGTCACAGTATGTAGCAAGAAAAGGTGGGTGATTGGTAAAGATAATGAGGAAGTGGTGCTGTATACCTGTAAGATATCATTTGATAGTATTATGTGCTAATTTGAGGTGTAAGTGACAAAAAGAGGCAAAAGCCACCATGGTCTCGATAGAGTAATTATTCAAAAAGTGAAACTCCCCACCAAATCGGCGTTAGACAATCAACGCACTATCATATGCTGTAAGAAATGGTCCAAATAGTATATGACCGTGGGGCATTTGACCGTATTCAGGAGCAGCCAGCATAGAGTTTCTGCAAAGATATCGAACAGTTACTGGCTGCTTCTTGATACCTATACATTTTTAGTATCGCTGTACTCAGGAGATGTTGCTGAACACATATTGGGGTGTTCTTCGGCAGTAACACCTAACGGAAGCTGAGAATCCATGCTTAAAGTAGAATGTGTGTAAAAAATAACACAAAAAAATGACTACGCAAATGTTTGAAAGAGGCTGGTGGTAGAATTAGTGCATGAAAGGTGTTAAAATACCACAATTTGAAATACCCTAGGGTATCTACTTTTAAAAAAAATATGGTTTGATGGGGGTAAATTACATTGGCCGGCTTCAGAAATGTCCCAAATGGAACATGGGTGAAGGATGACCAGCTGTGAAAATTCCAAGTTGGAAAACTGGAAAGCACACCCTCCAAATAAGGTCTTTTAGCCCCCAGAGAAACCGACACACCTATACCTGGGTGGTATCACTGTACTCAGGAGATGTTGCTGAACACATATTGGGGTGTTCTTTGGCAGTAACACCTAACAGGAGCTGAGAATCCATGCCTAAAGTAGAATGTGAGAGAAAAATAACACCCAAAAAAATGACTACCCAAACGTTTAACAGAGACTGGTGGTAGAATTAGTGTATGGAAAGTGTTAAAATACCACCATTTGAAATACCCCGGGGTGTATACCTTTCAAAAATATATGGTTTGATGGGGGTAAGTTACATTGTCCGGCTTCGAAAATGTCTCAAATGGGACAAACTGGTCCTTTCCATTGTCCTTCCTCGCCTTGACTACCGCTTCTCAGTCGTCTTACGTGCTCCCAACTTGCACCTTTGCAGTCCATAATAAATGCGGCGGTGAGGCTCATCTTCCTGTCCGTCCGCACCTCTCACGCCTCACCTTTCTGTCAGTCCCTACATTGGCTTCCTGGAAGATATAGGGCTCAATTTAAAATTCCGGTTCTTGCTTTCAAATCTCTGCATAATGCTGCTCCCCTATCTATCCTTATAAATACACAAGTATGTCCCGTCTAGGCCCTTACGCTCTGCTGAAGACTTACGTATATCTTCTGTCTGTACTCCCATCTCTGATGCTCACCTTCAAGACTTCTCCAGGGCTGCACCGTTCCTGTGGAACTCGCTTCCTTCCTCTGTTAGATGCTCACCCAGTCTCCACTCCTTCAAAAAATCATTAAAAACCCACTTCTTCATAAAAGCGTATCAATTGAACTGTTAATAGCTCCCAACTGATTCCTCTCTTGTAACTGTCACTAGTCTAATACTACCCTTACCTTTTGTGTCACTTTACCTCACTCCCTCTAGCATGTAAGCTCATTGAGCAGAGCCCTCAACCCCTCTGTTCCTGTGTGTCCAACTTCTCTGGTTACAACTACATGTCTGTTCGTCCACCCACTGTAAAGCGCTACGGAATTTGTCAGCGCTATATAAATAATAACATAATAATAATAACAGGAGCTGCTAGGAACACCATCCAAAAAAGATAATGTTCCCATACTCCCACATGCACATCAGGCTGAAAAGTAGTCACACTGGTCAGCCCCATTTGAGGAAGACCATGCCCAGAGGGTCTGCTGAAAAGCTATTGTATCAGCTCAATACCCTGACTTTATTTTGAGCAGCATGTGTGTTTCACAATGTTTTCACCTTGCGATTATTCAAAACGTCTCTCCTGTGTTCCTTCAAGGAACACTCAAAATACCATACCCACTACAGTGCAGTGCAATGGTATCTCCCAAATAAGGGTAAAACTTTTTGACCAGTTGACTTCTCACATGAGTCTGTTGACTTCTTACTTGAAGTCTAGTTCAGTACTACTTAGTGAAAGCTCCAACTCTCATCACTTAAATAAGTCAGGTGGCCCAAGATTAAGCTATTCACTGAGAGCAATTTGCTGATGCTGTCAACTAACGCAATATACCTGCATTTCATGCCTGAGTTACATTTTTTGCTGCTATTATTGAGAGAAGTTAGCAAACTAGTCACTGAAAAATATTTCAATTCCATCTGTATTCTAAAAAAAATCAACCAGAACACAGCCTTTATAAACATATAAGCCAGATATATTTCCCTCTCTTGCTAAATACATAACATGCAAATTCTGTAATTTTACATACAAGAACTTCTCAATATGTTTTTTTTTTACTCAACGGTGAATTAAACACATTTAGATCAATACAATACTAATACCAAGGTATTTATTAATGAAAGAAAAATTGAACTGGTCATTGATTTTTAATGCAACACTTCAAAAGAGTCCTGGCATCACCATCCCACACACACACACACACACACACATTTTAAAATGGTTTGAATTCTTACTTGGGGCCCGCTAGACACTGCTACCCACCCCTACTACCAAACTCCCGAGAGAAGGAAGTTCCTAAACAGAAACTTCAGTTATTTCTCCTGAGCTAAATATTGCAGTGCAGGTTTTATCTCATTGACTGAAAAAGTCAGCGGATTGCTCTCAGCCAACAAGCTAATGGAAAGTCCGGATATTCGGCGTTGGTGGTGGAGGCAGTAAACATTGTGATTCTGAGATACTACAGCTGATTTGGAGCAATTCTTCACCTCCGGTACTGTCACAGCTGGGCTATTTTATAGTAAACTTTGCAATTTGGATTTCTATTTATTTTACAAAACAACTCAAATGTGCAGCCTTATTTTCACAGGTTTGTTTATCTGAGGCTGAAATACTTCTTCTGTCCACACTGGAATGTGGCGCTGTTTCATCATTCACTTACAAGCTTTCACTTTCTAACCGCGGCCTGCATAGTGCTAGCATGCAAAATTAGTTATAAGAAACCTTATAAGAAAAGTGTCATGTAGAACATTAGATTACTGCACTTGAACTAAATTCCTGTGTATCGCGCACTACGATAATCTGTATTTTCACCTAGCTTTTGCGAAGACTCTCCACCAGCAAATCCCAAGCAGTTTTTCGTAGCATGTTAGTTCACCTCAAACCACCTCAAAGTGTGCCACAAACACATTGACTTCAGTCCTTAAAATGTCAGCAATACAACTGCAGACAATTAAAAAGCCCAAATTATCTTGGTTAAATGTATACATATATCTATTAATGCTTCAAGTAAATGTGATATTTATCAGCTATGTAATGTTAAAAAGAAAACTAAATGTAGGTGTGCTTGGAAAACTATCTCACATTAAAGTGTGCCTTGGCCCAAAAAAGGTTGGGGACCCTCTGCTCCACACCTTGCTTCAAATCCTGTTTCACCCACTGTATTCTGACTTCAGCCACAGTAAACCTATTCCACGCCGTACGCTGCTTTTATTTTGGTATATTTCCAGTGTACACGGTTGTTTTGTTATGTTTGCTGCCTCTGAACGTACTTGTCACACTTTCACAGCACCTTGTTCTTGTGTGTAAAAAGTCCAAATGATTAAAGATACCCTCATTTAAATTTGCTGCGCATGCAATAAATCCTCTGACTTTAGTTAGTGCTGTCCAGATATGGACGCGGCCAATTAAACAGGATAATCTAATATGTTTGTATAGAAAGTTTCGAAAAGCTGACTTTATCTCATAAATACTCACACACCAGGACTTGTTGACAAAACATGGGTTTGGGGACTTGTTGATCTCACAAAAGGTGTTAGATGAACTGCATCTCACTATGTTTTGCTATGTTCCTGCTGATGTGTACAACTAAGTAACTGAAGTCATAGGGTGAGGGACAAAAAGGGTTGGTTTATAGAACTGTGACATCTGCACTTTAGCCCTTTCGCCCAACTGTACAGTAGGACATTGCACGCTAGGACGGAAGAGAGAAAAGAAGACGTATACAGCCACAGAAACCTGCATTATTTTTATTATTTACTTTTAACAGCGGAGGAGTGAAGGCCAATATAGAAGAGTTCTACCAAACATTTTTTGGGGAAAAACCAAACACTTAGACATGCAAATATTACAGGTAATTATTTGGGCCAAAAGTGATAAAATTCATTGTTAGTTGCAGTGTCCATTTAGTGGCAAACACTATAAGCCATGCTAGAACCAGTAAACACTAAGAAAATAGTGTCCAAGCAAATCTTTTTCTAGATATACAGCTATTTTCTTTGCTGTGGTGTATTTATTTTCCATGTCTGGTTGGTTTCATTTTAAATATATTTCCAACACTTACTGGAAAGTATTAAAACTGACATCAATGCACTCATTCTACTAATCACACATGTCAAAATATTTCAGGGTGAGGGGAAAGCACACAGAAAATGTATTATATCCAAACAAATCTAGAATGACTTTGTGCAAAGTCTGTCACCTGTGTAGTGAGCGCAGGCAGTAATTACATGTGGTTACTCAAGGGGCAGTAAGTAAGGTGAAATGGGCCCTTTCCACTATCCTGTTTCACGTGTTGCTGGGTTATTTTGCTTTAGGGCCACGCCTTGAATACATTTCTGAAACTACACGCACAAATTAAATGATGGAGGGGGGAGGGGGAAATAGTCTTTCTGCCACGTGTATTTGCCAAAATAAACAAGGCACCTGGCAGTACAACTCAGGCACAGTTACATAAGCTTACGTATGTGTAACAACAATTCTTAGCTACTCCATTCTTTACTACAAAACAAAAAATATTGAAAGTTACCCACAAAGATGTCCACATGCTCTGAACACCTGCTCAATTATGCCATAAATTTGGTTTAAGGTTTCATTATTAGCTTTTGTAACAACTGAACTAGCACACAAAGTTACATTGAATTTATAAATGAATAATGCATGAATAAAACCTCCCATGATTCTTTTAACATACTTATAAACCACAGACTTAATATTTACAATCACAGCATGTTTTTAACATTCTATAAAATGTTTCTATAAAGCGGAAACTATTATTCCCCCTTAACTGCTTACATGTACATAATCTCTGTAACATACAGACGACCTCAGCAACACACTTTCTCCCTCAAATAGATAACTGTTATGTTGCATCAATATTTCACCTTGACAAGCATGTTGCAAAACAGGTGTTTTACATGCAACATGTTGTCGTATCATGCTACATCAAGCAGGGCTTGCATACTTATTCTAAATGAAAGTGCTATGGGTGATTTGTGGGGTCTGCTGGAATCCTAAATTGTGAACCAACAAATAATAGATTAGCCCACAATACGTAAACACTATTACATTGACAAACCAAGCTGCATTTGAACCTTTGTAACACATTAAAAATGCATATACAAAGAATGCACGAAAAGTAAAAAAAAAAAAAAATCAAAATGCTCTTCTTTGCCAAATCCCTTAGGTTTCCAGCTACCTGAAGTGGAGCCTGCTCTCGTCCAATTCTAACCTAGATATAGTTTTCAGTGGGAGCTCTCAGTACTCAACATAAGATTTTGCTCACCAGAGATTTAAGGAATACGAAGTTCATCACTCGGCAGCAGTTCTATTTATCAGAAAACGTCATTGAACCTGCTGCTCACATTGATAGAAATAGTGATGCAAAAGAAATATTTATGATTTTATTGATGCAAACTTTCTGTTTATTTAAACAAAACTGATGCAAGGCTTTAAAGATACATCTGATTTTTACAATCAAATAAATCTCATGAGCAAGGATAAAAGGAAAATAAACAATATAAATGTAGACACAGTCACAAAGATTGACATAAACAGAATGAAAGGGTGAACATGAAAAGTGGTAAAGGAATTATTTGTAATTGGCTCTGTAGCTTTGTAGATTCTATTTTTCTTTAATAACCATTATTTTGAAGTCAACGTGAATTTTATGGCTTTTTCTTTTAACAATATCTATGATTAAACAGTTCACATATATCGGATTTCTCGCTATTAGAGTCTAAAGAGTTCAGAGGTCGTTAATGTGGAAGTATTTTATTCTATTTTTAATATTTATCAGAGACACAGTCTTTCTACATTTGTTTTCTGTTAACATAGAACTGCATTATGTTTTCCCAGAAGAATAAATACAGAACACATTTTATTACATTCCTAGGATTTCATTCTATGTATATGTTTTTTTATTTGTAGAATGTTTATTTATAGCATACACCAATGATCATTATAGATTGAAAATGCATTTAGCTTCTTTAACAGAAGCATTTTATTAAAAAAAAAAAAGGAAATAAAAATAAAGAAGGGTTTGTGTGAATATTGATGGTAAAGGTCAGAGTTCAATGCAGATCATTATAACAGGTAGTAATTGGCTCCTGACATTGTGTGAGGGCCGAAGAGGATTTAATCAGCTGCACTGCACTGTAAAATAACTTATTAGATTTCTTGTTACCCACATTGCAAATACAGAGCAGCACTGTGGGATTTTAACAATATGAAGTGCGAAGG
This sequence comes from Pelobates fuscus, assembly GCF_036172605.1. Lineage (NCBI taxonomy): Eukaryota > Metazoa > Chordata > Amphibia > Anura > Pelobatidae > Pelobates > Pelobates fuscus. Next base: position 161,681,518 of record NC_086320.1, read on the forward strand.
CAAGTCCAGCTTCCTGTTAAAGTAACACTTCAGACACATAAAGCTTGGGGTTAAGGTGTGGTAAGGGGTGTGACCAGGGGTGGGGTTGTTTTGATTTAGCCCCTAAACCCCTTAACCCCTTAACGCCGTTATGGCGTTCTATGCCCCTATAGCTGGCTGTGGATCTGCCAGCAGGGGGACTGTCTGAAATGTCAGACATTCCCCCTGCTGGTGAGATCTGTAAAAAAAGTGTATTTTAATACCAATATAAGTACATATATCAGTATTAAAATACACTTAGAATGACATTACATATATATAATATATATATATATTATATATTAGATATATACACATGTATTATATATATATAAATACGTATAATTACAATAATAAATAAATTACATTATAAAATTAATAAATAAAATATTGAAACAAAATTTAATATAAATTATATATTCATATGTAATTTTATTCTAACTGTATTTTGTTATTAATATATATATATTTATATTGGTAACCAAATACACTTACAATGACATTCTATATATATCTATATATAAAATGCAAATTACCGCAAATATATATATATATAGATAAATACATATAATTACATAAAAAATTACATTAGTATACACGTAGAATTTAAATACCTATAAATGCATATATATTAAAATTCTACGTGTATATTTAAGTAATCTTTTAACATAATTAGGTGATTTGATTAATTAAAATTTGATTGACATGCCTGACAACACAGGGAGAAAGTGCAGAGAATTTAATTCGCAAGCACTATATTTGACCCTGTAACTCTCCAAGACACCATAAAACCTGTACTTGGGGGGTACTGTTTTACTCGGGAGACTTCGCTGAACTCAAATATTAGTGTTTCAAACTGGTAAATTGTTTTACAACGATGATATTTTAAGTAAAAGTGAAGTTTTTTGCATTTTTTACAAACGAACGGCACTTTTATGGACTATATTATTGTTGTAATATGTTTTACTGTTTTAAAACACTAATATTTGTGTTTAGTGAAGTCTCCCGAGAATAACAGTACCCCCCATGTACAGGTTTCATGGTGTTTTGGAAAGTTAGAGAGTCACATATAAGGCTTGCATTTCATTTTTTTCACATTGAAATTTGCCAGATTGGTTATGTTGCCTTTGAGAGCGTATGGTAGCCCAGGAATGAGAATTACCCCCATGATGGCATACCATTTGCAAAAGTAGACAACCCAATCAAGGTATTGCAAGTGGGATATGTCCAGTGTTTCTTAGTAGCCACTTAGTCACAAACACTGGCCAAATATTAGTTTTTTGCTTTTTTCACACAAAAACAAAATTGAACGCTAACTTTGGCCAGTGTTTGTGACTAAGTGGCTACTAAAAAAGACTAAACATACCCCACTGCCAATACCTTTGGTTGTCTACTTTTTCAAATGGTATGTCATTATGGGGGTAATTCTAATTCCTGGGCTACCACACCGTCTCAAAGGTAACATTACTAATCTTGCAAATTTCAATTTGAAATGTAACGTTCTATATTTGACCCTGTAACTTTCCAAAACACCATAAAACCTGTTAATGGGGTTACTGTTGTACTCGTGAGACATCGCTGATTACAAATATGTGCTTTTTTTTTGCAGTAAAACCTAACAGTATTATGATATTCACAGCTAAAATGGCAGACAGAAATACAAATTTAAAACAAAATCTTATTTTCTCACATTTTTTTTTAATTTTATTCATAATAAATTATGTTCCATATATGAATAGTAATGATAAATTAAAGCCCTGTTTCTCCTGAACAAAATGATATATAATAAGTGTGGGTGCATATAATATGAAAGAGGGGAACTACAGGTGAACAGACATATAGCGCAAATTCCAGTTTTTGTTTACGTTTTGTTTTGATCAGAACGTGTACTATTGACTCCGTCCTGAAGGGGTTAAGGACTGAGTCAATTGTACACATTGTGATCAAATCAAAATGTAAACAAAACCTTGAATTTGCACTATATGTCTGTTCAGTGGTAATTCACCTCTTTCACATTATGTGCACCCACACTTTTATGTCACATCAAATATTTGTATATTAAGCATAATTTAATATGAATAAAATATAATAAAATGTGAAAAAATAAGATTTTATTTAGTTCTGCATGGCACTTTAACCCCTTAAGGACGGCGGGCGTGCTGTGCCGTTCTTAGAGACCTGGCTCTAAACGCCGGGGGGCGGCATAGAACGTCCCCGCCATCCTTCCCACTTACCCAGTCGCCGGCGATCCCACACCGGTGATCGCGGTGTGGGGACTGCCCTGGGAGTACCCCTCCTTCCGTTTCGGCCCCCTTGGGCCATGTGATCACGAGGTCCTTGTGAGGACCTCAAGATCACATGGACGGCATAGCCGTCCAAGGCAATGCCAGCAGGGGGAGTGCCTGTAATGACAGGTACTCCCCCTGCTGCCTGGAAAAAAAATAAAACAGTTTAAAACAGTGTAAAATAACATTATATATACTTATTATATATATGAGCTAATTATAAATATACACATATACATACATACACATAACTATACATACCCTGTCTAAGTGTATTTTAATATTAATATATATATAATTGCATATATATATATATATATATATATATATTAATATCAAAGTACACGTAGAATGATATTGATTAAATATATATATATATATAATTATCATTATATATATTTATATATAATATAAAATAAATAAATATGTAAATACGTTAAAAATAAAATAAAAAATAATAAAAAATAAATAAATAACATATTTACCATATATACTCGAGTATAAGCCTAATTTTACCCCAAAAAACTGGGAAAACGTATTGACTCGAGTATACGACTAGGGTGGGAAATGCAGCAGCTACTGGTAAATTTCTAAATAAAATTAGAGCCTAAAAAAATTATATTAATTAAATATTTATTAACAGTGTGTGTATGAGTGCAGTGTGTGTGTATGAGTGCAGTGTGTGTGTGTGTGTGTGTGTGTGTTGCAGAGCCTTGGTGGGGGGTGGGCATTTTTATTATTATTTTTTAAATTATTTTAATAATTTTTTTGTTGCATTATTATTTTTTATTTTTTTAAATTATTAATATTTTATTTTATTATTTATATATATATATATTTTTCGTCCCCCCTCCCTGCTGCTTGATACATGGCTAGGAGGCATTGGCAGTTTAGTGGAGGGGGGCTGGCAGGAAGCACTTACCTCTCCTGCAGCTCCTGTCAGCTCCCTTCTCCTCCGCGCCGGTCTGGTCAGCTCCCTCTGTCAGCTCCCAGTGCAAGTCTCGCGGCCGCACTATGACCCCGCGGCTCTCGCAAGACTTACCCTGGGAGCTGACAGAGGTGCTGACCAGACCGGCGCGGAGGAGGAGGGAGCTGACAGGAGCTGTAGGAGAGGTAAGTAAATGCACACAGCCACATTGTCTGTATTATGGCAATGTAAATTGCCATAATACAGACATTGACTTGAGTATAAGTTGAGTTGGGGTTTTTCAGCACAAAAAATGTGCTGAAAAACTCGACTTATACTCGAGTATATACGGTATACATATGTGTAATTTTGTTGTAATTTTGTAAAACTGTATTTTAAAATTAATATATATATATAGATATCAAAATACATGTTGAACGAAATAATATATATATTTATATACTTAATTATATACACATATATCACTATGTATATTCCTATATATAAATAAAAATAATTTTAAAAATTATATATATGTATATATATATAATAATTCTACGTATATATTTATGTAATAATTTTACATAATTAGGTCATTTTATTAATTACAGTTTGTGGGACTTGCCTGACAACCCAGGCCGAAAGTCCAGGGAATTTAAGCACTATATTTAACCCTGTAACTTTCCAAGACACTATAAAACCTGTACATGGGGGGTACTGTTTTACTCGGAAGACTTTGCTGAACTTCGCTGAACACAAATATTAATGTTTCAAAATAGTAAAATGTATTACAACGATGATAGTCAGTGAAAGTGAAAATTTTTCACACACAAATGGCACTTACACGGACGATATCATTGTTGCGATACATTTTACTGTTTTGAAACACTAATATTTGTGTTCAGTGAAGTCTCCTGAGTATAACAGTACCCCCCATGTACAGGTTTTATGGTGTTTTCAAAAGTTACAGAGTCAAATATAAGGCTTGTGTTTCAGTTTTTTCACATTGAAATTTGCCAGATTGGTTACGTTGCCTTTGAGACCGTACGTTAGCCCAGGGATGAAAATTATCCCCATGATGGTATGCCATTTACAATAGTAGATAACCCAATGTATTGCAAATGGGGTATGCCCAGTCTTAGTAGCCACTTGGTCACAAACACTGGCCAGAATTGGCGTTCAAATTACTTTTTTAATTTTTTACACACAAATATTAACACTAACTTTGGCCAGTGTTTATGGCTACTAAAAAAGACTGGACATACCCCATTTGCAATACCTTAGGTTGTCTACTTTTACAAATGGTATGCCATCATGGGGGTAATTCTCATTCCTGGGCTACCATATGGTCTCAAAGGCAGCGTAACCAATCTGGCAAATTTCAATGTGAAAAAAATGAAAAATTTAACATGCTATATTTGGAATAGGATATATTTGGAAACTTCTGGAATAAAAGGGAATCATGACATGTCACACATGTCATGTGTCCTTAAGGGGTTAAATTATAATTAATTAAATTACTTAATTATATAAAAATATAATATAAATATATATGTAGAATTTAAATATATATCTATATTTGCTGATGCCGGGATCCAGAATATGACATCATATTCTGTTTCCCGGCATCAGCAGACAGCCTGGGAGGGAGCAGAGCAGAGAGAACACAGCTCCCTTGCCGCGTTTGACAGGAACTCTGCCACCCTCCTCACTGAAGCCCCACTGGACTCCAGGGACAGATCCACGCCAACTCTCCAGTTAGGGAGGCTGGGTGGACATTTAATATTAATAATTTGTGTGTGTCTGCAAGTGTATGTGTGTATGTGTGTGTCTGAATGTGTATGTCTGTAAGTGTATGTGTGTGTCTGAATGTGTATGTGTCTGTAAGTGTATGTGTCTGTAAGTGTATGTGTCTGTAAGTGTATGTGTGTGTCTGTGTATGTGTCTGAGTGTGTCTGTGAGTGTGTGTGGGTCTGAGTGTGTGTGTGTGTCTGTAAATGTATGTGTCTGTAAGTGTATGTGTGTCTGAATGTGTGCCTGTGAGCGTGTGTCTGAGTGTATGTGTGTGTGTGAGTCAGTGAGTGTGTGTCTGTAAGTGTATGTGTCTGTAAGTGAAAGTGTGTCTGAGTGTGTGTGTGTGTGTGTCTGTGAGTGAGTGAGTGTGTGTGTGTGTCTGAGTGTATGTGTCTGTGAGTGTACGAGTTTATATGTCTGTGTGTGTGTGTCTCTGCATGTGTCTGTATGTCTGGGTCTCTGTGTGTGTGTGTGTGTGTATGTATGTGTCTGCATGTGTATCTGTTTGTCTGAATGTGTGGGGGGGTGGAGACTTATAGGTTACAATGTAGATGTATGGGGGGACCCCAGGGCAATTTTCGCACCGGGGCCCTGTGGTTTCTAGTAACGCCTCTGTGAGGGAGCGTGCAATTGGCATGCTGACTGCAGGAATGTCCACCAGAGCTGTTGCCCATGAATTGAATGTTCATTTCTCCAAAAACCATCTCCAAAGGCGCTTCAGAGAATTTGTCAGTACATCCAACTGGCCTCACAACCACAGACCACGTGTAAACACACTAGCCCAGGACCTCCACATCCAGCATCTTCACCTCCAAGATCGTCTGAGACCAGCCACCTGGACAGCTGCTGCAACAATCGGTTTGCATAACCAAAGAATTTCTGCACAAACTGTCAGAAACCATCTCAGGGAAGCTCATCTGCATGCTTGTCGTCCTCATCAGGGTCTCGACCTGACTGCAGTTCGTCGGCGTAACCGACTTGAGTGGGCAAATGCTCACATTCGATGGCGTCTCGCACTTTGGAGAGGTGTTCTCTTCACCGATTTCACTGTACAGGGCAGACAGCGTGTATGGCGTCGTGTGGGTGAGCGGTTTGCTGATGTCAGCATTGTGATCAAGTGGCCCATGGTGGCGGTGGGGTTTTGGTATGGGCAGGCATATGTTATGGACAATGAGCAATCCTGAGGCCCATTGTTGTGCAATATATCCACGACCATCACTTCATGTTGAAGCATGATACTGCATGGCCCCATGTTGCAAGGATCTGTAAACAATTCCTGGAAGCTGAAAACATCCCAGTTCTTGCATGGCCAGCATACTCTCTGGACATGTCACCCATTGAGCGTGTTTGGGATGCTCTGGATTGGCGTATACGACAGCGTGTTCCAGGTCCTGCCAATATCCAGCAACTTCGCACAGCCATTGAAGAGGAGTGGACCAACATTCCACAGGCCACATTTAACAACCTGATCAACTCTATGCAAAGGAGATGTGTTGCACTGCGTGAGGCAAATGGTGATCACACCAGATACTGACTGGCTTTTGTACCCCCTCTGACCCACTTGGACACTCCCAATACAGTAAAACTGCACATTTTGGAGTGGCCTTTTTTGTGGCCAACCTAAGGCACACCTGTGCAATAATCATGCTGTCTAATTAGCATCTTGATATGCAACACCTGTGAGGTGGATGGATTATCTCGGCAAAAGAGAAGTGCTCACTAACAGATTTAGACAGATTTCTGAACAATATTTGAGAGAATTAGATCTTTGAGTTCAGCTCATGAAAGATGGGGGCAAAAACAAAAGTGTTGCGTTTATAATTTTGTTCAGTGTATATAATTGTTTTTCATTTTTATTTATGTATAGCTATATGAATATATATATATATATATATATACACACACACACACACACACACACACATATATACAGATATATAGATAGATGGATAGATAGATAGATAGATAGATACATGTTTGCATTTATAACATCATTCTAATTGTATTTTGATTTAAATATATATGTATATTAATATCAAAATACAGTTCAAAAAAATAAACAGGTATATAATGTTTCTTTAATTTTTTAAAATGTATTTATTAATTATTTTTATGTTTTATATATATATATATATATATATATATATAAATATATATATATTTATAATGATATATATAATTAACATCATTCTAAGTATATTTTAAAATTAATATACATGTAAATATATATATATGTGTGTGTTAATATTAAAATAGAAACATAGAAACATAGAATGTGACGGCAGATAAGAACCAGTCGGCCCATCTAGTCTGCCCAGTTTTCTAAATACTTTCATTAGTCCCTGGCCTTATCTAATAGTTAGGATAGCCTTATGCCTATCCCACGCATGCTTAAACTCCTTTACTGTGTTAACCTCTACCACTTCAGCTGGAAGGCTATTCCATGCATCCACTACCCTCTCAGTAAAGTAATACTTCCTGATATTATTTTTAAACCTTTGTCCCTCTAATTTTAGACTATGTCCTCTTGTTGTGGTAGTTTTTCTTCTTTTAAATATAGTCTCCTCCTTTACTGTGTTGATTCCCTTTATGTATTTAAATGTTTCTATCATATCCCCCCTGTCTCGTCTTTCCACCAAGCTATACATGTTAAGATCCTTTAACCTTTCCTGGTAAGTTTTATCCTGCAATCCATGAACCAGTTTAGTAGCCCTTCTTTGAACTCTCTCTAAGGTATCAATATCCTTCTGAAGATATGGTCTCCAGTACTGTGTACAGTACTCCAAGTGAGGTCTCACCAGTGTTCTGTACAATGGCATGAGCACTGCCCTCTTTCTACTGCTAATACCTCTCCCTATACAACCAAGCATTCTGCTAGCATTTCCTGCTGCTCTATTACATTGTCTGCCTACCTTTAAGTCCTCAGAAATAATTACCCCTAAATCCCTTTCCTCAGATGTTGAGGTTAGGACTCTATCAAATATTCTGTACTCTGCCCTTTGGGTTTTTACGTCCAAGATGCATTATCTTGCACTTATCCACATTAAATGTCAGTTGCCACAACTCTGACCATTTTTCTAGTTGACCTAAATCATTTGCCATTTGGCTTATCCCTCCTGGAACATCAACCCTGTTACATATCTTAGTATCATCCGCAAAAAGACACACCTTACCATCAAGACCTTCTGCAATATCACTAATAAAAATATTAAAGAGAATGGGTCCAAGTACAGATCCCTGAGGTACCCCACTGGTGACAAGCCCAAGCTTCGAATATACTCCATTGACTACAACCCTCTGTTGCCTGTCACTCAGCCACTGCCTTACCCATTCAACAATATTGGAATCCAAACTCAAAGATTGTAGTTTATTGATAAGCCTTCTATGTGCAACAGTGTCAAAAGCCTTACTGAAATCTAGGTAAGCAATGTCTACTGCACCACCCTGATCTATAATTTTAGTTACCCAATCAAAAAAATCAATAAGATTAGTTTGGCATGATCTCCCTGAAGTAAACCCATGTTGTCTCTGATCTTGAAATCCATGTGTTTTTAGATGTTCAACAATCCTATCCTTTAACATGGTTTCCATCACTTTCCCCACTACTGAAGTAAGGCTTACTGGCCTATAGTTGCCCGACTCCTCCCTATTACCTTTCTTGTGAATGGGCACAACATTCGCTAACTTCCAATCTTCTGGGACTACTCCTGTTAACAATGATTGGTTAAATAAATCTGTTAATGGTTTTGCTAGTACACCACTAAGCTCTTTTAATAGCTTTGGGTGTATTCCATCAGGTCCCATTGACTTATTTGTCTTTACTTTTGACAGTTGAAATAGAACCTCTTCCTCTGTAAACTCACGTGTAATAAATGACTCATTTATCCTTTTTTTTAACAGAGGTCCCTTTCCTTCATTTTCAGCTGTAAATACCGAACAAAATACACTTAGAATAATAGTTTATGTATGTGTATGTGCAAAAAGCACTTAAATCACATATATATATATATATATATAAAAATCCAAAGAAATGAGAGCACTCACTGGTTTTGAAAAGCTGTGCAAAATATATAAAAATCCAAAGAAATGAGAGCACTCACTGGTTATATATACACACACACACACACTTTTATTTACTTTTTTAAACTTTTATTTAAGTTTTACAAACGTTGTAAAACTTTTCTGCAGTCATTAGGGGGACTGCCTGAGAGTTCCCCCCTGCAGGCACTGCACAAGCCGGCTATTCCAGCCGGGAGAGCCGGATCAAGCAGAGGGGGTCTGCCTGATCTCCCAGGTAGTCCCCAGGGTTGTGACTGCCGGCGTGGTATCGGTGGAGACCCAGTGAGTATAAAGGACGTCGCGGACATTCTATGCTGCCCTCCGGCATTTAGAGCGACTCTTAAAAGGAGATCATAGAATGCCCGCCATCTTTAAGGGGTTAAAGGGACACTATAGTCACCTGAACAACTTCAGCTTAATGAGGTTGTTTAGGTGAGTGCTACAGCTACCCGGAGCCTTTTTCTTGTAAGCACTGTATTTTCTGAGAAAATGCAGTGTTTACATTGGAAGCTTGGAACACCTCTTGTTGCCGTCAATCAGACGGCCACCAGAGGGACTTCCGAGTTCAGAGGCCCTAAAAAGGCCTCTCGTCCGATGCATTCTGGGTGAATACATCAGACGGGCTATCAGCACACAAAGCACTGTGAACGCGCTTTGTGTGCTGATAGCCTGTCAGCACTGCTGTGGGCGTGGCATCAGCTGACAGCTGAAGCCCGAACCCACAGGGACGCTATCTGGCCACAATAGTGGTTGAAGGGGGGAGACCTACTCTCCTTCCCCCCCCCCGGCCCCCACCCCTGTGCGGTGGGTGGGGGCCCTAAAATTTGCGATAGGGGGGACCTACTGTCCACCCCGGCCCCCACCCCTGAGCGGCGGGTGGGGGCCCTAAAATTAGCGATAGGGGGGGACCTACTGTCCCCCCCGGCCCCCACCCCTGAGCGGCGGGTGGGGGCCCTAAAATTCACAATAGGGGGGGACCTACTGTGTCCCCCCCGGCCCCCACTCCTGTGCGGCGGGTGGGGGCCCTAAAATTATCAATAAGGGGGACCTATTGTCCCCCCCGGCCCCCACCCCTGTGTGGCGGGTGGGGGCCCTAAAATAAAAAATAAGGGGGGGACCTACTGTCCCCCCCGGCCCCCACCCCTGAGCGGCGGGTGGGGGCCCTAAAATTCACAATAGGGGGGACCTACTGTCCCCCCCTGGCCCCCACCTCTGTGCGGCGGGTGGGGGCCCTAAAATTATCAATAAGGGGGGACCTATTGTCCCCCCCGGCCCCCACCCCTGTGCGGTGGGTGGGGGCCCTAAAATAAAAAATAAGGGGGGACCTACTGTCCCCCCCCTGACCCCCACCCCTGAGCGGCGGGTGGGGGCCCTAAAATTCACAATAGGGGGAGACCTACTGTCCCCCCCCCGGCCCCCACCCCTGAGCGGCGGGTGGGGGCCCTAAAATTCACAATAGGGGGGGGACTACTGTCCCCCCCGGCCCCCACCCCTGTGCGGCGGGTGGGGGCCCTAAAATTATCAATAAGGGGGGACCTATTGTCCCCCCCGGCCCCCACCCCTGTGCGGCGGGTGGGGGCCCTAAAATAAAAAATAAGGGGGGGACCTACTGTCCCCCCCGGCCCCCACCCCTGAGCGGTGGGTGGGGGCCCTAAATACAAAGGGGGGGACCCTAGTTAACCCTTCCCCCACCCAAAAAAAATATCTCCCTACCTACCCGCCTCACCCTAAAAATAATGAGGGGGGGACCTTTAACTAAAAACCTGTAAAAAAAAAAAACGAGATAAAAACAACTTACCATTCGATGTTTTCTTTCTTCTAAAATCTTCTTTCTTCAGCCCCAAAAAAGGCCAAATAAAAAGCCATAATAACCGACGCAATAAAAAAAAACAAAAAAAACCAGAGCGCAAAAATAAAACCCATCTTCACCCATGGAGGGCTCCGCGCAGACTGAGCTCCGCAGGGCGGGGGAAGGCTTATAAAGCCTTGCCCCGCCCTGCAATTAGGCTAAGAACACTCTGATTGGTGGGTTTGAGCCAATCAGAGTGCTCTTTGTCATTTTACAAGCGTGGGAAAGTTCTTTGGAATTTTCCCACGCTTGTAAAATGACACAGAGCACTGTGATTGGATGGATTTCAAGCCATCCAATCACAGTGCTCTGTGTCCTTTTACAAGCGTGGGAAAGTTCTTTGGAATTTTCCCACGCTTGTAAAATGACACAGAGCACTGTGATTGGATGGATTTCAAGCCATCCAATCACAGTGCTCTGTGTCATTTTACAAGCGTGGGAAAATTCCAAAGAACTTTCCCACGCTTGTAAAATGACACAGAGCACTGTGATTGGATGGATTTCAAGCCATCCAATCACAGTGCTCTGTGTCATTTTACACAGCGTGGGAAATTTCTTTGGAATTTTCCCACGCTGTGTAAAATGACACACAGCACTCTGGTTCAGAGTGTTCTTAGCCTAATTGCAGGGCGTGGCAAGGCTTTATAAGCCTTCCCCCGCCCTGCAAAGATCAGTCTGCGTGGAGCCCTCCATGGGTGAAGATGGATTATTTTTTTGGCGCTCGTTTTTTTTTTTTTTTTTATTATTGCGTCGGTTATTATGGCTTTTTATTTGGCCTTTTTTGGGGCTGAAGAAAGAAGATTTTAGAAGAAAGAAAACATCGAATGGTAAGTTGATTTTATCTCATATTTTTTTTTTACAGGTTTTTAGTTAAAGGTGCCCCCCTCATTATTTTTAGGGTGAGGGGGGTAGGTAGGGAGATAATTTTTTGGGGGGGGGGAAGGGTTAACTAGAGTCCCCCCCTTTGTATTTAAGGCTCCCACCCACCGCTCAGGGGTGGGGGCCGGGGGGACAATAAGTCCCCCCCTTATTGTGAATTTTAGGGCCCCCACCCGCCGCACAGGGGTGGGGGCCGGGGGGGGACAGTAGGTCCCCCCCCTTATTGTGAATTTTACGGCCCCCACCCGCCGCTCAGGGGTGGGGGCCGGGGGGGGGACAGCAGGTCCCCCCCTTATTGTGAATTTTAGGGCCCCCACCTGCCGCACAGGGGTGGGGGCCAGGGGGGGACAGTAGGTCCCCCCCCCTTTGTGAATTTTAGGGCCCCCACCCGCCGCTCAGGGGTGGGGGCCGGGGGGGGACAGTAGGTCCCCCTCCTTATTGTGAATTTTAGGGCCCCACCCGCCGCTCAGGGGTGGGGGCCGGGGGGGGACAGCAGGTCCCCCCCCTTATTGTGAATTTTAGGGCCCCCACCCGCCGCACAGGGGTGGGGGCCAGGGGGGGACAGTAGGTCCCCCCCTATTGTGAATTTTAGGACCCCCACCCGCCGCTCAGGGGTGGGGGCCAGGAGGACAGTAGGTCCCCCCCTTATTGTGAATTTTAGGGCCCCCACCCGCCGCTTAGGGGTGGGGGCCGGGGGGGGGACAGCAGGTCCCCCCCTTATTGTGAATTTTAGGGCCCCCACCCGCCGCACAGGCTCGCGAACGCGCATTCCGCGCACATGCGCGGTAAAGCGCTCAGGTTCTTCATAGGGCGGTTCTATGAAGAACACGATTGGTGCAGCGCGAAGCCGCGCATGCGCACCACATCGCGATGACGCTTCTCTCTGAGAAGCGTCCTAGGCCCCGCGATTTCGTCATTTTGACGAAAAAGGGGGCGCGGCATGGCTGGGAGCTCGGCGCTGGAACGGAGGTAAGTTTTTAATATAAAAAAACCTCGAAAATAATTTTTAATCCATGAAAGTACATATAAAAGCAAGAAGGAAGGCTGGGAGACCTGTCTTTCTTGCTTTTATATGTTGACTATAGAGTCCCTTTAATGTACACTGATCAAAACAAAATAAAAACAAACCCTAGAATTGGCTATATGTCTGTTCATAATTCACCTCTTTCATATTAATTGCACTGACACTTATTATATATAATTTTGTTCAGGAGAAACAGGGCCTTCATTTCATTTAATTATGGGACATGGTTTTATAGAAATAAAAACTAAAAAAGTGTGAGATATTAAGAAATTTTATTTTCTTAGTTCTGCGTGGCATTTTAACTGTGATTGTCATAATATAGTTCGCCTTCACTGCAATAAAATACACATATTTCTGTTCAGCGATGTCTCACAAGTACAACAGTACCCCCTGTGTATTACCGGTTTTATGGTGTTTTGGAAATATAAAGGGTCAAATACAGGGCTTTCCCATTTCTAGTATTTGCCAGTATGGCAGCCCAGGAATGAAAATTAATCCCCATCATGGCATTACATTTGAAAAAGTAGACAACCTAGCATATCCAAAATGGGGTATGACCAGTCTTTGTTAGTAGCCACTTGGTCATAAACACTGGCCAAAGCTAATGTTCATATTTAGTTTTTGCCTTTTTCACAAATAAATTCCCTTTCACCAATGATATCATCAATATTAAATGTTTTGCTGCTCTAAAACACTCATATTTGTATTGAGTAATGTCTCACAAGTGCAACAGTAACCTCATGTCCAGGTTTTATGAAGTTTTGGAACATTACAGGGTCAAATATATGACTTGCCCATTTCTGTTTCTGCACATTGAAATTTGCCACATTTATGTTGGCTTTGCAACTGTATGGCAGCCCAGGAATTAGAACTACCCCCATGATGGAGAAAGAAATAAATACATAGGAGCTGATCTAGAAGTCCCAAGACCAATGTGAAGAGCCTGGTGGATTAGCTCCAGAAAACTACTGGCGGTGGGAGGCGGCGAAGTGAAGTGGTGAAATAAAGAAGCAGCTTCCTTATTTACAACTTAACTTGGTAGCACTTTAGCTTTAGTGTGAAGAAGTTTTTCTTTTCAGTTTTAGGTAGGGAAATTGTCTTAGGTAGGCATTAGTGATCAGTCCACGGTGCCGAGGTATTATAGGGACAGACTCTTAGAGGCTTGCTGGTTCGCGGCTTCTGGGGATTGACCCCCTCCCACCCTCTTCCCTTTTACTTTTGCTATACCTACCATTGTTATACGGGCTAAGTTTGGTTGAGCTTTGGTACCGACATTTGCTTGTGTTTTAGACACTTTATGTGTCTTCGCTGTCGGACCTATTTACGCGAATTCACCTGTCAGCAGTATATTTAGGTTTCTCCTCCTCTTTACTGATTTATCCACCCATTATTTTGTTATCCTTAGAATCAATAAAGTTAGGGCACCCCCTCTATCTTTTTGTCACTCTCCCATTTTTCGATTTCTTTGTTGGTCCATCTCTTTTTTTACCCCCATGATGGTATACCATTTCAACAAGTAGACAACTTAGGGTATGTCCTTTCTTTTTTAGTAGCCACTTAGTCACAAACCCTGGCCAACGTTAGCGTTCATATTTGGTTTTTTTTTGCATTTTTTACACAAAAACTGCACTTTCACTAATGATATCATTGTGATACATTTTACTCTTTAAAAACACTAATTTTTGTGTTGGGTGAAGTTTGCTGACTAAAGCAGTACCTCCATTTACAGGTTTTATGGTGTTTTTGAAAAGTTACAGGTTTAAATATACAGCTTGCACGTTAAATTCTCTCTTCGAGCGATAACATGGCCTTCGGGGGCCTGCTTCACCAGGGGTGGACTTCCTGGGCTGTTAGGCAGTCCCCAAGAAACCGAGCGCTTGGAAGGTGAGTATCCTGGCGTCTCTAGGGCTCAAGGCCCTTACGCCGTTCTATGCTGCCGCAACAGCTTTAAAATTCATTATAATGCGTACGGCATAGAACGCCGTAACGGCGTTATGGGGTTAAGATGACTTACTAATGCCATTTCATGCAACTAAAAAGTAAATTAGAATAAGACTTATGTATAATATTTGCACTGACGGAATTCTTAATATAGTCTAAAGTACCGGTACTAAAAGTAAGACATTCGCTATGGAAACCAGCATGAACATTCCATTTTATAACTCCTCCTTTTTTCCAATTTTGTGCATCACATTCAGAACAAACCCATTTTATATCCTAGTATATCCCCACTCTATCTGGTGTGTATGCATGAGCCAAATTCGTCACCTGTCATCAGTGATATGGGTAGAGCATTAGACATATAGATATATTTCAATGACTGTACCTAATGTGCTCTGTAAGGAAATTATATAACAACTAGATTTGGGCACTGCTGAGATTTGTGTTTCAAACAAACACATACAGACAGAAAAATATTTAGTTTTGTCCAAACCAAATTTAGTCCATTTGTTCATACATTGTTGGACAAAATTCTGTCATTATTTTTGTTTTAGAATTTTATTCAGATGAAATAAATTTCTATCTACGCTGCGGGCTGCATCTTGCAGCCGTATAGCAGATAGCTCCCTAAGTTGGTACCCTTGTGGGATTGCCATATACAAGGGTACCAAATTAGGGATCTGTTTAGTAAATGGCTCCCTAATCCATAACAATATCAAAATCTATCTACAAATCTATCTACTAGGAAGGTGATAGAGTAAAATTGCAAAAAGCCATTCCTTTTTGTAATTTTGGTGTTTCAGACAACTTTACTAAAACTAAGTCAATAATACTTAGTATTATTAAATAAGGGATGTTAAATCATCCCTCCTGCTCTTACCAGTCTTGCCACGAGTAGGGGCATGTTTAGTAAAAAGCAAGCAGCCAGTGGCTAATTGCGGTTATAAAAAAAGACTTGCGACTGGGCAGCTGCTGTTGTGCTAATCCAATAAAAGGGGACCTGGCACTAAAATAATTGAGGAAAACAGAGTGCCACCTGTGCCACTACCCGTTCAGCCATTAAAATAAATAGAGGCCTCAAACACCAACCCGTGGCAAAAAGATGGGGGATATTAAATAAAATGAACGGTAGTTTCATCCTTGTGATATAAAACGAATGAACAAATTGCACGGATGTTTTAATTGTTTTTGTTCATTCGTCTTTTGGATGAAAACATGTTGTGGCTACAAAAGTTCTGCAGTATGTAGTGATCTGTGAATTAATTTCTGTTTTACATGTACAATTATACTTCAGTGATATTTTATTTTTACTTTAAAATATGCTGTATAAACATTATGTGTTTGAATATTGAATATATAATGAATATTAAAACAGCAAAGTTTAATACAAAATGTATCAGCAATGCCTCTTTATTCTAGATTTACATATGTTTCTTAAACAATAACTCACTGACCAATTCAATGTTAAAACTAGCATGGTGCAAATAAGGATGCACCAAAATTCAACACAGAAAATGTGCATTGTTTTATGTGCTTCTCTATGTGGTTAGCCACCAATAAAGGGACACTCCGCTGACAAAATAAAAATAAATACATTAAAAATCACTATTTGGGAGATATACCCCATTTTTCTTTCCAATCAGATTATCTAAAGTAATGTTCAAACAAACTTATGGATACAGCTAATATATACCTAAAAAGTGAACAAACCTAACATAGTGTAACAGTGTTAAAAACTGAAATGATCACGCAATAATATATAGCAATCACAGGCATGTAAGAGTTAAAGCGCTCCAAAGGTGCCTATTTTTATATATTGTTTATATTTACTAATTTTATTAATGGTCCCTGGGCAAGTTCTCCTAAAGCAGGTATCCCGATTGGGCAATATCTGCGGTTACGCAGAAATTGCTCAACCCTTGAAGATTTCAAAATAAAGGCTGGTAGCCTACGGAAATCTTTCAAAGATAAAGGGTACCCCAACAGAGTGTTAAAAAGGGCATACTCTAGGGCACTGAATTCAGATAGAGTGAACCTTCTTCAGGATGAAACTCTACTCCCAAACCATCAGATTCAATGTATTGGGACATATGATGCAGGTTGGCATACAATGTTGTCAATCCTTGGCAGATATTGGCCAATTCTGACATCAGATGTCCATATCAAGTCAGTGATTTCACCATTCCCCTCTGTTACAGCACGAACAGGGAAGAATTTTAAAGACCTACTGGTACCCAGTCATTTTGGTCCCCCCAGTAGTTCTCCCAAACTGTACCTACCTAAAGGCACATACAGGTGCGGCCATTGTAGTGCCTGCCAATATGTAGCCAAGGAAACTAGGACCTTCTCTGACAGTTTGAACCAGGACTCTCATTCTGTACAGTCCTTCTTCAACTGTCATACAGAGGGAGTAATTTACCTTTTGATATGTTCCTGCGGAATTAAGTATGTCGGAAAGACTTTCCATCCTTTTAAGTTCCGTATTAGGGAACATGTAAATTCAGTCAGAAGGAAATTGGAAACTCCCATCTCGAGGCATCTTAAAGCACATCATGCCAATTCATCCAGTAGGATACGCTTTATGGGCATAGAACTCATAACCCAAACCCAACGTAAAGGGGATTGGGACCGTAAGTTAAATCAAAGAGAATCTTACTGGATATACAAGTTGAAAACACTTTCACCACAGAGACTAAACGAAGGTTTCTCGTTTACATCATTTCTATAGACTTATAGGTATTTCCATCAACAGAAAATATATATATCCACCTGTTCAACCTTATTTTAATCGCTGTCTGTAAATATGTTTATATGTAAATAATTAAAGTTTTTTTGTTTTTCACTAAATAGTTGCATAAATCCCAACCGGTTCTGACCTGATTATATGGCTGATCTAAATGGTTGCCATTATCTAAGACCATAAAACTAATAAATTTACCTAAATCCTAATGGTGGTCTTCTCTATACTATTCTATACTCTGTAGAAGGACACTGTTATATTGGAAATTCTCCCCCCTTTTTTGTCTCACTCTGTATAGTGTGAGTCACATTTAGTTTAGAATTTGGTAATCAATTGATGTCAGTAAATACATTACTATAGAGGATTAACTATGTATAAATCCTTCACCTATATTGATACATGAACACTCATATAGAGTGACCTTTGGATGGTGGAAGCCTTAGATTGTCTGGCTCTTCACCATCCTAAGTCTAAATGTTTAGGAAGTAGCACTTACAGTGTCCTGACAGCAGAGGGTTCTTCCATTGCTGTATAGAGGACATGTGACATGATGGGGTTAAAGCTCTTTCTTATCACCTTAGGTATTTCTACTTTATTTTATGTTTTTGATACTAGTACCTGGCGAGATGGTTGTTTTTACAACCTGTCAATCAACTTTGCGCTAGCCGCGATGTTGAGGGGAGGTGTGTTCGACTGTGCACCCTCCCCCTGCAGTGATTGACTTCGCTGTACTCGAATGGCTATACACTACAAGCTATGACGTGGTAAGGGGGTGTGGTGACTTCACGTCATTCACCCACCCCCCTCAACATGTCGGATTAGCACTGATTGACTTCGCTGTACTTGAATGGCTACACACTATAAGCTATGACGCGGTAAGGGGGCGTGGTGACTTTACGTTTTAGGGGGTTATCAGCCCATTTTTTAGGAAGCTGTGGGAGGTATAGGGTGGAGATAGAGTTTCTTCCTGTTTACTCTCTCCCACCCTTTCCATCCCTTTACCCATTTATATGGGACTCCTCTTCCCTTTCCCTCCCCTTTCTCCTTTCATTATCTGTTACTACATACATTTGTTTTTTTCTGTGTTCAGAGCTACCTTTTTTGGGATCCCCTTGTCTCAAGGGTCTCCTCGTTGTATTCATTATTGTTTGGGTTACCCCCTATCTTGTTGCTCTAAAGGTAGGCTATCATAAGATAGATTCTACAACTTCACATGTTACTGTGACGTTGTGGCTCTACCTTTTATCTCTTTCTCATTTCAAGTTCTCCTATAGTTCCTATAGAAAAATGCCTATAGGAAATGCGTAGGACCTCTGTGTTTTAATTAGTACAATATATATTTTATTGTTTATGCCGTAATAAAACTCCTTTTTGGAAACCTCAAATCTGGATTCTAGTCCGGTACCTGGCTGAGAGGAGTGACTTCATGGAGGCTATAGCCCCTATCACCTTCAAAGAAGGCAGCTTTGGAGTGCTTTAAGTCTTACACGTCTGTGAGTGCTCTGTATTGCCTAATTTCAGTTTTTAACAATATTACCCTGTTATGTTTGTTAATTTATTTTTAGGTATATATTTCAGCTGTTTCCCTAAGGTTGTTGGTACATTGAATTATTCACACATTTATTTAAGTGGTGTAGGTTTAATATAGGGTATATATACAAACAGCTTGCAATCATAGCCTTCCCAATGAGACATCTTTGCAAGGCAGGTGCTCTGAGCAATTGCTGCCTTTTGAGTTTAGCTCCACTGAGCTAAACAATCAGGAAGTAACAGGACCGTTTGTCTGCTTGAACAAGGTTAATGTATTAAAGGACCAATTTCTATTGAAAACTGCACTTTTTATTAAATGGAAAAAAAGGCCAAACTCCTTTCATAAAAAAACCAAAACACAAAACAAAAACATTTCAGCAGGCATCACAGATATGACATGGGTCTGTCATCCACACAACACATACAATATTAGCTACAAGTAGTCAGATAACACAAGTCTCTACATTGTACTGAAAACATGTTTACAAATGTACAGATTACTAGATATACTTATTGAAGACTGCCTTCTCAAACATAGCTGCAAAAGGAGAAGACTGAAAACACAAACATCCTCTATGCAGAGTTATATTTATCATATGATAAAGGACTGGAAAACCTATATATCCTAATATATGTAAGAATGTTGGAAGATCCTGCTCATCCCTTAACAGTCTGCTGTGGATTGACTGTTGACAAACACATCAACCCCGACTGACTGCGAGGCAGCAGTCACTAAAAAGTGTTGTGTTTCTGCCTAAAAACCTGTATTATTTAACATTAGCAAAATAACATTTATATAAATGAGCTGCTTGAAGATTAATACAATTTAAAATTTCCTTGGAAAAGCTGATGTACAAATGACTGCTAAAATGGAAAAATGTTTATCCTTTCCCAAAATATATAATGATGACATAGTTCATCCAACAATTTGGCAATAGTCTTAGGAAAAACATGATTCTATACCCGAGCCAGCCTATTTGGATAAAACAAATCCTTTTTGAAAATGGTGCAACCTTCTCTAAGTGCTCTGTATCAAGGTGTTTTAATTTAACCCCTTAAGGACCAAGATTCGGTTAGCTTGTTTTGTACTTAAAGGAACACGATAATGTTAGTAATACAAACAGGTATTCCTAACACTATGGTGCTAGAGTAACACCTTAGGTGACTGCCAAAAACCGAATGGAGCAACACTATAGGCACACAGACCATTTCATCTCATTGAAGTGGTCTGGGTGCAGTGCTCCTATCAGTTTAACCCTGTAATTGTAACTTGTGCAATTATTGGTAAACTACAATAATTACCTTGCAGGGTTAACTCCACCTCTAGTAGCTGTCTACGACTAAGGGCACTAGAGGCACTTCTTAGTGGTTAGGACATCCAGCATCCTAACTGATGCTGGACGTCCTCACACTTTGCATGAGGACATCCAGCGTAAACTAAAACCCTATGATGAGTCCTAATGTGATCACTGCACATCCACCATTGGCCCCCTGCTGGCTGATGGCAGAGGAGGAGCAGAGGCAGAGCCTGACCCTTTTAGCACCATTAGGGGAGGGGGGAAGGGAGCGAGGGAGAGGGGAACTATAGGCTGCTATTGTACTTGGAAGACAACTTTGTATTCCTAGCACTAAAGTTTCCCTTTCCATGTATTTAAACTTACCTTTTTGCCATTGCTGCACTGGCCCCACCTCCTTGCCTGAGATAACCAATCTTGATGATCTCAGCCAATCCAATGTTTTCCCATAGGAAAGCACTGGCATGCTATTGTGCATGTGCGGTAAAACGCCACACTGTGCCAATCAGCATTTCCTCATAGAGATGCATAAATTAATAAATCTCTATGGGAGCTTTCAGTGGGTTCAAAAATGGAGGGGAGGGTGGAGGAGTCGCCGGCAAAATACTAAAGTAGTTGAGTGGAAAATCTTTTAACTCAGCTAAGCCCAAATGGTGCAAGAGTTAGCTAACAAGCTGAGAGCAATCAGCTAATGCTCTTAGCCAGTGCACTAGCCCTGCTTCATTCTGGAGAGATAATTGAGGTTACTGAGCAAGAGCTTGCAGCTCTCACCAAGTTGTAGTGGAGGTGGGGAGAGCACCCCTAGGACTCCTGATAAGAGGTCAAATCGTTCTAAAAGGGTTTTATACCATACAAAGGGGGACACCAGGGCTATCCCTGCACCAAAGCGACTATAGCGCTCGGAGGTGCTTGGAGTGTACTTTCAAACAGCATTTTCAGAGAAGCTGAGATATGCATGTAAAAACTATAGGACGTACCTATTTTATTTGTATTGCTCTGGGAAGTCTGTATGTTAACCTCCCTGGCGGTATTCCCGAGCGTGACTCTGGGTTAATTTTCGCTGCCAGAAGCGGTAACCCCGAGTCACGCTCGGGGTAGATAACAGAGCCCCCGGAGGTAAGATGTACTTACCTCCGCCGCGATCCGCTTCAGGAGGACTGCCTCACAGCCCAGGCAGCCCTCCCACGGCAAATCAGGCCCCCGGGGGCCATGTGATCGCTCTCAAAGAGCGATCACATGGCCCTCTATAGCTGGCTGTGGATCTGCCAGCAGGGGGACTGTTTGAAATATCAGACAGTCCCCCCTGCTGGTGGGAAAGTAAAAAAAAAATAAAAGACAAGTGTAAAAATAAATTAAATATATTTTTATATATATATAATATATATACATATTATATATATGTAATGTCATACAAAGTGTATTTTAATATTAATATAAGTATATATATTAATATTAAAATACACTTAGAATGACGTTACATATATATAATATGTATATATATTATATATATAATAGATGTACATATATATATTATATATAAATACGTATAATTAAAATAATAAATAAATAAAATAATACAATAAATAAATAAAATATTGAAACAAAATTGAATATAAATTATATATGCATATGTAATTTCATTCTAACTGTATTTTGTTATTAATATATATATATATATCGGTAACAAAATACACTTAGAATGACATTCTATATATATCTATATATATATAAAATACAAATAACCGCATATATATATATATAGATAAATACATATAATTACATAAAAGATTACATTAGTATACACGTAGAATTTAAATACCTATAAATGCATATATATTAAAATTCTACATGTATATTTAAATAATCTTTTAACGTAATTATGTGATTTGATTAATTAAAATTTGATTGACATGCCTGACATGGGGGCGGAACTGGGCGGGTAATTCAAATGCAAAAAAATGGTACCGCTTTTGGTACAAAATTCCTGACATAATCATACCGCCAGGGAGGTTAAATAGATGGGGCAATTACTTCTTTAATATCATCTGTGTATTTTATAATCACTGACCAAAATTCAAATCCTAACTGGAATTGCATTAGTTTTGTTGTGTTTTCTCCCTACCAATACACAACTGTGATTGCAAATGAGTCATTTAGTACTACATTGCAATCACTGCCTGCTGTTTGTAACTATGTATAGTAGTTTTTTGTAGATACTTTTATAAACACCAGACAAGTTTTACGATTTAGAAAACATATTTCAAATCACATTGTGCAATGTCATAAGAAACAAAATAATATTATGGCAGCACTGAGCACTTGATATTAATTGGCATTGCACTAGCAAAGCTTCCACGGGCATAATTACAGCTATACCAATGCAGTTATTCAGACTAAGCAGGTTCAATCATTAAACTAAGTTATGACTAAGGAGTACTGGAAGAAAATACTTTAACAACAGTCCCATAAGATACTATAGCAGGATTTCTCAAAATAATTCTTTAAAAGACCACCAAGAGTGTAACAGAACTATTCACTAAAGTGAGAATACAAAGGGAATTTCAAATTTAAGGCCAAAGAATTGGAAGCATAGCTTCCTTAGAGAATTTTCCAGTTCGGCTATTTGGGCCTTAAAGGAACACTATAGTGTCAGAAACACAAACATGTATTTCTGACACTATAGTGGTAAAATCACTATTTAGGTGACCGCCCCATCTGTTCACTTTAAAAAGGTGATTTTACTCTCGTTTTTTCCAGAGCCGCAATGGTCTCGCTGCGGCTGGTCCTACCTCACTCTGCCTCCATGGCTGAGATCATCAAATTTTAATATTTTAGCCAATCCAATGGCAAAACGCTGCGCTGCACCAATCAGCATCTCCTCATAATGATGCATTAAATCAATGCATTTCTATGGGGAGCCTTCCGCTTCACCATGGAGAGCATGTAGACGCTGAATGCCAGTGCTGCACACTTTGTTCCTAGGCTGTAATGTAAACACTGCATTTGCACGGAAAAGGCCGTGTTTACATTAAAAACCTGCAGGGACAGAATAGTCACCAGAACAACTACATTAAGCTCTTGTTGTTCTGGTGACAATCGTGACCCTTTAAATGTGAAATTCACTTTGCATTTACTTTGAGAATAGAAATTCAAGATTATTTACTAATGTACTTCTTTCAATAGAATTGGCTATCATGGAATACTGGACTATCAGTGATCGTATGAAGGCTATTTTAACGAGCTCTACTATATACAAGGTAGATCTTTACAGTGAGTAGTGAAGCAACCCTAAATCTTTATGTTGTCTTTTTTTAAACATTGTCTAGGGTTTATATTTAAAAAGCACAAGGAAGAACAATGTAAGATATTGCAGAAGGTAGAGTGGTATATACTAAAGAAAGAAGGGTATTATAATACATTAAAAGGTGCCAGTTTAACACGAAAAGCACTGCACAGCTATATTATTGCACATGACATCACAGCAGCATGTGTGGTGGAAAATATATACACTATTAGAATTTTAGTAAGGGTAATGAGCTGTTAAATGATTGTCAGCGTATACAATAGTGAATCAGACACAATGGTATGGAATTTGGATGAAGATGGTGTAGGGTGATTTAAGTGACAGAAAAAAAAAACATTTTGTAAATTATGTCACATTGTTGTGCAAATAAGATGGCATGTGCTTCCCTTTGTTTTACTCCTTCTAGCCAACGTAGCTTGTCAGTGCTGCAACCTAGCATAACGTAATGGAATCCAACGTAGAAAATTAACTCCTTTGATGCCAGGACACCAGACAAAGGATGCTGACACAAAAGTCCTACATTAGCAATGACTCCCAATATTGAAAACTAACATTTTACAAGCCAATACCACAATGCTCCATCAAACTAAACATCAAAATGGTCAAATGGATTCTCTACTGGTTTCTTGGAAAAAATGGTACACAGCATACATAGACCAGGATTTATTTTCCTAATTATTGGTATTTTCAACTCAGAAGACTCCAAAAGAAAGACAAATCTAAAATGCCTAAATAATGCATTTGCTTTGCATGCACAAAAACATAGTACTATATAAGCATATATACAAAAAGGCAGTTTGATTGTTGGCTTACATTGCAATATACCTTATTGTAAAACAAATACTACATTTGCTATTAAAATTCTCTGTGGTATTTAGATATATCACAAACATCAAATATAGTCAAATAATGTCATCTACAAAAAGAACATTAAAAGAAACAGACATGCAAGGTATACAAAATGAAACAAAATGCAATAAGATTTAATTAACGTTTACAGTTTTACGTCTATAAAACAAACAATATAAAAACTAAAATAGACTAATTTTAGGTAACATGTTACCTGGCATTTACACTTAAAACCCCAAATGTAAACAGTGTTTGTAATTTAGAACACTAGCTTTGGGTAAAGTGCTTTTGTTGTTGTTTTTTTTGTTGTTGTTTTCTTCAGAGAAAGGTTATACAAATAAATAAAAATGTATTATTTCCTGTAAAATACATTCCCTGCATTTTTCTTGAAATACTTTAGGCTCTGCACAGGACGATGCAGGATATGTGACAATATTTATTCTGCTAAGTTAACAAGTTTGCACTTTGTGGTTTGACAAACAGATTTTAGGGTCTCTGGAGCAGTGTAATAGTCTATAGGATGACTAATTGGCACTTATTTCGGATCTGAGATGTCATGTCATGTGTACCTACAAAGATCTCCCTTGGCCACCCCCATAGACTGTAAGAGGGCAGCGATCTCTGTCCGCCAGAATAGCAGAGACAGCTACTGGTATCAATCATCTTGGTCTGGGATCATCAGTAAAGATGCACTATGGGAGAGCTGGACGGCAAAGCTGTGTCTGCTAGAACACATATATATCCTGCAACCCCACTAAAATACAGAAGACAGACAGCTACATCTCATGATCTCTTTGCCTCATCAGTATCAGATGTGTGCATTGGGGATGGGAAATGGACAATTAAAAGGTTTCTCCAGCTTCCATGACCACATCTGCTTTTTGAAGTTTCCATGAAGTAAGGAATCTGGCATTGCAGTTTTTCAGCTTGAAACAATGCACAGTGAAAGTTATTGGCACTTTTGTGCCGGGGGCTAGTTACACCCCACAGCCCAAATGACTTTGGGAGCCCAGAACTTTGTTCCAGACTGCCCAATGTCAATTCTGTGCATATTTTACATCTGTCGTCAGTGTGCTCTGGCTGCAAGGGGAGTCTTATGCCTCCCTTTCCTACATCCCCACAGAACTCCACACCTGGAGATCCCATCTATTTAATTTTGTTCAAGGCTCACTCCCTATTTCCCCTCCTTTTGACAGCTCAGAGCGCGTGCATGTGCTCTGTGATGGCTAAAATCGCCAATCTAAGGATTCTCTATGAGAAACGTTTGATTGGACCGAGCAACGAAAAATGTGATGTCTTGTGGGGTTTATGAAAAACAGAGATTTAAGGTGAGTAAAAACTTATGTTATGCCTAAAGAAACCTAAAGAATAATACCCAATAGAATGCTATTCATTTTTTTTTTTAATTATAGGGGCTGCAGTGACCCTTTAAATCCATTTTGAATGTGTGTAAATGTAAGCATGTCCATATGACCGATATCTGTGAGAAAAAAAAGATAAAAACAAGCTTAGATTTCTCATGTCTTCCCTTGACCCAAAAAGCTATTTTGTATATATTATTTATATTTATGATTTTTTGCTGTTTTTGTTATCTAATGAAAGTATGCAAATATACTTTAAATAAGAAAAAAAAATAACATCTAGCTTAGTTCCTATGTATTTTAATATTTGGTAAAACACAATATATATATATACACATATTTGTGCCTAACAATTTGCATTTAATTGGAGGATTGGTAATTGGAAATATATATATACCATTTTTAAAGAAAACATGAGTGAGCAGCTAAACACATTTCTTTTATTTCTTATGGGATTCATATTGAACTGTAAGTTATAACAGAATGGCATAATCATAAAACAAAACATGGCAACAAAGAAAATATGAAATGATCCCTGTTCGAAAGTCTGCATACCCTTAGTTCATAATACTGTGTATTACCCCCTTTAGCATCAATGACAAGATGCAGTCTTTTGTAATAGTTGTCTATGAAGCCCCTAATTCTTGCAGGTGGTATAGCTGCCCATTCATCTTGGCAAAATGCCTCATGCAAAGTCTTTGGTCGTCTTGCAAGAACCGCACGTTCAAGATTTCCCAAGAGTGGCTCAATGATATTAAGGTCAGAAGACTGTGATGGCCACTCCAGAACCTTCACCTTTTTCTGCTGTATCCACTGGAGGGTCACCTTGGCCTTGTGCTTAGGGTCCTATGCACAGCCTTCGTGCAGAAGAATGCAAATTGTCTGCCACTATTTTCTGATAACATGTTGCATTCATCTTGCCATCAATTTTCACAAGATTCCCCATGCTTTATAGCTCACACACACACAAAATATCAGTGAGCCACCACCATGCTTCACAGTGGGGATGGTATTCTTTTTTACTAGATAGAAAAACTGAAATTTAGGCTCTCACTAGGTTAATCGGGTGAGAGGCAGCAGTAAACCAGCAGGGTTTCCCAATACCTGCTAGTGGTGAACCAATATAGAAGATAAGTAAGGTGGTGAACCGCGCCAAAAGGTGCTCAAAGTGGATGTAATAAAAAAATAATTTTTACATACATATAGGCAATCTTGATAATATAACAGGATATGACCCTCAAAGGAGACAAAAAATGCAATAGGATAATAGTGCAATATGTCATAAAAAGTTAACACGTATGTGTATAAAATACCAGATAAAAGACTAACTCACAATTTGCGGAGCTACTGAGAGCTCTGCTGTATAGCGCCTGGACGGTATAATCCCAGTCTTAGGATGTGTGGATATTGGCTGTGTGGAATGTCCAATTCTCAGCAACAATATATGTAGGGAAAACAGCTCTGCAAATTGTGAGTTAGTCTTTTATCTGGTATTTTATACACATACGTGTTAACTTTTTATGACATATCGCACTATTATCCTATTGTATTTTTTTGTCTCCTTTGAGGGTCATATCCTGTTTCATTATCAAGATTGCCTATATGTATGTATAATTTTTTTTTTATTACATCCACTTTGAGCACCTTTTGGCGCGGTTCACCACCTTACTTATCTTCTATTCTTTTTACTATAAGCCTTGTTGATCCCTCTTCAAATATCATGTTTATGGTTGTGACCATAAAGATCTATTTTGGTCTTGTCACTCCAAATTACAGTGTGCCAGAAGCTGTGAGGCATGTCAAGGGTTTGTTGGGAATATACCGAACTTTTTTGTGCCATTGGTGCAGTAAAGGCTTCTTTCTGGCAACTCGACCATGCAGCTCATTTTTGTTCAGGTATCGTCATATTGTGCTCCTTGAAACAACCACACAATCTTTTCCCAGAGCAGCCTGGATTTCTCCTGAGGTTACCTTTGAGTTTTTTATTGTAATCCAAACAATTCCTCTGGCATTTGTGGCTGAGATCTTTCTTGGTCTACCTGACCTTGGCTTGGTATCAAGAGATCCCCGAATTTTCCACTTCTTAATAAGTGATTGAATAGTAATGACTGGCATTTTCAAGACTTTGGATATCGTTTTATATTCTTTTCCATCTTTATAAAGTTTCATTACCTTGTTACGCAGGTTATTTGACAGTTCTTTTCTCCTCCCCATGGCAGAGTATCAGTGCATCCACATGAGAGCTAACAAACTCATTGACTATTTATACACAGACACTAATTGCAATTTAAAAAGCCACAGGTGTGGGGAATTAACCTTTAATTGCTGTTTTAACCTGTGTGTGTCACCTTGTGTGTCTGTAACCAGACCAAACATTGAAGGGTATCTAAACTTTTGATCAGGGCCATTTGGATGACTTTTGTTATCATTATGATTTAAAAAGGAGCCAAACAACTATGTGATGATAAATGACTTCATATGATCACTATCCATTAAAAAAAGACATTTTGCTTGCATGGTCAGTCATATTTTCAAAATCAACGCCAACATTTTACAATATCTGCCAGGGTATGCAAACTTTTGAGTTTTGCTCCACTGAGGTAAACGACCAAGCAGTAACAGGTCCAGTTGTCCAAATGCATAACAAGCTTAGTTTATAAAAGTGCTGATTTTTTATGAAATCAGAACTTTTACAAAATGAAAAAAAAAAGACAAAGAAGAGAAGTAGACACTATTCACACTTAAAGCACTACAACAAGATTTAAAGAACACTACTAGTTCCCTAACCACTACTGTAGTGTTAATGGTGTTAATGGTGCCTTGAGCACCCACGCCGCATCTGTAAAGCATGGCTCAATATATAGCGTCTCTTTGGCAGAGAGGGCTCAGTTAAGTGTTTATGGTGTTTAGTGTTCCTTTAAGGGATTAATCCAGACACAGCATGTAACAGCATGGTAACAGTATATCCAGTTATTTTGTAAAAGAAATTCTCCTACTTTTACATTTGCCCCTCCGTTATTACTCTTGGTGTGTCCGTGAAGCAATCAAAGATTGCAGTTTTCATACAGCTGAATGCACACTACTGCACATAATCAGATTTCTTCTTACTAATTAGTAGGAGCCACTCACATGTATGTGTAGTACAATCACTGTACGCCTTTACAGGATATGGCAATACTGTATACAGGCAAAGTGGGTTTCATTCATTTCTACAGAGTAATTACTGCAGATCTGCAACACTACTCATTGGTTTTAATGTCATGTTAGTGATTGGCAGAGACAGTCCAGTCACTTGTTGATTCAAATGGACCTCAGAGGAGACAGAACAACAGCCAAAGAAAACCTAGCTAGAAAAGAGACATTCAGATATATATCTCTTTATTTATTCATGTAATAACATTTACACGTTGGATGCCTTATTTATATAATGTATTACAATGTGTGGTACAATCCACCCTGAAGTGTCCCTTTAAGGCAGCTTTCTAACATACCTTATTGTACACCGTGGAACAATATCAGGTAATAAAGTGACTGGGGATATGAGATCTGTATCCCAAAACTTTTGGCTGCTAAGCTAAATTCTCCCTTTGTATCAGTTTTGCCCCCTCACATTAGCAAGACATAGTTTCACTTTAGCAAGGTACAGTTTGCTCTATAACAACTCACAGTGAAGATTTAGCAAATTACTGTTGTAATCATTTTCAGTTTCTAACACCAGAAACTATTTTCCATTCTATTTCCATATTACAAATATTGAAAGCATTTTTTCTGCAACAAAGCTAGAAGGCACATCGTATTTACAACTTAAAAGTTATAATGGCATAAAGAAAAACAAAAAAACAAAGAAAGAAAACAAAGTGTCATTGTGCAATTTTACTTAGAAATGTGTTGCACCTACTCATTTTGTTATTTTTATTTTTTTAAATACCTACAATATACATATAGAATGCATCACAGAAGGTGGTGGCGCATGTATAAGGCATGGGTACTTCTACACAAAGTTGGTGACAAGATCACACAGTGTTTATAATGGGCAGAAAAAAAAATACAACTTATTTAACTGTATATTTTTACATAAATGTTTTCCAAATGGCCATCACAGTTCATTTATACTTGCATATTTAGGAATAAAGATAATTATCCTGACTAGTCCTTATACAATTTGGCTGTGTCTAAAAATGACTCAGACGCCAGCTTTCACAAAACAGTCCTGTGTGAACAAGAAGTGGGCATAGCAAGGGACTGTGATGCCTTGTATAAATAAAAAATGAAAATGAAATCACCACTGCTATTACAATACAAAGTTGCTGTTCCCTTGCATCTGTGTGCCACAGGCATTTTGGCAAGACAGCAAATTTGGTGAAAAAATAACCAATTGGTTAAAAATGAAGAAGGGGCTGTATTGCAAACATACATCACTGATATTCTACAGGTAAATGGTCTATAATGTGCTAATTGTTTATGTATTTTTGGAATTTAAAAAGGTGTGAGATGTCTTCATAAATATAGATCCAGAGGTTACCATTACATTCTAGTTGATTGGTTAAAAAAAAAAAAAAAAAAGGGCAAGGAAAAGTTGGTAAACAATTTAGATTAAATATGTAGAGAAGTCGTAAAAAAATATGATTTCAAATTGTGGTTCACACAATTTTAAGACCTGGAAAATGGTAGAAACTATTAACAAGTTAAAAAAAAAATCCACATGAAGAATAAAAATCAGAGATCAAAGCGTTTTAATCTGTAGATTATCTGAAGACAAATCTAGTCCTGAAGTGGCCAAGGCTACTGATACAGACACAGCTTTGGATACATAAACTAGGCCTCTGTTAAACTCTTGCTATGACGTGTAATGACGTCAACCTGCAGTTGATGGATAACATGCAACACAATATAAATACATTCAAAGAGAGAAAAGTTAGATTTGGCAGAGGAGCACAAAGCTCAGGAAAAACCTGAAATCCCAATGATGGTTTGTGTGCACATATCCATACACAAATCCTCAAACACCTGTATAAGTGTAGAGAGGCACACGTAGTGATGTTTTTTCCTATCCCACCTGCATTATAATTACATAAAATGTGTTTCACGAACATTTCTAAGTTGAATCATGAAGACAAAACACATTCATTCTCTTTCCGTTATTATAAATGTAATAATATAAACCTGTAAGCTTCCTTCCATTAGTGCCTGTTTAGTAAGAGAAAACAGATATATCCCACAGTGTTTACAGATCTGAAATCAGTGCTGTGAATTCTTAAAACATAATATCTTCAGTGTTTACAGATCTGAAATCAGTGCTGTGAATTCTTAAAACATAATATCTTCAGTGGCTTCTGGGACGGTCTAAGCTGCGATTCATGTGTGCATTATGTCACCTCACTGGCAGTGTGGTCCAACAGCATGCCATTTGTTTCAGATGCCAACTAATGATATGCTCAGACTAAGAAAATGCAGCATCTTTAAAAGGCAATATGATATTTTAGTACAATGAGATCAAATTGAAACACCCCATCACTCAAATAAACCTACTAAATCTCGGGAGAGCCCCTTGTCCCCAAGATGACCTAAAATTCTAACCAACCATCTAAATCCAACAAGACCCAATTCTTACAGCAAGAGAGTTCTGCAGGCCTCTTTAGCAGCCAAATGGTTAAGGGTCTTGTACGGCTGGTTACAAATGTTTGTTTTTTGTTTATTGGCTATAAAACTTAAAATACACTAACTAGTAGTGAACTTGAACAGTAGTGACATTATGCCCGTATGAATAAAAGCCAAGACAAAGGATACTTCATGCTCAGCCTCTGGGGGTCAAGCTTACACTTTTCATCATAAGCCCCAACCTTTTTTCCAGGAAGCTGTGAAATCATGAAATATACTAATAGTGGACATCAGCCTTTTCCCATTACTTCATCCAATACAAGATGACTGCATTTACACAATGACATGCAGCATCATCGACAGCACTGCCTCTGGCTGCCAACCTTGACTTGGTAAACAGCTGGATGGATTCCTCAAAAGAAGAAAACGAAAACACACACACACACACATGCATAAAACGCACAAAGACACATTAAAAAACAATTTGCTAACCTCTTAGGTTTTTAGGGTGGATCTGTTTTGTTCGAGGCATGATCCTGCTGCTGGTGCCTGGCTTTTTCTTCTCAAAAATGGAGAGCAGTGCAGGGGAAGAGGAACCTCCATATACCCATCAAGTGCATCAGTTAATCCAGCAGCTGAACAAGGGAAGGAGAAAAAACAACATGAGGGAAGACAAGACTACAGGAGCCTGACTGCACCGGCCCTGGGACTTCACACCCCTCCCACACTCCTCTAGCCCCCCGGCCTCCTCCCTCGTCCCCTCCACCTCTAAATATACAACATAATGTGTGAGCAGCCAGATATACACACAAAAAAAGATACAGATAAAGACAGAAACAAAAGTGTTCCTTCAAGAATATCATAATACAAAAGAGGGGGTATCAATGGGTAATACTAGATGTGTCTTCCAAACACAAACACACACACACAGACACACACACCTCCTTCAGGGCATTGCAAAACAAAACAGCATCATCCTGCACATGAAGATCTTGCTGGCTGCTTGCCTCTGGATCATTCATGGTTTTATGAATCACATGCGATGTGCACATCCCACCAATGTGCCTG
This sequence comes from Pelobates fuscus, assembly GCF_036172605.1. Taxonomy (NCBI): domain Eukaryota; kingdom Metazoa; phylum Chordata; class Amphibia; order Anura; family Pelobatidae; genus Pelobates; species Pelobates fuscus. Next base: position 161,714,019 of record NC_086320.1, read on the forward strand.
CTTTACAAATCAGGAGCCTGCTCGTCCTATTGCAACACTGCAAGCAAGTATACTGGGGAGGGCGAAGGGAAGAAAGGAGAAAAAGAGGGAGGAGGGAAGGGGTTAGTGAGACCAGGGTGACAGTGGAGAGAAAGGAGAAAGCATAGGAGAGAAGGAGAGTGAGAGAGTCACTTTGCAAGCCTGTGAATGAGAGCTCTGCATGCAGCAATTCAATAACATGCTCTCTATACGTCCACACATACAAGGGACCCAGGCAAGCTCAGCAGCAGAGAGGTGGGATTACATGTGTTAAAGGGGGAGGACAATTATTATTATTATTGGCATTTATAGAGCGCCAACTTATTCTGCAGTGCTTTACAATGTTTGCAAGAGGGGGGGGGGGATTTAACAATTAAACAGACAGTTACAAAATATAACATGAACAATAGGTTGATGAGGACTCTGCTCAAACGAGCTTACAGTCTAGAGAATTAGATCATCATTACCACACTGAAATATGACCTTCACGCTGCTTGGCGCTTTAATTTGGTGTTTTGGCAGAATATTTATTTATAGTCAATCACAGCTCAACAAAAGGGGTTCAAACTGTCACAATACCAAAAAGGCATGCAATGAGATAGCATAATGAATTTATCAGCCCAAAAGCAGTGTGTCAATTACATGGCACAGACAAAGGAAAACAAACTATAGGAAAACACACACACACAATGTGATGCAGAACTCACTACAGATTCCAGAGTTATTGCAGAGGTTAAGTGGCATAGAGGTGGTGAGTTAAATGATTGTACTGAGAGCAGGCAGAATGCCATGAGCGCAGCCTGGCAGCATGGAGGAGGGGGTGTTTTCACAAGGATAGGGACAGATAAAGGGGTGGGGGGTTTGATCAGCAGGGAGAGCGAGAGCTTGTGCAGGTTACATGCACTTGACAGGTCGTAAGGAAAGAAAAGAGGCGATAGAGGATGGTTGGATAATGTGCACCAAAAAAGGGGAAGGAACCAACAGAGAAAAAAATATATGAATGAATCCAGGAGGAGCCTGGGGAAACCCCTGTACAACACTGCGCCTTGCAGAAACCAGGGAGGATTAGAGTAGAAAGAAGAAAGACAGAATGCTAGCTAATGCTAGTCCCTTTCTCATTCAGTCAACTCAAAATCAATATATGTGTTATGCACACACAGCTGTTAAAATTATAGATGTTTAGAGAATTGGAAATATAATCATCCCCAATTCTTTTTAATTCATATAATAGAATTGTTTAGGCCTGAAAGGGTTAAGATAAGGGGAGGGGGGACTTCTCATATGAATTTGTAATCTGTATGCATATCGGCTGTCATAAAGAGAAAAGCTAATCTTATGAGTACTAAATATGTTACTTCTTTACAAATTTTCATTATGACTGTTTATCCAAATAAAACATTTAGTTCCTAGAAAAACAAGGAAGATGGGATAATTTCCTTGAAAAACTGTTGTTCTTTTAATAGGTGCTGCCATACTGTAACAACTAGTAAATTAAATAAAATAATGAGCCTCAGTGACGTCTACTGGATGTCTCATATAGTGGGAAGTATGACAAATAACCCCTTCTCCCCCACAGAGGTTCTCATAATTTAAATACAGTGGTTTGGCCTTCTGGAGAATTGTTAAAGGAGGAAGTCCATCAATACACTCATCAAAATGTTCCGATTGCATACATATTTGAGATTTTCTCATTTACTAAACTTGTTCGTTTCACTATCTAAAATATCCTTATAGCTGTCATGGTCTACATTTGGCAAATTAATTGCCAACTGATGTAAAATCTGTGGTTCTTAAGTGTCATGTTTCTGTGGATCTATCCCCCCGTGGTCTTCCTGCCCACTTGCCATTGACACCGGAGAATAAATGCCATATTTTTAGAATTATGCACAGCTAGAATAATTAACAGGATCCACATGCACAGCTGTTTTGTGGCTATGTCTTAGCTCTACTGTGCTCAGGAAGCAGATCAGCTTGTCACTCTACCAAAAACCACCTCCCCATAAATCCATGATGGTTATACGGAATATAGGAATTCATGAAGCACACTAATTAGTGGATCAACCACGGTGACTGAACTTGCTTGTATAAGTTCATCTAGAACAGTGGTTCCCAACCCAGTCCTCAGGTACCCCCTTACAGTCCAGGATTTGTGGATTACCCGGTTGTGTCTAAAGAGTTTTTAGAAAGAAAGAAAAGACACAGCAGGGTAATCCCTAAATCCTGGACTGTTAGGGGGTACTTGAGGACTGGGTTGGGAACCCCTGACCTAGAATATAGACAGCAGTAGATAGGATTGAGCGAAAATGGGAATCAGTTACCCTTTAACTTCTATTCTATTCTATTCTATTCTACTGAAAACAAAAAAAAAGTACTGACCATTGTGTTCAGGACAGAACAGACTAATTTTCCAGGGTTTTAATAGAGAAGAAGTAACATATTCTATTGTGAGATGCACCAAACAAAGTAATAATTTAAAGTGAACCTGTCATGACAGATTCACTTTAAAATGGACACTCCAGTCACCAATACAACTCTAAGGTGTTTATTTGGTTTTATCCTCATTAATACATCGTATTAATGAGTCTAGAGTGTACCTTTAAATGGCCCTTCTTCAGAATGTTTTTCAAAGCAGCCCATACCACTACCATGATGCCATCACATTGGTTTCACTGCAGCAAATCAGTGTCTGAACAGGAATAGGTTTGTCACTCCTTTCCTACAGTCCTCTGGAAAACATAGATACTCATTAACCAGAGGAATAGTCACAGTAAATGTGCCACATGTGCTGCAATTTTGTTGAGCGATTAGGATAACTATTTGTAGGAAGAATATCCTGCTTTAACTTAATAGTAAATTATTAGCAAAACTCCACATGTCAATAACAGATTGATAGGAGAGGGGATGGATATTATTTAATTCTGGGTTATTTAAAACGATATATTTGCTGGCACACTGTATAGATTAAAAGTTATGGTTTCTTATTTAAACTAAACTTGTGTGTAACATGACACAACCAACACTAACATTAAAAGATACATTTATTTGTGAGATGGATATTCCCCTCAATACAATAATTAGGTAGGTCAGTCATTTTCCACCTGTTAGGGGAGCACACAATTGGTCTGTAAGTCATACTATCCCATACATCCCAACTATCCTCATTTAGGAGGGTCAGTCCCTATTTTGGGCCCAATTCCCTCTGTTCCCTCTTTTCTATCCTCGTGAAACTGTTTTCCGGGGGCTCCACAGCAATACTCACAGTAATTATTATTATTTTATTATTATTTATATAGTGCCATCAGATTCCGTAGCGCTGTAATGTGCCTTTAAAGTAAAATAAATGTTTTAGAAATTAGTCTGTGTAAATAGGATACATTACTCTTGTTCTATATAACATATTAGCTGCATAAACTGTAATTAGTAAGTCACCTTAAATTTCTTAAAACAGCCCCACTCCACTCATTCCCTTAAAATGAAAGTGTACCTCTTTGTCCATTTGAAATATTGGTAGGTGTGCTATGCAGGGTAATATGCCATATATAAGAAGATAACAGACATCATACTGTAGTCTGAACATATAAGCAGGCACAGGTGTATCAATGAGGTGTGCCCAGGCACATCATAATGTCGATGAATATTGTTCTTCCTGTCCCATTTGTATCAGTGCATACAAAAGTCACCATTGCTATCTTCAAGATAAATATTAAAATAGAGCAAAGAATTCTAAAATTATCAGTAAGAATAATATGTCAATTCGGTACATGATCAGGTTATATAATGGAGAATGTTATAATAAATTCACAAATATCTAAATATAATAAAACCTGTCTATTTTACCTTTATGGTCTCATTAAAGGAACACTACAGACTTAGGAATACAAAGATGGATTCCTAATGCTAAAGTGTTCTGCTAAATATTTGGATGTCCGCCCCCACTCAGTTGCAATAAATAATTTTAACTTACCAATTTCTCTCACTATACTTGGTCTAGCTCAGGGGTAGGCAACCTACGGCACTAGTGCCAAGCACGGCACTTAAGGTGTCTTTGCACGGCACTCAAGGCTGCTCTGGCCTATCAGGAGTCCCAGGAAACTTCAGATATCTGCTAATACGAAAAGGACAATCCTCAATTTATGCATTGCAGCACATAGAGTAAGTTAACTCAGGTTCTTCCTCCCAGCACTTGTAAATAGAAATCCACACTGTGGTAGAGCAGCCCACAGCGAATATTGCAGCTCCTGCCCTTCACCTGTACCTGGCCAGCCTGGTCTCCACTGGAACCTAGGGAAGCCACCCCATACTGCTAGATATACACAGAAATGCACAATAACCCTCCCCTCATATAAATAATACGAACAGCCCACAAACAAACATACACACAATCCGCACAAACGTAACCCGCTAACAATCCACATACATGCACACAACCCCACATGCAGCCTCTCACATGCAATACCCCACACATACACACACTACCAAACACACAATGTGACATCCATCCACACACACAATTCCACAAGCAGCCCCAATACACAGCCCACATTCATATGTATCATACACGATACCACAAACTACTCCTGAACATATACAATATAATAGCTCATAGCCGCACAAATACAAATATACAAAGCAATTACAGTATAAATAACAAAAGCAAAATACTGCAGCATACAGACCTCAATTTTAAAAAAGAGGACCGGCACGCTACGGGACATCACAATCCTATATCGGCACAGTGCTGCTAAAAGGTTGCCTACCCCTGGTCTAGCTCTTCATCTTCTACTGCTACCTCCCTCTTCCTCTTTCTTTCTTTATATCTATGCTCTATGCTTTATGTTTGTTCTTTCTCAGCCGCTCTACTAACTCACTAGAGGACCAAGGAGATTTAATTTGTTATTGTGTAGTGGAACACCACCTCCTGCCATTATGCACATTTGGTAACACAAAGGGATAGGGATAAGTGCATTATTGTGCACTTATCGTACACTCACAGGCTTCTACCTTATTGAACATTGAAGCTGGTATGCATAGATACTTGCGCTTGTATGTTTGTGTTACATTTTTATTTTTTCCAATAAAGCAATAAAGCAGAATGATAAAAATAAATAAATAAAACAGCAACCACTGGCATTTCTCAAAATCTACTCATGACTGAACTGGAAGAGTCATCGCAATGCAACTCCGTCATCATGCACAAGTCCTTCCTACGGAGATGCATGCATATCAAAGTAGAAAACAAACTACATGAAGGGAACCATGTTGAATGGTTTGCATTTTTGTGCTCAGCTATCAGTTTTTTTCAAGGACGTTCGGAAGTGACTGCCTCATTTCTAGCACTCTATTCTGTGCCATGCCATTCTCCAACACTCAGTGCTTGCTGAGCACACAAACATGCATGCTGGGAGACCTGCTCACAGCACATCCTTAACCTTTTCACTGCCACAGCTTTGAGCAACACAAGAATATGATATATTCTTGATATATACTATATAACCAACCAGTTTAGGAGGTCTAATACAATTATGTGGAACCCCATATATCTTTGTAGAATACAAAAAAAAAATGTGCTCAGGAGGGTAACCACAAATGGAAAGTGCTGCTTGAACCATCACAGGCGTAGATTAATATCTGAAAGGCACCAGTAAAAACTTTTACAAAAAATGAATGCAATGGGGTTGGTTTCTCTGTCTGTATACCTATTCCATGTTCTGGACACCCACAGCAAAAAGATTAAATAAAATAAGTCTGTATATGTTAAATGTCATCGTTTAGTGTGAACCTAAGATTGTTAAACTATTAACAACAGTAGCAGCTTATTTAGAGTGACCTACTATATCACCAGGTTCCACTCATGTGTCACTTACTAGTGGGTTTTTCCACTAATGCTTTGCACACACAAAAAAGATAGGGAAAAAAAAAGATTGAAGACAGTGTTCTTTATATTATACAATGAATAGACTCACTTTACCTATTGTACTGCGCTCTCAGCCATCACCCTTATCTTGATAGATTGCGTGGAGAACATAAAGAATGTTGCTCAAAGAGAATCATTATGTTTGCTGCTACGTGGAACACAACAGTAGGATAAAAACCATACTGGATGAAATGAGATTCTTCATTACATTATTTAACATATTGTACATCCTTTAAATTGTAAGCTTGTTTGTTTGAGCCTGCCACTTACCTCCACTTGCTCCTGTAAGTAAAACTTGCATTATTGCAATTAATTGTATGTTTTTTTTCATTCATTGTACAGAGCTGTGAAATACTTGGAGCTTTATAAATATTATTAATAATCATAATAATTGCCCATCTGTCATCGGCAAACTAAACCCACCCACATTTTAATAGAAGAAATTGGACAAAGCACCTTGGGGAAAAATAAAAAAATAACAATGGGATGATGACCAACTGGATGAAAGCTTATTCCTTATGAGTCTGGAATGTCCCTATGATCTTTCACAGGCCATCAAAAATCAAACAAATTATTAAAGTATGAAAAAACAAACATACATACATTCTTATAATTGTTTCCGAAAAATCAAATGTAAATTTAAAAAAAAAGAAACAAAATACAAAAACAGACAAGACACCAACAATTCAAAACACAGCAAAACATAGGTTTAAAAATGTGAAAAATCACAATTAGGCAGCTATAAAACTGAACAGTGGCATTTGGTGAAGTTTTAAAGGGACACTATAGGGACCCAGTGGTCTGGGTTCAATGTCCCATCACTCTTAACCCTAAGCATGTAATTATTGCAGTTTTTAATAAATCTCCTGCGCTGTAAATTGAACTTTAATTACATACAGGAGGCTCTTACAGGGCCTAGCAAGCTATTAACAGGGCAGGAGATAAAAAAAATGCAAAAAATCAAAATTAAACATAATTTGTAATACAGCAAGGATAATCATTAGATGACTCTTTACAGGAAGTGTTTATTAAGGCTGTATAAGTCACATGCAGGGGTGTGTGGCTAGGGCTGCATAAACAAAGTGATTTGATTGCTAATTGGCAGAGAACAGAGCAGTGAGACTACCTGGGCATAAGCTTAAGATAAAGATATTTTGGTCTTTAAATATTGCTGCCATGAAACATGTGAGCGACTCCATTACAGGTTGAAATCAGAATCATATCATTCCTCAGAGTTACAGCCTCAGTCCTGCAGTGTGAAGCTACACAACAGTAGGATTTATTAAAACTATTAGTGGCAGGCAGAACGTTGCTCTGTGTCATAAATGTCCCCCTCCCCTTATCATCCTTGGCCCTGGCTTTATATATAACAATTTTATTTTTGAGTAAATGCCCCTGCCTCAGTCCTCAGGTGGTCACTGTGGCTATTGGGGGAGAGAAAAAGATAATATTACATTTGTCAGGAGCTGGGAGCTACTGTTACGTGATCTCTCTGTGCTACTTCCAATGTGACTTCTTGCTTTTATTTCCTGTGGGCACTGTAACCCCCTATCACACAATGACGTCCTCTGAAAATAGAGGACAATAGCATGCCTCCACTCATGGACAGCTGATTCTGCTGCCTTAATAGCAACTGAAAGGAAATTCCTGAAATTCATTCTTATAGGAGACTAGATATGGGGAAGCCCTGCTGAAACAGGGCAGATTTCAAACCAGCCAAAACATTTTGACATGACTAGATGCTCTCAAGCAAGTTTCTCCAAAGAGCTACCAAAGATGTGCCCTACACAGGAGTTAAACTTTTTACAAAATTAAAGAAACGCTATTTCCCCCCTATATTTATGGTTTACGACCCTCCCCTCCATTAAAAGAGAATCTTACTTTTTCAAATATACTGCAAATAAATGTTTCCCCACATAAAAACTGATGGATAGCTGCCCCAAGCCTTACCATAGACGAGCTGCCACTGAAATTGAAACAATCTTCCCTAATCATATCAAACTATAAATTACAGACTGCTTTAATATCAGAATTAATTACACTAAATATAAAACTGTTCTGATCTGTCCCACAAACTATGAAACTGTTCTGTCCTGTGTACAGAGTGCCCTCAGGCCACAATATTCTTGTCACTTGTCCAAGAAAAAGCAACGTAATAAAACAGGTTAGCAAAGTCAGTGGAGAACAAACTCCCGGAATCTCCAGTGGCAGAACTGTAACACGGATAAACTGCTGAGTTTGTTTAACTACAACTTCCTCTTGACTATGCTTGTTAAGACTGGTGAATCCACAGAAATCAAGCAATTTATAAAAATTCCCTATCGCAGAGAGGTTAAAGGGATACTATAGTCACTTGAACAACTTTAGCTTAATGAAGCAGTTTTGGTGTATAGAACACGCCCCTGCAGCCTCACTGCTCAATCCTCTGCCATTTCGGAGTTAAATACCTTTGTTTATGAACCCTAGTCACACCTCCCTGCATGTGACTTGCACAGCCTTCCATAAACATTTCCTGTAAAGAGAGCCCTATTTAGGCTCTTTATTGCAAGTTCTGTTTAATTAAGATTTTCTTATCCTCTGCTATGTTAATAGCTTGCTAGACCCTGCAGGAGCCTCCTGTATGTGATTAAAGTTCAATTTAGAGATTGAGATACAATTATTTAAGGTAAATTACATCTGTTTGAAAGTGAAACCAGTTGTTTTTTTTCATGCAGGCTCTGTCAATCATAGCCAGGGGAGGTGTGTCTAGGGCTGCATAAACAGAACCAAAGTGATTTAACTCCTAAATGACAGTGAATTGAGCAGTGAAATTGCAGGGGAATGAGCTATACACAAAAACGGCGTTATTTAGCTAAAGTAATTTAGGTGACTATAGTGTTCCTTTAACAATCAAAATATACAGTCTAGAAATCTAATTTAATCCAAGGATGTTACCTGCATTTTTACTCCATACATTTCCAACTCAAGAGCTCACGTTTTAAATAAATGTCTGTGAAGATAGAATGTTACCTTATATAGTAAGGCATAGTGCCAGGAATACAAACCACACATGGCTCCGCCTCAGTGGCTGATATCAATCTTGATGATCCCAGACAATGCAACGATATTCCATTGGGAGGCTATTGCAAATGCGCAGCAAAATTCCGCACAGCGCCAATCAGCATTTCCTTATAAAGATGCATTGAATCAATGAATCTCTATGAGGAAAGTTCCGTGGAGACACTGTGCAGCACTGGACTAGGAAGCATCTCTAGTAGCCATCTGAGTGACTGACGATAGAAGTGTTGCTAGTTACTAATGTAAACACAGTCTCTTCTCTGAAAAAGCAGCGTTCCCATTTCAAAAGCCTACAGGGACAGGCTAAAGAAACCAACATCACCACATTATGCTGTAGTGGTTCTGGTTACTGTAGTGTCCCTTTAATATTTTTGCATGTTATTGTTGTTTGTAAATTTATCATTCTGTTCGACTTCCCTTTCACTGACACTGATATATGAGTTTTGAAAACACATTGGCAAACACATATGCAGCCAGTGAGGAGAATAATGCTGACTGCGTATTACAAAGCTACGTAGCAGGGGAGAACATTTATAACTGATGACTACAGAAGGAAAAAAATAAATAATTTTAAACAACTAAATTAGTTCAGAGCATAGAAAAATATGGACCCACAAGCAATGACAAGTGGAAATTTATAATTTAAAGGTCTAGCTTTACATTTAGTTACTTTCTTCTTTTAATCTGTAAAAATGTGCTGACTGGTCTGGTTTATTGCACATCTTTATTTGAATAAACTTTAAATCACAAAAAAAAGTTTGAAAATGTAAAATAAGAATATAAAGAAAAAAAGAAAAGGATAGAAAAGACAAATATAAAGTCACAACTGTAAAATAGCACTGACAGATTTTTTTTACTTTACTGTCGGAAGTTCAGAAAACATTCTTGTAATTAAAAATTATATATTCAAGCAAGATATGTTAACATTGTGTTGATTAGAAGTGTGTTCTATCTTTCATCAACATTTTATAATACATATAAAAGTGTTATTTTCTTTTTTTTCATCTGGGAAGGATGCAATCTCTATTATTACATTTAGCAGAATACAATTGTATGAAAGGGCACTTCAGAGCAAGAGGTCTAGATGCACTAAAGTACAGGATTTTATTGCGTGTGCTCACTGAGCCAGTGTGTCAATTGTGACATATTGACATGTCTAATGCATGGTTGAGCCAAGCTTGTCTCATGGTGGGAGGAAAATTATATGTTGCCTTTTTTTCTGTTTCTTCCATTTTGGACAGTCTTCCAAAGCCCCCTATTGTTTTGTTTGGGTGGGAGATAGTAGGAATTTCTAACATGTTAGTTGCTGTATGCTGTGCCAGAGTCATCTCCATTGCTTTGACAAACTAATGATTTTGCCAGTTGCTGGATGACCATGTGGTGTATGCCATAATAAAACATAAAAAAATAAAATTGCAGAGGAACACATTTTGCTTCTCAAGTACACAGATACACCCAGCAATAATATATATGAAAAAGAAGTCCTTGCGAGCACAAAAGGAAGTGTTGCGAAACGACTAGTGTTTAGATGCTTAGCCATTAAGATAGCTGTGAAATATTTATTTATTTATAAAATATTTAACCAGGAAAGATACATAAAAATTTTGCTTGTTTTCAAGTATGTCCTGGGTCTTCAAAACATTGCATTGATACAATAGGGTACAATAAAATACAAAAACAATGGGGGGCGTGGCCGGACGTCGAATGGAGATGGCAGCACATTATTTTCATACTGAGAGTTCCCTCTTCTTTTCTGTACCCTATTTCCTTGTAAAATTTCAAATTGGAAAAAAAAAATACATAAACAATATTAATACACAATGTATACAAAATTTAACATAGAACAAGTAGGAAATATATAATCAACCATGGCACATGCATTTTGTTTTGAGATATGCAGAGAGGGATCTCTTAAAGAATTTTAGGCCTGGGGAAGATTTGAAAGTGTGCGGGAGGTCGTTCCATAATTGAGGTGCTCTGTAGGAAAAGGAGGATCGAGACACTTTCTTTTTGTATTGAGATAGACTAAATAAAGTGCTGGTACTGGATCAAAGTTTATAGGAGTTGGGAACAGCCGGGGAGAGCATTCTGCCAGAAAAGCTCTGAAACACAAAGCTGGAAAGATGAAGGGTGAGCCTGGATTCCAGCGACAGCCAGTTTAGTTCTTTTAACATGTCACAATGGTGGGTCCTGTAATTACATTGTAGCACAAAGTGGCATAATGAGTTATAGAATGTATTAAGTTTATTAAGGTGGGTTTGCGGTGCAGGTGCATATACTACATCCCCATAATTAATGATTGGCATCAGCATTTGCTGTACAATCTTTTTCTTTACTGTAGGGTAGACATGTGCAATTCATTTCGGGCCAAATTTGAATTCGGACGAATTTCGGGAAATTCGGACATTCGTGTACTTCCCGAAGTGCTGAATTACCGAGGTCCCGAAGTTCCGAAATTACTGAAATGTCGAAGTGCCGAAGTTCCGAAGTGCTGAAGTGCCAAAGTTCCGAAGTTGCCGAAGTTCCGAAGTGCCGAATTGCCGAAGTTCCGAAGCACAGTATTGCCTAAGTACTAATATACTTACCCAGTGGAAGAAGAAGAATGTTACACTGTATACAATTTTAAATAAAAAGTACACAAACATAGCCAGGATTCAGCTGTAAGCATTTGCAACACTTACAACAATCAAGTAACATACATTCATATAAAATGTAAGTTACTTGGCCAGTCAGTGTAATGACAGGAATGAAAAAGTAGATAACTCCCTAATTCCCACGGTATTAGGGAGCTATCTACTAAAAGGCTGAAAGACCTGAATTGGTCTTTCAGCCAAATTTACTAATACTAAGTAAAGATTACTTAGTATTAGTAAATAATGCCCCTACTCGCTATACCGCGAGTAGGGGCATGTCTATTAAACAGTGAGCAGCCTGTGGCTGCTCACTGTAAAAAACAAAACAAAAAATGCCCCCCCCTCCCCCTCCTAACCTGAAGGGGGGACCTATTGCCCCCCCCCCCGGCCCCCACCCCTGAACGGTGGGTGGGGGCCCTAAAGTAAAGTAATGGGGGGGACCTAATGTCCTCCCCCCTGGCCCCCACCTCTGAGCGGCGGGTGGGGGCCCTAAATACTAATTAGGGGGGGATCTAATGTCCTCCCCCCTGGCCCCCACCCCTGAGCGGTGGGTGGGGGCCCTGAATACTAATTGGGGGGGACCTAATGTCCTCCCCCCTGGCCCCCACCCCTGAGCGGTGGGTGGGGGCCCTAAATTAGAATGAGGGGGGAGGACCTAATGTCCTCCCCCCTGGTCCCCACCCCTGAGCGGTGGGTGGGGGCCCTAAAATACTAATTAGGGGGACCTAATGTCCTCCCCCCTGGCCCCCACCCCTGAGCGGTGGGTGGGGGCCCTAAATTAGAATGAGGGGGGAGGACCTACTGTCCTCCCCCCTGGCCTCCACCCCTGAGCGGTGGGTGGGGGCCTTAAAATACTAATTAGGGGGACCTAATGTCCTCCCCCCTGGCCCCCACCCCTGAGCGGTGGGTGGGGGCCCTAAATTAGAATGAGGGGGGAGGACCTACTGTTCTCCCCCCTGGCCCCCACCCCTGAGCGGTGGGTGGGGGCCCTAAAATACTAATTAAGGGGGACCTAATGTCCTCCCCCCTGGCCCCCACCCCTGAGCGGTGGGTGGGGGCCCTAAATAAAAAAATAACTCCCCCTCCCCCAGGTGACTAAGGGTCCCCAAACCCTTAGTCACCCACTCCCCCCCAAAATTAACCCCTACCTACCCCCCTCACCCTAAAAATAATGAGGGGAGACCATTTAACTAAGTACCTGAAAAAAATAAATAAAAAAAACTTACCATTTGATGTTTTCTTTCTTCTAAAATCTTATTTTTTCAGCCCCCCAAAAAGGCCAAATAAAAACCGACGCAATAAAAAAAAACAAAAAAACGAGCGCCCCCCAAAAAATCCTTCTTCACCCGGCGAGGGCTCCGCGCAGAAAAGTAAAGTCTTGCCCTGCCCTGCATTTAGGCTCAGAGCACTCTGATTGGTGGGTTTAAGCCATCTAATCAGAGTGCTCTGACAGGTAAATGAAGAGACTGGCAGGTAAGTCTCTACATTTACCTGTCACAGCACTCTGATTGGTTGGTTTGAAATCCACCAATCAGAGTGCTCTGTGTCGTTTTACACAGCTTGTGAAAGTTCTTTGGAATTTTCCCACGCTGTGTAATTTGACTCATAACTCTCTGATTGGTGGATTAAGTAACCAATTAGAGAGTTATGAGTCAAGTCATATTGCCGAAGTCCCGAATTTCGGAATGCTGAACCGAAACGAAAAATTTCCCCATGCACATGCCTACTGTAGGGCTTAGGCAGGATTTGTTTCTGTACAGGGCACCTAGTTTTGGATAAAGTTTAGATGCAAGTTTTTCTATGTGGAGGCCAAAAGATAGATTGGGGTCTAACAACATACCCAAGTATTTCAAAGAGTGGACTGCAGTCAGTGTGCTATTTGATTTTGTTTTGATTGATAGGTGAGAATTGTGTAATTTATGTAATCTAGGTACGTGTAACGAGTATATACCCCTACACGCAGGATCCAGCAAAACAGAAGACAGCACAGAGGAGAGATACGTCTACCGGACCTTAGAGTGGCCGGACTCGACGTAAAGGAGAAGTACAGAGTCAGGAGCGATCCGAGGTCAAGGGCACAAAGAGACAGCGTAAACGAGAACTAGCCGGGGTCTGGTACACAGGAATCAGCAAGCCGGCAAACAGTACAGACAAGGATAAAGCGAAAACGAAGTCAGAATACAAAGCCAAGGTCAAGTACGGAGAAACACAACTGAATACAACGTGATTGGCTCCTGTCACTTCCACTCCCCCAACAGGTAAGTGTATGGGGTGATTGGCATGACAGGAGCCAATGGGAGCCTTTTTGCAATTTAGGCTCCCACTGTCTCTTTAAGAGCGCGCCCGAGAATCGCGGCGCGCTCTTAGCTGCAGGCGGGACACGTGACCGCTTCTCGCGGTCACTGCCCGCCTTCCTGTTTGAGCAGTCGGATGAGCCGCGCGCGGCTCGTGCAGCCGCAGGACCGCGCGCGGCTTGAAGAGAGGACCGCGGCCGGCCCCCGGATAAGGTAAGTACCGCTACAGTACCCCCCCCTGAGGACACGCCCTCCGGGCGGGCAGGACCAGGCCTGGCAGGAAAACGCGAATGGAAAGAACGTACAAGGCGGGGAGCATGAACAGCATCCGCAGAAATCCAACTGCGCTCCTCAGGCCCATAACCCTTCCAATGTACCAAGTACTGAAGCCGACCCCTGAGGAAACGAGAGTCAATAACAGCAGACACTTCGAACTCCTCATGACCCTCCACAGAGACAGGAGGGGGAGGGGGAGTATGCCGGGTATAGCGGTTGCGTACGTAAGGCTTCAACAACGAGGTGTGAAATACATTGGGTATACGCAGATTCTTAGGCAGACCCAAGGCATAAGAAACGGGATTAACCTTATGTATAATGCGATAAGGACCAATGAAGCGGGGAGCCAATTTCATAGAAGGCACCCGGAGGCGAATATTCCGTGTGGAAAGCAAAACCCTGTCCCCCACAACATAGGAAGGAGCCGCTCTGCGATGCTTGTCAGCCTGAGCCTTCTGGCGAGCAGCAGAGTCCACCAAAGAACGCTGAACCTGCTCCCAAGTATTACGCAAACCAGCCAAATGCTCATCCAGAACTGGCATGCCCTGTGAGGAGAATGCAGCCGGAAGAACAACGGGATGCTGGCCATAGACAACGTAAAAAGGGCTTTTGCCGGAAGAATCATGAGTGGCATTATTCCGAGCAAATTCAGCCCAAGGAAGCAGGTCAGACCAATTGTCCTGATGGTGAGACACAAAACAACGGAGGTACTGCTCCAGAGACTGGTTGGCACGTTCAGCAGCTCCATTAGACTGGGGATGGTAAGCGGAAGAAAATGAGAGGGAAATACCCATCTCCGAACAAAAGGCTTTCCAGAACCTGGAAATAAATTGGCTACCCCTATCGGATACAATAGATAAGGGAATACCATGTAATCGAAACACTTCTTTAGCGAAGATAAGAGCCAGTTCCTTGGAAGTGGGCAACTTGCGAAGAGACACAAAGTGAGCCATTTTGGAAAACCGATCTACTATCATTAGGATGACTGTGTTACCATTCGAAGGGGGTAATTCAACAATAAAATCCATTGATAGATTAGACCAAGGTCTCTCGGGAACGGGTAACGGATGCAACAGCCCACAAGGAACTCTACGAGAGGTTTTCATACATGCACAAGTAGAACAAGCACTTATATAGTCAGTAACATCCTTACGTAAGGTATCCCACCAGAAATACCGAGAAACGGCTGACACTGTTTTGGAAATACCAGGATGTCCAGCAGTCTTAGTATCGTGATACAGTGACAGAATATCCCGTCTCTCGGGAACGTCAACGAACAATTTATCATTAGGCCTCTCGCTAGGTGCCATGCTCTGTTTCGCTTGTATGGCCTGCAAGAGGGACGAGGAAATAGACAATATAGTAGTTGCTATTATCCTGGGGGAATGACAGGAGTGACATCAATCTCCTGTTTGTCAATAGTCTCGAATTGTCTGGACAGAGCGTCCGCTTTAGTGTTCCGGTCACCTGGCCTATAGGTTATTATATAATTAAAATGAGACAAGAACAGTGACCACCTAGCCTGCCTGGAAGACAATCTTTTAGCTTCGCTAAGGTAGGACAGGTTCTTATGATCCGTAAATATGAGGATGGGATCCTTAGTGCCTTCTAACAAATGTCTCCATTCTTTGAGTGCTAAAATGATAGCAAGGAGTTCGCGATTACCCACATCATAATTCCTTTCTGCTTTGGACATTTGTTTAGAAAAGAAGCCACAAGGATGCAATGGTTTGTCAGGAGACTCTCTTTGGGATAAGACAGCACCTACCCCTATATCGGAAGCATCAACCTCAAGTATATATGGCAATGAGGGGACAGGATGCTGTAAAATAGGGGCAGAGGCGAATGTAGTCTTAAGAAAGTCAAAAGCCTGAAGTGCCTCAGTAGACCAGACATGTGTATTGCCATCCTTTTTAGTCATACGAGTAATAGGCGCTACTATAGACGAAAAACCTTTGATAAAACGTCTATAATAATTAGAAAAACCCAGAAAACGCTGGATGGCTTTCAGACCTTGTGGCAGAGGCCATTCTATGACCGCAGCGAGCTTCTGGGGATCCATCCGAAAACCCTCAGCGGAAATCAAATACCCTAAAAACTGGACCTCGGATTGGTCGAATAGACATTTTTCTAATTTGCAATAAAGACCATTAGCAAGAAGGGTCTTCAGAACTGTCGTAACATGTCTGTGATGAGTGTGAATGTCTGTAGAATATATTAAAATGTCATCCAAGTACACAATAACAAATGAGTGAATAAAGTCCCTTAAGACATCATTAATAAATTCTTGGAACACTGCTGGGGCATTGCAAAGCCCAAATGGCATGACGGTATACTCATAATGACCTGACCGAGTGTTAAAGGCTGTCTTCCATTCGTGGTCTTTTTTTATGCGTATCAAATTGTATGCTCCTCTAAGATCTAATTTGGTGAATACCGTAGCATGTTTGAGCCTGTCAAACAATTCTGTTATTAACGGTATAGGGTAAGCATTTTTGATGGTGATTTTATTAAGACCTCTATAATCAATGCAAGGTCTTAAATCACCTTCTTTCTTCGATACAAAGAAGAACCCCGCTCCAGCCGGAGAAGAGGATCTCCTAATAAATCCCTTTTCTAATGATTCTTTAATGTACTCCTCCATGACACGGTTTTCTTGAACCGATAGGGGGTACACCCTGCCCTTGGGAGGTATAGTACCAGGCAACAAATCAATAGCACAATCGTAGGGTCTGTGAGGCGGTAATTTGTCAGCCTTTCTTTTATCAAAGACAGTCTTTAAAGTTAAATACTGAGAGGGTATAGCCGTAGATAAAGGAGGAACAGTAGGAACGTTAATAGAATTCACAGGCGTGACTTCAATAGTACATGACTCATGGCAGGCTTCACTCCATGATTTTATCTGCCCTGTCTCCCAGTCAAAAATGGGATTGTGGGCACGTAACCATGGATACCCTAATACCAACTGTGAAGAGGGAGAGGTGATGACCTGGAACCGAATGGTTTCATAGTGTAGAACCCCTGTGTACATGTGTAGCGGTGCAGTCTCGTGAGTAACAACTGGAGATATCAATGGTCTACCATCTATGGCCTCAACGGCCAAGGGTATCTCCTTCTCCCTGATGGGAATATTGTTTTTCTTTACAAAACCAGAGTCTATAAAATTCTCAGCTGCCCCAGAGTCAACCAGGGCGTATATGTTTTCAACTATACAACTCTCTCCCATATGTAAAGAAACAGGGAGAAGCAGTCGGTTAGGAGGCAATGTAGGAGACTTAGAAATCACACCCAAGGCCAGTCCCCTATAAGGTCTTAGGTGCGAGAGTTTTCCGGGAGCAGAGGACACTCCTTTACCATATGTTCTCTCCTACCACAATATAGGCAGAGTCCCTCTCTTCTCCTATGTAATTTTTCATTATCAGAGAGTTTGGCAACCCCTAATTGCATTGGCTCCTCTTCAGATACTTTTACACTCTCCGGTGGATTAACTCTGGGGTGAATAGGCGTAACAAAATGTCTATTCCTGTTCTTGGTATAGAGCCTGTCCCGAATCCTATTATCTATATCGATGAGGTAGTCAATAAGGTCCTCTAAGGCAACAGGAAGTTCCTTAGCCGCTACCTCATCCAATATAGAATCTGATAAGCCTTCCATGAAGGCAGTAGTTAACCCATTATTGGTTCAATCGACCTGTGAGGCAAGGGTACGAAACTGTATAGCGTAATCAGCCACAGACCTAGAACCCTGTTTAACCCTCATTAATGCTCTAGCGGCATTCTTAGACCTTTTCATAGTGTCAAAAGTTCTGCGAAAAGCTGTTAGGAAACTGTGAAAGTTATGCACCATAGGTCCATTAGCCTCCCAAATAGGGTTTGCCCATTCAAGTGCTTTGTCGGTAAGTTGGTGCATAAAGAACCCAACTTTGGACCTCTCTGTGGGAAATGAACGTGGATACATTTCAAAATGAAACTCTATTTGGTTAATGAACCCTCTGCATGTCTTAGAATCCCCTCCATACCTAGGAGGAGGCGTTAAATGTGCTGCAGCATTAGGCATAGTCGATACTTCAGGAAGCAGGGGTGTAGGAGGGTTAGGTGCGGTTGCTGGAATGGTTCTAGCTAAGAGCGTCTGGAGAGCCTGAGCTATTTGATCCATACGGTGATCCTGCTCTACAAATCTAGCCTCATGGGTCGCCATCTGTTGAGCTACATCTGCGGGGTCCATGGCCCTATCGTAATGTAACGAGTATATACCCCTACACGCAGGATCCAGCAAAACAGAAGACAGCACAGAGGAGAGATACGTCTACCGGACCTTAGAGTGGCCGGACTCGACGTAAAGGAGAAGTACAGAGTCAGGAGCGATCCGAGGTCAAGGGCACAAAGAGACAGCGTAAACGAGAACTAGCTGGGGTCTGGTACACAGGAATCAGCAAGCCGGCAAGCAGTACAGACAAGGATAAAGCGAAAACGAAGTCAGAATACAAAGCCAAGGTCAAGTACGGAGAAACACAACTGAATACAACGAGCACTAAAGGGAACTGTAGCAGAAACCACGATAGGGCAAGGAACTAAGGGAAAAGGGTAAGTATAAGTAGCCTTCAAACTAACGTGATTGGCTCCTGTCACTTCCACTCCCCCAACAGGTAAGTGTATGGGGTGATTGGCATGACAGGAGCCAATGGGAGCCTTTTTGCAATTTAGGCTCCCACTGTCTCTTTAAGAGCGCGCCCGAGAATCGCGGCGCGCTCTTAGCTGCAGGCGGGACACGTGACCGCTTCTCGCGGTCACTGCCCGCCTTCCTGTTTGAGCAGTCGGATGAGCCGCGCGCGGCTCGTGCAGCCGCAGGACCGCGCGCGGCTTGAAGAGAGGACCGCGGCCGGCCCCCGGATAAGGTAAGTACCGCTACAGTACGGTTCCAAAGATCATTGTAACAGTTTTGTCAGTGTTTAGGAAGAGTTTGTTTTTTGTGATCCCCTTTTCTACCTCTGGTCTTGGAGCACAGCCTCAAGCTGCCGTAGATTGGATTTGCTTGCATAGATTACTGTGTTGTCTTCGTACATGTGTACATTTGAGGATTTGCAGACATTAAATAATGTGAATAGTAGGGGGCCTAGAATGGAACCTTGGGGAACACTACTGGGAGAGTGAGGGAGTCGCTGTCAGAAATAGACACATTTTGTGAGCAATCTGATACATATGATCGAAACCAGGTTAGCTGACAATCACCAATACCATTTTTTAGTTTGTGCAGCAGAATGTCGTGGTCTACTGTGTCAAAGGCCTTTTGCAAATCAAGGAAAATAAGCAAAATCAAGGAAAATAGCTCCAGTTAGGTCTCCTTGTTCCATGCCAGTTTGGATGTCATTGTAAACTTTTAAGTGGGCAGTTGTAGTAGAGTGATTCGGGCGAAAACCCGATTGATCAGGGGTCAGATAGTTAGATTGTTGGTAATACTCACATAGTTGCATATGGACACATTTTTCTAAGATTTTTGACTGTACTGGGAGCAATGATATTGGGCGATAGTTAGAAACCAAAGTAGTGTCACCACTTTTATGGATAGGCACTACTCTTGCAGTCTTCCAAAGTTTGGGTATGTATCCAGACACCAAGCATTCGTTAATTAGGGTTGTGACAGGTTTAGCAATTGCTGGCACACTGTGCTTCAACAGCATTGCTGGGATTTGATTAGGTCCAGATTGGTTTTCATTTTTAGATTATTAATGTGTTTCTTAATGACACTAATAGGTGCAGGTCTAAAATTGAACTTGTCTGTATTGGGTCTTTGCAAATTTAGTGGGGCCTGACTCACATTTTTAGTTTCAGGATGTGTGTCATTTATTAGCTTGGCAATCAGTGTAGTGGAGCATCCGACAAAACAATTGTTAAAGGCATTTGCTACATCTAAGGGAAGTAGCAGGGTTTGGTTATCCACTTTGACAGTGGAGTGTTGGGAGTTTGTAATTTATTTATGACTTTCCAAAAGTTTCTAGGGTTTGATATGTTATTGTTCAGATTTTCACAGAAATATTGGGCCTTGGCCAATTTTGTTTGTTTTGTGCAAATATTTCGCCATTGTCTATATGCACAGTGATTGTTCATAGAGCCAGTACACTTGAACTTTGACCACAATGAATCCTAAAACTGGTACATTTGGATGAGGTCAGCTGTGATCCACTTCATATGTGCCCCTTTTACTCTTTACGCAGCGCGGCATGCAAATTCCAAACTTGTAGGAGTTCAGACTGAATGAATTTAACTGCACAGTCTAGATCTGGGATAAAGTTTAATCTGTTCCATGGGAGGTTCTTGATATAATTTATTATTATTATTATTATTATTATTGCGATTTATATAGCGCCAACAGATTCCGTAGCGCTTTACAAGGGGATTTGACTATAAATAGGACAATTACAAGAAAACTCACAGAAACAAAGGGTTGAAGAGGGCCCTGCTCAAACAAGCTTACAGTCTATAGGAGGTGGGGTATAAAACACATTAGGACAGGGAATAGAAGTCAAAATAGGTGGGAGTGGGGGGCGGGGCCTGACAGCCGAAGGGATCAGACGCGTTGTGTCTGAGCTCCCGCTCCAAGACCCAAAAATCAGAGCAAATTGGAGGAAGCTGAGACCGGCAAACCCCACCAACGTCCACACAGACCCCCAGTTACTGGGGAGAGCGGGGATACCGCATGGGAACCAGTCCGGCACTGACAGTAACCCGGCTGGGCTCGGAGCTCGCAGGGGCTTGAGCCGGGAGGGACGGCCGCTCTCCCGGGTCTCCTGGCCGGCGGATAGCACCCCCCCCAGACCAGGGGGGTCATCCCGGTCCGCGGAGGCACTAACCAGGGCACCAACCTGGGCCAATAAACCACCCTGGTGGGGAACATCACCCGGGCGCCAGTCCACAAGATGGCCACCGCCATGTGCGCGGGCCGCCAGAGAGAACGAGCTGACGCCTGCTCGAAAACGAGGAATCCAACGCAGCTAATGAGAAGAGCACCCACTATTATCCCAGCAGCACATTACAAGGCAATAAAAAGAGTATGGACACTGCAGATGTGAGCAACTAATGTACCTGAATATTGTCACTCTGCCCCCTGACCACAGAGAACACTGAAAAGACGCTGCAGAGACTCCCGCCGGAGCAACAGGTGGAACATGAAGATGACTGCAACCTTGAATACCAGCGAGAAGCATAAAACACTGTCTAAATATAAGAGACTGCCAACATAAAGGGGGTGCTTAGTAACTCAGTCATTGTTACCAGCTACCAGTCAGGAATATGGGGATCTGCACTTAACAAGCTAATGCTGTTGTGTCTCTATCTCGGGAGGGGGGGAGGCATAGATAGTTAATCTGGGTCCAGGGAAGAGCTTGTAACTAACTGCCTAACTACTGAAGCACCACATATGGCAAGGCGCAATGTTGATGTATGGGCTGCATCTCATATTAATAGAGTTACCTGCTAAACCTAGCCTGATGCAATTAACGTTGACAGAACCCTATTACTTCGCCTCTGTTCAGTTTTTCTACGCCAGAGCCTGGTCCTAGCCTGTATTTAAATAATAAGCAACTGAATAATCATACTATCCTAGCCTGCAATAACAACCAGTACAGGGTATTTATGCCAATCACACTGTCATTGACACTTCCTCAGCACTGCTCTGCTAATCCTGTTATATCACTTTAGGCAATCCTTTACCCTATTTCAATCTATTCTGCTGTACTCTATGTTACTTTACTTGTCATTTAAAAACAAAAATATGGCAGTCTTTATTAGGAGTGTATTACAAACCATCTTGTAATCATCAACTTGTGTTACCCCAAAATACCTCCTCTTTCTATTCTGTACCCCATAACGCATATGCCATAATAAAAGAAAGAAAAAAAAAATAGATGGGAGTTGTAACGGAGCTCCGTGTACTCCGACCGAGTACCCTCCGTTGATGGATGCTCCTAGCGCTTACAGAGGACTCCAAGCACTGCAGACGACACCACAACCACCGCACGCTCCACAACCGCCGTAGCTTAACTGGAGCCGCGCCGTCTTCCTTCCACCCTGGAATGAACCTCCAGCATTTAGGACCGTGTGGGGAAGACCTCTCCTCCAGGAGAGCGTATCCGGAACAAGCTCTTAAAAGAGCTAAGTGATTAAGCTCAGGGGAATATGCAGAGCATAGCAATCCCCAGTGTGATACAGCAATTCCCTCCAATAACGAGACAAGGCTACGTTTTGAAGGGTCAAGAAGAACTGAGGACTGGGACACCCAGCCTGCTTTTTTATTACAAAAAGGTACACACAGGACACTCCCAGGGGGAGGATGAAATTAACCAATCACATACATGGTACCACACCCACGTCTCCTCCCCTCAGATAAACATATAACATAAACATAACATAAACATATAACATAATTATAGAATACAGTAAAAATACAGTTTTCACACATACACTGTAACTTTAAAACTATACATTCAATCTCCATAAAAACATATTCAGACTCAGCATACATCAAACATAAACACTTCCAAAAATCAGCCAAATCCCTCCAGTGGATCAAAAGTTAGCTGGAGGTCCCTTTATGACCGACCGCAAGCACAATTTCCTGCCCAAAACAGTTCCATAGATTTGGGCTGTGCGGTCGGTCAATTTCATGCCGAAAAACGACTAAGTCCCATTTCGAACGAGTCTCTGGAGCTGAAAAACGAAGTGTAGAAGAAGGTAAGGGTCAGCGGTGTTTGGTAAAATGTGTAGCCGATTTCAGTTCCATGAATTTGGCTACACATACCGCTGACCTCGTTCGAATGAACGCCGCCACGTGTTCGTTTGTCGAATGGCGGCCACTTCGAATACTTCGGCACTTCGGCTGCATCCGAAGTGCCCATTTAAAGCTGCAGCACTGTTCCAAATTATTTAAAGGGACAGTCTTATAAAATCCAATCTGCTAAAAGAGTCTTTAACAGGTAATACCTTCCAGGGGCCATAGTCTTAAAGGGTATTGTTACCCAAAGTCTCAATATGGCCCCAGACAGTTCTTAAAGGGCCAGCAGCAGCCCAATATAGGTTAATAAGTTTTCAGGGGCACAATCTTCCAGGGGCCATAGTCATGAGGAAGGAGGCTGGCAAATAGGCTTCTCCACAATCCAGGGAAGCAGGGCAATTTTCCATTTAAAGGGCCAGTTACAAATAGCGATTTGTAACAGGAGTGAAGCAGAGAGTAGAGTGCTGCCCTTTAGGAGAGAGCAAGAGACAGGTATGTGAGGTAGAAGTTAGTCTGGGAGGCCATAGGCTTTCCTAAAGAAATGAGTTTTAAGGCACTTCTTAAATGATTGAAGACTAGGGGAGAGTCTGATGGGGGTAGGCAGGCTATTCCATAGGACGGGAGCCGCCCGCGAAAAGTCCTGGAAGCGCGAGTTGGCCGTATGGGTACGAGCAGCGGACAGAAGAAGGTCACTGGCAGAGTGGAGAGACCGAGAAGGGGCATACCTATGGATCTGTGAGGAGATATAAGAGGGGCTAAGATTATTCAGTGCTTAATAGGTATGGTTTAGCACTTTGAATTGGCTCCTATAGGATACATGAAGCTAATGTAAGGACTGACAGAGGGGTGAGGTGTGAGAGAACCGACTAGAGAGGAAAATCAGTCTGGCGGCAGCATTCATTACAGACTGTAGTGGGGCAATACGGCTATTGGGAAGACCAATTAGGAGAGAGTTACAATAGTCCATGCGAGAGATTACTAGAGCATGGACAAGCTCTTTAGTAGCCTCTTGTGTAAGAAAGGGGCGGATGCGGGCAATGTTTTTGCGGTGGAATTGGCATTATTTGACAACAGACCGGATGTGAGGCTCAAAGGTGAGGCCAGAATCAAAAGTAACACCAAGACAACGTGCTTGTAAGGATGGGCTTATATGGGTACCACTAATCTGAAGGGAGAGCGAGAGAGGAGGAGTAATATTAGGAGGAGGAAAGACAAGAAGTTCTGTTTTGGAAAGATTCAGTTTCAGAAAGCGGGAGGACATCCAATCAGAGATAGAAGAAAGGCAAGAGGTGACACGTTGCAGGACATCAGGGGATAGGTCTGGGGAGGAGAGATATATCTGGGTGTCATCAGCATACAGGTGGTATTTGAATCCAAAAGAGGTAATAAGCTTGCCAAGAGAGGCAGTGTAAAGAGAAAATAGAAGGGGACCAAGGACAGAGCCTTGAGGGACTCCAACTGAGACAGGATGAACGGTGGAGGTATCATTAGAAAAGGAGACGCTGAATGAGCGTTGGGAGAGAGAGAGGAGGAAAACCATGAGAGGACAGAGTCACAGAGACCGAGTGATTGAAGAGTTTGGAGAAGGAGAACATGATCAACAGTGTCAAAAGCAGCAGAGAGGTCAAGAAGAATTAATATGGAGTTGGCTGTGATAAGGTCATTAGTGACTTTGATAAGGGCAGTCTCAGTAGAGTAGAGGGGGCGGAAGCCGGACTGAAGAGGGTCGAGGAGAGAGTAGGAGTTGAGGAAGCAGGCCAGACGTGTGAAGACTAGTCTTTCAAGAAGCTTTGAGGAAAAAGGAAGCAGGGATATAGGACAATAGTTTGAGGGGGGGGATGGGTCGAGACATGTTTTTTTTAAGATGGGTGCTACAGTAGCATGTTTCAGGACAGCAGGAACAGTGTCAGAAGAAAGAGAGCAGTTGAAGATGTGTGTTAAGGAGTGCACAAGACAAGAAGAAAGAGATCTAATAAGGTGAGATGGGACAGGATCAAGCGGGCCCCTGTTGGGGCGAGAGGAAAGGATAAGCGCAGCCACCTCTTATTCAGTAGCCTGGGAGAAGGTTGGAAGGGTTGGAGAGGCATGATCCAGGGGAGGTTGAAAAGGTGAGGGGCAAGGTGATGAGAATTATTTCCTTATCTGTTCAATCTTGTCAGTAAAGTAGCAAGCAAGACTTGTACATATTAATTTTCTACATAAAAAGGAATGAATGAAGAAATGAGCGGTGAAGGCACCACAACCCCTACAAGCTGTTGTAACAGGCTACAGGACTATCAGCTGGCACATCCAGCTAACAAATGGCAATCAAATATTGTGAAAATAGGGAAAGTAGGTGAGTATGAACCAGGTTGACTAAAAACTGGGGAATGGTACATGCAGCCTAATAATACTATAATCACAGCTATAGCACGTAGTGGTAAACAAAAATTTCACCTTTGCTACCCTGTCTTTCTTCATTGTTTCCAGGATTTCCCTGAAGTTGGTTTTAATTAACCCCTTAAGGACCAAATGCTACACTGATGTTATCACATTCTGGTCCATTTGTGTACCATAAGTGCAAATTAAATATTCCAATTATTTAGATTTGGAAGCCCCACAGTCATTTAATTGTGCAGGTCTTTTTATTTTAGAACAGGAACTTGAACTTCATGACTAAGCCTTTTCTAAAACTGAGGGGTTTTGACACCTGTGCTAGGATTGCACTCACTTAAAAGGGATACTCTAAGCACCAAAACACTTTTAATATTATAGATCAGGCATAGGCAATAGAGATGTCGCGAACATAAAATTTTCTGTTTGCGAACGGCGAACGCGAATTTCCGCAAATGTTCGCGAATGGGCGAACCGCAATAGACTTCAATAGGCAGGCGAATTTTAAAACCCACAGGGACTCTTTCTGGCCACAATAGTGATGGAAAAGTTGTTTCAAGGGGACTAACACCTGGACTGTGGCATGCCAGAGGGGGATCCATGGCAAAACTGGGAAATTGAAAATTACATAGTTGATGCAGAGTCTGGTTTTAATCCATAAAGGGCATAAATCACCTAACATTCCTAAATTGTTTGTAATAACGTGCTTTAAAACATCAGGTATGATGTTGTATCGATCAGGTAGTGTAAGGGTTACGCCCGCTTCACAGTGACAGACCAAACTCCCTGTTTAACGCACCGCAAACAACCGCAAACAGTCCATTTGCACAACCGCAAACTCCCCATTTGCACAAGGTTGGATACCAAGCTAGCCATGTCCCGTTCCTTGTCCTCACTGATGTCATTGAAGGTCTCTTCCTCCACTCAGCCACGTACAACACCAAGGGTCCCCGAAAGGTGACAACAAGCCCCCTGGGACGCCTGCTGTGTTTGGTCTTCCACCTCCTCAAAGCCACCTTCCTCCTCTGACTCCTCTTCTTCAGACTCCTCTCTCTGCGTTGCCTCTCTCTGCATTATTATAAGGTGTGTTAAGTAGTACTATTCCTACCAGTTTATTCCCTGTTATGACGTGTATATGGCATCGATTTTAGGAACCGGGAGATGGAAAAAGATGCTTGGTCGGTCCTCCTACTTCAAATTTGGGGCACTGCGCGTGCAATCTAATGTGCCACCAGATAGGAGTGGTGTGTTAAGTAGTACTATTCTTATCAGTTTAATCCCTGTTACGTCCCTCTCATCAGGCCTTTTTTAGTCGAATGTATCGCCCACTGTCAGTCCCTTCGGGATCCATCCCTCATTCATCTTAATAAAGGTGAGGTAATCTAGACGTTTTTGACCTAGGTGACTTCTCTTCTCAGTGACAATACCTCCTGCTGCACTGAAGGTACTTTCTGACAGGATACTTGAAGCGGGGTAGGCCATAAGTTCTAACGCAAATTGGGATAGCTCAGGCCACAGGTCAAGCCTGCACACCCAGTAGTCAAGGGGTTCATCGCTCCTCAGAGTGTCGATATCTGCAGTTAAGGCGAGGTAGTCTGCTACCTGTCGGTCGAGTCGTTCTCTGAGGGTGGACCCCGAACGGCTGTGGCGATGCGTAAGACTTAAAAAGCTCCGCATTTCCTCCATCAACAACACGTCTTTAAAGCATCCTGTCCTTGCTGGCATGGTCGTGGGAGGAGGAGGATTACTTTCACCTCTTCCCCTGTTAGATTCCCGTTGTGCTGTGACATCAACCTTATACACTGTGTAAAGCATACTTTTTAATTTATTTTGGAACTGCTGCATCCTTTCCGACTTGCGGTAATTCGGTAACATTTCAGGCACTTTCTGCTTATACCAGGGGTCTAGTAGCGTGGACACCCAGTAGAGGTCGTTCTCCTTTAGCCTTTTTATACGAGGGTCCCTCAACAGGCACGACAGCATGAAAGACCCCATTTGCACAAGGTTGGATGCCGAGCTACTCATGTCCCGTTCCTTGTCCTCAGTGATCTCACTGAAGGTATGTTCTTCCCCCCAGCCACGTACAACACCACGGGTACCAGATAGGTGACAACGAGCACCCTGGGATGCCTGTTGTGGTTGGTCCTCCTCCTCCTCCTCAAAGCCACATTCCTCCTCTGACTCCTCTTCCTCACAATGCTCTTCCAGTGTTGCCGCAGGTCCAGCAAGCAATGCAGATAAGGCTGTTTCTGGTGGTGATGGTGACCACAACTCTTCCTCTTCCTCTTCATGCTCATCTACGGCCTGATCCAGCACTCTTCGCAGGGCACGCTCCAGGAGGAAAACAAATGGTATGATGTCACTGATGGTGCCTTCGGTGCGGCTGACTAGGTATGTCACCTCCTCAAAAGGACGCATGAGCCTACAGGCATTGCGCATGAGCGTCCAGTAACGTGGCAAAAAAATTCCCAACTCCGCAGAGGCTGTCCTAGCACCCCGGTCATACAAAGAGTCGTTAACGGCTTTTTCTTGTTGGAGCAGGCGGTCGAACATTAGGAGTGTTGAATTCCAACGTGTTGGGCTGTCGCAAATCAAGCGCCTCACTGGCATGTTGTTTCGCCGCTGGATATCTTCAAAGTGCGCCATGGCCATGTAGGAACGCCTGAAATGGCCACACACCTTTCTGGGTGTTGGATTTCCCACGACTCAGTTTCTTTTGGCACAGGTTGCAAATGGCATCGCTGTTGTCAGAGGCAGACACACAAAAAAAATGCCACACTGCTGAGCTCTGCAATGACGGCATTCTGGTGGTGGCAAAAGCATGCGTTGATTGGCGTGCTGTCTGGCTGACCCCGGGTGCCAATGCATGCTGTCTGACTGTGCCACTAGCTCCTTGCGACGACCTCCCCCTGCTTCCAACTCGTCTCCTCCTCCTCACTGTCTCCCCATCTGAACTTTCCCCCTGTTCTTCTTCTCTTCTAGCGGGCACCCACGTGACATCCACGGACGCATTGTCATCAACCGCTTCACTTGTATCTGACAACTCAGCAAAGGAAGCAGCAGCGGGTACAACATCATCATCATCACACCGTACGTCCATGTGTGTAATGCTGCCTGACTGAGACATATCCCTGTTATCTACATCCTCTGGCAAATGGTTGCGCATCACTCATTTCATCCAACTGATGTGTAAATAACTCCTCTGACAGATCAAGTGAAGCGGCTGTGGTGCTAGTGTTGGTGGTGGCGGCAGGCGGGCGAGTGGTAACTTGAGAGGTGCCCAAAGTTAAGCTGGAGGAGGATGGTGCGTCAAGGTTCCGAGCGGAAGCTGTAGAAGATTGGGTGTCCTTTGTTAGCCAGTCAACTATGTCTTCAGAACTTTTCGAGTTCAGGGTGCGTGGCTTCTGAACACTGGGCATTATTCTAGGGCCAAAGGGAATCACAGCACCACGACCACGACGGCCCCTGCGGGGTGGCCTGCCTCTGCCTGTCATTTTTTTTCGATTAGTGGTACTATGCGTGCAAGCTACTGTGACAACAGATATGAGTGGCACTGTGCACTGGCAGAAGTTGGCAGAGTAGACGTTGTAGGCCTGACACACACGCTTGCAGACAACTAACTGCTATTCAATCTATTACAGTCAAAAAAATTTTTTTTTTAAATGTACACTACTGTTACACCAGATATGAGTTGCACTGGTGTGACATGGTGCCCTGGCAGGCCCTGAAACGCACATGTGTGAAGGAAACTGACTGCTATTATTTCACAGTCAAAAAAGTGTTTTTTTGTTTTTTTTAAATGTACACTACTGTTACACCAGATATGGGTTGCACTGGTGTGACACTGTGCCCTGGCATGCCCTGAAATGCACACATTTGAAGGAAACTGCCTGCTATTATTTCACAGTCAAATAAGTGTTGTTTTTTTTAAATGTACACTACTGTTACACCAGATATGAGTTGCACTGGTGTGACACTGTGCCCTGGCAGGCCCTGAAACGCACACGTGTGAAGGAAACTGACTGCTATTATTTCACAGTCAAATTTCTAGTTTTTTTTTTTAATGTACACTACTGTTACACCAGATATGAGTTTCACTGGTGTGACACTGTGCCCTGGCAGGCCCTGAAACGCACACGTGTGAAGGAAACTGACTGCTAATATTTCACAGTCAAAAAAGTGTTGTTTTTTTTAAATGTACACTACTGTTACACCAGATATGGGTTGCACTGGTGTGACACTGTGCCCTGGTAGGCCCTGAAACGCACACGTGTGAAGGAAACTGACTGCTATTATTTCACAGTCAAAAAAGTGTTGTTGTTTTTAAATGTACACTACTGTTACACCAGATATGAGTTGCACTGGTGTGACACTGTGCCCTGGCAGGCCCTGAAACGCACACGTGTGAAGGAAACTGACTGCTATTATTTCACAGTCAAATTTCTAGGTTTTTTTTAAATGTACACTACTGTTACACCAGATATGAGTTGCACTGGTGTGACACTGTGCTCCGGCAGGCCCTGAAACGCACACACGTGAAGGAAACTGACTGCTATTATTTCACAGTCAAATTTCTAGTTTTTTTTTTTTAATGTACACAACTGTTACACCAGATATGAGTTGCACTGGTGTGACACTGTGCCCCGGCAGGCCCTGAAACGCACACACGTGAAGGAAACTGACTGCTATTTTTTCACAGTCAAAAAAGTGTTGTTTTTTTTTTTAAATGTACACAACTGTTACACCAGATATGAGTTGCACTGGTGTGACACTGTGCCCTGGCAGGTCGTAAAACGCACACGCGTGAAGGAAACTGACTGCTATTATTTCACAGTCAAAAAAGTGTTGTTGTTTTTAAATGTACACTACTGTTACACCAGATATGAGTTGCACTGGTGTGACACTGTGCCCTGGCAGGCCCTGAAACGCACACGTGTGAAGGAAACTGACTGCTATTATTTCACAGTCAAATTTCTAGGTTTTTTTTAAATGTACACTACTGTTACACCAGATATGAGTTGCACTGGTGTGACTCTGTCACTGCGCCCTGGCAGGCCCTGAAACGCCCACATGTGAAGGAAACTGACTGCTATTATTTCACAGTCAAAAAAGTGTTTTTTTTTTTTTTTTAAATGTACACTACTGTTACACCAGATATGGGTTGCACTGGTGTGACACTGTGCCCTGGCATGCCCTGAAATGCACACATTTGAAGGAAACTGCCTGCTATTATTTCACAGTCAAAAAAGTGTTGTTTTTTTAAATGTACACTACTGTTACACCAGATATGAGTTGCACTGGTGTGACACTGTGCCCTGGCAGGCCCTGAAACGCACACGTGTGAAGGAAACTGACTGCTATTATTTCACAGTCAAATTTCTAGTTTGTTTTTTTATGTACACTACTGTTACACCAGATATGAGTTTCACTGGTGTGACACTGTGCCCTGGCAGGCCCTGAAACGCACACGTGTGAAGGAAACTGACTGCTATTATTTCACAGTCAAAAAAGTGTTGACTGTGATATGAATTGCACTGGTGTGACACTATGCCCTGGCAGGCCCTGAAACGCACATGTGTAAAGGAAACTGACTGCTATTATTTCACAGTCAAATTTCTAGTTTTTTTTTTTTAATGTACACTACTGTTACACCAGATATGAGTTGCACTGGTGTGACACTGTGCCCCGGCAGGCCCTGAAACGCACACACGTGAAGGAAACTGACTGCTGTTTTTTCACAGTCAAAAAAGTGTTGTTTTTTTTTTTTAAATGTACACAACTGTTACACCAGATATGAGTTGCACTGGTGTGACACTGTGCCCTGGCAGGTCGTAAAACGCACACGCGTGAAGGAAACTGACTGCTATTATTTCACAGTCAAAAAAGTGTTGTTGTTTTTAAATGTACACTACTGTTACACCAGATATGAGTTGCACTGGTGTGACACTGTGCCCTGGCAGGCCCTGAAACGCACACGTGTGAAGGAAACTGACTGCTATTATTTCACAGTCAAATTTCTAGTTTTTTTTTTTAAATGTACACTACTGTTACACCAGATATGAGTTGCACTGGTGTGACTCTGTCACTGCGCCCTGGCAGGCCCTGAAACGCCCACATGTGAAGGAAACTGACTGCTATTATTTCACAGTCAAAAAAGTGTTGTTTTTTTTTAAATGTACACTACTGTTACACCAGATATGAGTTGCACTGGTGTGACACTGTGCTATGGCAGGCCCTGAAATGCACAAGTTTGAAGGAAACTGACTGCTATTATTTCACAGTCAAAAAAGTGTTGACTGTGATATGAGTTGCACTGGTGTGACACTATGCCCTGGCAGGCCCTGAAACGCACATGTGTAAAGGAAACTGACTGCTATTATTTCACAGTCAAATTTCTAGTTTTTTTTTTTAATGTACACTACTATTACATCAGATATGAGTTGCACTGGTGTGACACTGTGCCCCGGCAGGCCCTGAAACGCACACACGTGAAGGAAACTGACTGCTATTATTTCACAGTCAAAAAAGTGTTGTTGTTTTTAAATGTACACTACTGTTACACCAGATATGAGTTGCACTGGTGTGACACTGTGCCCTGGCAGGCCCTGAAACGCACACGTGTGAAGGAAACTGACTGCTATTATTTCACAGTCAAATTTCTAGGTTTTTTTTTAATGTACACTACTGTTACACCAGATATGAGTTGCACTGGTGTGACACTGTGCCCTGGCAGGCCCTGAAACGCACACGTGTGAAGGAAACTGACTGCTATTATTTCACAGTCAAAAAAGTGTTGTTGTTTTTAAATGTACACTACTGTTACACCAGATATGAGTTGCACTGGTGTGACACTGTGCCCTGGCAGGCCCTGAAACGCACACGTTTGAAGGAAACTGACTGCTATTATTTCACAGTCAAAAAAGTGTTGACTGTGATATGAGTTGCACTGGTGTGACACTATGCCCTGGCAGGCCCTGAAACGCACATGTGTAAAGGAAACTGACTGCTATTATTTCACAGTCAAATTTCTAGTTTTTTTTTTAATGTACACTACTGTTACACCAGATATGAGTTGCACTGGTGTGACACTGTGCCCTGGCAGCCCCTGAAACGCACACGTGTGAAGGAAACTGACTGCTATTATTTCACAGTCAAAAAAGTGTTGTTGTTTTTAAATGTACACTACTGTTACACCAGATATGAGTTGCACTGGTGTCACACTGTGCCCTGGCAGGCCCTGAAACGCACACGTGTGAAGGAAACTGACTGCTATTATATTACAGTCAAAAAAGGTTTTTTTTTAAATGCAAGCTATTGTGACACCAGATATGAGTGGTGGCACTGGGCAAGTGGGCACAGTATACGCTGTGAGCCTGACACACACGCTGGCAGGCAGGCAACTGCAATTTGATTACACAGGGAAAAAAAAGCAGACTGATGTTCTAGCCCTAAAAAGGGCTTTTTGGGGTGCTGTCCTTACAGCAGAGATCAGATGAGTCCTTCAGGACTGTAGTGGACACTGAATACACTAACCTAGCTATCGATTTCCCTATTAAATCAGCAGCAGCTACACTGTCCCTCCTCACACAAAGAATGCAGCTTCCGAATGAATCTAAAATGGATGCTGTCCAGGAGGTGGGAGGGTCTGGGAGGGAGGGTCTGCTGCTGATTGGCTGAAATGTGGCTGTTGACTGTGAGGTACAGGGTCAAAGTTTACTCAATGATGACGAATAGGGGGCGGACCGAACATCGCATATGTTCGCCCGCCGTGGCGAACGCGAACAAGCTTTGTTCGCCAGCGAACTATTCGGGACATCTCTAATAGGCAACCTTCTGCACTCCAGATGTTTTGGACTACATCTCCCATGATGCTTTGCCAGCATTATGGGTCCAAGAGCATTATGGGGATGTAGTCCACAACATCTGACGTGCCGAAGGTTGCCTATGCCTGTTATAGATTATGCCCCTGTAGTCTCACTGCACAATTATCTGCCATTTAGGAGTTAAATAACTGTTGTTTCTGTTTATGCAGTCCTAACCACACTTCCCATGAGTGTGACTCACAGAGCCTGCATGAAATTTTTTAAAATTTTCAATCACATGTGACAGCACAGTGTGTTTACTTTAGAGGTTTTTTTTAAAAAAAATCTCCTGCTCTGTTTATTGACCTTAATTCATACACATGAGGCTCCTGCGGGCTCTAGCATTCAATTAACAGGGCAGGAAGTAATAAATTCTAAATTAAGCACACTGTGGAATAAAGGAATTTTATTAACCCCTTAAGGACGTAGGACGGTTCAGGACCGTCATCGGCATTTTTTCATTGCCGACTGTCCTAAATTTAAAATGTACTTACCCGATCGCCGTCGTTCCCCGGCGGCGATCGGCGGTGCTCCCGCTGTGGGGAGACTGCCTGCAGCCCAGACAGTCTCCCCATGGCGAATTAGGACCCCTGTGGCCATGTGATCGCCCAACAGGGCGACCACATGGTCACAATAGGTGTCCATGTGTCTCCCTGCCAGTGTAAAATCAAAAAAAAAATTAAAGTTATAGTTAATAAAAAAAATTATTATTATATATGTGTATATATATATATGATATATAGACATATATTATACCTATATAATATATGTCTATATATCATATATATATATATAATGTCATGCTAAGTGTATTTTTATATTAATATGTACATATATTAATATAAAAATACACTTATAATTAAATTACACACATATATATATAATATATATATAATAACTATATATATTGCATATATATATATATATTATTATAAAATACAAATAATAAGTAATTTAAATTAAATTAAACATGTAAAAATAATAATAAAAATTTAAAAAAAAATTATATATCTATACGAAATGTTATTCTAACTGTATTTTGATATTAATATATATATATTTATATCAAAATACACTTAGAATGAAATTGTATATATATCTATGTATATATAAATAAATAAAAAGAATACGAACTATTCATATGTCCATATACAAAATTACATAAATAATTATATAAGTATACACGTAGACTTCAAATATATAAATATGCATATATATTTGAATTCTACGTGCGTATTTATGTAATATTTTTACATAATTACCGTATATACTCGAGTATAAGCCGACCCGAATATAAGCCGAGGCCCCTAATTTTACCCCAAAAAACTGGGAAAACGTATTGACTCGAGTATAAGACTAGGGTGGAAAATGCAGCAGCTACTGGTAAATTTCTAAATAAAATTAGATCCTAAAAAAGTTATATTAACTGAATATTTATTTACAGTGTGTGTATATAATGAATGCAGTGTGTATATGAATGCTGTGTGTGTATGCAGTGTGTATATAATGAATGGAGTGCAGTGTGTGTATATAATGAATGCAGTGTGTGTGTGTGTATGAATGCAGTGTGTATATAATGAATGGAGTGCAGTGTGTGTATATGAGTGCAGTGTGTATGTATGAATGCAGTGTGTGTGTATGAATGCAGTGTGTGTGTATGAATGCAGTGTGTGTATGCAGTGTGTGTATGAATGCAGTGTGTGTGTGTGTGTGTGTGTGAGTGCAGAGCATTGGTGGGGGTGGGCATTTTATTAATTATTATTATTTAATTATTATTATTGTAATATATCTTTTTTTAATGTTGTTATTATTTTTGTTATTATTATTATTTTATTTATTTTATTATTATTTTTTTAATTTATTTTTTCGTCCCCCCTCCCTGCTTGTTAGCTGGCCAGGGAGGGGGGCTCTCACTCCCTGGTGGTCCAGTGGATGGGCTGTAGGAGGGGGGCTGTCAGGAAGCTGTAACTTACCTTCACCGCAGCTCCTGTCAGCTCCCTTCTCTCTCCTCCGTCCGTGCAGCTCCCAGGTCAGCTTCCTCTGCAACTCTCGCGGTCGCGCGGAGCGTTGCTACGGTAACCCGTGGCAACGCTCTGACCCCGCGGCTCTCGCGAGAGTTGCAGAGAAAGCTGACCTGGGAGCTGCACGGACGGAGGAGAGAGAAGGGAGCTGACAGGAGCTGCGGTGAAGGTAAGTTACAGCTTCCTGACAGCCCCCGGTCCATGTCTGTATTATGGCAATGAAAATTGCCATAATACAGACAACTGACTCGAGTATAAGACGAGTGAGTGTTTTGCAGCACAAAAAATGTGCTGAAAAACTCGTCTTATACTCGAGTATATACGGTAAGTTATTTTATTTTTTTTAAATTCTTTATTTTTGTGTGCAAATCTTAATAAACAGCTTGCTTAGCCACAATAGCCACAGCAAGAACATTGGATACATATGGATGTGGCATATCAACAAAAGCACAAATTTTTCAATAAAACATGCTGGATCAGGTGTACTATTGTACAGTGTTGTATGGATTCCAGTCTGCCTAGGTGTGATAGGTGGTTGTGTAGGCTTCTGAGTTCCTAGGCTGGGAACTGTGTGAGAGTGTTAAAGCGTAGTTACCTTCCGGGGGTGGAGTGAGCAGGTGTGGGTTGTGTGCTCGATAAGTGTTGTGATTAGGACACCTGATCGGTTTCCTCCCCGGAATTTGAGTGTTACAGGGGTAAAATTGTATCGTGTTTACAATGAGTCGAGGGGGTATTGGCATAGGGGGCGAGGATAAAGCCCAGCTTACGTGTTGTGTCAACCTATGCATGCAGGCTTTCGGCTCCTGACCAAGGGGGCCGCGGGGGGGGGGGTATTTTGCCACTTACTGTGGCCTCTATTCTGCCGTC
The DNA here is from genome assembly GCF_036172605.1 of Pelobates fuscus. Classification (NCBI taxonomy): domain Eukaryota; kingdom Metazoa; phylum Chordata; class Amphibia; order Anura; family Pelobatidae; genus Pelobates; species Pelobates fuscus. The sequence continues at coordinate 161,750,100 of NC_086320.1, forward strand.
TAAATGGCATGTTCGTGCTGGACCGGATTCTTACGGAGCCCGGTTTGGTAGGCGTATGGTGCATGTGGGGTTAACGGATAAGGTGTAGTGAGGTGCAATAATAGAGGTAACAAGAGTCCCATCTGTGATCTTCATTCTGGGGTGGCCGATTCTTGCTAGCTCGATATTCTAGGTACGAAAGGCGTTATGGAAGCCGGATCCCACCTCCGCTCTACTTGTGCGGCTGCTGTGTCTGAAAGTCCCAGCATTTCTAGGAAGGTTGCCGCCTCTGACATTGATGGCAAAGTATATATTGTCCCGTCTTTTGTAGCCGCTAGTGAACCATTCCCTCCCCAGCGGTAGCTCAGTCACGCGTTTCGCAGCAGTGTCGTAACTGGGGTATATGTTTTGCGGTACAGCAGTGTGGACCTTGACAAATCCTGGAAGAAGGTCAGGGTCGAGTTTTCGAAGGTGAGTGGCGTTTTACCTTTCAGCCCTGTCAGTATCTGCATCTTTTCAGGTAGGGAACTGCAGCGTAGGATGACATCTCTCCCTGTGATGGGTCGGTGAGGTGTAGGGTTTGGGAGGCGGTAAACGCTTTCTATTGTCATCTTCTTGGCCACTGTGTGTGACAGGATTGTGGCTAGCAGTCTTCTGGTATAATGGGGTAGTTCCTCTGCTGTAATCTGTGCGGGGATACCCCTGATTTTAATGTGGGTCCGCCTCTGTCGGTCCTCTACAGTGGAGAGCCTAATTATTGTCGCTTGTTGCTGTGCTTGTAGCGTTTTTATAGAATCCGCCATCGCATGGAGCTGGGTCTGTACCTCAGTTAAAGCTGTTTCGTTGTTCCTGACCCTCTCCGACACTGCCCTGACTTCCTTTTTAAGTATGGCTGAGTCGGCCGCCAGCATTTTGTGGATTTCGGCGAGCATCAGTTTTAAATCCTTTTTGGTGGTCGGTGCAGCGTCGTCGGCGGCATCGGAGGGCTCAGTCACGGGTATTGGTGAGCGTTGTGGACTCTCGGGCTCCTGGTATTGGAGCGGTTGATTCTGCCCCGTGTCTGGATGTTCAACGGGGATGGGCCTAGGTTGTGCCGGCCGCTGGAGCATAGCTCCTATATCTCTGCCCTCCGTTGGGGTGTGCGGTTTCTGGGAGCGCCTGCCCATGCTCGGAGTGTAAGTCGGTGAAGCAGGTGAGGCTAGGCTGTGGGGTGTTGCAGCGCTGGTAGTTGCGATGCCTCCCAGGAAACTCCCGAGGTCTTGCAACGTGTGGTAGGCCCCAGTTTTATATTTCCGTTGTGCCGTCTTCGGTGGTTGAAAGAAAGGCATCGATCGGTTCGCCCTGCCTGTCTGGCACCGGTTGTGCTATTTTGGTGTTTGGATTGGGCTCGGTTCGGTTGATATCCGCAGGATTATGTTTTATTTTTTGGGAGCTTAGAGAAATGGCGTCTGGTCAGGTTGCTTGGTAAGCCCCGCCCCCAAGTTATTTTATTGATTGCAATTTAAGGGACCTGCCTGCTAACCCAGGCCGAAAGTCCAGAGAATTGAATTTGCTATCACTGTATTTTACCCTGTAACGTTCTACGACACCCTAAAACCTGTACATGGGGGGTACTGTTTTACTCGGGAGACTTTGCTGAACACAAATATTAGTGATTCAAAACAGTAAAACATATCACAGCGATGATATTGTCAGTGAAAGTGACTTTTTTTGCATTTTTCACACACAAACAGCACTTTTACTGATGATATAATTGTTGTGATACATTTTCCAGTTTTGAAACACTAATATTTGTGTTCAGCAAAGTCTCCTGAGTATAACAGTACCCCCCATGTACAGGTTTTATAGCGTTTTTGAAAGTTACAGGGTCAAATATATGGGTCAAATATTTTTACATTGAAAATGGGCAGGTTGGTTACGTTGCCTTTGAGAGCTTATGGTAGCCGAGGAATGATAATTACCCCCATGATGGCATACCATTTGCAAAAGAAGACAACCCAAGGTATTGCAAATGGGGTATGTCCAGTCTTTTTTAGTAACCACTTAGTCACAAACACTGGCCAAAATTAGCGTTCAATTTATTTTTTTACTTTTTTCACACACAAACAAATATGAATGCTAACTTTGGCCAGTGTTTGCGACTAACTGGCTACTAAAAAAGTCTGGACATACCCCATATTGAATACCCTGGGTTGTCTACTTTAAAAAAAATATGTACATGTGGGGTGTTATTCAGCGATTTATGACAGATAATAGTGTTACAATGTCACTATTGATACATTTTAAAAATGTATGTTTTGAAACCGCAATATCCTACTTGTACTTATAGCCCTATAACATGCAAAAAAATAGCAAAAAGCATGTAAACACTGGGTATTTTTAAACTCAGGACAAAATTTTGAATCTATTTAGCAGTTTTTTTCATTCGCTTTTGTAGATGAGTAAAAGATTTTTCACATAAAAGTCAAAAAACATGTATTTTTTTCAATTTTTCATCATATTTTTTCATTTTTAAAAAATTAAATTACATGAGATTATATAAATAATGGTATGTAAAGAAAGCCCCTTTTGTCCTGAAAAAAAACAATAGATAATTTGTATGGGAACAGTAAATGAGAGAGCGGAAAATTACAGCTAAACACAAACACCACAAAAGTGTAAAAAGATGCCTGGTCGCAAATGTACAACATCGCAAAAACAGTCCGGTCCTTAAGGGGTTAATTAGATCTCTCTTTACATGAAATGTGTAGGTGAACTAATATGGGGATTCAGTTCCACCGAAATACATATTGTGTCAAGCCCACTTCTACGTCACAGTACCCCAAAGCCTAAGGAATCTAGTGCTAGACTTCCTCACTTGTGAGGAGATCAGCAATAGCAGGTCACGCTATTTGGGGACCATTTAAAATCATCCGTCAGTAAGAGAGATAAAGGACACTTTAGTATGAGAGCATAAGTGGCATTGATCCTTAATGGGTTAAAGGAAAGTAGTGAAGAAAGTTTTAGTTCTTATCACTATTTTCTTTGTGGCACTTGACTATCTGCTTGTAACAATGCCAAAATAATACATAGCAAGAAGGTCTAAATGACAGATTCCATAAATGTGCTTAGAAAGTTGACATTAGGATGGAACAGGATATGGAACTCTTAAGAAGGTCCATAATTTGACAATTCAGGTGACTTACAGGAAAATAATAAGGTAGAAAACTATTGTTAAAAATGTTTACAACTAACCTATGTTTTGTTGTCGTTTTTTGATATTTCACCTAAACAAAAGCCCAACATATGAAAATATTGCCATGTACTTAACTGTTTAGTTTATTAATTTATAGGAAAATCTGTCACGCCCTGACTTAGCCTACAAACATGAAGCAACCAAATTCAGCTGTTACAGCATTTGTCCTCCCACAGCACTCCAGGCATGAGAGACAAGGAGAGACCAAAAGTAAATGAATATGAATGAGCACATCAGCAAAGATAACAATTCAATTATACCCTTGAGAATTTAGCTAATCAGAGTGTAAATATGTAAAGTGTAGTCAATCAAGATAGAAATGTGCCTGCCCAATCCCGGGAAAAAGTGATACACTTCTACAGTACATCCCGGTCATTTTGTAATACTCTGACATGGTAAAATGATTTTTTTGTACAGTGCCAACAAATTCCACAGCTATTTAATGCAGTGAGTGTACGAATTACTAATTTGACAAATATAAATGGATACCATTTGTTCTGAAAGCCCAGCCCATAAGAAACATAGTCAATGAACTTAGTGTGGCTTTTATTAGATTACAACAAATGTTATCATTCTAGTTAATAAGTAATTTACCTGTGATATTTAAAGGCAACACATTACCAGTTCTGACACAATATTTTAACTGGATTTGACTCTAGATCCAGACTAGGCCATCCCCCAAAAATGTTACACAGAAAGCAGGTGGCTGTTTCCAGACACATGGTTCCCCCCCATAGTTTACATGTGTGTAATATGTATTGAGTCATTGCACAGTGGATATTTCACCAAAATCATATCAGACAACACTCTTTGCAATGCAAAATAACAAACAGCAAAAGCATCCCAATACCCAACCATTTAAACGGCACTGTCACCCAGGGCCGGCCTTAGGGGTGTGCGAGCTGTGCGGCCGCACAGGGCGCCATGTAGCAGGGGGCGCCGTGCGGGCGCACAGCCGGCTGGGATTTAAAAAAAAAAATGTTTTTTTTTTCAAATTTGCAGCGGGGGCGGAGCTTACCGTGCGGCGGGGGCGGAGCTAAAAGCGCCGGAAAACTGCTGCAGGGGAAGCAGGAAGGAGTCCCTGCTTCCCCACCAAACAGTCACCAGGAGCTGCACTGCCTCCACAATGAACTCCACAGGTAACTGTGGGATTGTCGGGTGAGTGTATTACTGTCTGTGTGTGTATGACTGTCTGCCTGTGTGTGTCTGTGTGTGTGTGTGTATGACTGTCTGCCTCTGTGTGTGTGTCTGTGTGTATTACTGTCTGCCTCTGTGTGTGTCTGTGTGTATTACTGTCTGTGTCTGTGTGTATGACTGACTGTCTGCCTGTGTGTGTCTGTGTGTGTGAGACTGTCTGCCTGTGTGTGTGTGTGTGTGTGTGTGTATGTGTATATATATTCCGGCTGGTCCTCTTCTTACCATCAAGGTCTGTGGAGAATCTTGCAAGACCTGTGGTTTGATCACTGCACTTTATCGCACTTTGTTTTGTTTTTTTCATACTACACACAAAGGCAAATGCTGAAGTTAAATGTACATTTTCAACATTTCAAATTCCGCTAATCTCAGTTCACCAAGTGCCAAAGTGGTGGACAATCGGGTTGATCCTAAGTGTGGGAGAATTGGGGCAGTTTATTTCTGTTTCAGAATATCTCCCATTCTAGCGCTACCCCAATCCAAAGCCCCACAGAAAAAGGGCAGAGTTATGTTATCAGAGGGCAGAAGAGGTGTGCTTTACTCCACTCAATCCAATGTTTGGCATTGTACTTGGTGATGTGAGGTTTGCTTGCACCTGCTCGGCCATGGAAACCCATTCCATGAAGCTACTGTCACACAGTTTTTGTGCTGTATTAAGCTATGGAATCAGCAGAGCGTTGGCAACTTTTACGCACCATTGTCTTCAGCACTCGGTGACCCAGCTCTTTGACTCTACGTGGCCTTCCACTTCATGGCTGAGCTGCGGCTGTTCCTAAACTCTTCCAATTTCCAATAATAACACTTGCAGTAGACCGTGGAATATCTAGCAGGCACAAATTGACTTATTGCAAAGGTGACATCCTATCACAGTACCAACCTTGATATCACTGAATTCTTCAGAATGATACATCTTTCTTTTTTTCTTTTTTCAACAAAGGTTTGTAAATACAGACTGCATGGTTAGGTGCTTGATTTTATACACCTGTGGCAATTGGTCTGTTTGAAACACCTGAAGTCAATAATTAAGAGGTGTGTCCCAATACTTTTATTCATATAGTGTATATTACACACAAGGTAAGAGACCAGTATTGCGTCATAATCTTAGTCTCATGTGGGAGTATCCAACTGATTGCAGTATATAATTAATTTTGTTATAGTTGTCTATTTAACCCCTTAAGGACAGAGGCAATTGTACAGGTTCTGATCAAAGTAAAATGTAAACAAAACCTGGAATTTGACAATATGTCTGTACAACCATAATTCCCCTCTTTCATACTAAGTGCATCCGCACATATTATATCATTTTATTCAGGCGAAGCAGGTTTTTCATTTCACATCAAATATTTAGATATGAAACATCATTTAAGGTGAATAAAATGTAAAAACAAATGAGAAATTAAGAAATTGTGTTAATTCTTTTTTAGTTCTGCATGGCATTTTAACTGTTAATGTCATAATACTGTTAGCTTTTACTGTAGTAAAACACCCATATGTGTATTCAGCGATGTCTCACGGGTAAAACAGTAAACCCCCATGTACACGTTTTAAGGTGTTTTGGAAAGTTACAGGGTAAAAATATAGCCTGTTACAAATTTCCATCCATGCCGTCCATGTGATCGCGAGGTCCTCGCAAGGACATCGCGATCACATGGCCCATAGAGGCCAAAACAAATGGAGGGGGACTCCCTGGGCTCCCAGGTGAGTCCCCACACCGTGATCGCCGGCGGCCGGGTAAGTAGAAAGGACGGCAGGGATGTGCTATGCCTCCCCCTGACGTTTAGAGCCAGGTCCCCAAGGACGGCATAGCACGCCCGCCGTCCTTAAGGGTTTAAATAATACGAATATCTAACTAAGGGTGTTTCAGGGGCACTAAGAGTTGGTGGCACCTAGTTATGCTTAGACAGGGTGTGGTATTCTGATCTCCTCTTGGATGGTGTTACAGTGGACGCGCCATCACCAGAAAGCTAGAAGCTCTACATCTGATGCAGTAAGTGTCTCTCTGTCAGATAGGTCAAAGAAGTCACTCTCTTCTGACTCACACGTCAATAGAACGTTAATTTTTTTACACTCGGTAACAATCTGGAACACTGACAGCAATTATCTTTCTGCCCCTCATGCCTTAGATCACAGTGAGGGTAGATGGAAGCAGAATACAATGAATTGGCTGTGACATTGTATTAGTGACAGGCTGTCACAGCGATCACGTGATTCCGATTGCAACTAACTGGCTCCTGGGAGACTGGGTTCTTCCACGTTCGGCTCTGCCGAGGCAAGTATGATTTGAGTGGTATTCGGAGGGCTGCAGTGGCAAAGACATTAAAATGTGTCATTACTCCCTAACTTCATTAAAGTCCATTCCACTTAGGGCGTAATGTCACGTCCTAACTGCGTAAACTGAGTAAACGTTAAAGATGCTGAGGAAATTCAAGGCCAGGGAGGCTTCTAACATTGTGACCGCAGACTATTTCATTACTTTAAGTGATTTAGTTCATTTAGGTGGGTGGTTGTTCATGGGAAACTGGAGAGTTTACTGTTAAGGTAGTTAAGGGTTAAAAGAAGAAAAGTTGTTTATTTTGTTGTTATTTAGTTAGTCCAAAATGCTTAGGAGGTTCGCTGCAGAGGAGGCTTAGCAAATTCTGACGGAGTCAGAAATGAAACATTTTTGACTGATTCTACAGGGCCCACTGCAGAAAGACATAATTCCCTTGATAGGGGGGCGGAGCCTGACTGCTCAAGCGGATGGTCACATGCTGCCCGAGCTCCGGGCCTAAGACCAGCAAATTGCCTAATTAACAAGCGAAAAATCACGGAATACCGCTTTATACACTCACTGGGCACTCGTGAACAGTCCGGGGACATGGCACATGCAGCAGCCACGTCGACGGTCAGTAACTCCAGGATGGTGCAACAACGCGGCCTGCAGGAGGCCGAGACAGGGAGAGACAGCCGCTCTCCTCGCAATCAGACTGACTGCGGAGCCCAGAATCGCTCCCACCCACCCCCCCATGGACCGGCGGGGGTCATCCCGGTCCTCCCCCGGGGCGCAGATATACTAACCCCGTAGCCTCCAGAGGGGACCTGCAGAGTTGGACTCCTGCATGGGGGGAACCAAAATGGCCGCCGACTCAAGGCCCAGCACACTCCAAACTCCCAAAACGCGGGCCACCCAGGAGGAGCGCATCACCAAGGCATTCGATGCATTCTGGGCGAAATATCAAGCGATAACCTCACAGAGAGAGTCACAGTGCACCACTGCAGAACCGACCCAAAGCAACTCACGGATGGACAAGAATCCCAGTCTGGAAACACTCATGCAAACCACAAGGCGGCCGGTGAGAAAGCATAGGCAGCACATCAGGCAGAGGGCCACACAGGGCTTGACCCAGCCTCACCTACCACGTCAGCCTCAATATGCCTGCACCCACACACCTTCTTGTGCCCCGCAGACAGGGCCATATTAAGAGCCCAGTGGGCCTGGTGCTGACAATTATGATGGGCCTATTTACAGAATCTTATCGACCAAAAACACTAAAACAGTCATACCTCCCAAGCATCATGTATCTGATGGAGATGGTGTTAGAGGGAAACTCAAAGGATGCAGCTATATGAAAACACATACTCTATTCTAATCTCTCTCTAATTTATGCTTTCATCTTTCAAGTAAATCCATATCCCCTAACAGCAGTGTCCAGTGAAGCAGGAAGTCAATGTGCAGAGTAAAAGGGTGGGCCACAGACGCAAATCACGTGACCAGACCTGCCAAAAGGGGTGAACATGCCCTAAAAGGGGGCATTGTTTGTCCAAAGAATTGGAAGGCCAGCCTGGCATGAATGCATGCCAGACTGCCTGCCAATCATGCAGGCTGTCCAACTAAGGGCATACTATGCAGGCGGCACCCTGAGCTTGACATAAATGCATCAAATGATGCGCCTACTCCACGCTTTCTAAGGACTGTCCCCTAGCACTCACATGTCCACTTGTCTCCTTATCATCTTACTAGCAGGCAGAAGTTCCTGGTATATAGTCTGAGACAGAGAAAATGTGTATGTAGTGAGTGTAGAAGAAAGGGGACTTGCCACAGTGTTAGAGAGACCAAAGTCTGCATTATCTAAACTTATTTTATTGTCAGCCAGTCCATACAGGTTTTGTTCTCATGCATCCCTCTTAAGCTTCCAAACTTAAAGGGACACTATAGTCACCAGAACAACTACAGCTTATTGTATTTGTTCTGGTAAGTAGAATCATTCCCTCCAGGCTTTTCAGAGAAAATAACTCTGATGGCCACTCCTTAGATGGCTGCTAGAGGTGCCTCCTGGGGCAGTACTGACTAGTGTGCAGCACCGCCATTCAGTGCCTCCACCCTCTGCATGCAGACACTGAACTTTCCGCATAGAGATGCATTGAATCAGTTTATCTTCATGAGGAGATGCTGATTGGCCAGGGCTATGTTTGACTTGTGCTCGCTCTGCCCCTGATCTGCCTAGTTGACAGTCTCAGCCAATCCTATGGGGAAGCATTGTAATTTGCGCAGAACACCACTTCTGATGATGTCAGCAGACAGTCAGTTCAGAGGCAGACATGGACAGAGCAAGCAGCTGCATACTTGAATACAAGTAAGAGTTTACTATATTTAGGGAGGCAAGAGAGGGTCAGGGGGGCTAAATTGTGGTTTTAACATAATAAGGTCAGAAATACATGATTGTGTTCCTGACCCTCTAGTGTTCTTTTAAGCAATAGTATGTGAAGAGTAGTTAGGGTTGCCACCATTCTTGGAAATAAATACCAGCCTTATACATTTGAATAATTAATTAGTTATGCATGACATAACATGATGTAAATCACAAGGAGTGACATGAGAGAAAATTCTGTAAAATCACCAACAAACTACTCACAGTTTGATTCTGCTGTATAGATGGATTGCTCCCAGTGTCTCAATCTCGCAAGTCACCCAGTCTCTCAGTGTCCCTATGTATCACAGTGTCAGTGTCCCCATGTTGCCCAGTCCCCTAGTCTCCCAGTGTCTCAGTGTTCCCATTTCTCCCTGTGTCCTCATGTCTCCCTGCTGCCTTTCCCCCCATCCCTCACTTACCTGAGCAGTAGAGCTCCTGTCTGGACTCTCTGTGCTGTGTAGCTGCTCCCCCACGGATCAGTGAGTAGTAGAGAAAGGCAGAGAGGGATATGCTGTAACTTCCTATCCCTGCCTCTCTCCACACACAGTGACCTACTGGCCGGTGCTGGTATTGCAGAGTAATTTCCGTTTATACTGAGAAAAATACCTGCATTTGTATTGCCTGTATAACTGCAATACTGGCACTGGCCAGGCAGCCTCAAATACCAGCTGTGCCATTAAAATACCAGTCAGGTGGCAAACCTAAGAGTAGTGTGTAAAAAAAATGGGCCTATTCCATGGGCCTGGGCCTGGAGCTGCAGCTCCATCAGCCCCTATGTTAATCCGGTCCTGCCCGCAGACTACACTTACCAGCAGGCCGTTAGTCATCAACTACCTAAACATGGAACAAGCGAGCAGGGAGAGACACCATGGATGAAAATGAGAAAGCAGCAGACTAAGCCTAATCCTTACCACAACAGCCCTCTCACAGGCAGCGGACTGCCCAAAAATCCTTTGCCCGAACACACTACACCCCAGCATAGCTCGTCTGCCCCTATTATCCTCGCTGCAGCTGGTATGAGACTTACGGCAAGCGAGTTCAGGACTCTGTCCAGGGACAGTCTGCCCAACTGCTTTACTACATGAGAGCCAGGGCCGGGGAGGGGAACCCCATCGAGGAAGCTGGGGAGGTCGGAAACGGGACCTACCCGACACAAGGAATAGGCTGATGGGCCCACCGACCATGCCTGCTGTGTGACCACTGCGCCCACGGCCCTACCCAGCACAATGTCGCAACACCTAGGGGACTTTATTAATCATAAAACCATCATACCCGCAAACCATAATTATCACAGCATACCTCAATCCGGGGTTTAAATGTCTTATATGCAAATGTTTTCAATGTTTTATATGCATCTTGAAACCCACTGTGTTTTACTAATTTTGATTATTACTCGCCTCATATAACACATACTTATACACAACTATTTAGCCTGTTGAAATAACATAGCGGTGCCCGCATTAGTTAATACAAGCATGCAAATCTTATCCTCGTAAAGCGACAAGGCAAACCACACAAAGTCAAGATATTCACCCTGCATGGGCTACTGATATGTCAATCACACGACTTCCTACAGCATAACTACTCAAACACACCATCACATAGCGTTGTAACCTTCCCTGCTACACCATGTGCTAAAAATAAGGAAGTGTTAGGTAAACGTTATACCTTCGTTGTTTTTTTACCATGTATTTTATTTCTCACAGCAAAGTCAATGGCTAAGCCATATTACCACTCAAAACACACACTGACTTGCAACATGCTACTGTTCCTCATCTTTAACCTTAAAAAATGTGCACAGTTCCTCATGCCATGCATTTGTAATTCTCTGTTCCTGAAAACTTTGGCAATCGCTGTTGTGGCATTGCTAGACTCAATGTTATCTATATATCTATGCACGAAAAATAAAGAATTTAAAATAATAATAATAAAAAATAATAATAATAATTCCCTTAATACTGCCCGTGATGAACATGACTCAGAACCTCATGATGCTTTTACACCAAATATTCCGCATTTCACAGCAGTTATCATGCCCTTGCTCATAATTTAAATGATGAACTGCTTATAGTTAAAAAATAGATGCAGTCTTTGAGGGGTAACTTGCAATCATGAGCTCCTAAAATGCTCTAGAATGAGACATAGACCCAACATTAACCTTGGAAAAACATGAAATTGATGTGTCTCAAACTTTCCATTTCATCATACATGTTATCTACTTGAAGAAATCTGAAGATGAAAAAACCCCTGAAATGACTGTATATCACATTTTCCCTTTCGACATCCAAATATACAAATATGGCAAAAGTACACATACGTGAGACAGGGAGGACATAGAGGAGCAACATGTTAAGTGGTTTACTAATGTTGTACAAAACCATTGCAAAATATACAGCAAAATCTCAATGTGTGTGTTAACCCCTTAAGGACCGGACTGTTTTTGCGATGTTGTACATTTGCGACCAGGCATCTTTTTACATTTTTGTGGTGTTTGTGTTTAGCTGTAATTTTCCGCTCTCTCATTTACTGTTCCCATACAAATTATATATTGTTTTTTTCAGGACAAAAGGGGCTTTCTTTACATGCCATTATTTATATAATCTCATGTAATTTAATTTTTAAAAAATGAAAAAATATGATGAAAAATTGAAAAAAATACATGTTTTTTGACTTTTATGTGAAAAATCTTTTACTCATCTACAAAAGCGAATGAAAAAAACTGCTAAATAGATTCAAAATTTTGTCCTGAGTTTAAAAATACCCAGTGTTTACATGCTTTTTGCTATTTTTTTGCATGTTATAGGGCTATAAGTACAAGTAGGATATTGCGGTTTCAAAACATACATTTTTAAAATGTATCAATAGTGACATTGTAACACTATTATCTGTCATAAATCGCTGAATAACACCCCACATGTACATATTTTTTTTTAAAGTAGACAACCCAGGGTATTCAATATGGGGTATGTCCAGACTTTTTTAGTAGCCACTTAGTCGCAAACACTGGCCAAAGTTAGCGTTCATATTTGTTTGTGTGTGAAAAAAGTAAAAAACTAAACTGAACGCTAATTTTGGCCAGTGTTTGTGACTAAGTGGCTACTAAAAAAGACTGGACATACCCCATTTGCAATACCTTGGGTTGTCTTCTTTCGCAAATGGTATGCCATCATGGGGGTAATTCTCATTCCTGGGCTACCATACGCTCTCAAAGGCAACGTAACCAACCTGCCCATTTTCAATGTAAAAATATTTGACCCTGTAACTTTCAAAAACGCTATAAAACCTGTACATGGGGGGTACTGTTATACTCAGGAGACTTTGCTGAACACAAATATTAGTGTTTCAAAACTGGAAAATGTATCACAACAATTATATCATCAGTAAACGTGCTGTTTGTGTGTGAAAAATGCAAAAAAAGTCACTTTCACTGACAATATCATCGCTGTGATATGTTTTACTGTTTTGAATCACTAATATTTGTGTTCAGCAAAGTCTCCCAAGTAAAACAGTACCCCCCATGTACAGGTTTTAGGGTGTCGTAGAACGTTACAGGGTAAAATACAGTGCTAGCAAATTAAATTATCTGGACTTTCGGCCTGGGTTGGCAGGCAGGTCCCTTAAATTGCAATCAATAAAATAACTTAACTATGTAAAAATATTACATAAATACGCACGTAGAATTTAAATATATTTGCATATTTATATATTTGAAGTCTACGTGTATATTTATATAATTATTTATGTAATTTTGTATATGGACATATGAATAGTTCGTATTCTTTTTATTTATTTATATATACATAGATATATATACAATTTCATTCTAAGCGTATTTTGATATAAATATATATATATTAATATCAAAATACAGTTAGAATAACATTTCGTATAGATATATATATTTTTTAAAATTTGTATTATTATTTTTACATGTTTAATTTAATTTAAATTACTTATTATTTGTATTTTATAATAATATATATAGAATATATATAGTTATTATATATATTATATATATACGTGTGTAATTTAATTATAAGTGTATTTTTATATTAATATATGTACATATTAATATAAAAATACACTTAGCATGACATTATATATATTATATATAGACATATATTATATAGGTATACTATATGTCCATATATCATATTATATACACATATATAATAATATTTTTTTTTATTAACTTTAACTTTAATTTTTTTTTTATTTTACACTAGCAGGGAGACTGCCTGTCAGCACAGACAGTCCCCCTGCAGGCAGACACATGGACACCTATTGTGACCATGTGGTCGCCCTGTTGGGCGATCACATGGCCACAGGGGTCCTAATCCGCCATGGGGAGACTGTCTGGGCTGCAGGCAGTCTCCCCACAACGGGAGCACCGCCGATCGCTGCCGGGGGAACGACGGCGATCGGGTAAGTACATTTTAAATTTAGGACGGTTCAGGACCGTCGTCGGTCAGCAAGGGAAAAATGCCGATGACGGTCCTGAACCGTCTAGCGTCCTCAAGGGGTTAAAAAGGCAAAAAAACAAACTCACAAAAAAAGCACTTATTACCACTTCACTTGGTACAAACTAGTGAAAAATTGTTTAAAAATAAGGTCCAACAATAAGGTTCAAAATATGCCATTTCAGATACCGAGAAGCGTCTTGTTTAGGCCTTCATGGGGTAATTGAAACTGTCAAATTGCTTAAATTACCCAAAATAAACATAGAACAATCAAATCCAAACCAAATGATAGGGCACAGTCTTAGAGGTAACAACTCATCTTCTATCTCTGGTACGGTGCTTATTGGGCAACTTCAAAGGCAGACCAATAGTGCAATATGATAGTAGATGGGTTATTACCTCCAAGACTGCCCAATCAGTTATGTATATTTCTGTCTTGTGTATTATTTTCCTTGGCGCTACCTGTATTTTTGTTCTCCTATAAAATTACAGGGACATTAAAGGCCCCAAGACCTCTTTAAGTAATTGCAGTAATCTGGGTGCAGTATCCCTGTCCCCTTGGATGTCCTCATAGTGTACATGATATCCAGCGTGAAGAAGAACCCCATTGGAAACCACTGAGGGAATGCTTTCCCATAGTGGAGTCCTAATGCGTGCAGGGCATTTCCTGCGCACGCGCATTATGTCTCCCCTTCAGATGACATCGGAGGAGGCGTCATCACAGCGCGACCCAGCACCAAGGGACATCAGGTGGTAGAATAAAGGGTTATTTATAACACTTTACATCGACAGGAGGGTCGGGTGTGCATGGCAGAGGAACACGTCATAAATTGTTACACCCTCCCCTGACTAGAGGCCCTGCTATGTCCTTGTATGTTTAGCCCAGAGGAGCTAAATTCAAGAAGCAGCCAATTGCCCAGAGCACCTGTCTTGCAAATACTTTTCATTGAATACATATTTGAATTCCTATTACTAAAGTGTTCCTTTAAGCACATAATTACGACTATACTGACTTTTGATTTCCAGTATTAACCTGTGATTATTCCTTTTCTGTAAAGATATGTCTATTTGAGAGAAGTATGTCTATCCCAATGAATGTTGTCACAATCTCAAAGTTCAATAAATATAATTTTAATTACTGCAAGAAAGGAAAAGGTTAGTTCCCAGCATTAAAACCAAATGACCACACCCCACACTTCACAGTATCAGGTTTGATCAAAATAAACAGTCATCTGTCAAGCTACTTTTGAGTCTTTATAACCTTTCAGAAAAATAAAAAAACCACGGAATAAGATACCACCCTACATCAATGAACACAGCCCCCTTCGTGAGCTTTGCAGAGGTTTCTTTCCACTCTAATTAGGTTAATAGCGACGGACATAAAATAGCATATACTGTTGCAGTCAGTAAAACATATGATGGCCCTTCTACCCCTGAGCTGAGAAGTTGATAAGGTTGCAAAGACATTCTTTGAACCTCAAATAGTAAATGCAGCTTGTGTGCATTATTGTCAAAAATGTTCAGGATTATAATCGCTTCACTTTAACAATCTCACCTCACTAAAACATGTTACTGGCAACTGCACTGCGAAAATAGATTTTCACCCAAGTAATCAAATGTATTGTGTCATCAGATATTTATCTTTCATAGCAGCATGTCTAAAAATAGTATCCAAAACGCCCTAGCAGAGGTGTATCTGGCATTGACTTTTCTTGCAACAATCATTTCCCTTGCACCTTGTTGCATGTGGCTTTTATCTGTTACTGGGATATTTTGCGACATTCTATGAACACCATGTATGTGGGCACGTAGCAAAGTCACGACATCCAGAGGCTCCTTGACACAGAGAAGCAATTGTTGCCATTGAATGATGTTCAACACAGCACTACAGCTGTAGACTGTACAAAGCAACAGGAACAGAAGTAACATTTGTACCATCTTTTTCTCCAAAATGCTAATGTGCGAAAAGAGTTAGGAATGCCTGATGGAAGAAAAACTAAAGCATAATGCTAGAAAACAGGTACCAGGACCCTATTTGTTTGGTTTAGCTTTTGTTAGCATTATGGATCCAAGGTACCAATTTGAACAGGTTCAAACATGTCTGTCCTAATAAACACTGCAGGAACCAGAGAAATAAACCTGCAGGAGATGGCAGGAACGAAAGAAAGACACACACGATTTCATTAAAGGGTCTGTTCCCGTGGAGCTATGGTTTATTTGCCCCTCTCGCTGCTAGGATACAAGCTGAAATTGCAAAAGGAAATATGGTAGAATTAAAAAAAAAAGTAAAGATCGCAGAACATAGAAATTTAAAAACCCGTCCCAACATAAAAATACCCATGACTGTGAGAAAAGGCACTTTACACAGAAGGGTGTTTAAATCGCCCTATGTTCTGAGTTTACATTTTCAAATGTTTCCTAACACATTTGAGCTTTTTTGTATTCAGTAATTATTTATAAAATGTTGTTGCCAAAGTGCTAAACAAACTTACAAAATGGCTCACTATAGGAGTAAACCAGACAATCATGTACCTTTAAGTGCATATGAATGTAGGCATTCCTTACACAGTGCCATGCAAGTATTCTCCCATGCACAAGGCACTGTGAAGGTTACATTTAACTGCCATGGCTGTCCTGGCTAAGCTGTTGTTGTTCTGGCACCTAAAGTGTCCCTTTAAAATGTAATTAAAATGTAAAAAAAAAAAAAGCATAGGCAATAGCAAAAGTCTGAGATTTGAATATTTAATTTCAGCTACAATACCTGATTTTAAAATTCAGCATGGATTTTTTGAGAGTGACCGTGCACTGCAGTGTCTGCACGCACAAAAGACCAGATAAGACAATTCACATATACTATAATTTCATACTATATCAGGATTTCAGATTAGTGTGTTCATATATCCACACGGATGGTTCTGTCATTAATAAATGGTCACATTATTGGTGTGACTTTCACACGAAGAAGGATGTTGCTAAAAAGTTTCATTATATGCATGTAATGCCCCCTTGAGTGAACATTTTTCACTGTCACTAACTATAAAGGCTTGTAAGAAGGAAATTGAAAAAAATACAAGGTTGAAAAACAAAAAAAACTAGTTTTACTGCAAATATACACAATTATCTGCTTTTTATAAAGAAAGTCACCAAACTGATGCACGCTCTAATGTTAATTAAACTTAAATTGCATTATATCCACAAACTGATGGCTACCAGAATATAACAGTTGATTGGCAGCTAAGCAATTCAGTGGCTGATATTTATTCGCGCATAGGATACTTGTTAATACTACGGAATGATTGGTAGAAACACCAACATACTATCAAGTTACAGTGACGCTTAGTGATGTACCGAACTGTTCACTGGCGAATAGTTCCCGGCGAACATAGCGTGTTCGCGTTCGCCACGGCGGGCGAACACATGCGCGGTTCGATCCGCCCCCTATTCGTCATCATTGACTAAACTTTGACCCTGTGCCTCACGGTCAGCAGACACATTCCTGCAAATTAGCAGCAGACCCTCCCTTCCAGACCCTCCCACCTCCTGTACAGCATCCATTTTAGATTCATTCTGAAGCTGCATTCTTAGATAGAGGAGGGAAAGTGTAGCTGCTGCTCATTTGATAGGGACATTGATAGCTAGGCTAGGGTATTCAGTGTCCACTACAGTCCTGAAGGACTCATCTGATCTCTGCTGTGAGGACAGCACCCCAAAAAGCTTTTTTATGGGCTAGAACATCAGTTTGCTTTTTTTTATTTATTTTTTCTGTGTAATGTAATTGCAGTTGCCTGCCTGCCAGCTTCTGTGTCAGGCTCACAGTGGATACTGTGCCCACTTGCCCAGTGCCACCACTCATATCTGGTTTCACAATAGCTTAAGCTTGCATTTAAAAACAACAATTTTTTTTCACTGTAATAGATTGAATAGCAGTTAGTTGTCTGCAAGCATCTGGGTGTCAGGCCTTCAGCGTGTACTCTGCCAACCTCTGCCAGTGTACTTTGCCACTCATATCTTATGTCACTATAGCGTGCCTTTAAAAAAAAAAAAAAAAAAAATGTTTTTCACTGTACGCTAATAGCAGTCAGTGTCCTTAAAGCGGGTGTCAGGCCTTCAGCGTGTGCTCTGCCAACCTCTGCAAGTGCACTTTGCCACTCATATCTGGTGTTACTATAGCGTGCCTTTAAAAAGAAAAAAAGTTTTTCACTGTAAGCTAATAGCAGTCAGTGTCCTTAAAGCGGGTGTCAGGCCTTCAGCGTGTACTCTGCCAACTCTGCAAGTGCACTTTGCCACTCATATCTGGTGTCACTATAGTGTGCCTTTAAAAAGAAAAAAAGTTTTTCACTGTAAGCTAATAGCAGTCAGTGTCCTTAAAGCGGGTGTCAGGCCTTCAGCGTGTGCTCTGCCAACCTCTGCAAGTGCACTTTGCCACTCATGTCTGGTGTCACTATAGCGTGCCTTTAAAAAGAAAAAAAGTTTTTCACTGTAAGCTAATAGCAGTCAGTGTCCTTAAAGCGGGTGTCAGGCCTTCAGTGCTCTGCCAACCTCTGCAAGTGCACTTTGCCACTCATATCTGGTGTCACTATAGCGTGCCTTTAAAAAGAAAAAAGTTTTTCACTGTAAGCTAATAGCAGTCAGTGTCCTTAAAGCGGGTGTCAGGCCTTCAGCGTGTACACTGCCAACCTCTGCAAGTGCACATTGCCACTCATATCTGGTGTCACAATAGCGTTGATTTAAAAACAAAAATGTTTTTTTCACTGTTATAGATTGAATAGCAGTTAGTTGTCTTGAAGCGGGTGTGTCAGGCATACAGCGTGTACTCTGCCAACCTCTGCCACTGCACAGTGCCACTCATATCTGGTCGCACAGTAGCTTGCACGCATAGTACCACTAATAAAAAAAAAATGACAGGCAGAGGCAGGCCACCCCGTAGGGGCCATCGTGGTCGTGGTGCTGTGATTCCCTTTGCCCTAGAATAATGCCCAGTTTTCAGAGGCCACGTACCCTGAACTTGAAAAGTTCTGAGGACATAGTTGACTGGCTAACACAGGACACCCAATCTTATACAGCTTCCGCTCGGAACCTTGACGCACCATTCTCCTCCAGCTTAGCTTCGGGCACCTCTCAAGATACCACTCACCCGCCTGCCGCCACCACCAACACTAGCACCACAGCCGCTTCACTTGGTATGTCAGAGGAGTTATTTACACCTCCGTTTGAAGAAATGAGTGATGCGCAACCATTATTGCCAGAGGATGTAGATAACAGGGATATATCTCAGGCAGGCAGCATTACTCACATGGATGTACGGTGTGATGATGATGATGATGTTGTACCCGCTGCTGCTTCCTTTGCTGAGTTGTCAGATACAAGTGAAGCGGTTGATGATGACGATGCGTCCATGGATGTCACGTGGGTGCCCGCTCGGCAAGAAGAAGAACAGGGCGAAAGTTCAGATGGGGAGACAGAGAGGAGGAGGAGGAGACGAGATGGAAGCAGGGAGCTAGTGGCACAGTCAGACAGCATGCATCGGCACCCGGGGTCAGCCCGACAGCACGCCAATCAACGCATGCTGTGTCCACCACCAGAATGCCGTCATTGCAGAGCTCAGCAGTGTGGCATTTTTTTTGTGTGCCTGCCTCTGACAACAGCGATGCCATTTGCAACCTGTGCCAAAAGAAACTGAGTTGTGGGAAGTCCAACACCCACCTAGGTACAACTTCTTTGCGTAGGCACATGATCGCACATCACAAACGCCTATGGGATCAACACATGAGTACAAGCAGCACACAAACTCAAAGCAGCCATCCTCCTCCTGGTCCAGCATCTTCAGCCACTTCACCCACTGCTGTCCTCCTTGCCCCCTCTCAACCATCCGCCACTCCGTCTCTCGCCTTGAGCAGTTCCCGATCATCTGCCCACAGTCAGGTGTCTGTCAAGGACATGTTTGAGCGTAAGAAGCCAATGTCAGAAAGTCACCTCCTTGCCCAGCGTCTGACAGCTGGCTTGTCTGAACTATTATCCCGCCAGCTTTTACCATACAAGCTGGTGGAGTCTGAGGCATTCAAAAAATTTGTAGCTATTGGGACACCGCAGTGGAAGGTACCCGGACAAAATTTCTTTTCACAAAAGGCAATCCCCAACCTGTACTCGATTGTGCAAAAGGAAGTAATGACATGTCTGGCACACAGTGTTGCGGCAAGGGTCCATCTGACCACTGATACCTGGTCTGCAAAGCATGGTCAGGGCAGGTATATCACCTACACTGCGCATTGGGTAAACCTGCTGACGGCTGCCAAGCATGGAATGCGTGGCTCTGCAGAGGTGTTGGTGACACCGCCACGACTTGCAGGCAGGCCTGCTGCCACCTCCTCTACTCCTCCTACTCCATCCTCTTCCATAACCTCCTCGGCTGAGTCCTCTTCTACTGCTGCGTCTTGCTCCACATCAACGGCACTCCCCCAGCTCCCCAGGTACTATTCCACATCCCGGATACGGCAGTGTCACGCCGTCTTGGGTTTGACTTGCTTGAAAGCAGAGAGTCACACCGGACAAGAACTCCTGTCCGCCCTGAACGCACAGGTGGATCAGTGGCTGACTCCGCACCAACTGGATATTGGCAAAGTGGTTTGTGACAACGGAAAAAATTTGTTGGCGGCATTGAAGTTGGGCAAGTTGACACATGTGCCGTGCATGGCACAAGTGTGTAATCTGATCGTACAACGCTTTGTGCATAAGTACACAGGCTTACAGGACATCCTGAAGCAGGCCAGGAAGGTGTGTGGCCATTTCAGGCGTTCCTACACGGCCATGGCGCACTTTGCAGATATCCAGCGGCGAAACAACATGCCAGTGAGGCGCTTGATTTGCGACAGCCCGACATGTTGGAATTCAACACTCCTAATGTTCGACCGCCTGCTCCAACAAGAAAAAGCCATTAATGAATATTTGTATGACCGGGGTGCTAGGACAGCCTCTGGGGAGCTGGGAAATTTTTTGCCACGTTACTGGACGCTCATGCGCAATGCCTGTAGGCTCATGCTTCCTTTTGAGGAGGTGACAAACCTAGTCAGTCGAACCGAAGGCACCATCAGCGACATCATACCATTTGTTTTCTTCCTGGAGCGTGCCCTGCGAAGAGTGCTGGATCAGGCCGTAGATCAGCGTGAAGAGGAAGAGTTGTGGTCACCATCACCACCAGAAACAGCCTTATCAGCATCGCTTGCTGGACCTGCGGCAACGCTGGAAGAGGATTGTGAGGAAGAGGAGTCAGAGGAGGAATGTGGCTTTGAGGAGGAGAAGGAAGACCAACCACAACAGGCATCCCAGTGTGCTCGTTGTCACCTATCTGGTACCCATGGTGTTGTACGTTGCTGGGGGGAAGAACATACCTTCATTGAGATCACTGAGGAGGAGGAAAGGGAAATGAGTAACTCGGCATCCAACCTTGTGCAAATGGGGTCTTTCATGCTGTCGTGCCTGTTGAGGGACCCTCGTATAAAAAGGCTGAAGGAGAACGACCTGTACTGGGTGTCCACGCTACTAGACCCCCGGTATAAGCAGAAAGTGGCGGAAATGTTACCATATTACAACAAGTCGGAAAGGATGCAGCATTTGCAAAATAAATTAAAAAGTATGCTTTACACAGCGTATAAGGGTGATGTCACAGCACAACGGGAATCTAACATGGGAAGAGGTGAAAGTCATCCTCCTCCTCCCACCACCACGCCGGCAAAGACAGGACGCTTTAAAGACGTGTTGTTGATGGAGGACATGCGGAGCTTTTTAAGTCCTACGCATTGCCACAGCCCTTCGGGATCCACCCTCAGAGAACGGCTCGACCGACAGGTAGCAGACTACCTCTCCTTAACTGCAGATATCGACACTCTGAGGAGCGATGAACCCCTTGACTACTGGGTGTGCAGGCTTGACCTGTGGCCTGAGCTATCCCAATTTGCGATAGAACTTCTGGCCTGCCCCGCTTCAAGTGTCCTGTCAGAAAGGACCTTCAGTGCAGCAGGAGGTATTGTCACTGAGAAGAGAAGTCGCCTAGGTCAAAAAAGTCTAGATTACCTCACCTTTATTAAGATGAATGAGGGATGGATCCCGAAGGGACTGACAGTGGGCGATACATTCGACTAAAAAAGGCCTGATGAGATGAGCTGCCTTGGGCTAAAAATGGTCCACACGCTGCTGTATTTTAGCTCTGAATGCCGGTTGACTTGCGTGACTTATCCGCCACCAACTAGGGTTCAAGCCGCAATATTTTAGGGCACTTTCTGCCTGGGAAACAAACATCAAATTTTATGGCCGCTGCTACAGCAGCGGCTGCAACAATACCTAATTTTTCAGGCATGTGTACATGCCTAATTTTTCGGCCCCATGGGGCTGCACTGTGGCTTCAAAAACCAAACCAAAAAAATGCACATAACAGGGATTAAACTGATAGGAATAGTACTACTTAACACACCACACCTATCTGGTGGCACATTAGATTGCACGCGCAGTGCCCCAAATTTGAAGTAGGAGGACCGACCAAGCATCTTTTTCCATGTCCTGGTTCCTAAAATCGATGCCATATACACGTCCCCTGATAGGGCGCCAGCTCGTTATTCTCTTGGGCGCCAGCTCGTTATTCTATTTTTCACTTCACTAGGGACACTTTTCTGCACTATGGGCACTTAGACCCACTCTTTGTCTTGCACACTGTTATTCCTAGCCAGCATCTGTGATGGGAAATCAGGCAGTCATCTAAACGTTTAGATTGAGCTTTAGCTTAGAACACCCTTGAAGGTGTTTAAGGAGATTAGGGCTAGTTTAGAGGATTCTTCTTAGACCTCTCTGGGTCTTTATAGCCCTTCTACCTATCCAGCATTTCTGGAAACTAGCTAAGAGAAAGGGTGGCTGTGTGTCTGTGATACATTTAACTTTATATCACCTTATTGACACTTTATCACTCCGGTCTCCATACTCTCTGCCTATACCCATCTATTTAGAGGGAATTTCCTTGCCCCTGCCAATATTATATAATAGGTAATAGTATTACCATTATTACACAATTAGGTCTCTGAGGACAGATGTCAATCCATATCTGCCAAGTGACCCTATGTAGGGGGAACAGTCCCTATTCTGCTCTGTGTCAGTGTGTATCAGGGATCCTTAGGATAGGTGTCAATCCATACCTGCCAAATGACCCTATGTAGGGGGAACAGTCCCTATTCTGCTCTGTGTCAGTGTGTATCAGGGGCTCTGAGGACAGGTGTCAATCCATATCTGCCAAGTGACCCTATGTAGGGGGAACAGTCTCTATTCTGCTCTGTGTCAGTGTGTATCATGATCTCTGAGGACAGGTGTCAATCCATATCTGCCAAGTGACCCTATGTAGGAGGAACAGTCTCTATTCTGCTCGGTGTCAGTGTGTATCAGGGATCCTTAGGATAGGTGTCAATCCATACCTGCCAAGTGACCCTATGTAGGGTGAACAGTCCCTATTCTGATCTGTGTCAGTGTGTATCAGGGTCTCTGAGGACAGGTGTCAATCCATATGTCAAGGTGTCAATATGTCATATGTCAGGTGTCAATCCATATCCATTGTGATTTAGGAATGTTAGGTGATTTCTGCCCTTTATGGAATAAAACCAGACTCTGCATCAACTGTGTAATTTTCCATGGGAGTTTTGCCATGGATCCCCCTCCGGCATGCCACAGTCCAGGTGTTAGTCCCCTTGAAACAACTTTTCCATAACTTTTGTGGCCAGAAAGAGTCCCTGTGGGTTTTAAAATTCGCCTGCCCATTGAAGTCAATGGCGGTTTGCCCGGTTTGCCGGTTCGCGAACGTTTGCGGCATTTCACGTTCGCCGTTCGCGAACAGAAAATTTTGTGTTCGCGACATCACTAGTGACGCTCAATGGTGCATGCACAATGTTTGGTAGACACTAAATATGCACATTTACAAACCTATGTGGATTGGATCAGCCAGCAAAATGTTGTTTTTTAAATATTAAACAAAATAACACACAGCATAATTAACTTTAGCTTAAACTACACATTGAATCCAACATGCTAGGAACTGCACTGTGCTACCATTCTG
Organism: Pelobates fuscus; assembly: GCF_036172605.1. Classification (NCBI taxonomy): domain Eukaryota; kingdom Metazoa; phylum Chordata; class Amphibia; order Anura; family Pelobatidae; genus Pelobates; species Pelobates fuscus. The sequence continues at coordinate 161,773,722 of NC_086320.1, forward strand.
ATAAGAAGACTTATAATTTACTTTACTATTCAAATTGAAATAAAAGCAGTGGAGAATGTTTTTTTCCCCTTCTTAACCTGGATATTAACAAGATGATGCTCTATTATAGAGATGGCTAAACTTGGTGATGAATTTGTCTAAAAATAAGAATACAAACATCATGAAAGAACTGCAGTGCCATGTTTCGCCCTCAGATAGAGATTTGCAGAATGGGAACCATTACCCACTGAAAGCAAGAGATACTTACCCCATAAAAATACAATAAAAAACATAAAATTCTTAGGTTAATTGTGTACATAGGTGAGGTCCATGCTGGTAAGCCACGTAAAAATATGAGGATTTCACCCAACATGTACTAATCCTGTCTAACAAACCTAAACATTACACTCTATATTCACAATTTATATTTCCATAAGTGACAGTTATAATTTTAGTTAACACAATTTGCTACCTGGCACACTGCTTTTCTTATTCATGTATTACATTATATTTTCTTTTTCTATGTTTATTGGCAATTATGAATTTAACACAAACCGACCTGTTTCAAGCACAATCATGGTTATTTCGCTAAAGACCGAATGGCCCGTACCGAAAGGGGAAAAATCATTCGGCTGGAATTTAACAATGCCCGAATTTTGTAAATTGGGTTTGAATAGCCTAAATTTGGTCTGGATTTCAGCTGTCTTGTGGTGTTTGGTACAGCTGAAATCTGTTAGCAGCCAGCAAGCAAATAGTTAAAAACCTTTGGTTAATTATTTGGCAGCTGGACATCTCTTTATAGCTAGTCGCCACATGAAAAAAGTTTAAAATTAATAATTCAATCAATAATACCACCATATGTACTAAATGATAAAAACTAGTGACTGTGCAGCCATTAAAAGGACACTATAGTCACCAGAACAACTACAGCTTATTGAATTTGTTGTGGTGAGTAGAATCATTACCTTCAGGCTTTTTGCTGTAAACACACTGTGTTTTCAGAGAAAATTCAGTGTTTACATTACAGCCTAGTGATAACTTCACTGGCAACTCCTCAGATAGCTGTTAGAGATCCTTCCTGGGTCATGGCTGCCTAAAATGCATCCAAACATTCAGTATTTCCTCCCTCTGCATGCAGACACTGAACTCTCCTCATGGAGATTCATTGATTCAATTCATCTCTATGAGGAGATGCTGATTGGCCAGGTCTGTGTCTGAATCATGCTGGCTCTGCCCCTGATCTGCCTCCTTGTCAGTCTCAGCCAATCCTATGGGGAAGCACTGTTATTGGATCAGGCTACCACATCTGATGATGTCAGCAGACTGCTTGTTTTTTGAGGAAAACAGCATGCAGGTCTACAGATTCAGGCTTGAATACAGTAAGATTTTGCTATATTTATGGAGGCATGAGGGGCCCAGGGGGGGCTAGATGATGGTTTTAACACTATAGGGTCAGGAATACATGTTTGTATATAGTGACCCTTTAATAAATCACCCTACCTACTTCTCTCAACCTAAAAATAGCGAGGGTAAGGGTCCAATTACATGAATACCTGAATTGAAAAGGAATTATATCTCACTTTAACAGTGCTCTCACTACTGCAAGGGATTCTGGGTAGGCATATGCAAATGAGCTCAACAAAGAACCACATTTTTGCCTCATAATTCCACTTTATACATGGGTTCCTTGGAGTATGTGTCTGCTGTATACAACAGCTTTGAAACACAACTCAGCAAGAGAAGCAATGCCAGTGAACCACTCATGGACAGCTGTTTCGTTGTTAATGCAACTCATCAGCATGAGGTTGGTTACTGGCTTGCTATGGAGGCTTGGCGTTACTTGTAGAGTACATAGCAACAGCGTTGTGGTGGGGAAAAAAGTGTGGATGAAAACACCTTCCACCTGAAGTAAGTGGATAGTTGATACATTGCTAAGCACAAATACACACACCAGTCAAGACATAAGATTTGCTTTTCCCACAGCAAGTATCCAACTTCATGCTGATGAGTTGCATTAACAACTGGTTCACTGGCTTTGCTCCTCTTCCTGAGTTGTGTTTCAAAGCTGTTGTATACAGTAGACACATACTTCAAGGAATGTATAAAGTGGAATTATGAGGCACTCTTTTGGTATATATATTTATATATAAACGCTGTCAATCAGGAGCACTCACTTGGATTTTCAAAAGTGTTATTTATAAAGTGTTAATCAACCTACATCAACGTTTCAACCCTTCAGGGTCTTTATCAAGATAATAACAACGTGCACAAAATGCATATATATATATAGACAAATGTAAAATATCTAAATTACCCCATCTGTGAAGTGATTCCTGTGTCCCATCGAGTGCTGATCGGCTTTGTGCGTGCATACTGACGTTCGCGCATGCATGCGTAATGATGTGCCCCTAGCGTGCACGCGTGTAAACAAACAGTGACCATAGTAACCACATGCCCCCAGTGTAACTCGTACTGCATGGAAGATCCAAAGATAAATTAAATACAACATGTAATGGGACCAGAAAAGCCATAACCCCAAGTATTCTAACAGGATATAAAGTGTCTAGATATTAATAGTAGAGCCAATAGGGTGTCTGGAGCCCAAGGTATGTAAGGGCTAAGGATGAGTGTAAGAATGTATAAGACACATAGTGTCTGAAAAAATGCAGTGTGATAAGGAATGAGAGTGTGTGCATAAGTGAACAGTGCACAAAATATATAACAACAATATGTGAATAAAACCTGAAAATCAAGACCTGTGTAGGTGAATGTGAAGAATAGGTATATAAAGTACAGACCCCCACAATGTATTGAACCACATACATCACAATATAAATAATAATAGGATCGGCAAACCTACAAATTCCCCGAATTAATCGGTAGTCTCAGCATAATATATGTGGGTGAACATCCCACAAAATAAAGCTAGTCCCAACTACTAAAAATAGACAAGAGAATCTGAGGACCAAAAAAGATATACATAACATAATATTCAAATTAAAAACTATATCCATATATCAAAGTTATAAGATACAGGATGCTGAGACGGAACATTACCTAGCTGTAAGAGACAAAAAAATGGAATTCATAATCTGCAAAGAAAAGCAGTGAAATATATATATATATATACCGTGTATAAATAAATATTCTCCCTATTTTTATTTTATTTATAAACTTTTAAAAACTTTTTTTCAGGCATATGGGGGACTGCCTGACATTCCAGGCAGTCCCCTGCAAGCAGAGCTGCAGACAGCCATTCCGGCCATGAATTTGAAGCCAAAATAGCTGAAATTTAATAAAAGAAAAGCTAGATATGGTTTTTCCAAATCCATTATTTTGGACTAAAATTTGAAAATTGGTTGGGTAATTGCTGCCAATTTACAGTTTAGTAAATAACTTTAAAATGATGTGATCCAAATGCCATGTTCATAAACCTTTTTTTTTTTTTTTTTTATTCTTTATTTTTGTGGTGCAAATATTTAACACACGCTCTTGTAATGCCTCAACTGCAGTAAAAAGGAATAGAAGATACAGATTTGAACAAGTACAAGGCATATAGGATTACTGTAAAAGTGAAAGAATATAGGATTACTGGTTCATAAACGTTTTACAGTCTATGTTCTGTTGATATAAGTTTTACAGTGCTGCAAAATAGTAAAGTGTGTTATATTATTGTTAATAAAAATAATAGAGTACTACAGGTACTCGTTTTAAGAGAAGGAAGCAAAGTTGCATTTCTGACTGATAATATAAAAACCCTCTTGGCAGAGCTGCAGTTACTTGTATATGTGGTGGGGGCTGTCTAGGGATTTGTCTGGCCTAGCTAGTGTCTATAGCTTAAGCTGCCCAGTGTTGTCACTGGGTTTCCCCCTCCCCTCTGTGCTCTCCAAGCCTTCCCTCCCATCCTGACACTTTTGCTGAGGGGCCAAAAAAGGGAGGACGCAGAGGGACCCTTCCTTTCAAAAGCAAAACGAAACCAGTGAAAAATGGAGGCAATTAAAAAAAAAAAAAACTGATTTCTTGAGGTGTAAAATTGTAAAAAAATTTTTTTTTTTAAATATATATATATTTATAGACAAAACATACACAGAGTAAGGAAGAGACAGCATTGTGCACCATTACAATAGTCATCTAAAATCAGAGCAATTAAACTTTGTCCTTAAGGAATTATTCAACAACAAATTACAGTGGGAAGAACAGAATAAAGGAAACCATACACAAAAGAGGAGGATAATTTTGGAGCAACTAACATATCTTTATATTTAGTACTTTGGCATATGAATTATCAGCGCAGTTCATGTCAACTTAGAGCTTCAAAAAGGCTAAAGATTTGGTGCATGCTTCACAATTTTTTTATTTTCTTTTTTTTAAATCGAGTCATGGGGACAGTCTCAATAATATGGACAATGAACCACATCGGAAACAAACATCTTGAGCAAGTTTAAATCAATAGTTGGCCATCAAAGATGTCAAACAGAAGCAGAGAGAAAACTTCACAGGATAGTTGCTAAATGGCACAAAACTATAGTCTCAAAAAACAACAAATTTCAATAAACACTTCTGTGACTCATCTGCGACAAAAATTAAATATATTTATCATTTTCGGAGCTTTATAAAACCCATTGCATCCAATGCAAACACAGGTATTGAAGTTGCTCAGGTAATGCACAGGTAATGCAGATGTTTGACTACCATATGATTTGTTTAAATTCATCTAACAGTGATAATAAGCTGTGAGCACGGGGCTTAGCCATCCCCAGGACTATTGTCAACTATTGCTGAACTTCTGTGGCATGTGAGCATGTGGGCTTCAGGTGCTAAGAGAGTGTAAACTTGTGTAAAAATAAATAAATTAATTAAAATGATTGAAAAGGATACGAGGGAAGGGGGTCTTCAAAAGTGTGTTGCCATAAACACAATAAGCTGTACTGTTTTTTTTTGTTTTGTTTTTTTGCAGTTCAATGTTTTTTGAGTTTTACAACTTTGTAAAGAGATGCAGAGATCTTGACATTTCCATAAGTTAAACAGTATCAGAGTATCCCTTATGCCTAGGATGATATTTTGTTCAAATATGGGGGTAGAAGGAAGGAAAAAGGATTAAGAAAATAGCCTGTGAGCCTCTTACAGCTAGTTTTAAGTGTGTACTAACGAAGAAGCGAAGAGTACATAGGTCTTGGAGTGCACCTATTGTCATGAGTGATAGGGGGTGCTTCAAGGATTCGGCGGATACAGCCTCTTATTCACTGAGGGTTTGGAAGTCTCTCAAGTCCATGGAAAGAAGCCAGTGACTACAGATGTCAAGATATGTTTGAGTTGGCCCACTGGTATTAAATAGAAGTTCTGCTATGGAACAGAGCTCTTTCATGTGCTGGAACTATAGTTTGAGGGGTTGAGAAGGGCAGTTTGTTTCCAAAACAGCTGTATCAGGGTTTTGGCTACATTTAGAATCCTAATTGTCATGGTATAATTGTTTTTTTGTACAGTGAGGTGTGTGTTGTCCTGTGGTGGATAGGAACTGGGCTGGTTGGAGGGGGGGGGGAGGGGGGGGATTATCGAAGAACTTTTGTATCGTTGTATAGATAATAGATATTGTTTCATTATGGGTGAATGAGTGGACAGTCCCACCAAATGTGGAGACGCATATTTTCCGCATCTCCAGCATCTATTATGAGTTGATGGGTCAACAATGTGTAAGAACTGTTTTCTACCATAACGTTGGGAGTTTGTATGCAGACTCTTGAAACTTACAAGATATTGTACAGTGTTGGGTCAAATCAAAAAATGTTTGGCATTGATTTAGGATAAAAAAAAAGTTTTATTCAGAGGCTCCTCCTATTGCCCCATAAACTTAGACGGTGTTGTATTACCATAAATAACAGCCATTCCAGGTTCAGCGGGTCAGTACAGAGAGTCTCAAAGGATGTGAGGTCTTTAATAATGTATGGGCCCTTATGGGATAGAATAAAAATATTCTTGGAGTTGCCTATATCTGGATTGTAGCATAAAAATGTGGGCAGCTTGGTTTGGTAGCACCAAGAGAGGTAAAATGTTACTGTTTTGAATCATGTGTCTGATCTGGGGTATCCGATTCCCCTAAAGTCTCTGAAATCTGAAATGCATGAGCCTTGAGACCTGGTTTGAAGTCTGGGTTATGCATCAGGGGTGTTAGAGGTGACAGGAAGGATGACAGTTCTAATTTGGGTACGAGGACATGCCAGTTTCAAAGCGTGGTGTGCATCAGTGGACTAGGGCGCTCCCTGAGGGTGGTCAAGCCACACCAGGACTTTGCCTGGTCCACCAACTAGTGTAGACTCCACTGCCTATCATAATTTGAAAAAACCCTCTTTAAAACACGCCACCACTTGTTGCACTGAGGGCCAAGCCTCCCCCGAGTGAGGGCCTCATGATGTATGCATGGTCTAGTTTTATGCCAAATAAACTTGAGAATGAGTGAGCGAAGGGAAGTAAAAAAGATCTTGGGAATGATTATTGGTAAGATATGAAAAATGTATAACACAAGCAGTAACTAGTTCATCTTTACAACTCCCACCCTACCAAGCCAGGAGTGGTGTGAAAACGACCATTCCTCAAGGTTTAGTCGGAGTCGGTTAAAGATTGGGAGAATGTTTGTTTGATAATGTTGTCTGAGGTCTTTGGTTAACCATTCTCCCAAGCAGAGCTGATTCTAGAGTCACTGATGACTGGGTGGAAAAATATTTATTGTGCCCTGGGTGGGCGTGATTATATTGCCAACTCCTCCCCTTTGCAAACATTACACCTTTTAACCACATCTATTTCCTATGAAAACCACTCCAACTCTTTGGGCCCCCAACTGTAGGAGGCAGCATGTCACCCACTTCTTGCAATGCCAGCTTTTCCCCCCCAAAAGTTCATCAATGCCATATTTGTGCCCAGCTTCCCAGTGCCATGTTTGTGCCTATACAGCTACCCAGAGCCATATGTGTCCCAAAATATCTAATCACTGCCGTCTTTGTCTCAACATAACTAATCAGTGCCGTCTTTGTGCACATATAGCTTATTAGAAAATCTATTGCCGGAATAGGGACTGTAGTAGGGTGTTAGGGGCTGAATTGGGAGATGGCTGCAATTTGAGAAAGGGACTGTACTGTGGGGAATATGGGCTGCAATTAGGGGAGATGGGCTGTAGTGGGAGTTATAGATTTAAAAGGGGTGATAGGGGCTGCAATTGGGGGAGAGGAGCTGTAGTGTGAGGTATGGGTTTAAAATGGGAAATAGGGGCTGTAGTGTGGGGATAAGGGCGGTAGTGGGAGGGATAGAAGCTGGACTAGTGGAGTAAGGGGCTGTTGTGAGGGGACAGGGCTGCAGTGGGAGAAAGGGGTTGCGTTTGGAGGGTAGGGGATGTGATGGGAGATAGGAGCTACATTTGTGGATAGGGGCTGCAGTGGGAAAAAAAGGTATTGTTTTGGGCTGTAATATGGATAAGGGCTGCTTATTTGGGGCTTTTGTAGGGTGTTTAGGGGCTGTAGTAGGGTATAGGGCAGAGGGTCAGCAACCTATGGCACATGTACCATTCATGGCACTCAAGGTGCCTTTGCACGTCACTCATGGTTGCCAGAGACAAAGAGACTCTAGCCTATCAGGAGACCCAGTGGGACTTGCAGATGGTAACGGTCAATCCTCAATTTACACATTGCAGCACTTAGAGGAAATACACGCAGAAAACCCTACAAGCTGCCCCACAAATTTGCACACCACCAAACACACAATGTGTCATATCATCCACACACACAATTCCACATACGGCCACCATACACAGCCCACATTTATAGGTATCATATACAATACCACAGACTACTCATGAACATATATAATATAGCATCCCACATATGCACAAATACAATGCTAATAAGCAAATGTAGCACCCATGAATAACACAAGCAGAATACGGCAACATACACTCCACAATTTAAAAAAAATAGGACTGGCATGCCAAGGGACTTCAGGATCTTGTTTTGGCACAGTACTGCTAAATGGTTGCATACTCCTGGTACATGAGCAGCAATTGGAGGGTTAGGGCAGGGCTTGACTTGCTTGGAATCTAGAAGCCAGCTAAAAAAGTTAGGAGCCAGGATTTTTTAACTAACAAAGCTTCATTTTCATCGACAAAAATACAATACTTAAAGGGACACTATAGTTACCAAAAGCACTACAGCTTAATGTAGTGGTTCTGGTGTCTATAGCCTGTCTCTCCAGGCTTTTCAATGTAAGCACTTGCTTTTCAGAGAAAAGGCAGTATTTATATTGCTGCCAAGTAACACCTCTAGTGGCCATCATTTAAACAGACAGCCACTGGAGGGGCTTCCTGGGGCAGTGCTACAAAGTGTGCAGCACCTGCGTTTAGCATTCCCACGCTTTGAATAGAGTCGCTGAATGTTCCCCATAGAGATGCATTGATTCTCTATGAGGAGGTGCTCATAGGAAAGCATTGGCTTGGTTGAGTTCATCAAGATGAATTATGTCAGCCACGGCAAGACCGACATGGCGTGGGAAAAAAGGTGACTAAAATTGCTTTTCTCATGCAATCAGAGGGGGGCTGGACAGACACACACTTACTAGCAGACACACACACATTCACACTGACAGACATACACACACACACAAACACACTGACATACACACACAGATGATCTGACAGACACACACACTGACAGACACATACACACACACACTCTCACACTCAGAAATTAAATTATTTTAAAAATTATTTTAATTGAAATCAACCCAGCCTCCCTGCCATTGAGAGAGCTGGAGTGGATTGGCTTTTCCTGGGTTCCAATGGGGCTGATGTCATGTTCCAGCTCTGCTCCCTCTTGTGCACTGTTTAGTATCCTGGGGCTGGAATGGCATCATATTCCGACTCTTGCCATCACTGCAGGGTGTTCGAGGGAGCAGAGCCAGAACAGGGTGGAGCCTAACATGAGGGGCGGGGCCTAACATAAGGGGCGGGGCCTAATGTCGCAATGCACCTGTAGCTACAGAGCGCCTAGGAGCTGTGCACCCTGTGCGCCCGCCCAGGATCAGCCCTGCTCTCAAGTATCTCAATTGCAAGGGAAACCCCTGTCAGATCGGTCCTGGCACAGTCTGAAGCACTGATATGTTGAGAATTGAGGATTTAAAGCAATTGATAGGGAGGCTTGTAAGCGAGCTATACATGTCAAACTGCCTCATAAGGTGGGGCAGTGTGGTATTGGGTCTGTCACGTAGAAGAGGAGGTCATCCGCATTCATGGTGATCTTATGTTCAGCCTTATCTACCATAAGGCCCTTAATGGTTGGGTTCTGTCGAACCACGTTTAGGTTTCGGTTCGATGGCAAAGACAAAGAGCAAAGGCAATAAGAGGCATCCCTGACGGGTTCCATTGTGAATAGGGCACAGTTAAGCATTATTTTGACTTACAGAGAGTGCTAAAATTGTTGGGGCCCATACCCATCGGTCTCAGAAGTCTAAGGTCTTCCCCGCGTTTGTTAATAGCAGGAAGAGGCTCTTCAAGGTCTAGAGTAATGGATAAGAAATAAGGTCCATGTGATTTTGTCTCTCGGTTCTCTCTTAGGAATTAAAGCCACCCTATTCCCGTGGATGAGGTTGGGTAAGTAAGGATGCAGGCGTCTCATGAGAATCATTTAAAATCTCAATTCAAATGTGGGGGGTAGTTTGCATATTGCTCAATGTCCTTGCCCTCTTTAGGGATAAGTGAGAAGTTCTCAGCCAAGGTCTGGGGGGGTGGGGAGGGGATGGAATAAAACATTGGCAAACTGCTTATAGTAAATAAGAGAGAGGCCATCAGATCCGGGCATTCCCCGCTTTCATGTTCTTAAACGCACCATAGCCAGCTCCTCTTCCGTGATCGGCTCCTCTATCTTTTGTGTAGTTTCTTCCAAGAGGTATAGATATGACTGGAGGGACGTTGTATTTGCATCATTGTCATATATAGTATTTTGGTTAGAGAGTGAGAATAGTTGGGCGTCAAATTCTCTAATGCGGTACGGGCTTTCTTCATGGTTGTACTTTTAGATCTAAAGCAAACCCTCATTTATGTGCCTCCTTAAGGCACAGGGGTGATATATCATCTTTTTCATTTCCGCAAAATATTAGGAGAAACTGTTGTAGCGGAGTAGTAGTATTATCCACGGTATCTCCACTGGTAGACAGGATAAGCAGATCCCAAAACAGGCAAAATGTAGCGTAGTTATAATCCCTTCCTCCCAAGAACTAGACGACACATAGCTTGGAGGTCAACTGAGGTTTTTAATTACAGGCACAGTATTTATGTGGTTACAGATGTACAGGGTTTCCCAAGTCCCAATGCAGGGTTTGTCCAGTAGGGGACTACATGGGGAACTGGGTTTTACCCATATTTTACCCATCATACATTGATGTACCAAGGAGATACTTATCCCAGAATCCATTGCTAATGGGAGTATCCCTTGGTACAGAGGAATACAGTTTTTGTATTAAAATCCATAACTCACACAATTTTTATGCCATACAGTTTTTAACCCTTTATTACATAGCTGGGACGTGGATGCACAGTTAAGTGAACTTGCGCCCAGATCCCAGCACAATTAACCGAACGCCGTTCAGTTTCCCTTATCAGGCTCAATTTGTTTAAACGATTGACAGAACTGAGGGAATGAAAATACCAAAAACGGTAATCTCCCGAACGCCTTGGAAGTCCAGCGAACAAAGATGGCTGCCGCCTCGTGGTCGGTACACGAATGGCGGCCACCCGCAACAAACCGCAGTTAGCTTAGATACAATGTTGCAAAGTACCTAATTGGAGACACACGACCGTCTATGGGTGGTCTCCCATTCGGTACTTTGCTTAACTCACGAACAGTACGGGAATTCACTGTTCGTGTATATGTAGGTTTAACATTAGCGGTATTCGTGTGTTTGTAACACACGAATGCCGCATACATTGTAAAATACAAAGCATAGCAAGAACATTACATCAGTCAGTTTAAATTACAATTTACAGTCTCTGAGTGGCTGAATTTGCCACACCTGTTTTGGGCTTCTTGAGTGAAGGTAGAGTCTGAGAGGAGCTATTTATTGAGCCTCGAGTTGAGAGTGGTAGGTTTATGAAGTAGTGATGTCAGTGTTTTATAGAATGGGGGCATGGTCTGACCATGTGGTAGTGCCAATGTGAGCCTATTTTAGAGGAGTCAGATAAAATTGTCTAGCCTACTCTAGAATTCGAAGGCACCCCCTGCTCCTCTACAAAAACACACGTAAATTATGTTTTATGAATGTATCAAATGTACATTACAAGCATAAAAAAGTATAAAAAAAAACATCTTATGATTAGTGATGTCGCGAACATAAAATTTTCCGGAGGGGGATCAATGGCAAAACTCCCATGGAAAATTACATAGTTGATGCAGAGTCTGGTTTTAATCCATAAAGGACATAAATCTCCTAACATTCCTAAATTGTTTGGAATAACGTGCTTTATCGATCAGGTAATGTAAGGGTTACACCCGCTTCACAGTGACAGACCAAACTCCCCGTTTAACGCACCGCAAACAACCGAAAACAGTCCATTTGCACAACCGCAAACTCCCCATTTGCACAAGGTTGGATACCAAGCTAGCCATGTCCCGTTCCTTGTCCTCACTGATGTCATTGAAGGTCTCTTCCTCCACCCAGCCACGTACAACACCAAGGGTCCCCGAAAGATGACAACAAGCCCCCTGTATTTTTTTTTTTTTAAATGTACACTACTGTTACACCAGATATGAGTTGCACTGGTGTGACACTGTGCCCTGGCAGGCCCTGAAACGCACACGTGTGAAGGAAACTGACTGCTATTATATTACAGTCAAAAAAAGTTTTTTTTTTTTAAATGCAAGCTATTGTGACACCAGATATGAGTGGCAAGTGGGCACAGTATACGCTGTGAGCCTGACACACACGCTGGCAGGCAGACAACTGCAATTAGATTACACATGAAAAAAAAAGAAAAAAGCAGACTGATGTTCTAGCCATAAAAAGGGCTTTTTGGGGTGCTGTCCTTACAGCAGAGATCAGATGAGTCCTTCAGGACTGTAGTGAACACTGAATACACTAGCCTAGCTATCAATTTCCCTATTAAATCAGCAGCAGCTACACTGTCCCTCCTCTCACTAAGAATGCAGCTTCCGGGGGGCGGGGCCTAGCTGTCATGGAGGAAAGATGCACTTCGTTTGAGCTCCCTCAATATCTCACTTTAACCCCTTAATGACACAACTTCTGGAATAAAAGGGAATCATGATGGAATATATCCGTCGTCTGTCCTTAAGGGGTTAAGCAGCTATCAACAAGCAAATTTCACCCCAGAAGGGGATGACCCAGCAATGTTGCTCCTACCTGACCCACCTGACATGCTTAATAGCGGTCAGCAACTCGACAGAGTCTTACTTACCTCCGCGTGGCAAGTGTGGCCTGGTGCTCACCGGGCGTGAGAGGAGTCCGATCTCCTGATCCTGGGATGCCCAGGAGCAGCTACTTCCCGGCAGGAGCTCCGTTACCCCCTCCCTCGGACCGTTGTGGGTTATCCCAGTCCACCCCTGAGAGGCTGTCTGGAGCTAATGGACGCACAGAGCACAGCCGCCCAGGCTGACATACTCATCTGCGACTCTCCCAATATGGCGGCAGCCGCGTGTCCTCCTGGTACCAGCAAAGCATGTCAGGATATTGAGTCTAAGCTGGACAGACTCTTTAATCAATTTTGGAAGCAAATAACAAGCAGGAAGCCCCAACAAGCTCCACCACAGCCCCAACAAGCTCCACCACAGCTAAGCGAAGCAGTCCCCATTAAAATCCACCAACGCAAAAGGCGTTGAAGACGGGACCGGAGGCACAAACAGAAATGCAGTGCCTGCCCCACATCAAGCACTCGCCTCCACCTTAAGCCACCACAATCCCGCACCGGACGTGAAACACCACCGGGACAGATCCAACCACCCGAAAAAACAAGCTTCCACCACCTCAAGTCGCGAACCCGGCACTGAGCCAGAGACTTGCCTTTGTTGTTCCAAGTATCAGGGACTCCCAGGGTCTGTACCTGGCTCCCAGAAGGGATTGGATGAGCACAAGCAGTAAACAGCAGCCTGCCAAGCATGTCCCACTATAGCCGATCCTCCACACCATGCCTTTGATCACATGAACTGCTCTCTGCACATTAACTAATCATAAAGTAGCAAGCGTTTAAACATGTCATTATTTCACCTCCTAAAGAGTTTATTGTCGTAGTTCCTTACATGCCTTTACCTTAACCGTTCATGTATTATGTTATTCACTAGTCTCATCGCATGGGGCGAATTGTCCCATACGTACTTACCTAAGAACCATTAGGGGACCGGCCTTAGGTGTGAGGTATATGTCCTCCGGTACTACCCAAAGTTGATTTCTACTTAGTGTTACTGCTTAATGTGAGATGTCCGGTAAGATGTTATCCTTAGTCCTAGGTGTGATACTATTCTGCATGCTGGATCAACTATAATCCTGACAAATGTATAACCTCTAAATACAAATGACACCAATAAATCTGGCAAATGACTACCATAAAAAATGTTTATTTCAAAGAATAGGATACATCCACTTAATCCACCAAGTTTATACCAATCCCTGAGATACAATGAGCTTCAATGGGTTTTGCAAAGGGAAACAAGGAGGCCGACCTACATAAATGATTTAAGTCCCCTAAAAAGGAAACTGCAGTGGCTTATATATGTACCCAAAGAGCACAAGTAAATAAAAGTCCTCAATACATAAATGGAGTCTTTCACGTTATTAGCATTTATATTGTGCCAACAGATACCACAGCAAATAGTGCAGCAATTTAGAATTATACAATGGGGATATTTACAGTTCCAGTAAGTTCATTATGTTTTGTCAGAATTTAGTATATGTTTTGTGTACCTATTGTAGAGCGCTGTTGAATATAAATATTAACTAAAGAATTACAGATAATAATTTTGATAGATACAAGAAATGACAAAGTAACTTCCCAAACATATTTTTTTGTGGAGGTTATAGTAAGAATTTCAATTCAGCTATGCATAAGGCCCAGCAGTACATCTTTTTCTCATTTAAATGTTCTGTTACACAATGTGATGTGTAAAATTGGGGTACTCATTCACTTCAGACACCAATCTTTTCAGAATAGGATGCCAAGGGAATTTCTTTCTTCAAGAAATGTAATTTTTTTTTTTTTTAATTCTTTATTTTTTCTGTGCATGAATAACAACCGCTTTTCAGCAATGCCACAACAGCATATTCCAATATTATAAACATACAGATTTGGTAGCTGTTATATAGCATTTAGACGGAACATACACAATTTTTATATTAATAAAGCAAGCTAAGTACACGTAGGTTATTCACATCAATTATAGTAGGTTACATCTTCGCTTCGTACCAGTAGTTTATGATGAACATTTCTATTGCATATCATCGCTTATAAGGAGTGATAATAAAAAATTAAAAGAGAAAAAGATAAGGCCCTTTAGTTAAGACATGTACAGACATAGTCAGTTTACAGTCTAAAAGCGCCGATATATGTCAATGCACATTATATTATGAGTAGACACATAGGTTTAGCTAAGTAGTATACATTTGTAATGAATGCTAAATTAGTGGGCCAATAGTGTGTCAAACTGGCATTGTCCCTTTTATCCTTAGTCGTAAGCTTGGTGTTAGCTAAGTGAGCGGGTGCCTGCCTAGTGTGTGTGGTACAAGATTTATGCTAAAGCTTTTGTAATTCGAGTCCCATCTAGTGAGGTCGCTTTAAAAGGTTGTCACCCTTGTTGTTTGGGGCGTCCCGGGCCTACTCAGTAAGGTTGTGTTTACTTCTTAGCTGTTCCGAGGTTATTCCGACAGGGGGTCCCAGTACTGTCCGGTGCTCGTTCTGCAGTCTCTGTGCAGCAGGGAGAAAATGCCAAGCAGGCAATGGTAGACGTTGCAGGCTCGCTTGGAGATCCCTGGCGGGAATGGGTGCCACGCTGCGCTCCAGCTCCTCAGTGCCGCCGCTGTTCTCTCCTTGTGTGGGTCAATTGGGCTGCTTGGTTTCAGCTCAGGCGTCCTCAGAGACCTATGGACATTTCTCGGATTCACTTTATTGCAGGGTTGAAAGGTAGGAGTCGCTTTGTAAGGTCTCTCCCCTGCCTTCTGCGCACATGGTGTCCGCCATTTTAGGTGCAGCGCTCGGGTTCCCCCTAGCCCCGGTTGCGATTTCTCGGATTCGGTTCTCAGGGTGAGGACCGGGATCACCCCCCCGGTCCATAGGGGGGAAGCGGGGCCGGGTCCGCTCGGGTCTGTGCCTCGGGTTGGGGTCCTTGGTGCAGGATAGCGGGGCAGCGGCCGTCCGCCCCACTCACCGCGGGTGAAGGCCTCAGTGTTGACCACAAGAGTCTCTCCCCCAGGGGACTGAAGCTCAGTGAGCCAGCCTCTCCCTGGATCCAGCAGTCCCCTTGCTCCTGGCACGTCGGTCGGATTAACGGATAAAGGCATGTTTTTACGGTTGTGTAATTGATTTGTTGCGGGAGCTGCTCCTGCTTGCGACCGTCCGGCTCGGCGGTCCGGCCCCGCCCCCCCAAAAAATGTAATTTTAAAATCACACTCAAAACCTTTGCAACTAATCTAGGAAAGCTAATCTGGGATTTTTTTTTTATTTTTGTTTCTCACATCACAATAGAAATGTGACAGAAACAATTATACATGAATGAATATCACAATGGGAGAGATTGTTGGATACACATAAAGCCGACTGGATTTCGGGCGACGGAAATCCAGATGCAATGTCACAGTCGACAGACTATGTAAATTTAGCAAAGTCTCCAAACGGTGACAGTGGTGCTTTAAGAGAACAAGTTAAATACAAAACAAAAAAATGGCACAGATAGGTTGATAAAGTAGCTTTATATATATTTCATGTGTATGTGTATGACCTTTATTATCCTGTTTATATATCTACAAGACAATGCAACTCATACACACACTTGCCTGAGAATAAATAAATGTTTCATATACACCCACGTGTGTGAGTGGGTTCAGAATCCAAAGAAGCACTGTATTAGTAAATAGTCGAGGGCAGCACTGTTTATCTAAAATCTTCAAGTTCTTTTCTGGTAAAATGATGTTTAAGGCACTTCTTTTATGCTTGTCCAAATATTTATATTCTATCTACCCTTCCGGAACGAAGGGAAAAAAATCATTTTCCATTTGACTCTATGAGCACTTGTAAGATTTTAGGGAGATGCATACTGTGTGCAGTGCTCTTTAGGGTGATCTTACTCATCTTATTCTATAGCGAATATATGGAATAAGATCAGTTTCAGCTAAAATCACCCAGGTGACTAAAGTGAGGAAGGGGGGGATTTAAAGGAACACCATAGGGTGAGCTGAAGTGGTCTGGGTGCACTGTCCCAGTCTCCTTAACCCTGCAATGGTAATTATTGCAGTTTTGGATAAACTGCAATAATTACCTTGCAGGGTTAACTCCACCTCTAGTGGTTGTCTACCGTGGGAGAAAGGGGGGCACTATAGGTCTCTATAGTGTTTTCCTAGCACTAGCGTTTACAATTTAAGCAGGACTTGAGGGGGTGTGGGTTATGGCTATGTTTTTCTTTAACTGTAAATTTTATTTGGTTATCCAGATATATGGGGAAGTGTACGTTTTACCTATATATATATATATATATATATATACACTCTGAATATAAAAATAACGCAGCTACAACATTGAGTGTGAAATTCCCTTAAACACACAATTACATATACAAACAAAAAAATGGACAGTGGAGCACTTAAGCGCTCCACTGTCCATTTTTTTTTGTATATGTAAATTTTGTTTGGGCCATGTGAAAGTCCTTTGTATGGGGGG
This sequence comes from Pelobates fuscus, assembly GCF_036172605.1. Classification (NCBI taxonomy): domain Eukaryota; kingdom Metazoa; phylum Chordata; class Amphibia; order Anura; family Pelobatidae; genus Pelobates; species Pelobates fuscus. The sequence continues at coordinate 161,790,607 of NC_086320.1, forward strand.
AATATATATATATATTATTGCTAATAACGTTTCTTTCTACCACTTATCCAGCTGGGGTTCCTGTTCTTTCTAAATCATATGCAGAGTCCTGCAAAGTGCTGAGAGGAACCTAATTTGCCCTCACCATTCAGGGAAGGCACCTTGTAAAGCTGTTTATCTACCATAATTGTGTGAGTTATATTCTAGTAAGCACACATCAATTTGTGTTACTGTAACATACTATGTTGTATTTTATTTCAATATAGGTTTAGCTGATTCCCCATTTTTTGTTAAGGTGTATTTTGCTATAGAAGAAAGCTTGCTGGGAACTCTCTGGAGAGGCTATTTCTAAAGTACCCACACCAGTTAAGTATTTTGTGATCTTTTTGGTGGAGGGATCTATTTTCAGATATTTTTTGTGTGCACTGAATCTAATAATGTGCTTGTGCTGTACTGCCAGGGGACAGTTCCCAGGTGTCCCCAGATGCAAGACAATAGGGAACTGAGTGAGAGGCCTGTAAGTGGCATTAGTGAATTACAGTCTTAAATTTGCCTCTATTGGCTGCCAGTAAATTACGGTCATGTGATGCTTAAGCACATAGGTAGGTAAGGAATACAATGCTTTCCTAGAAGGAAGCTTGGATGCACATACACTGCTCACTGCACATCAGGTCCCTAATGCACCTCTATGAGGAGTATTATATTGGACCATCACAGAGGAGGCCACGCCAATTCCTTGACGTCGAGGGAGGCAGAGTGGCTAGCAGTGCTGAGGGAGCCGAGTAAAATCACTAATTTTATCAATTTTATGGTACACTTGGGGTTGGGCAAACCTGTATAACTAGGGACGGGAACATTAAAGCTTTACAAAAATATTAGGAAAACCTAATGCTTTAGTGTACCTTTAACATTATTTCATGAGAAAGTTGGCAAAAAAAGTTATTTGTATTTATATCAAAACTAACCAACAGGTAAAATGCTTCATTAAGCTAAAGTTGTTTTGGTGACTTTAGTATCCCTTTAAATAATGCCATATATGTGCTGCACTTTAAGGATAAAACAAATTTGCCTTATATGTTCTGGAAATTGAAGGATAGCAAAACAAACAATGTAAAATAAAAAAAATAGAACTGTTAAGATTATAAATATATATTATTTAGCACAACACACATTATTAAACTGTGCCAAAAAAGATGTGACATTTACACTTTAAAAGTCTAATCATTGCCACCATTATTTCTTCCTGAAAGCTGCAAGTTTCTGATATATGTGCTACAAGAAAATCCAGCAAGCAACCACCTTACTTCACAAGAAAACCTGCAAAGTGATATTTTAACCCACTGGTTAGACAACTGGTGATTTTCCCCAGTATGGAAATCCACACATGAAGCTAACACTGTGGATTATTTGCTAGTGCATCACACTCAGAATAATGTCTGAAACATGAGATATAGTTGATGTCACTCAACTGTTGAGATAGTGGCCTATTGACTCTATGCCAAGAATTGATTGAAAGATGAGCGAGAGACAATATTTTAAAATAGAAATTATCTCATAATGTATACATTTGGTAGAATTTGTGCTGTCACAGATGATTCTTTCAAAATGCCAATAAAGGAAAACTAAGCACAACAATTATGTAATCTTAATAAAAGGCATAGATTCTTTCTATCTTCTCCTAAAAAAAACATTGCCATTTCTCAGAAACTGCAACGTTTACATTGGTCCTAAACCATACATTTTTTTTTTTTTTTTAAATTTAAGTTTTATGGAAATTTTTTCACAGTAGACATCATTACCATAGTATGGGTAAAGATACTAAACAGTTAGGTAGTGGTATATTCGGCTTTGCATATTCTAGATAACATTCTCGCCTAGTATGCATTGTAAGATTGTATGAGTCATAGGTAACATTATTACATAGGAAAACAGTATGTGTGAACTATTTAAAACAGGGTGTATTACAAATGCCTTTAACGTATTATTATGCCATTGGGGGAGGTTCTGCGTTGTGTAAGCTTGGGCTTTGTGGCTCCTGGCAGAGAGCCTACGTGGTGCAAGTCTCGTTAGGTGAGTCTCTGAATTTTAAAGTTCCCCTCCGGGTGTCGAGGCTTGGTTGAGCCCATGTCCTTGCCTCTTAGTGTAGGATGTGTTTTCTTGGTCAGTGAATGAAGCCGCTGCTGGGGTTCAAGGGTGCTGCTCGTTATTGGCTCCCGGTTTTTCTTAGGTGTCTCTAAGGGTGTCTCTGCAGCGGTGGCTTGTGAGTGAGCCGTGAGCCCGAGCCTTTGCAGTAGTGGCTCTGGGTCCTCCGCTGATGTCAGTGTCATTGGCATGTCACCACTGGTCACCACTAGTGCGCCCCCTAGTCCCCAGCGGTACCTTATAGAGTTGTCTCTGAGTCTTCTGGCGGTTGGGGCCAGCTTCCTCGTTTCTGTTATGACAGAGAACGGTAAATCTGTGAAGATTGAGACCACCTGACCCTTATGTTGTGCCGGTCCCTGCTCTCTGGAACATTTCATAATCGCTGTTTTCACCGCTATATCTCTAGTTACGGCTATAACGTCTCTAGGCGCGGCACTTGGGGCTGTGGCAGACTTCCTCACCCTGAATGCCGATGTGATCGTGTGTTGGGCAGGGGTGCCCTTTATGCCCATGGTGTCTATCAGGTCCCTTACAAAGGTAAGTATCGACTCTTCGGGTATGTTTTCTGAGACTCCTCTGAGGCGCAGATTTTTTTGTCTGTGGCGCGTTTCTAGGGTAGTCACTTCTTGGGTCAGTTGTTGCACTTGGGAGGAGAGGCCGTCCAGTCTGTTGTCTGTGATTTGTGTGTGTTTCTTACTGGAGGCCTCCCTTTCTTCTATCTGTTGTACTCTGTGGTGGATCTCCCCTATTTCTGCCTGGGCTGCCTGGAGGTCTTCCTTCCAGACCTTCCGGAGGTCAGTCAGTAGCCTCCTAATGTCTCCCTTTGTGGAGGGAGTCTCGTCGTCGTCAGACTCCGACATGCCAGACTCCGCTCTTGATCGGGGAGAGCTCATCCTCCTCCTGGGAGGCCTCTGATGGCTCCGGCGTCCCCTGCTCCTCCGGCGCCATTTTGGGCTGGTGCTGTGCCGCCGGCCTCTCAAAGGATAGCCGGATATCTCGTTGCCGGGGAGCCTCTGGATGGTGAGTCTTCTTGTGTTTGCGCCCCATTGTTCTGTGTGTGGGGGGTGTCGAGTTGTTCGCTGTGAATGTCGGTTTTGTGGCTTTTTTCTTGATATTCTCCCAGGCCCTAACGGAGCTCAGGGGAGACACGTCCGTTCGTTTAGCTCTGTAGGCCACGCCCCCCCTAAACCATACATTTTTTAAAATCAAGGGGACACTAATCCAAACACAAATAGGAAGACCAGTGTTAAAAATAAATATATTTAGAGTGCTCCTATATGTCAGTGGGCATCCGAACTCCTGGGCTTTGAGCTAAATTTGAGGCTCCGTGGTCTTTTAATGGGTATCCGTACGCATAATTGTCATAATGATATGGACCACTAGACTCTGTAGCTTCTTGGCCCCTTCCGTCTTCTTCAGTTATCATCAAAAAGACCATATGTTATTGGTAATGAAAGAACAAAAGAAACAGACTTTTTATTTCCAATTTCTCTATGGCAATCTCAGCTCCCTAGATTCACTCTTTTAGAGAAATAGGAACACTACTCTACTAGTCTTCTATGCTGCTGAGACATATTGAATGGTGACTAATATGTATGCTGAAATGATGTAGGAATGAATGCATTGAAAAGCACCATCAGAAATCCCACCAATGTGCATGTATTTTCTACAAACATTTCCACATTAATCACATTAATCACATAACCTGTGATATCAATTATGAGGACAGGAAATAAGTCCTCAATGAACTGCACACAACTAAAGAAAAGTATGGGTTTAAAGGACCACTATAGGCACCCACTATAGGCTCAATGAAGTGGTCTGTGTGCCAGAAACTGCTATGTTTACAATAGAGTTAATCCAGCCTCTAGTGGTTGTCTCACTGACAGCAGCTAGAGGCACTTCTGCGCTTCTCACTGTGATTTTCACAGTTAGAAGACGCCAGCGTCCATAGGAAAGCATTTAGAAATGCTTTCCTATGGACTGTTTGAATGCGCGCGCGGCTCTTGCCGCGCATGGGCATTAAAAGCTGACGTCGGGAGAGGGAGAAGAGTTCCCCAGCACCGAGGGAGCCCAGTGCTGGAGAAAGGTAAGTGTTTAATCCCTTCAGCAGCCCCCTACAGCCCGGCGGGGGGGAGGGGGAGCCATGAGGGTGGGGGGGACCTAAAGACCCTATAGTGCCTCCTCCCCTCTCCTTACCCCCTTTTGTGGTCCTTCCCCCCCTTAGTGGTCCTCCCTCTCCCAAACCCCTTAGTGGTCCTTACTCCCCCCCACCTCCCCCAGTGGTCCTTACTCCCCCCCACTCCCCTAGTGGTCCTTACCCCCTCCACTCCCCTAGTGGTCCTTACTCCCCCCCCCTCCCCTAGTGGTCCTTACCCCCTCCCCTAGTGGTCCTTACTCCCCCCCCACCCCTAGAGTGGTCCTTACTCCCCCCCTCCCATAGTGGTACTTACCTCACCTCCCCTCCCCTAATGGTCCTTACCTCCCTCCCCTAATGGTACTTGCTCCCCCCTCCCCTAATGGTCCTTAATTCCCCCCCCTCCTCCGCTAATGGTCCCTACTCCCCCCCTCTCCTCCACTAATGGTCCTTACTCCCCCCCCTCTCCTCCCTTAATGGTCCTTGCTCTCCCCCCTCCCCTAATGGTCCTTGCTTCCCCCCCTCCCCTCCCCTAATGGTTCTTGCTCCCCCCCCTCCCCTAATGGTCCTTACCCTCCTCTTCCTTCCTGCCTATGTAGCGTGGCCGGGCTGCGCGGAACGCGGGACAGGAACTTCTGTTTCCTGTACCCGGCTGCCGGCGGACTGAAGGGAAGTGCACAATGAGTGAGCACTTCCTGTCATTCCGCCGGCGGCCGGGTACAGGAAACAGAGGTTCCTGTCCCGCGTTCCGCGCCGCCCGGCCACGCTACATTGAGAGACCAGCAGGAAGGAGCGCTCTGCGCCTCCCTTCTGCGGGCCACTCAAACCCGGCCGCCCTCCATACAGCAGTGCTGCACTGCCTGGGGCTTGCCAAAGCGCTCAGGCGGCGCAGCATGAGGAGCCATAGCGGGGACTCCGGGCACAGGGATCCGGTGCCCCCTGCTAAGGTGCGCCCTAGGCGGCTGCCTAGGTCACCTTACAGGTGGCGCCGGCCCTGACTATAGTGGTCCTTTAATGCCTTTTAAAACTTGAACCCTGGGGCCTATCATAGCAGCATTGCATTCTGTACAAATCACTATGCCAAACTCCCACCATCATGTGTTTTGAAATAGCAGAACAGAGCTGATCTGCAGCTCACATGATGTTATATCCATGAAAATCAATAAAATATTGAGCAATCTGCTGAAGTCATCAGGCAGACAGGCCTACCTTCAATGCTGCACCAATGTAGTGATAGGAATTAACAGAGCAATGACTAGAAAGGAAATCCAGGTCGAAGTTGACTGCTTCCAAATCAAAGTTTTGTTCAGATTAAATTCAGATGATTGCCATTAGATGAGCATGCACACAAAAACTCATGCACAACTAGAAATCTAGTTATATGAAATAATTAGGGCACGCACTGAAACATATAATTAATTCATATCATAAAAGGGAGAACAATACTTATATGAAAGTAAAAGTACATGTTAGAAGTTTATGTGCTGTTCATAAAAATATCATTTGTATGTAAAAAGGTAAAAAATCCATAATTTTTAACACTTGTCTGATATTTTTTTCTGTATTGCATTCTCACTGGGTAACCACAAAACTTCTACAATGTATACCATGCATATTAATATTCATATATTAAGGTAAATGTTCCATATTATTTGCAAACCCTCTTAAATGTATTTTCTGTCTTGCATTCTCACTGGTTATCAACACCATACTGCCACAGTTTATACCATATGACAATCACTAGAACAGAATTGTGACTTTTCACTAAACAGTAACTAGTTGTACATTGACAATAGAGTTGCAAAATGTAGGTCAAAGTAACTGAAGTGAAACAATTTTCACAATTTTACAGTTTGTCATTGGGTTGTCAACCATCTAGTAAACAAAATACTTACAACTAGTTTTGTGCAAGAAAGACCATTTCCTACACATAACTAGTTAAATTTAGCCCATTTTTCCTTTCACTATTTAACTCTTTATCCACATTCATGAACAAAGTGCTTTTATCACCTCAAGCAGACAATCTCAGCAGAGGATGCTCGGTGTTTTTAATGTGGTACTTACAATGGTTGACAAGCCTGGAGTTCTTCTAAAAATAATACAGATAAACAATGACAATAAAAAGATTGTTTTTGGAATAATGTTTTATACTTGATTCTGCTGTGTATTTTTTTAAATAGAATTTTACACTTGCTGATTGTTTACTGAAACTTAGACTGCAATTTAATCAAGCATTGGATAATGTCACGCTGTTATCTGCAATAATATAAAATGTATAGCGGCCAAACCTTGTGCTATATAATGAGTATAATAATCATTGCTAATAGTTTGCAGTGACAAAAGAAAACAAGCGCTGCTTACATGTCGCTGCACAGAGACTGTCACAGCAGACGTACCTCGTAAACCCCTTCCCATTTACAGACCCCCTCTTCTCCTAGAGACGCACACCCTCTCTGGGCACATCCTCATCAGGACAGCCGGGGATCCCGGGGGTTCCTCTCTGGCCGGGAAATACACCCCATGTAGACTGTGCCCTCACCACATGCCCACACTAGCCATCACTACATGCTCACCCCATCCCTCACCTCATGCTAACCCTAGACCTTATTTCATGATCACCTCATGCCCTCACCCCATGCTAATCCTAGCCCTCATTACATACTCTGCCATGCTTACCTCATGCCCTCATCCCATACTCGTCACCCAGCCCTCACCCCATACCCACTCTAGCCCTCACCCCATGCCCACCATAGCCCTCACGCTACCATGTCCACCATAGTCACACCCATGCCCACCCTGACCCTCACCCCATGCCTACTCTAGCCCTCATCCCATGCCCACCATAGCCCTCACGCAACCATAGCCCTCACCCCATGCCTACACTAGCCCTCATCCCATGTTAACCCTGGCCCTCCACCCATGCTCGGCCAGCACACCACACGGACCCTGTGCCAGGGCCTCTCTGTGCCCACTCCGCTGCTGTGAACTATTGCCATAGAGACTGAACACAAACCCTACTTAATGCAGAAAGTGGCACACACACTGAAACTTGTACTGACTTCCCAGGGAAGGGGACTCACTGGTCCAAACAGAGGAGTCTCCATGTGCCGGGGAAGGATGGAGGGCTTCAGCCAGGTCCCCAGTTCCTGGCCTGCTAGCGCTAGGAGCTGGCTGTTACGTAGAGAGCCTCTGATTGGCTCCCCTTACCGGGGCTCTGTCGCTTTAATGGAGAGAGGGCAGGATCCCTCTGCCCGTGCTGGCTCTAGGTGAGAGATTGCATGGTGGTGGGGCTATGAGCATCACTACCCGGCCGCAATGTGCACAGAATCCCCATGTAATTCGCACAGTGTGAGATGTTAAAGGGACCATATACTAATTATTGTTATCAGTGGCATACTAATCGAAGGGACGGTCCGTCCCGGGTGCCATTGGTTAGGGGGGTGCCCAAGGCGCACATTAACAGGGGCAGCATTTTGACTCCTGGGCCCCACTTCATCATGCAAGAAGACACAGGGGCAGCAAAATTTTGCCCCTGTGTCTTCTTGCATGATGAAGAGGGACCCAAGAGTCATCTTGCACCCTCTAGTAGCAACAGCATGTCTTTCCTCTTGTGAACCGTTGCCGCGGGTTGCTTTATCAACGCTACGCGCGGCATGCAATGCATGCTGGAGCATTGCCATGGCATCCTGCAGCAATGCTATAGCGGCTCGTGAGAGGAAAGGGCATGCTGCTGCTGGATTATGCAAGATGACTCCTGGGTGTAGGAAGTGGGAATGAGGGACTGAACAAATCCCTCCCTTCCCCTAAAGAGGTAAGATACACAATGCTTTCTCTGCTTTACCATAGAGAAAGAAAACACTTTTTAAAGGAGTCGGTTATTGTGACAGTCATATCACCTGGCACCCCAACTGGGTATCTCCGCCAACAGATGCTTCCTAGTTGACGATGATGATCATAATCACCGCACCGGACACCACAAGCACTGCAGACTCCACAACTGCTGTAGCTAAACTGGAATCTCGCCATCTTCCTTTCACCCTGGACCAACCTCTGACAGCCAGGACCGTGTTGGAAAGACCTCTCCTACTCCAGAGATCAGAGCAGGAGCAGCTCCTAGAACCCAGGTATAAAGAGTATTACAATCCCCTGTGTGAATATAGCAGTTCCCCTCCAATCACGAGACGAGGCTATGTGTTGAGGGTTAAACAGGAACTTAATTTTAATAGAGGCACACTGGCCTTTTATGCAAGTTTCCCAACAAAGGTGACCTTGTTGGGCACAGGGACACAAAGTGTACAAGCCAATAAAAACAATGTGACAATCAATAACACTCCCACATACAATACACAATGCATCCCCTCTGCCTGTGATATAATTAAGGCAGATAATGCATTAAAGGAGCACTATAAGATCAGGAATACAAACATGTATTCCTGACCCTATAGTGTTAAAACCATTATCTAGCCCCCTTGGCATTTCTAAAGATAAAATCTTACTTGTATTCAAGTCTGAAGTTGCTACCTCTGCCTGTGAACTTCCTCTGACCTCTGACATCATCAGAAGTGGCCTGATCCAATCACAATGCTTCCCCATTGGATTGGCTGAGACTGACAAAGAGGCAGATCAGGGGCAGCGCCAGCACAATACAAACACAGGCCAATCAGCATCTCCTCATAGAGATGAATTGAATCAATGCATCTATATGAGGAAAGTTCAGTGTCTACATGCAGAGGGAGGAGATACTGAATGTTTGGATACATTTTAGGCAGCCATGACCCAGGAAGGATCTCTAACAGCTATCTGAGGAGTGGCTAGTGAAGTTATCACTAGACTGTAATGTAAACCCTACATTTTCTCTGAAAAGACAGTGTTTACAGCAAAAAGCCTGAAGGTAATGATTCTGCTCACCAGAACAAATGCAATAAGCTATAGTTGTTCTGGTGACTATAGTGTCTCTTTAACTTAATTATCCCCAGGCAGAAAAAAACTACACTTTTTATAAAGTACCATAAGTACCCCTAAACACAACATATCCCCATAAATGTTACATTCCCTGATAGCCCTGATATGATAAGGGGTTCAGAAATGTTATGCAAGTCGCAGGCATGGTCCCATGCCCAAAACAGTTCCATAGAATCGCCGCTGGAGGTTTTCATGCCGCAAATAGTTACAGGACATTTGCTGCTAAGTCCCCCTAAAGTCTATTCGCGGTTTTGGTCCTTGCGAACAAGATGGCTGCCACCATGTGTTCAAATGTAAAATGGCGGCCACTTCGACTGCTCGGGAGTTCGAAGAACCACTGTTTAAAGTCCCAATAGCCACAAATAGGGTCTCTCAAACAATAAATTAAAGGAGCCATAGTCACAGGGTAAAAGGCTGGCAAGTAGTCTCCTCCAAAACCCAGTAGCGAAGTTGTTTTCGTCACAGTTATCTTCTCCACACAGATTGTTTAACATTTTAACAAAAAGCAAGCATATCAGTGAAAAGATCTTTATTAAATAGCTGATTTGTGGGGGGAAAATTGCATGTTTAGTTCAGGTAGCTAAGAAAGATGGGTTATTTGCTATAAAATCTTCCATCCCATGGCTGATGTTTCAACTAATCCCTCCACATCTTGCTAATAATATACCATGAGGAGGTGTGTATATCTTACCTGGTCAGGGAGTGTGTACACTTCCTGGCTAATACCCATGCAACTTGTCTTTGCTTTGTTATATGAGAGATTCTGTATGCATCCTTTGTTGGAATAGCCATGAGTGCTTTTTATTCATAAGATGCCATGCTTGTTGCATCAAACCTGAACAGAGGAACTCAGCAGGTAGCAAGGCAGAAACTCAGCAACCACAAAATCATGATGTACGTGAATGCAGGAATAGAGGATGTAGGTTGGTCGGAACTCGTGATTACAAGAACATTGGGACAACGCTGCCTGGAGCTGTAGTACACAATACGAGGCAGAACTTAGGATCTATGGCTATCCCATTGACATAAGAACTAAATAAAATCCATTGGATAATTCGTTTTAATAAGTTCTTTGGCCTTTCAGAGCAAATATGTGCCCCTTAGGAAGCATATGTTAAACCATGCAGTTTTCAACAGGTAAAATAAGACACTATCACTATGGAGGATATTAGTAGAATCAAATATTCACAAATTTGCTTCCTAAAGGTTGTGAAATATAAAAAAGGTCTCCTTGAGAATGAGGTACATATAGTGTTTTTATGATGTACCAGCTGTGAGGTGGCTGCAGACACACTATGGGCTTATGCATTAATACTGACCATCCGATCCAACCATGCATACACCATGCGAGGCAGCACTGCTACCAGCAACAAATGAGCTACAGTGAGGAAAAAAGTATTTGATCCCCTGCTGATTTTGAATGTTTGTCCTCTGACAAACAAATGATCAGTCTATAATTTTAATGGTAGGTGTATTTTAGGGGTTGCAAAAAAGACACAGATTCTTCAATCTATGGGGAAGATGCAAGCTGAACGGACAGTAACGCTACATCTAAGGTGTGACACATTACCTGGCGGAGACTGCAGTTTGCAGAGGGATTAAGGGAGTGTGTGTATATATAAACACACATACATACACTTTTTATAACTGCCCCCTACTTTTGTCCCTGGCCCACCATGTACCCCTCCTAAAAATGAATCCTAGAGACGCCACTGCTGGGTCCTTCTTTGCTATACAGCCTGCTATAGCCACCACACCACCAGGGAAATTTGCCCCCCCCCCCCCTCTTCCTGGCCACAGGTAGGAGGCAGGGAAGGGGGAAATAGTGTGATGTGTGTTTGGATGTAGTGTGAGTGTAGTGCATGTAGTGTGTATGGATGCAGTGTGTGGGGGCAGTTTTTAAAATTAGTTGGGCTTATTCCCTCCTCCCTGCCTCTTGTCTGTGGAGGTAAAGGGGGAATAAGCCCAGCTAAAAAAAAATCTGATAATCCCCCTTTCCCCAATACTTATCCCACACAATAGACACTGCATCCACTAGACAAACACACAGTGTATCCACTACACACACACTGCATCCACACACACTACATACACCACACAAACACCCACTGCATCTACTATACAAACACACTGCGTCCGCTACAAAAAACACACACTACATGCACTACACACACACTACACAAACACACTTACCGCATGCACTACACAAACACGCAGACTACACAAACATGCGCACTACACTAGACCCTGCATCCACACACACTACATGCACTACATGAACACACACTGCATCCACTATAAAAACACACTGCATCCTCTACACAAAAATGCACACTACATGCACTACCCAAAAACACATACTAATGTAGGATCTGCCCCGGGTGCCAAATGCTCTAGGTATGTCCCTGATTTTTATGATGGTAATTCTAGGAGGGTTTACTGCATTTATATTGGACGTGCAGACTTCCATGTGTTTTCGTTATTTCGGTTCATTCAATTAGCTAGTTAGCTAGGTTTCTGACTTATGTCTGTCTAAGCAACATGAGACAAGACAACACAAGATAACTGTGTTATTACCTGATGGGGCTATCAGTGAGTGACATTTTGGAAATTTTAACCATTTAAAATGACAATCTGTCTCAGCATTGAGCTAGCAAAAATGGGTGTTGATGTCATAGCTTCTGTTGCTTGTTTTGTGCTTAAAGGGACACTATAGACACCGAGACCAGCTGCCTCATGTGACCAGCTGTCTCATGATTGAAGTGGTCTTGGTGTAATGTCCTAGTCCCCTTAGTCCTGCAATGTAAATCATTGCAGGTTTTGAGAAACTGCAAGTATTACATTGCAGTACTAAGATTGCCTCTAGAGCTGCTTCCTGGTTGCTAGCGTACTCTGAGTCCCTTAAAGGAACACTATAGTCACCTAAATTACTTTAGCTAAATAAAGCAGTTTTAGTGTATAGATCATTCCCCTGCAATTTCACTGCTCAATTCACTGTCATTTAGGAGTTAAATCACTTTGTTTCTGTTTATGCAGCCCTAGCCACACCTCCCCTGGCTATGATTGACAGAGCCTGCAGCCTGGCCAAGATCATCGAGAGAGCGGCGGTTTGGCAAATTCAGCCTCACCTGGAGTCTAATCACATTCTGGATGACTTCCAATCGGGATTTCGACCTGGTAGAGGGACAGAGACTGCCCTGGTTAAAGTCCACGACGATCTCCTGTGGGCCTTGGACAGAGGGGAGGAAATTGCCCTGGTACTCCTGGATTTATCGGCGGCCTTTGACACCATCGACCATGATAGATTGATAGAGAGGCTACTCACTGTGGCTGGTGTGGATGACAGGGCCCTGGCTTGGGTGACCTCATTTCTCCACGACAGGGTTCAAAGGGTAAAATTGGGAACATTTTACTCCTCTAACATCGCCCTGACGTGTGGAGTCCCCCAGGGTTCGGCTTTATCTCCAATCCTGTTTAACATCTATATGAGGCCACTGACCCATATCATCCGCCGCCACATGCTTCCCTATCATATCTATGCCGACGATACCCTGTTGTACTTTCGCCTGGCCAAGAAAAAGGAGGATCAAATCAATCTTTCCTCCTGCCTACAGGATATCCAGTCGTGGATGGGAGCCAATTATCTAAAACTCAATGGCTCCAAAACTGAATGTATCATCTTCAGTAACCAGGAGGTGAATAGTATCTTTCCCTCATGGCCGGACTCGTTTTCTCCATCTCTGAGTCCTGCCGCCAAGGTCAGAGATCTGGGAGTCATCCTCGACTCCAGGTTGACACTGAAGCCCCAGATTAATCAGGTGGTAAGTTCTTGCCACTACCACCTGAAACTTCTGAGGTCTACTTTTAGATTCATTGCCCCCTCCGATCAAATCTCGGTGGTCAACGCCATCATCGGTAGTCGATTGGACTACTGCAATGCTCTGTACCTGGGACTGCCCCAGAACATCATACACAAGCTCCAGTTGATACAGAACGCAGCTGCAAGGCTACTTACGGGTGTGGCCCGCAATGACCATATCACTCCATCATTAAGAGCCTTGCACTGGCTGCCCGTTCGTGAACGGGTTCTGTTTAAAACTGGTTGTTTGGTATACAAGGCTATCCATGGCATGGGACCAGACTATCTGAAGGATAAATTCACACGCTATGCTCCCAGTCGATCCTTGAGATCGGCTGATTTGGACTTATTGAAGATTCCAAATTTCAAAAAGAAAAAGTGCGGAGGGAGGACGAGTGATGTTCAGGGAGCGCAACTTTGGAACTCCCTGCCCCTGACATTAAGACTTGAGAATGATCTACTGAAGTTCCGCCGGAGCTTAAAAACAGTCTTATTTGCTCAGGCGTACAGGATTACATGAAAATTTTAACCCTGGTTTTAAATGCACTTGATTTTAATGCTGTTGTTTGCTGGATATTGTTTTATCTGTTTTTATTGCTGGTATGCGCATCGAGACCCTATGGGTAACAAGACTGCGTTTCTTAAGAATTTTTAATAAATAAATAAATAAATAAAAAAAAACTGGTTTCACTTTCAAACAGATGTAATTTGCCTTAAATAATTGTATCTCAATCTCTAAATTGAACTTTAATCACATACAGGAGGCTCTTGTAGGGTCTAGCAAGCTATTAACATAGCAGGGGATAAGACAATCTTAATTAAACAGAAGTTGCAATAAAGAAAGCCTAAATAGGGCTCTCTATACAGGAAGTGTTTATGGAAGGCTGTGCAAGTCACATGCAGGGAGGTGTGACTAGAGTTAATAAACAAAGGGATTTAACTCCTAAATGGCAGAGGATTGAGCAGTGAGGCTGCAGGGGCATGTTCTATACACCAAAACAGCTTCATTAAGCTGAAGTTGTTCAAGTGACTATAGTGTCCCTTTAAACTTTGCTGGACGTCCTCATGCTTTGCAGGAAAGCAATGATTTTAATCCAGTCTCAGTAATGAATGTGGGCTTAGAGTGCAATGGATAGAGTTTTTATGTGGATCAGACAGACACGATAATTTTTAATAACTTTCTGAGTAGTGTCTTTCTCTGTGTATAGCTTTGCTAGAGCGTTTCTGTAAGAACGTTTGTGAAAGTGAAAGTGTCTGCATGTCTATACGAGTCTATAATTATCTGTACTGTGTCTGTGAGTTTTTGCATTTGTGAGAGTAGCCAAGAGTTTCACCAGAAGTACATGAGTGTCTGTAACAGTGTGTCAATAGAATAGTTTGAGAGCAGTTTGAATGGGTGTGTAATCTTTATGTTCCTTGTTGATTTTTAAATATATAAAGTGTTTTGGAATAAATGGTAAGCATGTGCATGGGGAAAATTTTCGATTCGGTTCGACATTCCGAAATTCGGGACTTTCGCAATTCGGGACTTCGGCAATTCGGAACTTCAACACTTCGGAACTTCGGCACTTCAGCACTTCGGAACTTCGGCACTTCAGCACTTCAATACTTCGATAATTCGGCAACTTCGGCACTTCGCCACTTCGCCACTCCGTAACTTCAGAATTTCGGAACTTCGGAATTTCGGCACTTCGGGACTTCTCTTGCAGCCGCTTAGTAGATAACTCCCTAATTCCCACGGTATTAGGGAGTTATCTACCAAAAGGCTGAAAGACCTAAATTGGTCTTTCAGCCAAATTTACTAATACTAAGTAAAAATTACTTAGTATTAGTAAATGTTGCCCCTACTCGCTATACCGCGAGTAGGCGCATGTCTAGTAAACAGTGAGCAGCCTGTGGCTGCTCATTGTTAAAAAAAAACTATTGTTCCCCCCCGGCCCCCACCCCTGAGCGGTGGGTGGGGGCCCTAAATACTAATAAGGGGGGGACCTAATGTCCTCCCCCCTGACCCCCACCCCTGAGCGGCGGGTGGGGGCCCTACAGTAAAATAAGTTGGGGGGACCTAATGTCCTCCCCCTGGCCCCCACCCCTGAGTGGTGGGGGCCCTAAATGCTAATAAGGGGGGACCTAATGTCCTCCCCCTGGCCCCCACCCCTGAGCAGCGGGTGGGGGCCCTAAATTGGAATAAGGGGGGACCTTATGTCCTCCCCCTGGCCCCCACCTCTGAGTGGCAGATGGGGAACCTAAATACTAATAAGGGGGGGACCTAATGTCCTCCCCCTGGACCCCACCCCTGAGCAGCTGGTGAGGGCCCTAAATTGGAATAAAGGTGGGGACCTTATGTCCTCCCCCCTGGCCCCCACCCCTGAGTGGCGGATGGGGACCCTAAATACTAATAAGGGGGGGAACCTAATGTCCTCCCCCTTTGCCCCCACCCCTGAGTGGCAGATGGGGACCCTAAATACTAATAAGTGGGGGGACCTAATGTCCTCCCCCTTGGCCCCCACCCCTGAGCGGTGGGTGGGGGCCCTAAATTGACACTTCGGAACTTCGGCAACTTCGGCACTTCAGCACTTCGGAACTTCAACACTTCAGCACTTCGACACTTTGGAAAATCGGTAATTTCGGAACGTCAGGACCTCTGCAATTCGGCACTTCGGCAGTTCGGCACTTCGGCAATTCGGACATTCGGAAGTATCCGAATGTCCGAATTGCCCGAAATTAGTCCGAATTCATATTCGGACCGAAACGAATTGCACATGTCTAATAAATGGTGGTATTTTTGTGCTACAAGTGCATGTGTGTGAATGTAAGGGGACATTTGTGCAGCATGAGAGAGTTAACATGCAGTTTGAGTGTATGTATGAGGTGTTGTGTCACGTTCACAGTAAATGATGTGGAACACAACTGCAGATTTCTTAGGACTTTGATATTTTATTAAGACACTTAGATGGAACTGAGACTTCAGTTCCAGAATTACAGGTACTGTTTCTTTAAATAATAAACGGTTTGCTTCAGTTAGCAATGACAAGGTTCAGAATTCATTAGAGTCCGTTATTCTTGTTAACAGTTCAAATTATAAGAGATTGTATACATTGAAATTATCAGTAGCAGGACTGGTACAGCTGAACTTGAATAATACTTGATTTGAGGGAAGCTGTAGCAGGCTTGTTGAACAACTTGTTAGCAGACTTTAGTATGAAGAAATAAGACTATCTGTAGCAAGACAGGTACAGCTTGAACTTGAATAACACTTGATTTGAGGAAAGCTGTAGCAGGCTTGCTGGACAATTTGATAGCAGACTTTAGTATGAAGAAATAAGACTATCTGTAGCAAGACAGGTACAGCTGAACTTGAATAATACTTGATTTGAGGAAAGCTGTAGCAGGCTTGCTGGAAAACTTGATAGCAGACTTTAGTAAGTTGAAATAAAGCTTTAGCATTGTTAGCTCTTAACTCAGAGACTGTAAGTTACTTAACTTCAGAAGAAGAGGGATTGCGTCCCCAGCTCTCCTCTGAGGCGGTTGCTTCAGTGAATGGTTGCAGAGAGTGCTGACACCTGTCGGTGAAGAGGAGAGATGTTGGGGACTTCAATATTCTTTCAGTCCGGCCCCGTAGCGAGTGCTCGTCTCAGCGAGGTATGTGAGCCGGTGTCTTAGGTGCGGTACGCGTTTCAATAATCCAGCGTCTATCAGCTGGTGCGGTCGCATTAAATAGCAGACCGCGTCAATGGGGGTGTGGCTAAGCTCCGACAACCCGGAAGCATGACGAGACTTCGGGAGGCTTAGGGCCTGACAGTACCCGCACCTTAATGAGCAACCTCAGGGTGCTATGTTAACATGGTTTAGAAGGGTAGCGTCTGTGAAAAGCGGAAATCAATTTGTCAGCATGGATTCCAGAGGAGTTTTCCCAAGTATCTTCATCAATTCCATATCCCTTCCATCTAATGAGGTATTGTAAAGAGCCACGATGAACCCTAGAATCAAGAATTTTCTGAATCTTGTATTCTTCTTCACCCTGGACTAAACCAGGATCAGGAGAAGTAGTAACAGCTCCATGGAAAGGATGAGGATGATGAGTTTTAAGCAAGGATACATGGAAAACAGGATGAATTTTCAAAGTAGATGGAAGCTTCAATTCAACAACATTACAGTTGATTATTGACTTAATTGGAAATGGACCATGAAAAAGGGAACTTAACTTCTTAGATGGCCAATTTATGAAAATGTCCTTTGAGGAAAGCCAGACAAGATCCCCAATCCCATAATCGGGGGAAGAGTTTTCTTTAATATCAAAACTTTTTCTTTGAGTGGATGATGCAAATTCCAAAAGTTCATGTAAAAATTTGAATAAGGATGACATGTGAGAGATTTGATTCGAAACAGAAGAGTTAGACGAAAGATTTGTTTGAGCAGGAAACAAGGAGGGATGAAATCCATAGTTGGAGAAAAATGGAGTCATCTTGCTATTAGTATGATAGGAGTTGTTGTATACGAATTCTGCCATGGGCAACCAGGTTATCCAATCATCTTGTAAGCGAGAACAATAACATCGAAGATATTGCTCTAAGCATTGGTTGACTCCTTCAGTTTGTCCATCAGTTTGGGGATGATATGCGGATGCCAGTTTACGTTGGAAATGAAGAGAAGCACATAATGCGTTCCAGAAATTGGAGGTAAACTGAGTCCCTCGGTCTGAAATGATTTCGTCAGGCAGTCCATGAAGTTTTACAATATTGTCAAGAAATAATTTTGAAAGTTCAGAAGATGAGGGTAACATCTTTAAAGGGATAAAATGGGACATTTTCGTGAAGCGGTCCACTACCACTAGAATGGTGGTATGCTGTTGAGAAGGGGGAAGATCCACCAAGAAGTGTATAGAAATGGATTGCCAAGGTTTTCCGAGAATCGGTAGGTTCCATAATTGATTACTTAGGTACTGAGGTCCTTGTTTGGATCTTTGGCAGATTGAACAAGTTTTAACATATGATTTAACGGTTTTGTCTTGATGAGGCCACCAATAATATCTCTTGGACAATTCAAGGGTCTTTGTTATATCTGGATGATCTGCCAGGGTAGAATCATGAATAAAATTGAGCACTTGATTTCTAAAAGCAGGAGGTACGTAAATTCGGTCCTTGAAATAGTAGAGACCGTCTTTCTTCGATAGTTTAACTGATGTAGGAAGATTAAGAGAATCTTTACTGAGTCCTTTCATGTCGTCGAGAAGGGAAGATAAAGTCCCAACGACTGCATGAGGAGGAGGTTCCAATTCGGTGTCCGAATAACAAGAGGTTATAGCTGGTTCTTTAGTAATCTGAAGGCTTGGAATATTTTGTAAGCATGTTTTCTTACAATAGTCAGAGTTAAAGGTGAGAGAAAAAGGGGACCAAGTAATTTGAGGGTTGTGGTTTCTTAACCAGTTGATCCCTAGTATGATAGGAAAAAAAGGTGATGGGATAACATCAAATATAAGATTTTCAGTATGAGTATGATTGGAGGTTACTTTTAGAGGGATGGTTTCATGAAGTATTGGTCCCGATGAGATGAGGGACCCGTCAATCACTCTAACAGGAACAGAAGTTCTTTTACGAATACAAGGAATTTTATTCTTTGTTACAAAGGCTGAGTCAATGAACACTCCATGTGCACCGGAATCGATGACAGCCTTGGTCATAATTCTTTTATTGTCCCACTGTAACATGAGAATGATAGGGGACATTTGAGTATTTGCTGTAGAGGGGAGTGCACTTAGGATGGAAGAGGCATGAGTCTGCCTACTGCCCTTTATCCGTTTCAATAAAGGGAAATCAGAGACCAAATGAACTTGAGAGGCACAATACATGCAGAGGTTTAATATACGTCGTCAATTTTTCTCTTCAGGTGTGAGGGGACTTCTTATTACCCCTATTTCCATAGGTTCGGTTGGTAAGGATGAGTTGTCAGAAGGCTTTGGAGGATGAAATGATTTTTTCCCAGTTGAAGTTGAGAGAGCCTTTTCGGCCTTTCTTTCTCTAAGCCTTCTGTCAATGCTGATCGATAGATGAATCAGAGCATTCAAAGTAGTAGGGAGTTCTATTCTAGATAGTTCATCCTTTACAGCTTCAGATAAGCCGATTCGAAATTGGTTGCGCAATGCGATGTCATTCCATTGCGTTTCTACTGCCCATCTTTTAAACTCAGCAATATAATCTTCAACGGGTCTTTGTTTTTGCAGCAAGGTTCTAATTGTTAATTCAGCAGTATTTTGTTTGTATGGATCTTCATAGAGAAGAGACATGGCTTTAAAAAATTCCTCCAGTGAATCTAAGATGGGGTCATCATTGTCCAAAAAGGAATGGGCCCAGGACATAGGTTCACCTCTCAGAAATGAGATAACTGAAAAAACTTTAGATCTTTCTGTGGGATAAGATCTAGGTTTTAAAGCAATCAATAATTTGCAGGAATTAAAAAACTCCCTATATTTGGAACGGTCACCATAGCATTTTTCAGGGTTACATACAGCAGGATCGCTAGTTGAGTGCAGAACAGTATGAGGAGTATGCGTCTGTAAGTCTCTGATCTGACATAGGTGAGAATTCTTTCATTTGTAACCTGCAGGTCTTGTACACCTTGGTTAAGTGAATCTGCTGGTTCTATTACAATGGCTGGATTATTCTGTCACGGTAAATGATGTGGAACACAACTGCAGATTTCTTAGGACTTTGATATTTTATTAAGACACTTAGATGGAACTGAGACTTCAGTTCCAGAATTACAGGTACTGTTTCTTTAAATAATAAACGGTTTGCTTCAGTTAGCAATGACAAGGTTCAGAATTCATTAGAGTCCGTTATTCTTGTTAACAGTTCAAATTATAAGAGATTGTATACATTGAAATTATCAGTAGCAGGACTGGTACAGCTGAACTTGAATAATACTTGATTTGAGGAAAGCTGTAACAGGATTGCTTGACAACTTGATAGCAGACTTTAGTATGAAGAAATAAGACTATCTGTAGCAAGACAGGTACAGCTGAACTTGAATAATACTTGATTTGAGGGAAGCTGTAGCAGGCTTGTTGAACAACTTGTTAGCAGACTTTAGTATGAAGAAATAAGACTATCTGTAGCAAGACAGGTACAGCTTGAACTTGAATAATACTTGATTTGAGGAAAGCTGTAACAGGATTGCTTGACAACTTGATAGCAGACTTTAGTATGAAGAAATAAGACTATCTGTAGCAAGACAGGTACAGCTTGAACTTGAATAACACTTGATTTGAGGAAAGCTGTAGCAGGCTTGCTGGACAATTTGATAGCAGACTTTAGTATGAAGAAATAAGACTATCTGTAGCAAGACAGGTACAGCTGAACTTGAATAATACTTGATTTGAGGAAAGCTGTAGCAGGCTTGCTGGAAAACTTGATAGCAGACTTTAGTAAGTTGAAATAAAGCTTTAGCATTGTTAGCTCTTAACTCAGAGACTGTAAGTTACTTAACTTCAGAAGAAGAGGGATTGCGTCCCCAGCTCTCCTCTGAGGCGGTTGCTTCAGTGAATGGTTGCAGAGAGTGCTGACACCTGTCGGTGAAGAGGAGAGATGTTGGGGACGTCAATATTCTTTCAGTCCGGCCCCGAGTGCTCGTCTCAGCGAGATATGTGAGCCGGTGTCTTAGGTGCGGTACGCGTTTCAATAATCCAGCGTCTATCAGCTGGTGCGGTCGCATTAAATAGCAGAACGCGTCAATGGGGGTGTGGCTAAGCTCCGACAACCCGGAAGCATGAGGAGACTTCGGGAGGCTTAGGGCCTGACATGTTGAGTGTATGTCTGAGGTGTAACTAGAAACCATGGGGCCCCGGTGCGGAAATTGCCCGGGGGTGGGCCACCCTCACCCCATACATCTACTGTCCCCCTTCCATACGTACCCCCTTCACCCACACGTTCAAACAGATACACATGCAGACACACACAGATACACACACATATACAGGGACACACACATACACACACAGACATGCAAACATACACACATACAAACACACAGAGAGACATACAGACACACATATATAGACACACACACACAGACAGACATAAACACACACATACTCACATACAGACACACAGACATACATACACACAGACACACACACATACATACGTACATACAGAAACACAGACATACATCCACATAGACAGACATACATACACACACATATACATACAGACACACATACATACAGACATACACACATACATACAGACACACAGACATACATACACACAGACACACACATACATACAGACACATGGACAGACATACATACACAAACATACAGAGATTCATACAGACACACATACCTTTCCCTAGGGTCCAGTGGGTCAGCCTGATGGGAGTCAGAGTTCCTACCTTCCTCTCCTTCCTCCCGCGCGGCTCCCGGTGGTTGCTGTGAGGAAGTGACCAGGGCAGTCAATTCTTCCCTGCACAATCTGACATCATCAGAGAGGGCCCCCTGTTAAAGCGCTGACCAGGCCCCTGAAGATACATAGCATCGGGTGGCCCTAACAGCATGGGCCACCCGATGGGCCCCTTCAATGCGGCCACAGCGGTTCCACCACTGATTTTGGTATATTTAAGGATTGTGTGTGGATAAGTTTCCACTGCATCTTCTTTCAACATTTCTTTATTTTGTTTGATTTCCTTTTCTCTTTAAAGATCTCTCCAAATTATCTCAACCTTGTTTCCCTATTCACATTCCAATATCAAAAACCCTTTGACTTAACTCCCTCAAAGCACAGTAAATGCGTTAATAATATTTTTCACATACCTCATTTCTGTGTAGCAGTGATGAGCTTTTGATGGTGAATTGTCTCGGGTGTTCCACCAGTCCAGCCTCAACACCACAACTTCTTTGTGTTCCAGTGATGTGTGGCGATAGAGGGATATGATGTCAGTCATGCGCAGCCAGGAAGCAGAACCCTAGACTGGTGCTGGGTAGAGCCTGCTTACTGTAGAATAAGGCCTTGATCATGCTACTTTGCTGCTCAGGAAGGTAGTTGGGATCCATAGCTGGCTGGGCTCCTGAATGCTAGTTGGGGAGTTCTCTGAATTTTATTGGGTGCATGAATAATTAAACACAGGCAGGCCGCCAAGAGCCTCGGGCCCTCAGTGTTTGACTGATTTGCCCGAGTACTCCGTTCGCCCCTGCTTGTGCAGTTGCACCTTTGGGGGTTGCTGCTTGTAATGTTGTGCTCCTGTATGTCAAATGTGTTTTGTTAGAATTGTTTGTCTTGTTTTACCTAGTGTGCAGTGCGGCGGTGTAGGTTGTGACTATAGCAGACGTCTGTGGATACTGGTATTGTTTTTAGAGCCCCGGACTTGTGGGCCAATCATTTGTGCTTCAGTGCTCCTTCCAATCCAGGCTCCTTAAAGTATCAGATAGTAGCTATGGTAACCACAGCAGCATTCTGAGACACTTATGCTGCGCTGGCCAGTAAGGGAGATTTGGGGAATGCCTAATTAGAGAGCTGCCTCTAATTTCCCTGACAGAAGCCATGCTAGCAGGGGTTTCCCTGCTCATGCCAAGTTCCAGCCACAGAAATGTAAATCCCCTTTTAAAAGGCTTTATGCAGCACTCATGTTGAGCACTACATACAGCTCAACTTAGTTCCTTGGTGTCCCACTTTTGGGTACATATAGGAACTGTCCCCAACAAGCATAATAGAAGCACATCATTAAACGTGCTCAGGGTATGTTCAGGGCAATAAGACCATGCAGAGAGCATTGAATCAGTCTGCCCTCAGTAAGCTGGCCTGGCTGATTGGCTGGCAGGCTGGTCTGTCATATCTATGGGCAGAACTGCCCCCTGTACGGGCACGTACGCACCTATAGGCAAAGCCAGTGAAGTATATCACATCACTGTCTCACCCTCTTTTCATCCCTCCTTCTGGCGTCCTGTTTCACATCAGAGTTAGGAGGTATGGTAATATAGTATATAGTTTTGCCTGTAGAAAGCTACATGGTTTAATGTCTGTTAATCAGCCACAATATAACATACATTAAAAGCACTGACAGGTGAAGTGAATAACATTGATTATATTGTTACAATGACACCTTTAAAAATGTATTAGGCAGCAAGTGAACAGTCAGTTATTGAATATAATGTGCTGGAGGAAAAAAAATGGGCAAACGAAAAGAGCTAAACAACTTTGACAAGGGCAAAACAGTGATCGCTAGATGGCTGGGTCAGAGAATCTCCAAAATGGAAAGTCTTGTTAGGGTGTTTCTGGTATGCATTGGTTAGTACCTACCAAAAGTAGTGCAAGGAAAGAAAACCAATGTAAGGGTCATGGGCGCCCAAGACTCGTTGATAAACACCGGGGAATGAAGGCTAGCCTGCCTGGTCTGATCACATAGAAGAGCTACTGTACTTCAAATTGGTAAAAAAAAAAACTTAATGTTGGCATTACCTCCACCTCCACCAGATCACATAGAAGAGCTACTGTACTTCAAATTGGTAAAAAAAAAAACCTTAATGTTGGCATTACCTCCACCTCCACCAGATCACATAGAAGAGCTACTGTACTTCAAATTGGTAAAAAAAAAAAAAAAAACGTTATGTTGGCACCACCTCCACCAGATACATGATGATTGGGAGGTATGACTGTTTTAGTGTTTTCTATCAATACAATTCTATAATAAGGCCCATAATTGTCAGCACTAGGGTCAATGGGCTCTTAATATGGCCCTGATTTTTGCATTAGTAATGGTGTTCATTAAACGAACCCACCAAACACATAAGGCGATTCCTAAAGTGCTTTACATGTAAAATAATCATCTCCCTTGTCTTATTTTATAAAAGTGGTGCAGATTTCAAGAGATATCTGCACTTTTATAAATGTTTTAAGTTGCATCCTTTCTACTTTCAATCAGACAGTCAAGAAGGTGCCCTCCCTGCCTCTGTTGGAGACTCAAACTGGAGGTGAAGGCTTCTCAGTGCCTCTCTATTAGATGTATTCTGTTAACACAGTGCAGCAATTCCTAGATGTCCCAATTCACTTCAATGCACCCACTATAGCCCTTATGCCTTCCTGCAGTCACTACAGTCTTCATCCCTCCCTTCACCCACTACAGCCCCTATTCCCCTGCACCAACTACTACCCCTATCTCCCTTGCACCCACTACAGCCCCTATTATCCTGCACCAACTACTACCCCTATCTCCCCTGCACCCACTATAGCCCCTAGTAAGCCCTGCACCCAATATAGCCTCTATCAATGTACACCCATGCAACCCTAATCCTCCCCTGCACCCACTACAGCCCTCCATTACAGCCCCTATCCCCTTGTACACACATTACAGCCCCTATCCTCCCATGCACACATTAAGGCCCCTAAACCCCTGTGCACACACTACAGTCCCTATCCTCCTATGCACACACTACAGCCACTAGCCCCCATTGCACACACTACAGTGCCTATCCTCCTATGCACACACTACAGCCCAGTCCCCCATGCACATACTACAACCCCTATCCTCCTCAAGCACACACTAAATTTCCTACCTCCACTGTGCACACTACAGCTCATATCACCCCACGTACACACTACAGCCACTATCCTCCTCATACCCACATACTGGTGCATTTATATCTCCTTGTTATCAATACAAACACATGCACCCTACAGCCCCAGTGTCCACCAGACACCTACTACAGCCCCCATCCCCCACACACATCCAACAATCTCTGTACACAAAAAGTCCTCTCCACTTACATACTACACTGCAAACAGTTCCATGCACACATGTGAACCCACAAGGAACTGTATGCACACAATCCCACATGCAGCATCTCTACATATGTAATACTGCATACAGCCTCCTTACGCACACACAATTCTTACAATTACTTATTTAGCAAACAAGAAAAAAATATTAATTCTAACATAACATGTTTGACATGCAGAATCCCACAAATGGAACCCTACAAGTAGTCTCCAAGCACATGTATTTGGGGGACTATTGTAGGGTTGCACACGTGGGGGATACTGCTTGTTATGTCAACAGCGAACACAGAGGATGCTTGTCATGAACTGTTCTATATTGTTTTATTTTAATTAGAGGAGGGAGACACTCCAACAAGGATTACAGTCCTTATGTTCGATTAACCCCTTAAAATGAAATCTGACCCTCTTTCTCACACTGCCATTCTTCTCACTCCCTTCTCCCTGTGTTCTTCTCACTACCCCCTCCCTGTGTTCTTCTCACTCCCCCCTCCCTGTGTTCTTCTCACTCCCCCCTCCCTGTGTTCTTCTCACCTCCCCCTCTCCTCACCCCCCTCCCTGTGTTCTTCTTACTTCCCCTCCCTGTGTTCTTCTTACTCCCCCTCCCCATTTCTTCTTACTCCCCCCTCCCCTCTTCTTCTTACTCCCCCTCCCCCTTTCTTCTTACTCCCCCCACCCCTCTTCTTCTTACTCCCCCCACCCCTCCTTACTCCCCCTCCACTTGTCTTCTTCTTACTCCCCCCTCCACTTGTCTTCTTCTTACCCCCCCTCCACTTGTTTTCTTATTACTACTCCACCTTCCCTCTTCTTCTTACCCCCCTCCCCTCGTTCTTCTTACCCCTCTCCCCCTCTTCTTCTTACTCCCCCCTCCTCTTGTCTTCTTCTTACTCCCCCCTTTCTTCTTGCTCCCCCCTCCCCTCTTCTTCTTACTCCCCCACCCCTCTTCTTCTTACTCCCCCCACCTCTCTTACTCCCCCCTCAACTTGTCTTCTTCTTACTCCCCCCTCCCCTTGTTTTCTTCTTACCCCCACCTTCCCTCTTCTTCTTACCCCCCTCCCCTTGTTCTTCTTACCCCCTCCCCAGTTCTTCTTACCCCCCTCCCCCAGTTCTCCTCCTAACCTCACCTCCCCGTTACTCCCCCCACCCCTCTTCTTCTTACTCCCCCCTCCACTTGTCTTCTTCTTACTCCCCCCCTTTCTTCTTACCCCCCCACTCCTCTTCTTCTTACTCCCCCACCCCTCTTCTTACTCCCCCTACCCCTTCTTACTCCCCCCTCCACTTGTCTTCTTCTTACTCCCCCTCCACTTGTCTTCTTCTTACTCCCCCTCCCCTTGTTTTCTTCTTACTCCCCCACCTTCCCTCTTCTTCTTACCCCCTCCCCTCGTTCTTCTTAACCCTCCTCCCCTCCCCAAGTTCTTCTTACCCCCCCTCCCCAAGTTCTTCTTACCCCCTCCCCCAGTTCTCCTCCTAACCTCACCTTCCCTGTAGCCTGGCCGAGCTCCTCTCCGGTCAGCGGTACAGGAGTTTCTGTTTCCTGTACCCGGCCGGACTGACAGGAAGTGCACACTGAGTGTGCACTTCCTGTCAGTCCGGCCGGGTCGCGGACTGGAGAGGAGCTCGGCCACGCTACAGGGAAGGGGAGGTGAGGCAGTGCGATGCTTGAACTAGAGCGCTCAGGCGGCTGCAGCATTTAAAGGGACGGCGATGGGGGCGCAGGGCGCCCCCTCCTATATGGCGCCCTAGGCGGCTGCCTAGTTCACCTTATAGGAAGCGCCGGCCCTGGCCCCTGGGTAAGGCTCCCCGTTTATAAGCCTTAGTAGCAGCAGCTTTTGTGGTTTTGAGTGGACCAGCTTGGGCAATCCATGGGCAATCCAATTGCAGAAGGACAATAGATCCTCTATCCACAAAGTGTACTGAGCAGGTTTTCAATAAATCAAGCTGTCAAGAATGGAGAAGATGTGGTACTGATGAGAGAGTAACTTGTAGAGGTTCTTTTGAAAATATTGTATATCTATGTGTTGTGTAATACCATGGCCTATACCAATCAATGTAATCGCAAAGGTACAGTTGAATTCCCTATTTCACACAATTATTTTAAATTTATTAGATGTAAAATACCTTTGGGCATGTAAACAGTAAAACATATGATTAGTTGATTGGTGCTGTCATGATAATCTAGAAATTCTGTTCACTGTCATTAATCTGTATAGAAAAACTTACCTGATTCATGTGGAACAACTGCTACACTTGTTGAGCCGAATGCTACAAGCAGCTGTGCTGTTCCCTGCAGGGCCAAATGTCACCCATCTACTACTTACCATCAGCCCACCAAACCGCTCCTCCTCCTTGTTCGCACGGGTCAGATACAAACACTGACACTCATACAAATACAGACACTGACACACATGTGGATGCACAGATGCACAGGTACAAACACTGACATACATACAGATACACACAAAATCACAAAAAGACACAGATAGAAACACTGACCCAAAACAAACACTGATACACATGCAGATGCACAGACACAGATACAAACACTGACACACATACAGTTGCAGAGACACACTGATACACACACTGACCCAAATACAGATGTACAAATACACAGATCCAAACAATAACACACTCACACTGATAAAGAAATACAGATATACACACACTTACACACATGCAGATACATAGACAGACAGATACACGTACAGACACATTTACAAACACTGACACACATGCAGATACACAGATAAACAACCTGACACACATGCATATAAACAGACACACACATATAGATACACTGAAACACATGCAGATGCACACATACTGACACACATACTGACACACGCGCAGATTGAAAGATACAAACACTGATATACATACAATTGCACAGACACATTGATACACACTGATACACATGCACATGCAGATATACAGATACAGACATACAAACATTGACACATATGCAGATACACACTCGGACTCACATACAGATGCACACACTGACACACATACAGATGTACTGACTCACAGATGCAGATTTACAGACACACAGATGCACAGACTGACATACATACAGTTGCACAGACACACTGATATACATACTGACACACATGCAGATACACAGATACACACATATACAGCTGTACGGATACACACACACTGACACACATGCAGAGACATAGACCCAGACATACAAACACGGACACACATGCAGAAACACAGATACACACTGACATACATACAGATACACACACACACGCACACTGACACACATACAGATAAACACACTGACACACTCACAGATTCACATACAGATACACACACAAATACAAACAGTACATACATACAGATACAGGCACTCAAAACACACATACAGATCACAATTATAGCCACCCTCCATTTTCTTACCTTGTAGGTGCAGGAGGGTGGCTCTTGCTGGTTGGGGCTTTTGGGAGTTGTGGGATTACTCCTCCCTAGTTCAGCCCCCGTGGCTCCCCCCATCCAGTGCGGCTCTGTCTGTTTAAGTTGGAGGGAAGTGCCCAGCTCTCGCACTTTCTTCTAGATCTCCAAGCAGATAAGAAGTGGCCTGGTCAGGTAATACTACCATACATATCAGCATGGGAAAAAGATCTAGGCCCCCTAGAAGACCCCACGGACTGGACCGACATATGGGTGGCCACCAAATCGATCACAATTTGCGTCACCCACAAAGAGCAGGCCTATAAAATGCTCTTCAGGTGGTATCTCACACCCCAACGCTTGATGGCCATGAAACGATCCCCAACAAACCTCTGCTGGAAAATGTGCGGAGGCACTGGCACCTTCCTCCACTGCTGGTGGACCTGCCCCAAGATCATCCCCCTATGGAAATCCATCACAAACCTCTTAATGAAAATCCTTAGCAGACCAGTACCCCTAGACCCGTGGGCACTTCTACTATCCAAACCCATAGACCCCTTCACCCGCAACGAAAACAAACTAATAGCCAGAAGAGCACCCGTAGAGCAATAGCAGAAACTTGGCTAACCCCCCACATACCATCCCACAATCGAATCCTCCGCAAAATAACAGACAGCATAGACATGGACAAACTAACGGCACTAATACATGACACCCCGAAATCCTTTCACAAAATTTGGGACCCATGGCTCGAGAACCCCATCGCCATACCTTGGTGAACCCTTCAACAATACACCCACACCGACAAACCCCAGCACGTGCAACAACAATGACCACCACATACCCACCACCCACTCAACACATCCAACGGGGTCCGGGAGAGACCCCAGGAGGGCAGCAATGATCCCCCACACCCCACCACCCACACACCATACCCCCCCTCCCAACTCATCAACGGCAAACAGCCAACGATACTGAATCCTCACCTAACCCCCTCCAGGCACAAAGAAACCGCCACTACTGTCACAACCATCAGCCACTGAACAAGAACAACCAACTGCGCACACGACCCCGAAAACATCACCTTAACCAGACCTAACCTCTCAGGCAACGACCTACCCAATCGCATCCATAACATAAGAACGACCCAAGAGGCCTCCATCACGACCGGGTCGCAACTCAAGAGCACAACCCTAAGAATCACTCTCACCCATGAATGTGCCAAAACCACACTCAACCGAACCATTGTATTACCATATTGTTGTAACCCTACTCCTAACCTTACTTTTCTTTCTTCTGTAAAAATGTTTTTTTTCACCTTGAAAAATTAAAAAAAAAAGAATCTTTAAAAGAAGTGGCCTGGTCACACTGTTGAAGTGCGGCAGTGCAAGACTGGGCTCATCATGGCCACCTGATGGATTCGCTCACCCTGCAGTTGTCGGGACGTTTGGTTCAGGTGCATGTCACCATTACTGTTTTTTTCCTTGAACTCCCGGTAGAACTGGATTGTACCCCTGGTATGCGTACCAAGGGTTGGGAACCTCTGATCTAGAGGATGACCACTTCAGCGATTTGATGAGCCTGTATGTGAAGCATTTCACTCAGAAACGCTGCACATATGGAGTATAAACTCACCTTTACCAGAGGTGTAACCACAGCAGCATCGCTGGAGTGTCATTAGCCAGCCTTGAATTCTCATGTCGAACTTGCTCATTGCTCAGAACTGCATTCATTGGCTAACACTCTCAGCCAATGAATAGCCACAATGCCTGGCTTCCACAACCCTACAGATGCCAGAAGCAATTCACTGGACAAGCAGGGAACATCGAAGCCCAGTGAGCACCCAAGTAAGGGAGCAAGCCGTTATTAAATAGTTTGGCCCATTAACAGGGAACAGGGCCAGAGTACTCCGGGCATTATAACCACTACAACGGACTATAGTGACTGAGTCGATTGGAGTAATCCTTTAAAGTTCAGTAAATTTAACTTGACTACTGAATAACAATGGTGGTGATAAACATTCAGAATACCTGGGTTAGATATCAACATATGGTACCGCTTTAAGCCTTTCATCACTCCAAAGATTATATCAGCATTCTTCACATTTTGGTTGAGAATTGGATTCAACCAAGGATCCATTTACAGCAGTAGCTGAAGATTTATCTACAATTTTGAATAGATTTTGGTAGGAATAGTCAAATTGGTAAACCATATAGCAGGGGTGCCCAAAAAGTAAATCCCCAGCTGTTGTAGAACTACAACTCCCATGGTGCTTTGCATGCCTTAAAAATGAAAAAGCATGGCAAAGCATCATGAAAAAGCTGTAGTTTAAAAACATCTGGGATCTACCTTTTAGGAACCATTGCCTTATAGTATCACTGTAATCGTGTAGAATGTAAAGAAAATGTAACATTTTAAAGCAAATTACTTAAATTGGAAACATAGCTGAGCTGCTGAATATTTCCAATTCAGTTTTTTTCACCTCAGTTCCAGGTTAGTGTTAGTTTCCAGGTTAGTGAAAAAATGTGAACTTCTATGGAGTTGGGTTGAATGACTTGAATATAAATATAAAAATGAAATGAAAAAACTCAACTATAGAACGGCTTCTTTTCTCCTGGCAGGACTCAACATTTTCTTTACTGCTTTTCACACAAGAGTCCAACTTTAATACTGGCAGAGATAGCACATGCAAATCTAATATTAGCAACTATTGGTTTCTAAGATGTATTTATATCCCTTTGATAAAAGCAACGATATCCCAGACTTGTAAGAAAAGGAGTGTTACTAGTGGACCATCGAGTAGAAGTACTATAATTTGTTTCCTGGATCTAAAAGTGAACCGATTCATGTTACAGTTTATGGACTGATATCGTACCTACCAAACATGTCACCTGCTCTATTTTGGGGGCAGCGGAAGCTTGCTGATATTTATAGAGTTTATCCTACAAATGGCAGAAATTAAACACTAGGCAGCTGGTTGACTTGAGTCGGAAATCCCCAGTGATTTAAAGTATTTGGATTCCGTGCATGGTCAAAGCTTTTCAAACAACTATATTATGAAACTGTGGTGGATTATAGTTTCATATATATATACATATATACATATATATATATATAATTTTATAAAAAAAATTATTTGACTAACAATACAGTGCATTTTCATTTCTGATTAGTCAGAGGAGAAGTGTGGTGTCTCAAATAGTTGATTTAAATTCATTTAGGTGGTTCTACTAGTAAGAGATGCAAGTAGATAGGGAATAGCCTAATAAACCAGGCAAGAAAGAAATGAAATAAAGTCAGAGATTCACAGAATAAAGTCAGAGATTCACATATAATAGGCAGGGCCGGATTAACATAGGGGCTGATGGAGCTGCAGCTCCAGGCCCAGGCCCAGGCCCATGGAATAGGCCAATTTAAAAAAAAAATATATATACATTTTTTTACACACTACTCTTAGGTTTGCCACCTGACTGGTATTTTACTGGCACAGCCAATATTTGAGGCTGCCGGGCCGTACCGGTATTGCAGTAATACCAGCAATACAAATGCAGGTATTTTTCTCAGAATAAATGGAGATTACTCTGCAATACCAGCACCGGCCAGTAGGGGTCACTGTGTGTGGAGAGAAGCAGGGTTAGGAAGTTACAGCATATCCCTGCCTCTCTCTACTACTTACTGATCTGTGGGGGAGCAGCAACACAGCACAGAGTCCAGACAGCAGCTCTACAGCTCAGGTAAGTGAGGGATGGGGGGAAAAGGCAGCAGGGACACATGTGGACACTGAGACACTAGGGGACACATGTGAACACTGAGACACTAGGGGACACTGAGACACTAGAGGACATATGGGGACACTGAGACACTAGGGGACACAGACACTAGGGTACACATGGGGACACAGACACTAGGGGACACTGAGACACTAGGACACATGGGGACACAGACACTGGGAGACCTGGAAACACTGAGACACTTGGGGACACTGGAAAACATGGGGACACTGAGACACTAGGGGACACTGGGACACATGGGGATTCTGAGACACATGGGGACACTGTGAGACATAGGGACATTGGGAGACACTGAGACATTGGGACTCCCAGTGTCCCACATCCAGTGTCGCTAGTGTCTCAGTGTCCCCAAGTCTTCCAGTGTCTGTGTTCCTAGTGTCTCAGTGTGCCTAGTGTCCCCATGTCTCCCAGTGTCCCTATATGCCCCAGTGTCCCCATGTCTACGTCCACAACTGTCCCATGTCTCCCAGTGTCCCCAAGTTTCTGTTTCCCAGCCAGTGTCCCCAGTGTCCCCTAGTCTCCCAGTGTCTGTGTTCCCATGTCTCTGTGTCCCTAGTGTCTTAGTGTCCCCAAATGTTTCAGTGTCCCCATGTCTCCCAGTGTCTGTGTCCCTAGTGTCTCAGTGTCCCAATTTCTCCCAGTTTCCCTAAATGTCTCAGTTTCCCCATGTCTCCCAGTGTCCCCATGTCTGTGTCCCCGGGTCTCTCAGTGTCCCTGGGTCTCTCAGTGTCCCCAGTATCCTAGTGACATGGGGACACACTGAGACATTGGGACACTGTGAGAAATGGGGACACAAAGACTAGGGGACTGGGCGACATGGGGACACTGAGACACTGGGTGACTTGCGAGACTGAGACACTGAGCGTAATCCATCTATACAGCAGAATCAAACCGTGAGTAGTTTGTTGGTGATTTTACAGAATTTTCTCTGATGTCACTCCTTGTGATTATACAAATGATTAAGGCTGGTATTTTTTTCCAAGAAAGGTGGCAACCCTAACTACTCTTCACATACTCTTGCTTAAAGGAGCACTATAGGGTCAGGAACACAATCATGTATTTCTGACCCTATTATGTTAAAACCACTAGGCCCCGTCTTGCCTCCCTAAGTATAGTAAAATATAACTAGAATTCAAGTCTGCAGCTGCTGGCTCTGCCTCTGAACTGACTGTCTGCTGAGGCACTCAATACGTCCTGACAAAGCCGTCTGAGAACGGCGAAACGCGTAGACGACGTCAGCACGCACGTAAGGTGGGAGGAGCCAAGTGGAAGCCGGGAGGTTTTTGAACGGCGATTGCACTTCAGCGGATTAGCTCGTAATTTGGACTCCACATATTCAAATCTCGCCCGACTAACCTGCAGGAGACATCTCCCAGTGTGGGGAAGCGTGCTTGTGAGTCACGGGAATATATACCGTTGTACTCACCATCAACTCTAGTAAGCAGTTATCTGTTTACCATTTTCTATTCATTTCTTTGAGTGCTTTGTATCTTGTATTTTTTTATATTTTTTAATGTTTCATGTGAAAAATTGTTGTTCAATTGTTCAATTTATGAAGTATAAAAAAAATGTGTTAAGAACACTATGTATAAAGGTGTATTTTAAACACCATATGCCGTATATACTCGAGTATAAGCCGAGTTTTTCAGCACATTTTTTGTGCTGAAAGACCCCAACTCGGCTTATACTCGAGTCAATTGTCTATATTATGGCAATTTACATTGCCATAATACAGACTGGGGGCTGTGGGGGCTGCAGAGTGTTTACTTAACTCTCCTGCAGCTCCTGTCAGCTCCCTTCTCCTCCGCACCGGTCTTTTCAGCACCTCTGTCAGCTCCCAGTGTAAGTCTCGCGAGAGCCGCGGGGTCATAGTGCGGCCGCGAGACTTACACTGTGAGCTGAGAGAGGTGCTGACCGGACCAGCGCGGAGGAGGAAGGAGCTGACAGGAGCTGCAGGAGAGGTAAGTAAACTCTCTGCCAGCCCCCCTCCTACACAGTGCCCATCCACTGGACCACCAAGGAGTGAGAGCCCCCCTCCCTGCCATGTATCAAGCAGGGAGGGGGGACGAAAATAAAATAAAAATACTAATAAAATAAAATAAAAAAATAATTAAATAAAATAAAAAAAATAATAATTAAATATAATAAAAAATAATAATATATATTTTTTAAACTAATTAAAAAATTAAATAATAAAATTGCCCACCCCCCACCAAGGCTCTGCAACACACACACACACACACACACTGCATTCACACACACACACACACACACACTGCACTCATACACACACACACTGCACTCATACAAACACACTGCACTCATACACACACACACACTGCATTCATACACACACACACACTGCATTCATACACACACACACTGCATTCATACACACACACACTGCACTCATACACACACTGCACTCATACACATACTGCACTCATATACACACACACTGCACTCATACACACACTGCACTCATACACACACACACTGCACTCATACACACACACACTGCATTCATACATACACACTGCACTCATACACACACTGCACTCATACACACACTGCATTCATACACACACACTGCACTCATACACACACACTGCACTCATATACACACACGCTGCACTCATATACACACACGCTGCACTCACACACACACTGCACTCACACACACACTGCACTCATACACACACTGCCCTCATACACACACACTGCATTCATACACACACACTGCATTCATACACACACACTGCATTCATTATATACACACACTGTAAATAAATATTCAATTAATATAATTTTTATAGGATCATCATTTAGGAATGCATCTTGTGAGTCTCATTTTGATTGATTTGTTTTCATAATTATGCTTTGTGTTGCCTCCATTAAGATTTAAAGCGGTACTGTCACGCTGAACTTACCTTTCTCCTGTTGCTTCCTCTTCTCTTCCTCTCTCAGAATCTTGTTTTCTACTTTTCTTTAAAACATAACACAAAGTAGGCACTACGCCTGACTTTCTTTGACCAAAAGAGGAGCTTAAGTCCGCTCCATTTTCTGTGTCAGAGAAAGTACTCACCTTTCTCCTTGACAGACGAATTGGAGGTGACTTGAGCTCCTACTTTGGAAAAATACATACGACAAACTAGCCCCTACTTTGTCTTATGTTTTAAAGAAAACTAGATCAGAAATAAAGAAAAGAAGAACAGATTCTGGGAGAGGAAGATACGAGGAAACAATAGGAGAAAGGTAAGTTTGGCATGAAAGGTAAGTACTGCTCTAAGATGTTTTCAACATTATTCCTGTTACCATCCAGGCACTAAGTCTTTGTCGAGTTTGGTCTTAGATTGGTTTCGGTTATCTCCTAATTTTTTTTTTTTTAATACCTCAAATACCTTCTGTCTGCACTCTCTAGCGCCTTCTTGTTCTAATTTGTCTATGTTAATTATGTAGAGAACATAAATGTTGACTTTTAGAGTTATATAATGAAGATGTTTTTTGGTTTAGAAGAATGCCAGGAGTCCTGGTTTGTTAAATACTGTTTGTACAAGGCCATACCTAGCACTGGGCTAGCAATAAATGCAAGTCAATCTGGAAATATATTTTTTATTTGAATAAATATATTCAGGGCCGGACTGGGAACTACAAGCAGCACTGGAAAAAATGATATACAAGCCCAATAATATGTCACACCAGCATAGTGTGTATAGAGGTGAAAAAGATAACTTACATTTTAAAATTGTTACTCCAACATGAAAGAAACTGTTACTGTTACTACAACATATATGAAAGCAATATAGGCCACAAGCAAACCAGCTGTACGGCACACAAGTTCTCAATGCTGTCCTGAGCAGCACATAAGAAAATAACATAACAAGAAAACAGTGCAAACTGGTAATGGGGTGGGAAGATGAGAGGGGAGGGTTATCAGAGTCTTTCTACATCTCTGGACCTCTAGGCAGACAGGTTGCTGAAGCTGTCATTCCAACTGGCCACACTGTAGTGAACTTCTTTAATGTAACCTGCATTTGAAGTTTAATTTCTTCATAAATCCTTGTGTCTTGAATTGCTTGAATCATCTGTGACAATGATGGAGCTATTGTAGATTTCCAGTGGTTTGCAATTGCATTCTTGGCTGTGGTCAGGACATGTAGTGCTATGGCATGGTGGGCTGTGGACAGTGAGGCAGGGAGCATGTCTAGTATAAATGCCTGAGGTTGGAGGAGTAACTTTGCTCCCAAGATCTTCTGAAGATGGGCCTGTATAGCTAAGCAGAATAGCTGTATGCCACAGAAGATGTGGAGCATCATCCCTACATCTACTTTGTAGCATCAGCAGGTGTTTGAGGTTGAGGGCTAGCTATCTCGTAGGCATGTCGAAGTCAAATACCATCTGGATCAGACTTTCTCCCAATGGACTCAACATTTGCATACTCCTCTCATTGCAGTTATTGTTGTGTGCCACTCTTTCACTAAAAAGTACTGTTGAAGTTCTTCCTCCCAATTACAAATATAAGGTGGATCCTGTTGAGGTATGTGTCATACCTTGTGTCCCGTGCCGTCCCGATCCCACCGTCCGTCCTCTCCTGTCGGGCGGTGCGGATCGCTGGCTGGCATCGTGCGCATCAGGGAGGGCATCCAAGGACGTGCGCGCGCACACACGGTAACCGGCATGGGTGACGTAACATCAACTTTTAAAGTGATAGTAGCCTATTGCTACTATCTATTTATATCCTCCCTCATTTCTGTCCCTGCCTATCAGAATACACCTTGCCCTATATTAACCTCCTTCTGACATCACTTCCTTGCCCTGTCGTGGTTTATCATAGCCCGAGAGTGCGTTCTGAGTAGTTGTCTTTTCTTTGGTTTCTGACTTCGGCTTGTTATTCGGTTATTCTCGTTTCTGGCTCCCTGAACTTGGCTCTGTCTAATCGCTTTCCCGTATCTCTATATCCCTGACCTTGGCGTGTTTGACTATTCTTTTCTCTTATTCCTACGTTAAGTCCGGCCACTTTAAGGTCTGGTAATACGTCTGTCTGTGCTTGCCTTTATTATTCTCTGGTTTGCGTGTTGGGGAGTATTAACCTTGACAGTATGGACAAATCAACGGTAGATTTGATAACAGGTAGAAAGTGGTTTTATGTTTTTGTTGGACCAGAACATATGTTAACGAATGGTAACCGTGATGGATGATCTGGCAGGCGTAGTGTTTGAGAGTGAAGTATATGCTTGATGTGCAAATGAGTTAAGATTTCACCACTGAAGAGGCCAAACTTCACCCTTAGATCTGTGAAATGCAATATATTATCTTGATGGCTGTGCACTGGATGCATCTGCGTCAAGCAAGATTGGGTGCATCAATCTGGTGTGTGTAGCTGCATGGTTTCTAGACGGGCAAAGTAAAGAGTCAAATAGGGTTCTAGTAATTCAAATGCTTTTTGCCTCCACATGTGTTGGGTCCATTCTTATGGTTGCTAATGCCATGTCTGTTGGGGAGCTAAGATGTGCTACAGCAGGGCATCGTGAGTGTCGTTGTCACTTTATAGTCACTGTATAGTAGCTGAGAGTGTCAAGTGCCCCCATTCCACCCTTCCTTGATGATCTGCAGAGAGTGCCCAGTGTAATACAAGGAGGATGTGTTTTCCAAATATGTCAGTTAAGGATGTTTTGGAAGCACTGTAGGATTGATTTGGGAAGCTCAACTTTCAAAATAGATACAGAATCAGCAGGACAGCGCTCATCTTGATGGAGTGAACATGACTAACCCATGATATTTTGTGCCCTGTCCACTTTGTCAAAAAAATCCTCAACCAGGTCAGTAAGCCTTTATGATTCTCCTTAATAAAAGAGTGAGAGTGTAGTGTGAGCTTGACGCCCATATAAATCAGATAATGTATGCACCAGTCGAAGGGGAATGATGCCTGTATAGGGGATAGTGCTGTCTGTGGTACTTTGAGAGATAGGACTTGGGTCTTGGGCCCTGCCCGTGAGCTTACAATCTAAAGTTTAAATTGTTTCATAAAAACATGCTGATTATTGCTAATAACAATGTTCTTCCCAATTAATTACTGAATATAATTCCTTAATAACCCTTCAAATCCTTTCCCAGCCACAGAAGTTAAGCTCACAGGTGTATAATTTCTTGGCAAAGATTTTAAACCCTTTTTGAATATAGGAACCACATTTGCCTTCTTCCAATCCTCTGGTACAATTCCTGAAAGAAAAGACTATTTAAAGATTAAATGCAGAGGTACACTTACTTCCACACTAAGCTCCTTAAGTACTCACAGTGAATTCCGTCAGGCCCTGGAGTTTTATTTATATTAACTTTCTCTAGCTGCTGTAGCACCTGGTCTTGAGTCATCCAATCACAATTTTTCTGAAAGTTTTTTTGCAGCAATCATTTCTTTATATCTTGCCTTAGGATCCTCTTTAATATAGTTGTTTAACATTTCTTCCTTTTCCTTATCTTCATTAAGTAACACGCCCAGCTCTGTTTTTAGTGTACCTACAGTTTCATTTTATTTTTTTTCCTAAGAATTTATGTACTTAAAAAATGTTGGGGTTGGTTTTGCTCTATTTGGCTATTGATTTGTAATTCTCTGGATTTCCCACTCTTGTTGCCTTTTTGCATGGATTATTGGCTTCCTTATATCGTAAAAGGTCTAAATGCCTTTTCAGCGATCCTAACTATCCGAGACAGAATACCCTAATAAACGAAATACCTGTTTTCTCTGATAACTTTCACTGCTCCATTTTTTTCATGGAGGCTGTGCGAGTCAAAAGGAAAAAAAAAGTGGTGCTCTTTTACACTCAGTGATAGTTTTTAACATACACTATCAAATACCTTATAAATGTTATAACTTTTTATTACAATATCACAAAAGAGGTTAGCTGGAAATAAAAAACAAAACAAAATAAACTCAAATTTCTTCGACCATCAGTACAGCTCAACAGATGTCAAGGTGATGAAATAGAAGGGTTTGGTTATTTACCTTTTTAGCAGAAAAGTCTCCCAATTAATCTACAGGAAGTATTTAGCATAAACATGTTATTGATAAAGTTTTTTTTAACTAACATACTATAGGTCCACAACATTAAAATCTCTCTTAGTCAGTGTGCTTTGCCAAAGACTGGTTGCTCAAATTATCGAACCGAAATTTTGGTTATCCATAAACGGAACTGCAAAAAAATAGCGTTAGTGATAGAGTTAAACACACAATGTCAACTTTTTATTACAATATCCCAAAAGAGGTTAGCTGGAAATAACAAAACAATCAGACATTAATTATATTGTTGTATGCCAACATTACAAAGGTAGTATATTCCAAATCCAAATTAACCACTCACATGGACTCAGTTGCGTAGCGTGGGTTGTCAGCACCCGGGGCAAGGCAAGTAATTTGCGCCCCCTAACCCGTGGATTTTAGCACTCGAGTCTCTTCCACTAGATTAGTTAAAGAAACCCTTACCCCCCAAGCACATGTATTGTTTGTTATGAAAATACTTATGTAATTAAAGTAAAATGCATCTAAATACAAGTTTATTTTCCAACACTTTATTGAGTGCGAACATGTATTACACATTCTCCACATTTTCAGCAGGTCTATGAATACAAATATACAAATGTAGTAACCTAGCATGGGTCATGCTATTATATGTCGTCTCACAACCATCGTAAATGACAAAAAATATCAAGAACAAAAACTAAACATCAAAATGGAACCATACCCTGGAGATGATCCAAGACTGGGCTAGATGGAGCCAACTTCCTAAATCCTGTACCTCTAATTGTAATTCTTTAATAGAAGTGCAAGATATCAATCTGTATATAATATACAGATTAATTTAAATTCGCCTGCTTTTAATTAGCGCACATTTTTCAACAATGGAATTGAAATCTACATTAAAGTCTCTCTCAATGGACAGTATTGCTAGATTACTCAGTCTTTTGCAGTCTATTCTGTCCCTCGCCTGACAAGTTCAGTTTTCAAGGTTTCATCCATGGTTTCAGGCCAATAGCCAATATCAGTATAAACTTTTTGGTCAATATTTTCTGGCAGATTTGGCTGAGTATAAACATCCTTAGATGAAACTGTCTCTGCTTCTAATGCAGGAACAGGAATGTCTACCGACACAGGATCAGGATTACGAGTCTCCTGTGGTGCTGCTGATGGTCCTGCTGCAATTTCAGCAGTACTCACCAAAAAACGGTGAAGGCTTCCAGCTAACTTAGCTTGTTGCTCTGTCTCTATCTTTCTCCTTTTCCTGCCTTGTGCACCAGATTCTTTTTTGTATGGCATGACATAGTAGTATTCTGCTAAAATTCAAAAAAAAGAAAATCACTTTCTTGCCTTGCTGCACTTTTAGCACCCCTTCATTGTATAACCATTTCTTTACTCTTAACATAATGTTTATTCACCTTCATGCCTATTGCCTTACTCTTTCAGCAAAAACAAAATAAAAAATTAAAGGTTGCTAGACCCACTGGCTTACATCAACTTATGTTGAGCTGGAGCAGCTACATATGGATCGAAATCTGTCTCGTCACTGACGTGACTGTGTGTGTCCTGACGTGACTCCTACCTTTTTTTTCACCGGCTGTCCCGGACCCGATCACAGCAGTCAGCAGGCTAGGTTTTCTCCTCCAGGTCCTCCTAGGTTTTCCTCCTGCAGCGTCTGTCACCACTGGCTCCCTCTCTCCTCTCTGGCCTGTGTCACCTGCCGCCGCTGCCAGCTTCTTCTTGCTGCTGCCTGGGCTGGTCTGGTGTGGTTCTCTCCCGCGCTCAGCGCTGCGCTGGCGGCCGCTGCACTGTCCCTCCCCCAGATAGTCCCTCGCTCTCTCTTCGCACCCACCGCACCGCACGCCTGGCACCCCCCCCTCCACAGTGGGCGGCGACCCGGCAGCTCGGATCGGATTTGCACAGCCAGCACTGCAGAGAGAGTGAGTGAGCCAGGCAGGGGCAGAGAGCTGTGAGTGCGAGCGCACCCCCCCATATGTTGCGCACGGTGCGGCCGCCCCCCCTTGCACCCTCCACGCTACGCCTCTGCATGGACTCCCCTTCATGGAATCAATATAATGTTATTTTTCAAATTTTTCTTGAATCTCTCTTACAGCAGCTAGCTCTAATTACCAGCTCCAAAAAAGTTTAGGGGTTTTCCTTTTATTTAGCTCACCAACCATCTGAAAATACTAC
Source organism: Pelobates fuscus (assembly GCF_036172605.1). Lineage (NCBI taxonomy): Eukaryota > Metazoa > Chordata > Amphibia > Anura > Pelobatidae > Pelobates > Pelobates fuscus. The sequence continues at coordinate 161,831,840 of NC_086320.1, forward strand.
ACCATATTTTGTTTTTTTGTCCTCTCTTTTGCATATTGAGTTTTTCCTGATTTTTCCTGAGGACACTTTTAAAAGGCACTGCTTTAGTTTTTAATATTTTACCTTTTTTTTTTTAAATAAAGTTTAAACACAGTTTTAAGCCAGAAATTGTGATTAATGTAAAATCCAACTAAAGATTATTTTTCATTATCTTATTATTTTACGTAATTGAGTTGTGAAACATGACTTTAATTAGAAAAAGGTTTCTTTAGTTGTGCTAATCAGATTTTTCCCATGAATGTGAACTAAAATGAAATGCTATATTATTCACAAATGAATCAAATAATTCCACAATCTAGCAGCCTGACCAAGAATGGTGGCTATTTTGGCCAAACATTTGCAATTTCTTTGTCAACTCTCTGTAGTTCCCTTACGTTGATTTAGATCTTTAGATACACATACCGACATTTGTTGTAACCTTTTTGAAATATTGATATACTGTTATCTATTCTTAGCTAATATTGGCCTTTCCTACTTAAGTACTCTTCATCATTTGATCCTAATAACCCCATATTAGATGAAGAGACTATTCATGTTCTAGTTTTCCTTAAATTTCTCTCCAACAAATATCATTCTAAGGTAAAAATAATTATGTTTATTAGTGTGTTTTATGCTGTGAATTATGGGGTTCCTGGTTTTAAAATGAAATTAGCAACAAAAAACACTAATAAACTGAATTGTAATTCAGTGCTGGGAAAGTGAAATTAGCAACAAAAAACACTAATAAACTGAACTGTAATTCAGTGCTGGGAAAGTCTCCCCCACACAGTCAATCCTCCTCTTCTAAGATCATCGTGCCAATGATGTACCAAAGTCTCTGCACATCTCTTTCTAGGCCCAGGGATGATGAGCCAGAGTGAAAGTAGTTTTTTCCGTGGCAAATATGGGATATATCCAAAATGGTAACCTGAGAGTAAATCAGGAAACTACGCCCACAATTAGGATTCATTGTCCAAAAATGAACGCCTTATTGTAAAAAACTCAAATTTCTTCCAACATCAATATAGCTTAATGGATGCCGGGGTGATTAAATAGGTTTGGTTATTTAACTTTTTAGCAGAAAAGTCTACCAATTAATCTGCAGGAAGTTTGTAGGATAAACATTTTGTTGATAAAGCTTTTCTTTTTAACTACAGGTCCACAACATTAAAATCTCCCTTATTCAGTGAGCTCTGCCAAAGACTGGCTGTTCAAATTATCCAAATGAATTTTGGTTCCCCCAACAGGTGAACACCTAAAAATTGCCTGAATGCAGTATATATGTGACTTGATATTTTTTTATTTGTATCCAAGTTATAATAGTGCATTAAGCATAAAAAGACACAGGTGGGAAATCTAAGCAGTCTTAAACTGATTAAAATTGCCGAGGTATTTACTTTAGAGTTGTGAGACTACATAGTCATAATTAAAATTTTAAAGTCTGTACACCTTATGGATAGAGACATGGACAAAACAAATGTTTCTTTCTATTGTCTCTCCTTAGACCCTTCAACTCATAGCTACTTTCACTTAAGCATTTACTGGAGTGTGACAGAACAAATTGTGCCAGGACAAATATAATTCTGCTTTTACCAGTGAGCCCAGATTATACTTTCTGGAAGTCATTGGCCAGTTGTATTAGACCTGCTGCTTACATCTTGTCTTTCAAAACAAGTCTGACAAACACTAGTTGATATGCTTACAAAACATTATCAACATCCTTTTTTTTTTTTTTGCTTTACCCATTATTTTGATTACACTACAACTTATTTGATAGTTTACAACAAATGCAACATTTGCCTAGTAATGTAACAAAGCCTGACCAAGAGATAAACTTGTTACCTAGAGGTTATATAGCAATCAGTATATGAGGTGTGCAATAAAGCATGTGTGATTAATGCTACTGAAACGTTTCTCCAAATGACTTTTCTACACTTTTACATTGTTTTCTGAAACTGTGCAGACACGGATGTGTCCTGATGAGATTGTCTATAGACAACATAATCTAACCACCACACTACCGTCTTACACAAATTAATGTTTGGATTGTCATAACTTCAGAATCATTTTGTATTGCAGAGGAATTAACCTGGTTTTAGCCATTCAGAAAATAATTGGAACTGTTTTTCATAATTAGGAAATTTTCCTCTTTCAGAATGTCTTTGCTGGACTGTGAGCAAGAACCATGACAACCTTGGTGATACATTATTAAATCAACCTTGTAAGATAGGATACATGTTGGTGTTCTCCAGTTTGGTTTTAAAAGGTGGTAATGGAATCATTAATTAATATGCTGTCATGCTGTGTTTTGAAGTGTCATTAAAATACCCACGAGAGTTCTGTTGTTAAGTACATCAAGCTATATTGATGAGGGAAGTGTTGAAATTTAGCAGAGTTGTATTAGCACATCAGCAACATGTAGAAGTCAAAGCAGGGCTCACAAATAAAGATCTGAAAGGCAAAATGGCTGCATAGAGAAAAAAAGAGAGGAAGTGAGACAAACATACTTCCTCTCCAGAACCATAGTTGCGATTAACAGTACGTCTTCAGAAACATTCAGATTAGGCACTAGCAATTATTAATAACAGGAAGCTCTTATAGAAATAATGTAATAGGATATTTGCAAACTATGCAGCACTAACAGACGTGTAAGAAAACATCTCCAGCTGTGTCATGACTTAACCGAGGTCCCTCTTTGCTCCACCCGCATCTCTGATCTGCGGCTGGACAGGCACATGCACACGTAATCACAAGGTACAGGCCGTGACAGCGCCGTCATCAGAAATGTTGGGACCCCTAACACTGCTCAAGGTCTGGGCCCCTGGGGGGGCCTGCCTCCAAGCCCGCCCCAAAATCCCGCCTCCAAACCTTGCCCACAGGAATACACAAACACAGACACAAACACACGGACTGGTAAAGAAAAGGTTCACAGATACACACACACACACACACACACAGATACACACATATTGACACACACACATACTAACAGACACACATACTGAAACAGACACATCAACATATGCAGACACACAGACACACAGACACATACTAACATACATACAGACACACACACATACTGACATACATACATACAGATACATACTGACATACATATACATACATACATACATACACATACTGGCATAAATATATACACATACATACAAATACATACATACTGACATACATACACATACATACAGACACACTTGCTTACATACATACATACATACAGACATATACATACACATACTGACATACATACAGACAGACATATACATACACATACATTCACATACATACAGATACATACATACTGACATACATACATACTAACATGCATACATGCACACATACATACATACATACTGTGGCAGGATGGCCAGGCTCTTCACAATAAACTTCAAGTGCAACAGTCAGGATAAAATAGTCCTGCAGTTTATTGTCACTTTCCACAATATATACAAGGTTGTGCTCTCCCACAAAATAAAACAAAAAGAAAATAAATCCTACTCCAACTTGGAGACTTACTAAACAACAGTATTACTAACTATCCAACTGGCCAGCTAATCTAGTTCCCAGTTTTAAACAAAATGAAATACAGCACTTTAAGCAGGTTTCACACAGTACCTTTTTTTCAGCGTCTCAGGCTTAACTACCTCCTCTCTCCCAGCTGTTAGACTCTCTGATGTCTTCAGAGGCTAACCTTTTAAAACCCTAGGGCTGGTTAATTACATTCACCTGGTTGATAACATTCAAGGGGTGACTCCCCCCAATTAACCCCATCATGCTGGGAATAGAGATCGCTCCAATCTATCACAATACATACAGACATATATACAGACAGACAGACATATACATACACATACTGACATACATACGTACACATACGCGGAGACCCTAAATGTTTGGGCCACCTGATGGGCCCTATCGGCGTGCAGACCCCGGTGCAGGTGTACAGCCACTACACGTGGGGACGTCATGGTTGTCACCCCCTGATGGTGGCCCTGGGCCGTGACCTCTAACCCAACAAGCATTTTGTCTCCCAAGATACCTGAACTTTGGCTTGTCTAACTGTTCCTGGACCTAGCAGCCTGTATTTCTGACCTTTGGACTGTCTTGACCTTGCCTCTCCTTGGCCAC